>NC_141147.1:117798452-118435952 GCF_053477565.2 Lygodium microphyllum
GCCTCATCTCTAGATTTTGTGACCACCCTCTCACATTGATATTTCCAGCAGGCGCTCTGCCAACCCTTGCACTCTTTCAAAGTTGCATCTCTCCCATTGCTGTGTCTTCTCTTCCAGATTTTCCTTACCCCTCTCCATCTCCTGAGACAGCATCATTACCACCTGTCTGCTCATTCCACACTTCCATCATTTGGGTCTTCTCTTTATCTCAATGGTTCAGCTGCTCTTCTGCTATCCTCCTACCTTGCTCAGCCATGGAGCAATGCTGGTAGGCTTTTGTGATCCTTTTTAATAGATCTTTAGTAGTTTGCACACAACTTTCTAGCTCCGCTCTCAGTGCAGCTTTCTTTCGGTCATGGTAATTGCCATTAGTATCTCCACCTCGTGTTGAGCGTTCTTCAAGTCATCTTGCATGTTTCTTGTGGCTCTATCTGTGGCTTCTTCCTTCATTTCCGAAACGGATCCTATTTCTCTCTCTAGCCTTCCTTGCTCTTCCATTACCGACCACAACTAGAATACCAGGGCATCCTCGTGTTCTTAGCATTGTTGTCCTATTGCTTGGTCTCCATCTTGCGGGCTCTCCTATAGTTCTACATGCATAGCTTCCACTCATGCCATTCATTGCTAGAGCTCAGTGCATTGTTGGATGAACAACTTGTGGTCTCGTTGCTTCGCCACCAAGTCTTGGGCTTCATCCTATAGTCTTTGACTTAGACGATCTTTGTTCTCTTAAGCCTCCTTTTCTTTAGCTCTAAATGGCTCTTTCAAGTTTTGAATTTCTTTATGATGCTCTGTGGCTTCCTGTGTCATCTCTAGCCATGGGGTACGATAACTTCTCTTTCGGACTCAAAAATCATAGTCTTCTTCTCTTCCTTAGCCTTCTCTAGCTAGGCTAGAAGTTCAACCACATAGGCATCATAGTCCACAGCTGAGGGCATCGTTGGCGGTACTATGGTGGTAGATGCTTGTAACCTTTGCCGCTTTGGGTCTTGCCTATACTCACCATCCACCGCAGCTAACCTTTTGGCTCTTGCCCTTGGCGACATTTCTTGTACTTTCATGACCAGGAACTGCATCATGGACATGAGCTGAGTGGTGTCCATGGCAGATGCTCGCTCCTGCGTGATGGAGGTGGTGGTGGTGGTTGAAGGGAGCGGATGGAATGGGTCCTTGCCCTTCCTTGCAACGACTAGGGCTACGTCAAAGCTGTCAAGATTGTGGGAGAGAAGGAAGGAGCCTCACTTGTAGCTTTCCTGCTTGCACAATGGGGGAATACACACAAAGGTGGAGGCTGAAAACAATTTTCCTCTTCTTAGTTGTGTAACCCAAAAAGAACTCAAGTACATAGAAATAGAAGAACCCTATATATGGGTCTCAAACCAAACTCAACTAACTAAGGTGGCATACTAACTGATCCACAAACTAGAGTAGATAAGGATAGTTGTCATCTAGCTATTATTCATGGGCGGTGTACCAACCGCATCTGCAAAACTGACAAGTCGGTGACATAAATGCACAATGGTCACCCTGGCATATCACGAGTGGAGCTCGATATCTCAACACTCCCCCTCAAGCTCAATCCCAATTCCTGCACACCAAGCATGTCTCTGAACTTGTGCAGCTTCTCTGTGCCCAATGCCTTCGTGAATATGTCAGCTACCTGATCCTCTGTGGTGACATAAACTAGATCAATAAGACCTAGTAAAACCCTCTCCCACACATAGTGATAATGCACCTCAATGTGCTTTGTTCTAGCATGATAGACTAGGTTATTTGCCAAGTGTATACTACTCATGTTGTCACAATAAATGACAACTGGCCCATCTGTAGAGACTGATGCATATCATAAAGTAGCTTATGCAACCAAGCTACCTCACATACAGCCATTGCTGCACCCCTGTACTCAGCCTCTGTGCTCAAAAGGAAATTGTAGGTTGTTTCTTGCTGCTCCAAGTGATTGCAGCATTTTCAAAAGAGAACACATATCCATTGGTAGATCGTCTATCAGAAATACTACCAGCCCAATCAGCATCAGTGTATCCATACAATTGTATCTGAACCCCAGTCTCATAAAGTAGTCCATACTGCAATGTAGACTTCACATACCTGAGTATGCGTCTAGCCGCATCCAAATGCGGTTTCCTTGGAGCCTGCATAAACTGACTTACCAATCCAACAACATAGCTCAAATCTGGCCTGGTAATAGTCATATAAATCAAACTTCCTACTATGCGTTTGTACATAGTAGGGTCTTCCAGAAGCTCACCTGCATCTGTGCTCATCTTCACATTCTGCTCGAAAGGAACTAAAATAGGCTTACAGCCTGTCATCCCATATTTGGACAGCATGTCCAATCCATACTACCTCTGCAAGAGCCGTATCCCACTTGGTGATCTAATCACCTCAATGCCCAAGAAATAATGCAGCTCTCCCAAATCCTTCATCTCAAACTTCTGCTTCAATAGCATTTTCACATGAAGGATATCTTCATCATTGTCACCTGTCATAATCAAATCATCAACATAAATGACAAGTAGCATAATACATTTCTCTCTTTTTCTCACATAAAGTGAGAAATATGCCTTGGAAATCTGAAAGCCAATAGTGACAAGATATTGTCCTATCTTGTCAGACCATGCTCTAGGTGCTTGCTTCAAGCCATACAAGGCTTTCTTCAACTTGCAAACAAACTCAAGATGAACAGTATGCACATAACCTGGTGGCTGCTCCATATAGACCTCTTCTTGAAAATCACCATGCAAGAAGGCATTCTTTACATCCATCTGATGTAAAGACCATCCCTTTGATGCAACCATAGCAATGACTGCTCTTACGGTTGCCATCCTTGCAACCGGACTGAATGTTTCTTCATAATCAATGCCATATGTTTGTGCATACCCCTTGACTACTAATCTTGCCTTGTATCTATTTACAGAACCATTTGCATTGTGCTTCACCTTATAAACCCACTTACAACCAATTGCATTCTTATCTTTGGGCAAAGGTACCAATTCCCATGTAGCATTTGCTTCCAAGGCATCCATTTCTTCATCCATGGATTTCTCCCATTTTTATTTTCCCATGGCTTGCTCAAAAGAAGTTGGTTCTGGTTCCTGTATCACTTTGACCATATAGGCATAGTGAATGACTGTAAATCCATCATATTTCAGCCTATCCACAGGATACCTAGCTCTGGTAGACCCGCGCAAAGTAGGTTCACTCCCTGGTGCTCTCAAAACATTCATGGTCTTCCTTACTCCAGGTATAACAATAGAAGGAATACCCAACTCATCATCAATGCTCTATTCTGAGCCACTAGATTCACCATCCGCATAAGAGTGACCTGCATTCACATCAAACATGGGCTGATCTACCTTCTCTTTTCCTTTTCATGATACCTGCATACCACTATCTGCATTGCTTTGAGAAGATTCTCCTGATCTCAATCTCCCTGTCCATGGCGAAGAATGTGAACCACTGCTAAAGGACGCTCCAGGTCCACTAATATCTTGTGACTGTTGCTGTGAATTCTGTGCAGCATTACCATTTTGTGCATCTACATTATCAATCACATTTACTGGTTTATATCAACTACTCATCTCATAAAAAACAACATCTCTGCTCACTATAAACTTACAAGTAGAAGGGTTATAGCATCTATACCCTTTCTGCTGCAAAGAGTAACCAATAAAGATGCACTTCTCAGCTTTTGGATCCAACTTGGATCTCAACTCATCTGGCACATGAACATAGGAAATGCAACCAAAAATCTTCAAATGAGAAATATATGGTTTCCTACCAATATACCTCTCCTCTAGAGTCATCCCATGTATTGCTGCAGTGGGAGTCCTGCTCATTATGTAGACTGCTGTAGCAACTGCCTCAGCCCAATAAAAATATGGCAGGTCTTTTTCATTGAGTATGGCACGAGATACCTCTCCAATATGCCAGTTTTTCCTTTCTGCAATTCCATTTTGTTGTGGGGTATGACTGCATGAATATTTCTGCTTTATGCCATGCTCCTGTAGGAACCTTGTAAACTCATTTGAGAGGTACTCTCCCCCTCCATCTGACCTTAGGCACTTTATTTGCAGGCCTATTTCTTTTTCAACCATAGCTTTAAGAGTTTTGAAATGCCCAAAAACTTCACTTCTATTTTCATAAAATACACCCAAACTTTTCTGCTATAGTCATCAATAAAAGTGAAAAAATAATGACAGCCTCCAAGAGATGCAGATTTAGTAGTCCACACATTAGAGTGGATTAATTCCAATGGCTTCTTACTCTCTTGAACATGTCTAGGAAATTGTTTCCTTGCTTGTTTTTCAAATTGACAGGCTTCACATACCTTATGCATTTCTACAACCTTGAATTTAGGCAATCCTACAACAATATTTTGGGCTTGCATTGATTTAAGTCGCTGTACATTAACATGACCAATGCATTTATGCCAGATATCAATATCTGCAACTACACCGGTCCCATGTGCAAACATTGCTGCACTCAATTCAGGCATGTCTACATCCAACGTAAACATTTTTCCCTTCTTCTTTCCTTCTGCTATCAAGCGACCTTTATTTTTCATATCCTCAACAAAGAATCCATGAGAATTAAATATGACCTGCAAGCCCTGCTCAACCATTTGACCAACAGAAACTAGGTTCTTGGTGATATTCGGGACATGAAATACATCCGACAGGTATTTCTTTTTCCCATCCTGCATTAATGGGACCTAAAATGGGCCGGCACTCGCTCATGCACTAGCCGAACCTCTATCATGTGCTCAACAACCCCACGGCCTTGCGGCCAGGAACGTGGATCACATACGTCATCTTCCTAAACATCTTGCATTTGTATCACGTCTTGTAGTCCAACTCTAAGCCAATTAACACTCCTTAGAGGGAGTCCCAATACATTGCCAAATAGCACGAAGTACAAACATAGGAGATCCTTCCACGGCTGATTGCCGCTACCTCACTGCGACTCTCCTACATCTTGGGGATTGGCCCCTCGATGCGTCGCTAAACATATATAACACATTATGGCACACATTTCCACTCAAGGTACCAATTGATCGTATCCAGGAATGTACCTTACCTCACTTTCTTTCCCTTAGACCCAATGCCTAGCCTACAGCTTGGGCAACCTTACTCACTCAACATTGGTCATATCTCTAAAAAGCAATTGCCATGCATCCAGAAGGTATTATCTGATACATTTTAAACTTCATGCTTCATGCAAATTGTGAATGTCCATGTGCTCAAACAATTAAGACAATCAGCATTGTGCTTAGTGCAAAAGCATTCTTTCAATGAATTTGACTATTGCTCGTATACGGCGTTGCATGAATCTAGCACCGAGAAACCCTCGTGCTACTAGGTTCTTAATTTTTAATTATCGACCAACCTAAATGGTATGCATAAAAACCGGCAAGCTTTTCATCATTTCATTCAGTATTTAAACACCTTTTACACACTCTACCTCCTCACCCATTTAGGTTGTGCATTATTGATCGGTTTCGGGTTCATTTCCATATTTTTTGTTATATAAAAACAATAAACACTCACTAAAACATAAAGGTAGGGCTGAACTGAGGCTAAACCTCATACTTCAGACCCCCCCATACATCCACAAACATGAATCTTATTTTTCCTTAATTTTCGGCACTCAAAATCCTTTTTTTCTCTATTTTTCCCCCATTTTTCCTATTTTCCTTATTTTTCTTGTATTTTTGCAATATTAAATGATTGAAAATTCAGAATGAGTTATGGGATGTGTCCCTTAGGTTCATTTGTAGCAAAAACACAAATTTAGTTGGTGTGTCCTACTATATTTTCCATTTATATCTCAAAAACACCCAATTTTTCCATATTTCACGTGTTTTACGGGTTTTAACTACTAATTTCATCCACAACACTTATGATTTTCTGATTTTCTGATTTCAAACAGTTGGAAGACATTGCAAACAACATTATAATGCATAATCATCCCATGGGAACAAGTATTCATGAAGCAAATTGCATAAAACATCAATTTCCTTTGTAAAAATGAGATTAAAATTCTTTGCAGGTTGCGGGTTTTTATTTGCCATATCTCGGGACTGATTTCCAGCCACCATTAATGCTCATGACAATCCACAATCAGCAATCTTCATTCCTCTTGAACCACAGAGCAATCCGGTCTTCATTGGACAAGCATCCATCATCCATTCTTCTTCTTTTTCTTCACCACATGAATATGCCCTTAGGGGAGAGAGAGGGGGGAGAGAGAAAGAGTGAAATCAGAATTCTTCATAGAGACCACCATTTGACGAGCGAGAGGCGGCGATATGATCAGCAGGGAGAAGGTAGACAAGGCCAATGATCATTTGTATAGGTTGCTTGCAGCCTGGAAGTTGCCTCTCCATCCACCATGGTGTGATTTTCGGTGTTGTTGTTGGCGCCCTCTTCTCCCTCATCCCATGATTTTTTCCCTTCAATTTGCATGCCTTTTGGTTGGGGGGTTAAAATTCTCCCAAAGGGCACCCCCCCTTTGGTCCATGTTGTGGCCACCCTTTCAAATCTTGACCATTCCTTGGCCATTTCCCCGTCCGGACTCGGAATTGAGCTTTGAAAAATCCTGGGCGTTCGGCTTGGCATCTCGCATTGGCCGGTAACTCGTGTCAACCTGCACGACTGTCTGAAAAATTATGAAAAATCAACAACTGTCACTCGGGCGCCTTTAAAGCACTTTGGCGCTTAAAATCGCGAGCCGCTGCCTTCGATGTTGAATATTTTTCCCTTGATATTCATAATTTTTAGCTATTTTTAAGCACTTCTCGACACCGAAATTCCGCTCTCATTGGTGATCACGTGATAGGGCGACTCAGTCCGTCGAACCCACGAACATATCTGCACATAACCAACCAAAGGAAGCATCAAGCTAATACAAAACAAATAGATACTAACCACAACACAACGCTCACCCCACCCCCTGACAAAACCAAGGCATGACATCCACAAGGAGTAGGCCTAGCATCATCTGATAGAAGATCCGAAGCTAGTCACGAACCAACTGCTCCAACACAGCAAAACTAAAAAGAACTGTCAAAGAGGTTGCCCTAAATGGTGGTTTGAACTACCTACCTAACTAAGGACAACACAACCAGGAACTCCTACTAGGCGAGGACTCCTATAGCCTGATCAAGAAGTATTTGCTTTTAGCACATCTCTTCTTTTAGGGTTTTTATGTTTCATACTCGGGTATGTAAAAAGGAGGGAGCTGAGCGTAGTTACCTAAGGAGAACAAGCATCGGCCTCAGGACCTGTCTCGGTACCTAAGAACCTACCAAGCCCTCGCAAGGCGACACTTAATCCTTTTTTGACACTCACTTTTATTTTCCCTCCAACCTTCCTCATTTTTTTCTTTTTCAGCAAGATGCCACCCCTAGGAGGACAAGGCATCAACCCTGGGTCTGACTCGTCCCTAGGAACCTACCAGGCCTTCGCAAGGCAATGATCAACCATTTATAAATTTTTCTTTCTTTTCTTTTCTTTGATAGGGGTTAGAACCCCCTTTTACACACCTTTGTATATTTTTATTGTCTTTTGGGATATTCAGGGTTTCTTTTCCTTTATCCTCATTTTTTTTTCCTTCGACAGGCTTCTCTAACTACCTCACAACTAGGAAGAACTCCTAGAACAGCTGCCTAGCAGGCTAGCAGAACAGGGTCACGAGGACTTCCGTCTAAAACAGGTCTTTTGGTATCATGCAATGTCTTTACAGGAGGCAACGACTACTCCGACCTCCCTCAAGCATACTGAACCTAAACCTCGTGACTTCATGCCTTGGATGCCGGTCCCCAATAAGAAACGATAAAACCCCTTAACAAGTACACAAACACATACATCATAAAAATCACAGTACTCATAAAGGAGAAATATCACCTGGATAGGGCCAGAAGAAGCTTCCACGCAACAAAAGGCTCCTTCCAAGCTCTTCTTCCGAACCTGTCTAGCATAAACTCAAACAAGAAACCCTTAACCACACCTGCACTAGACAGAAAACTGGCCCTCTTGGCCTAATGAAATAAAGCACTTCACTACCAAACTGAATCGGCCCTCTTGGCCTAATGTAATAGAACACTAAAACCTCGCAAACTGGCCCTCTTAGCCTAATGAGATAAAACATAGTAGCACCTACACATCCTTCCCTGGAATAACACAGATATACAATAATAGGCTCCTTTCCAAGGAGGAAAAATAGGCTCGTAGCCCTAAACTAAATGCATAAGGCTATGACCCATCCCTCCTGCATAGATAGCAAGAGGCGTACGCATAACATGTTGTCTAATCAATCTATGGGTCCCAGATAATAACGGTAGATTGGTCTCGGCTACTCTTTGCATCACCCATATCAACCATCGTTTGCCATATACTGCATGTTCTGAAAACATCCCCCACAAGCGATCAGGTCCTATTTCATCATTGATCACAATATCCAGACTAGGACCACAATTAAAGAAGAGATCTTCTTCATAAGCAAGATTTTCCAATGAATCCGCAAACTAATTCCAGTAACGTGGAATCAGCTGAAAAGACACTCTCTCAAACTCCTCTAGTAGGGTCATCACAGTACGATGATACATAGAAAGAATGGGATTCCGCACTGTGTATGTCCCATCTAGCTGATTTAGGATCAACTGAGAATCCCCTTTTACTAACAATCGACGAATACCACCTTGCTTGGCAATATGCAGTCCCATAATCAAGGCTTTATACTCCGCCATATTGTTAGTGAATCCTACCCCGAGATAAGCAGCTAACTTCATCGTCACTCTATGTCGGGGGTCTCGGATTACTACTCCAACACTTCCTTTTCTATTAGGGCTCGTGGATGCTCCGTCAAAATATAATGTATACCTCCACAATGGGTTTACACAGTCGGCCATCATGAACTCCTCTATTTGTAATTATGGTAATCAAAGTTTAGCATGTTGAGAGGATGAACTAACGGCTCCATCCCACCTTCTTCATTGAAGTAAACAGGGATACTCGTCAACAGTCGTAAACAGTGATGGTAGAAGACTTTGATCTCCCACACAAAATTTCTATCTTCTTGCTCAATCACTTTATACCCTTTACTCCACCAGATGAGTTTTCCCTGATGGTATCTTTGCTCCAAATATGGGTGCTCCAAATAAGGAATTAACCAACCTATCAACCGACTTTAAGTTCTTTTGCAGGTCTCAAATCATTCCTAGCATGGACCTGCAATGCATTTTCTTTGTATTAGCAAACTTAGAAGCAATAAGGTTTAATCTTATTAAGATTAACCTTATTCTTAAACTCTACTCCCTGTAGATCAGCTAATAGGGCTATAGACCTATTCTTCCCTAACCTAACAATCTTGTAGGGGCCATCCCATTTAGGTTCCAATTTTCCTGGGAACATCTCCCTACGCGCATTGTAATACAAAACCATTCGCCCCTTCTTAAAGGTATACTTATTCGCTTTTAGGTTATGCAACTGTTTCATGCGAGGTTTAGCCACCTCTTGATGTAACAAGCTTTGCAACTTAAGTTCATCTAGGTGCGCTAAAGTCGTAAATCGCTCTAATAGGGCGTCTTCATTACCCAAAGAATGGTTTATTGTGAATCTAATGGTCGGTAACTCAATTTCTAAGGGTAAAACGCACTCTTCACCATAAACTAGTTTGAACGGCGTGTGGCCAATGGTTCGCTTAAACATGGTATTATATGCCCATACTGTCACATATAGCTTCTTATCCCAGTAGCGTTTCTTTTCATATAAGACTTTTGATAGGATACCCACAAGCTGCTTGTTGGTATTTTCAACCTACCCATTCGCCTGCGGATTATAAGGAGTCGTTTTATTGTGCTTGATTTGCCAAGCCTCAGTCAAGCTTTTAATAACCTTGTTCAGGAAATGGGTTCCACGGTTCGACACTAATTCTTTCGATGGACCAAAATGGCATATTATCTGTTCTAAAAGGAAACTAGCAGTTTCTTTATCATCATCTTTCCTTGTTGCACGTGCTTCTGACCACTTTGTGAAGTAGTCATTTGCTACAATAATATACCTCTTTTGCGCAGTCGACAACGGAGTAATTGGACCCACAAAGTCTATTCCCCACTTCTCAAATGGAAGTATCGCCATAATAGGGGTGAGTGGTCTTTTCCTATTCTCTCCACTATCATGTCGTTGACAAATATCGCATCTCTTAACATATGCAAACGCATCTTGGAAGATGGCAAGCCACCAGTAACCTGCTCTTAAATCCTTTTGTGCTGTAAGCCGTCCAACAAAATGATCTCCGCAAGCAGAATCATGGCACTCTTCCAAGATGAATGGCACCTCGTCAGGCATCACGCATCGGCGATAGATGTCATCAACCCCTTGCCGATATAATGTACCTGCGATCAAGGCAAAATTTAATGCTTGCTGCTTAATTTTCCTTCTCTCAGCTTTAAATAGTTCAGATCCAGCCTCTCCTATCAATAAATAATGTGTTATTGTAGCATACCAGGAGGGAATAGACGCCGTATCTATCTTAAATAACGACTCCATGTCACTACCTTCAACCACAGATTCTTTCAGCTCCCCAAAGTCCACAAGACATTCCATGATGCCTTGCAACCTTGGTGGCTTACTCCTAATTTCATAATCAAACTCTTGCAAAGTGATTAACCACTTCGCTAGGCGATCAGGCAGCTGCAGCTTACTCATCAATAAGCGAAGGCCCTCCGCCTTCGTATAAAGCACAACTTTCTCATAGAGAATATAATGCCTGAATTTCTTGGTCCCAAAGACCATTGCAAGACACAACTTCTCCATGTAAGTATAATTGATCTCGGATACCCCAGCTTCCGGCTAGCAAAAGCAATTGGGTGATACCACTTTTCTTCCCAAATTTGGGCTAAACAGTGAAACTGATACTATGCATGGTGGTTGCTAAAAATATATAGAACACCTCATCTCTTTTAGGTGCTTTTAAAACGGGAGCTTTTACTAGCTCCTGCTTCACATCCTCGAATGCTACCTTACAAGGGTCGCTCCATACAAACAAACAGCTAAAGGACAATAGATTTGTAAGCGGCAACGTTCTTTTTGCCAAGGCGTTTATGAATCTATGGTAATACCCAACTGAAGACAAAAATCTATGAACTTCTTTCAGAGTGCGTGGTGGACCCATGGCAACTATGACTTTGACCTTCTCGGGATCTGTCACAATTCCTACTGAACTGACCACATGGCCCAGCAAGAGCCCATAAGGTACACCAAAAACACACTTCCAGGGGTTTAGAGTGATACAAAATTGTCTGTAGCGCTCAAAGCACTTTCTTAAAATGCTCATCTGCCTTTCTCTCACGGTGGTGGCCCCTAAGTAATCAATAAACACCTTCAACTCTTCAGGGGATATGTCACCGAATGTCTTGTTTCCTGTTCGTTGCCACGAACTAGGCGCATTGCATAAACCAAAGGCCATCACATGGTATGCAAAAGTACCAAAGACAGCAATGAAAGTTGTTTTCAACTTATCCTCTTCTACAATTGCCATCTGGTTATATCCTGCAAACCAATCCATAAACGAATATATCTCCCCACCCGCTAATTGATCCAAAATCAAGTCAATAAATGGCAACGGGTAGTAGTCCTTAACGGTTTGCTTATTCAGCTCTCTGAAATCCACACATAATCGAATCTGATTATTTTTCTTCTTTCTGATCACAAATGGCGAACACCATTCTGTGTGTTGAACGGGGAAGATTAAACGAGCTTTCCGAAGCTTCTGTAACTCCTCAAACAGCCCGTCCCTCAATTCAAAAGGCATAGGCCTTACTTTCTGAAGCATAGGATGACTGCCCTCTTTTACAGGAATAGTATGAACAGCCAGGCTGGGAGGAATGCCTCTCAGCTCATCATAACTCCAAGGAAAGATGTCGTGGAATTCTTGCATTAGGGACACATAGTCCTCCCTTTCTCTTGCGATGAGCATAGAACCTAATTTAATTGGCCATGAATCATCACACGTACCAAGGTCTAGCTCGATAACATCTGCATCTCTTATACAATCTTGGGCCTCTATCGGCTCGTTCAAAGTGATATAATAGGTGTCTTCCGTGGTGGATCCCTCTTTGGACTCATCACTCGATGATGTCTCACTGGCGGATAAATCCTCTAATGTCTCCAATTCTGTAGAAGATAGAGGAGCTCTCTCTCTGCGGGGACTCAGGATAGGCAAAAATCACCACGCGCTGAGCACCTCTACCAAATATCAACCGACCAGCGGGTATATCCACTTGGCAGTCTGCTTGCAAGATCCAAGGTCGTCCAAGTAGTACTTGGTAACTTGGACGCCCTGCAAAAGGAATCACCCTAAAGTCCAACAGGCATTCTACATTCTGCCATTCTGAGAATTGTGGAGGTATCTTTCTGGATCGCAAGACCCAACCATTCCATCAGTTCAGAACTCATAATATTAACAGATGATCCCGTGTCGACAATGGCATAATCTACTAATATCCCATCGACATAGGCTGCAACCCTTGGGCAATGCTTCTCAGCATGCTCGAACCAGTCATCACCAACTCGCGCAATACCCAAAGGTTCCACGATATACCCGGTATGCAAGATCTTTCTAAATTCCTTGCGTACTCCTGGGGAAAGCTTAATAAGCTGTAAAAGATTCACATCCAGCTTGACTTCGCAAAGAGAGCTTGCCAAATCGAAATCACAATAGTTCGGCAGAGTTCGCTTTTCACGCCAAACCATCCGCTCTTTAGGTCGCTGAACCGGCTTTACTGCCTCTTTTTTAACTTTCACCTTCTTCCTTGGTGGTTCCTTATCCTTCTTAACATTGGCTTTACTCTCCACCATGGGCTTCAGAGGTCCCCCTTGAATGGCAGGATCCAAAACTTGCGTTCCTTTGTCGCCCTGTTTAGGGTTTTCGTCGACAGGCTTATCCTTGTCGACCTCTCTACCCTTTTGACCTCTTGTAAGGATAGCTTGCAGATTAGAGGTTTCAGCGTCATTAACGCGCACATCCTCAATCAAACTAACCCCACTACCACTAGGTAGCTCCTCCACTGTAGTCTTTGCTCGTTGGAGTATTTGCTTAGGCCCGTCTTCTCACTGGGAATCATTTCCTTGCGCACGATGATTAACAGGTCTTGGTTGCCGACTGCCTCGCTGGAGGGAACTTATCTTACTCCAACAAAGTGGCTGCTAAATGGCCAAATTTTCCACAAATGTTGCACTTAACATTTGGGAAATTTCGTGGATAATGCTGCCCACCACACCATTTGCAGCTAAACCTCGAAGGTGCACCCTCATCTGGGTATCTACTTCCTATCAAATTTTGTTGTTTTTTAAGAAAGTTAGTATCAATGGCTATTTGTTGACACTGCTCTGTAATCATATCGGTATAATGCTTCATCATGTCCTTAACCTTGCCAAGAACATTGGAAGCACTCGACTCGTAGCCTTGATCATTACCCTATCGTTCCATCGGGCTAACAATTCGATTAGGCACTGGTTGTTGAACCACAGGCATGGTATTAGGATTAACTGCCTGGCTTCCACCATTTGGAGTTATTTGACTGTCCGTCGGCATCGACATGCTAAGGGGAGCTGGCAATAAAGGCACATTCTGCATCATGCTCCCTCTCCCATTAGGATTAGCCATCGCTATTCCTTGGCTACTACTACCATTGGCTGTTGCCATATTATTTCCCAATGCTAGACCCATATTCAAATTGCCTCGAGAGGCATAGGTTGCTTGTAGTCGGGATTCCACTTCTTGTGCTCGTGTAATGGCAGTATCTATATCCCCCAAAGGGACACTACTCAACTGCAACTGGATATTCAAGTCCAAACCATGTAGGAAATATTGCAATTGGGCAGCTGCGGGGATAGGAATAGAGGTGTCCAACTTACGGAAAACCTCTTTTATTTTCTTCGCGTAAGCACGAATATCCTCGTGTGGTTCTTGGCGGGTCACGTTAAGTACATGCAACCAATATTGCCCACCCCTTTCAGGGGCAAACTCCCTTCGAAAAGGTCCATAGAATGCATCAATATTCAATATGGTTTTGGCCTCTAAACCATGATACCATACGGCAGCTCTTCCTTTGAGAGTCATGTTGAAGAACATCATTAAATGTCCTTCTTCTTGGATGCAACAGTTAAACATCAACTTTTGAAACTCCCTAATATGGAGCTCCGCATCTTCCTCAACTAGCCCATTAAAAATGGGTAGCGGGTAACCTAGAGTCGGCAAATCCATCGTTCCTGCAGGAATTGCAATAGGCTGCGCCATGAAGAAAATTGGATTTGCACTAGAAATAGGGGACGGTGGGGTTACACCTCCCGCACTTGATGTAGATTGGCTTATGGAAGAAAGGGGAGCACTAGAGCTTCCACCTTCTCCTAACTTACTGCTTGTGGCACCAAGACCACTAGATCCACTCCCTCGTAAGGGTTCAACACCACAACGCTTAGGGGAATACCTCCTAAAAATTTCAGCACGTCGCCTAGCTCTTTCGTCTCTCTCTTCCTTTTGGATTTCGGCTAGACGATGCTTATCGATGAATAACAGGTCAATCTCAGTATCCTTTGGCATAAACTCCTAACTGCTCCCTAGACAACCAAGATTCGAGGACCGCCACTTCTAAGCGGCTACCGGTAGACGGGACCTAAAAGAGCCCGGCACTAGCTCATGCACTAGCCGCGGACCTCTATCATGCGCTCAACAACCCCATGGCCTCGCGGCCAGGAGCGTGGATGACACATACATAATCTTCCTAAACATCTTGCATTTGTATCACGTCTCGTTGTCGTAATGCTGCGCATCCGAGCCGTAAACACCTCCATTTTTGTTGTGCATCTGTGTTATCTTTTCGTGTGTGTTTTATTGTGTGTGATTGCTGCATTGTCTACCTGTCCTTCCAGTACCCGCATCCAATGTACATACTCCACTTGTGTGTTTGTGTTTGTGTGTGTTTCAATTTGTATGCATGTTGTATGTGTGATAGAAAAATATGAAAAACTGATGCCAAAGAGTAATATTATGTTGTCAATTACAATGATGAATTCCAAGAAAAGTGCAGGATATCGTGGAATCGAAGGAAGGTTCAGGAATTTGATGTGGATGCTGCGATGAAGTGGTTAGCTGTTCATCATTTGAAGCTCATGCTGAATGTGGAGAAGGGGGGAGATCTTGTTCTTTGTGATGGATGCCCAGGAGCATAACACATAGAATGTGCTGGTCTATCTTGCATACCGGAGGGAGATTGGTTCTGTTCTCTTTGTCAAAACAATCTTGGTGGAGAGAAGAGACAAGTTTCTAGAACAAGTGTAAAGAGGTGGGTTAGGCTTCCTATTTTGAAAGTTGGAGGGAAAGATAAAAAGCTTTGCATTCTCAGAATAGCCTTACCAATGCTATGTTGAGATTGGGGAGGGAGGGCTATTAATGGAAAAAGTAGATGAAGACGTAGAAAAGAGGAAAATTGGGAATTTTTTTCGGTTGTTACTGAGGAGAGTTAATCCACTATTGGAGGGGGCTGAAGCTCTGTTGAGAGGAGGAAAGCAATCGACAACAAGGAAAGAATTGGGCAGAGCTCTAAGGAGCTCTACTATGAGTCAGTGGTTGCTCTTCTCTCTGATTGCCATGATTCAGATTTAGAGCTTGACAAGTTGAAAATTCTGCTATCAAAGGAGTCGAAGACTGAACGACCCCAATATTTCACATGGTGTTGGCCCGATTTGAAGATACAGGAGCAAAGGGAAGAATCGCATGTGTAATGGGTAAATGAAGTTTGGAGCTGCGGAAGGGGAGAAATTTGACAAAGAGGCGATAAACGAGCTCTTGAGAAGATGAAGCGGATAGAGGAGAGGAACCATGGAGCTTTGTGACATCGAAGGAATCTTCAATCAGAAGCAGTTCGTGATCCTTCTCCGCTGGTCTTCCCGCCATAGCTGATTTGCCGCTTTGCTTTGCTTCTTCTGATGAAAGACCTTCTCAGTTCCACTTCATCATTATTGAACCTCAGCAGATCGCCATCCAATTCGGCTAAAAATCATATACATTTCTCAAGGAAATCACTTGGCAGAAGGTAGAAATGTTAGGCTTGAAGGTCTATGAAGTGGCAAGGCAACTGGTGCATCGATTCCAATGGGTTTATCTGAAGATGTATCAGTGATTGCTTGGAGTTTATCACTAGAAAGGCCAACGATGATCCTCTATGGAATTGACAACATCCGTGAACTATTTGGACACAAGGTGGACTTGAAATTGATAAAGTCTAATCCAATCTGTCGCCTTGGATTGCATCTATAGAAGGCAATGACAATGGGTTCCTGAAACACGGGCAAAGGTGGGAAATTGTGGAATGTTTCAACCTGAGATGCTACTCCCAATGGGTTCTTCCTAGTACTTAAGAAGGAAGACGATTATGGCTACTGTCTTCAACCTCGCCAAATCCCTGATTTTAGAGGCAAGCATCGCAAGCAGGTCGAATTGAATCGTTTGAACCAAGAAATAAGGCTTCTGTAGAAGGAGCTGGAGGACCTTAAAAAACAAACTGATTGTGTATCCGTAGCTTGCAAATAATTGGTCATGAAGATTGAAAATACTCCTGAACCCCTTTTGTCCAGGACAACTAATTTAGGGGCACAATCTACCTGGAACCGATGGTTTGATGAGCCTGCAGAGATAAAGAGATGTTGCTGGATATGTTAGAGTGGTAGCACCTCCTCTTGAATCTGTCAAGGTTCTGCTTTGATGCTCCAACCAAGATAGGGATTTTGTGCAATCTCTCCAGAGAAAAATAACATATCGTCACCTGATACTCTTTTTTGTGGCACTTGATGCATATTTAAAGGCACCAGAAAGAATAGTTGCTATTGTGATGGTGGCTCCTGCAGTGATGGCTCCTCTTTTGTTGCCAAGCAAGGCTTAAGTATCAAATGATCAGGATCAGAAATAACATCAGCATCTTATGCAGGCTACTAACACTGTGAGAAGTGCTGCCTATAGAACTCCATTGTTTTAACATTGTATGGATTTCTGAAAATTGTTTACAGGGATTACTACCCAGCAGATTTTAACAAGTCTATGTGCCAATGGCAAAACTGATCTCAAACACCTGAATGCAAAACTGGTTATGAGATACTATAGCTTTTTTTGAACATGGACTTCATGTATTTAACTTGACAAACAATATAGAGTACTTTGGCATCAAAAATTTTTAGTTCTTCTTGCTAGCCTCTTTCCTTGCTATATCTTGAACCCCGTGTTCTGCAGCTCTTGCATGAACTCTACGACATTTCTGGTGAACCCAACGTGAAAGTGCTGCGTCAATTTTCAGCAAGATGGGAGACTCGCAAGAAGAGATGACAGATGACAATGTCATGAAGCACCTGTTTCAGTCATTTACAACTTATATGCAGCAGCAAGCTCACGCGAAACGTGATAGTGATGCCATGGATGCCTTGAAAGCTGTCCAACAGGAGATGAAGCAGTTCAACGGCCAACAAGTTTCAACTTACCTGCATTTGTATGAAGAAAAGATGAAGTTTTTTGGGGTTTCTCAAGATGTTTGGAGCCACTACTTCTTGCGGATCATGGTGCGCACTCTTGAAGTCCGAATTTCAGAAATTCAAGGAACACATGCTGGTTGGGCAGAGTTTAAGAAGGCATTAAAAGATGAATATTTCCTGGAGGATACAGGTCTTATGAACTACAGGAATTTCTTAGCATGGGTTTCTATGCCTAATAAGGGACTTTCAGTTACCGCCCTTCTGCGAGAGTTTGAGAGCCGCTATGATCAGTTGGATGGAACTAAGCAGCAAGCTTTGGAGACGCAGAAAGTGGAATTATTTTTACAAGCCGCTGATGCTGATTTACAGTAAAAGTTGGATGATCTTTTGGAAGATCAAGCTACCGATTCAGGTTTAAAGACCGAGTGGAGACATGTCATTGATGCTGTGAATGCTCATTAAGAAGCAGCGCAGGAGAGTATGATTTCATCGTAATACAGGATCTGCTTCTAAAAAATCCTTGGAGACCTCTTCTTCTACCCCTGCTACAAGTTCTATGCCTAAGCCTACTCCTCCTATTGTAAATCCACCAATTTCTGCAGCTCTAGTGCCCTTATCATTAGATGATGTTATTAAAGGTTTGGCACATTTGACGATAGAGGCAGTTAAAGTTGAAGTTGGGAAGTTAAAAGAGCAACTTATGTCAGTACTTGCTGTAGCGCCTGCTCCAGCGACTGCTTTTCTAGCTGGCCAAAGAAAAGGGAGACGATGTATTTGGTGCGATAGTACAGAGCACCAACATTGCAAAGATTGTGATGCTTTTTAGGAAGTGCGTAAGAAGAATAGGTCCCCAAGAGCTCCATTGCCATAACCCCTGTAAAGGCTTACTATGTGCACAAGGGTATTATAAAGACAATTATAGGGTGTGGCTTCCAAAAATCGCACAATAACCACTACCAGAACCATTAGACTCACAAAAGGCAAGCTAGTTCATTCTCACATTGCTAGTGACACTAATGTTAAACTAACCATTGTGCCTCCCTCTAGCAACCAGCAATTTAGGCCGACACGTAATCAAGTGCGTAGCCAGAATGCTTCTATGCCATCATAGTCGAGTGCTAGAAGATATCTGAACCATCAACCACCACCGTCAGCTCATAGATGGAGGCCTAAATACCACAAGTCCATGTCTCTCACAACAACATTGACTCTAGCTACCCCAACAGTCACCAAGCATTAGGTTCTAGAAACAACACCTTTCCAAACTCAAAGAGACACGTCATTCATCTCCACTTCAAGTCCAATTACACCTCAAGACCATCTTCAACTAATATGATGACCACACCCCCATACATGCATGTACCAAAGATGAATGACAATCAAGAAAATCCTCTAGTGAGGTCAAGTATATGTATATAATTGATAAGTCATGTTAAACCACAACCACCTATAGAATTGCTGCCTACATATTTGAGACCTTTTATATTAGAACTAGCTACAAATATGTTCTTGATATTGGTGATAGTATAGTCAATAACATCTATTTTCTTGACAATACCTTAACCCTATTTGTTTGCAGTGATGATCACTTGGATGTAGATCTGTTAGGTGAAGACATCACAATCGTAGTTAGAAGCCTTCCTTGCACTTGGGAGGAGTACAAATTCATCTTCACCAAGCACACCTCTATTTTCAAGCCATGCAAGTTATCAAGGAGGAAGCTATCATACAGGGCTGCTTAATAACATCTTTTAAATGTAGCCACATACAGGCCTCAAAAACAAAAATAGCTAACTTGGAGAAACTTGCCAAATCTGAATACCCATTTCTTCAAAAGTGTCCACTCTTCCGGCATAGTGGGAGTGACTCAATTGTCAAATAATGATTAACACTAAACAATGTCAAGCCATCAAAACCACTGAGTATGACCCCACTTATATAGCACCCACTTCCTTTCGAGTACTGACCATCACATGAAAAACCCACCTTGAGGTCCATGTGCTATTACATCCATATTTGGACAGAGTACTATGCGAGGAGGAACTACACATTTCTAGCTGCTTGAACATATGATATTTCCTCATAGATGTTCTTAGCTATATCACCCATGTGGGCATCAAACCAAGTGACATAGACCACTATGTAGCAATGGAATACAATCCTAACTTTTATGATTGGCTTATGTAGAAGACTCCTACAATATCTCATTAGTGTACATTCTTGTATATATCTACAGTTTTCAATTTGTAAAGATTTTGTTATGCTCGTTCATTTCTTTCTTTCTTTTAGTCATTCTATAATAAGCATAGTTGAGCCATGTGCCATTTCTTCCTCTACCACTCCACCTCTGCATGATGCTAGGAAGCATTGCTAAACTTTTGGGAAGGGCAAGAAGTCAATCATTTTCTAAAATTCAATTTCTTTCACAATTCGGAATTTTTGCAAGGAATAAAGTAGCAATTAATTTTTGAACAAATGAGATGTGCAAGCTTATGTAAGTTTAAATTTATTTCTCATCATCACAAAGTCTCCTTTTTATAGACACATTAAAAAAAAGAAAAAATTGATATTGGCCCATTCAAATCAACAGATCCATCTTGTACTTCGTTCTTTCACCCCCTTATGCATCCATAAACTTCGTCCACTTCTCTTCAGATTTGTTAATGACATCTGTTAAATTACCCATCGACAACCCCATAAAACACAAAGAGATATAGTATAACTTTTAAATCCATCATTCTCCCTTCTCTATCGGTGAAAATTTTGAGCACATTATTCGGCGACTAGAACAACTCTCAGACCTCCAAAATAATGCCGGAATAAAGAAGCAACCAAAATACAAAAAAAATCATGAAGAGCCCTTCATTATTATAATGGACAAATATATGACCCCCACCTTCTGAGGATCTAATAGTGCCTTTGAATTGTGTCCTACAATAAACAAACAACTACCTTAATTTCAAGGAATGCATCCACTTCCCTGTCACCAATTTGTCGATGATGCAATCCATGGTTTTGATACTTGCATGCCTCACTAATGCCGCTAACAATGGCTCTCTCTGAAATATTCCCTGTTGTTTCCATCCACGATCAATCCTTAAGAAAAATATATCTAATCATCTCCCCCCCCCCCCTAGATAGGCCGCCTTTGGATCCATTTTATCCCCCTTCAGAACAACACAATTAAGCTTTTAGCTTTTATTGCTTTTCTTTTCCTTCTTTTTTTGTGTTTTGCATGCAAAATCTTTTTAAAGCTTTCCTTAAGCTTTTCCTTCCATCCAACGACCTTAAAAATTCTCAAAGACTTTAATCCTACTCCCTAATACACATTAAACCAAGAATATACAATGTTACAAACTCGAAAAGCTTTGTGACTTCAAAAGAAATCTTTGTCCAAAACAATCTCAAACTTGTGTAAACTCAAAAACCATAGGGATTCTCCACTTGCTCCATTTCTTAAAATCAAAGTTCTTGTGACCAACTTGGTAGCTTGTGTGTGCTTGCTCTATCTCACGAGATGACATTTCCTACTTTGTTTGATGTAGATTTCATTGTCGTAAAAATGCTTGATAAAGGCATGGAACCATGCCTACTAGGATGGCTAGGCAACTTATATCATGTTGTAGTCCTGTCAACTCTAGAGGCTGAAGATTATGCATAAATGAATGAAGAGGGAGATTTGGATCCATTACACCTCCATTCCCTAAACTCCCTTGCAATTATTGCAGCCTTCTAGTACCAGCCTTGCATTCAATTACTCCCTTCCCTCTACGAGCAACTACAATTGTCATGTTGAGACAATGGTATACTATGGGTATTATAGTTACATAATAAATCATGCATCATTCATTGGTTTTTTCATGTTTATCTATCGTAACATGTACCTAATTAAGTTATTTAAAGAACAAGTAAAATTGTCATCTTTGAGAGCCCAAGTATCAATTTATAGATAATTGTGTATTAGCATACAATAAAAATGTCTCAGTATCTACAAGATTACAGACCTCTTACTCATAAAGTAATTTGGAATTCGACAATTACATCAACCTCTTTCAAGAAGAAAAATTAGAGAGAGAGAGAGAGACTCTTAGTAGATAATGGAAAGCATGTCAACTCTCAAAAGTTTGTTTTGGAGGGGGATACACTCATAATGACCTATTAGATAGGTCGATACTTATGAAGCCCTATGATTTTCAAAGTGTAGATAGGCCATGCTTATATTGCATGAAGCCTTTTCTGTGAGCTAATGGAAAAGACAGATCACACTTTCTCAGTATTTGCTCATTATGGGGATCTGCCTAATGATGGATTTCTTTTCTGGTGCAGTGATGGTAACAACACCAACTTCATCTTGGGCTCTTATTTGTCCAGAAGAATGTTGTCTGGTAGCTGGAATTGGAGAAGAAAGCTACCTGGAGGCCTCTCAATAATGTGATCAATCATATAGTCTCTAGTCCTTTCTAGCTCGGTGATGTGCACGCCAATAATTTGAAGCACATTGCCCGGGAGCACTTGTAAACTTATGTCATCCTTGGTCAAACCTACAAAAAACAACACAATTTCAAACACTTCTTCATGTGGGGTATTGTTTATGATATTGTTGATACATCAAGAACCCTTTTACCACTGAAAGATATTATAATTGGGCAGATTATTTCAATATGAAGGTCACATAGTTAAAGTATAGATTACACATTATGTACATAACATTGAGAAGCCTAGTATTTAAAGGTGGTCATAGTTGAAAAATTTTCTAACGGTGAGTATAAGCTACTCTAGCTCTAGCCAATGATTTAACATCATTTTCACGTGGAAAATGCCAATGAGGTTTGCCATTTACTTCATTAGGAGATTTCCACATGTAAAATCACTTAACAAATCATAATGAAATTTACATCATTTAGTCTAGGTTGGTATTGAATGATAGGATGAAAACTTTGAATGAAGGAAGCCCATTTGATATGACGGTCAAAAATTTGGGGTTGGCTAAGTAAATGTCTAATGCTTTGCTGGTTGGTCTTTATCATGAATTCTGAACCCATTAAGTAGTGTTTCCACTGTCTTAATGCTTGTACAACTGCTAATAATTCTTTGTCATAAGTGGAATATTTCAGCTCAGAGGGTTTCAGCTTAGAACTAGAATATGCTATTGGATGATTGTCTTGCATTAGTACGGCTCCTATTCCTGATCCGCTAGCATCGGTCACAACTAGAAATAATGGTCTATTAAAGTCAGGCAATTGTAAAACAGGGGCATTGGTTAATGCACATTTCAATAAGTCAAAGGATTTCTGCTGATTTTTTGTCCATTGATAAACAATTCCTTTCTTGAGAAGTTTTGTTAATGGTAAAGCAAGTAATGAGAAATTACGTACAAACTTCCTATAGAAACTAGCAAGAACAAGGAATGAACGTAACTCATGCACGTTTTTAGGAACAGGCCAATGCAATATTGAATCAATTTTCTTAGGATCAACTTTAATTCCTTCACATGATACAATATGACCTAAATACTCAATTTCTGTGTTAAAGAATTCACTCTTTTCAGGATTTGCAAACAATTGATTTTCTTTCAGTAATTGAAAAACTAATGATAAATGCTCATAATGCTCTTTTTCACTTTGACTAAACACCAAAATATCATCAAAGAAAACTATCACACAATATTGATATTTCAAAAAGATACAGTTCATCATTCTACTGAAAGTGGCAGGTGCATTAGTCAATCCGAATGGCATGACTAAGAATTCGTAATGGCCAAACTGTGTTTTGAATGCAATCTTAAATATGTCAGATTTATCTAGCCTCACCTAATGATATCCAGACTTAAGGTCAATTTTACTAAATATAGAAGATCCTTGTAGTTTGTCCATAAGGTCATCAACTCTAGGTATAGGATACCTATTCTTTACAGTGATCTTATTTAAAGCTCAGTAGTCAATACACATACGATAGGTATTATTCTTTTTCTTGACTAAGAGTACAGGTGCACCGAATGGAGAACTGCTAGGTCGAATTAAACCTCTATTTAGTAATTCTTCAACTTGACTCTGGATTTCTTTTTGCTCTATTTGATTGTGCATATATGGTGCTTTGCAAGGTGGTTGTGTGCCAGGGATTAAATCAATCTTATGGTCTTCTGGACGTGAAGGAGGTAAACCTGGTGGTAGGTCTTTGGTAAAACAGTCTTTAAAATATGCAAGAAATTCCTTATGCCTAGGGTGCATATGATTTTCCTTTGCGTGCAATTCATTCACCCAAATGAGATATGATTTAGTACTCTTGCATAATGCACGTTTTGCTTGAGTATGCGAAAGCAATGGAAAAATATTAGATGCATGCATACCATATAATGTACCCCCGACTGTCTGCCTGACCCTAACCAAGGGGGTTGTAGCCGCGCCGGGAATGTGGACCGAACCCACCACGTGAGGTCTCTCCCTTGGGTGCTACTTGGAGCAGGAGGACGCTCGGGTGCCAGAGGGCTCTGGTCGTAAATCCCTTGCCTTCCAGGCCCTACACAAGAGGCCAACGTAACTCGGGATTGGATCTCGAGGCCCGCATACTAGTCTACAGGCAGAATCTTGGATTAGTAATCCCTATGGATTGCTCAATAGCCTTCGAGTGGATTATGGATTGCCTTCGGGCTGTCTTAGCCTATGGGCTGCTAAGACATGTCCTGAAAGGAAACAGGTGGACACGTTACAGAGGGGAAGCTGATTAGATATATTTGGCTTTAGGATTGATTGTGGATGGAAACAAAAGGGAATATTTAAGAGAGAGCCATTGTGTGTTAGCGGTATTAGTGAGGCTTGCAAGTATCAAAACCATGGATTGCATCATCGACGAATTGGTGACATGGAAGCGGATGCATTCCTTGAAATTAAGGTAGCTGTTTGTTGATTCTAGAAGACAATTCAAAGGCACCGTTAGATCCTCAGAAGGTGGGGGTCAGATATTCGTCCATTATAATAATGAAGGGCTCTTCATGATTTTTTTCGCATTTTGGTTGCTTCTTTATTTTGGTGTTATTTTGGAGGTGTGAGTTGTTCGAGTTGCCGAATAATGTGCTCAAAATTTTCACCTATAAAGAAGGGAGTATGATGGATTAAAAAGTTATACTATATCTTTTTGTGTTTTATGGGGTTGCTGGTGGGTAATTTAACATATATCATTAACAAATCCGAAGAGGAGTGAAGGAAGTGTATGGATGCATAAGGGGGTGAGGAAACAAAGTACAAGCTGAATCTGCTGATTTGAAAGGGCGACATAAAATTTGTCCTTTTTTTTAAAATGTATCTGTAAAAATGAGAATTTGTGATGATGAGAAATAAATTTAAACGTACATAAGCTTGCACATCTCATTTTTTCACAAATTAATTGCTACTTTATTCCTTGGCAAAATTATGAATTGTGAAAGAAATTGACTTTGAGCAAATGATCGACTCCTTGCCCTCCCCAAAAGTTTAGCAATGCTTCCTACCATCATGCAGAGGTGGAGTGGCAGAGGAGGAAATGGTACATGGCTCAACTATGCTTATTACAGAATGACTAAAAGAAAGAAAGAAATGAACGAGCATAACAAAATTTTTACAAAGTGAAAACTGTAGATATATACAAGAATGTACGCTAATGAGATATTGTAGGACTCTTCTACAGAAGCCAATCATAAAAATTAGGATTGTATTCCATGGCTACATAGTGGTCCATGTCACTTGGTTTGATGCCCACATGGGTGATATAGGTGACAATATCTATGAGGAAATCTCATCTGTTCAAGCAGCTAGCAATGTGTAGTTCCTCCTCGCATTTCCTCCTCTCATAGTACTCTGTCCAAATATAGATGTAATAGCACATGGTCCACAAGGTGAGTTTCTCATGTGATGGCCAGTACTCGAAAGGAAGTGGGTGCAGTATAAGTGGGTTCATACTCAGTGGTTTTGATTGTTTGACATTGTTTAGCATTAATCATTATTTGACAATTGAGTAACTCCCACTATGCCCGAAGAGTGGACCACTTTTGACGAAATGGGTATTCGGATTTGGCTAGTTTCTCCAATTCAGTTTTTTTTTAAGGCCTCTATGTGGCTACACTTAAAAGATGTTATTAAGCACCCCTGTATGATGGCTTGCTCCTTGCTAACTTGCATGGCAATGAGTTTTTCGACAATAGAGGTGTGCTTGGTGAACTTGAATTCGTACTCCTCCCAAGAGCAAGGAAGGCTTCTAGCTATGATTATGGTGTCTTCACCTAACAGATCTAGATCCAAGTGATCATAACTGTAAACAAATAGGCTAAAGGTATTGTCAAGACAGCAAATGTTATTGACTATACTATCACCAATATCACGAACATATTTGTAGCTAGTTCTAATATAAAAGGTCTCAAATATGTAGGTAGCAATTCTATAGGTGGTTGTGGTTTAACATGACTTATCAATTACATACATATACTTGACCTCACTAGAGGATTCACTTGATTGTCATTTAGCTTTGATACATGCATGTATGGAGGTGTGGTCATCATATTATTTGAAGATGGTCTTGAGGTGTAATTGGACTTGAAGTGGAGATGAATGATGTGTCTCTTTGAGTTTGGAAAGGTGTTGTCTCTAGAACCTAATGCTTGGTGACTATTGGGGTAACTAGAGTCAATGTTGTTGTGGGAGACTTGTGGTATTTAGGCTTCCATCTATGAGCAGATGGTGGTGGTTGATGGTTCAGATATCTTCTAGCACTCGACTATGATGGCATGGAAGCATTCTGGCTAGGCACTTGATTACATGTCGGCGTGAGTTGTTGGTTGCTAGAGGGAGGCACAATGGTTAGTTTAACATTAGTGTCACTAGCAATGTGAGAATGAACTGGCTTGCCTTACTAAGTTTAATGGTTCTGGTAGTGGTTATTGTGGGATTTTTGGAAGCCATACCCTATAATTGCCTTCAAACACCATATTGGGGAATATGGGAATTTCCCATAAGTTTGGGACACGTGGTCAAATCCTTAGATTTGTCATAACTTGAACACTATAACTCCAAATCGAGTGCTCTATAGCTCAATAGATTCCATTTTTCAAGAACTTTCCAATGATAGGTCGTATCATATGGTTTTGAGAAACTTATGGGCATGCTATCCAAGTGCCACATTTTTAGTATTCAAAAAATGGGAATTGGGAGATTCCCAAACTCACTAATATTGTGTTTTCATAATACCCTTGTGCGCATAGTAATCCTTACAGACCCATCACAACTTCACATGTGCTCATTTGTAGTAGTGCTAACTATTTCATCAGGTTCCTCAATAGCAAGTTCGAGATTTGGGTTGCTTCATGGCTTGAGTTTCATGGGTTGGAGACCTATTCTTGGGAACATACTTGGTGTGAGATTTTTGGGAGGTGGCTAGCCTGCTTACCGATTCCTATTTATACTTCTGAGCTTTTTGTAATTCATTCACTATTTGTTTACCCCCCCATTAGAGTTGGTAGTAGATGAAAACATCAGTGGCATCACACTCTTAGCTAAAGCATGGGTTCCCTTGCTGCCCTTGCTAAAATCTTTTATGGTTCTAACATTGGTGAGAGCAAGTTGGATTTTTTGGGTCTCATAGTCAACATTGCATTGAGTTTGTTTCTTGAAGGTTTAGCCCAACAATGTTTCCTATCCCACCCCCTAGCATTTGGAAGTACATAAAAATTTACAAAGAGGCTATCAGTATCAATGGTGATCTTGACTCTTTTCTTTCCTAATAGTAAGTATGGTTTTCCTCCATATGGAATAAATTTGACTAGGGTTGTCTAATTTTTGTATAGTCATTGTACATGAGCATATTATTATCAGCCCCTTCATCAATCCATCAAGAACTTGATCTTTCTGAGTTGTGATTTGTAGCCTCAAATAGGTTGGTGCAATGGTTTCCTCATGTCTTGAGTCGGATTTTAATAATGGATACTACCTATATGTTTACGAGCAGCAACAGCATAGGGAACCCATGTAATGGGTGCATTGGCGGGTAGTATTTCTTAATGCGACTTCCCTTGAAGAAGCCTATGCCCTCTCCATCTAGGATTTCAAACTCCACCTAACTGATTCTACTGATTTGATGAACTTTGAATGGTCCTAATCCTTGGGATTTCATTTTCTATTTATGGCCCTTGATAGAATACAATAACCCTAGGTCACCTATTTAAAAGTCCTGTTGTTTGACATGTTTTTCAAACAATGCCTTTCTTTGTGCCTTTTCACAAATAAGGGTGTGCATGGTGATAGGTCGAGTTTTAGATAACCTTTCTAGTTCAATTAAATGGTCAGTCCAAGCCTTCTAACCTTTCCATCTCTCTTGCATAGATATCTATAGACTCAGAACAAAGAATTCAATCAACAAGGTCACTTATGTTCGAGATATTAGCGTGAATGGCATTTGTCTGATAGCCATTGTAGGCAATGCGATATGCCCATAGGGTTGCTATCCACTTATTGTTCCTATCACTTCATGAAGCAGAGATCATTTTCGTCAATGCATTGACCAAGATTTTTTTGTTGCTTCTACTTGACCATTGGCTTGGGGATAGTATTGTAACAATTTCCAATTGATAACCAGAAAAGTAGACAACATATGCTTAATCACCTCATTGATGAAGTGTGTACCTTGATCGCTAACTAATTCAATGGGGTAGCCAAATCAAGAAATAACTTGCTCGCAAAGAAATTTAGTAGTGGTCCTTGCATCATTCTTCCTCATTTCTCATGCTTCAACCCACTTTGTAAGATAATTGGTGGCTACAATTATGTATTTTCTTGAGATTACTTTAACCTCGACATCCAAGACATGAAAAAGAAAATTCAAAAATATG
Source organism: Lygodium microphyllum (assembly GCF_053477565.2). Classification (NCBI taxonomy): domain Eukaryota; kingdom Viridiplantae; phylum Streptophyta; class Polypodiopsida; order Schizaeales; family Lygodiaceae; genus Lygodium; species Lygodium microphyllum. The sequence continues at coordinate 117,826,842 of NC_141147.1, forward strand.
AAATAATGTGAAAAAATGCAGCTAGGCAAAGGAATAAGAGAAGAAAGGCCAAAGTGCAAGGGTGACCTCAAAGGCCAAGTTGAAGACAAAGCACATCTTAAAATGCAAAGGTGCTACTAAAATTTTGTAAAAGAGTGCTAGGCTCCCTCTTGTGCAAATTGTAAAATCTAGACAGGCATAGGTGAAGGGATAAGGCAACTAGAAGAGAATAGGTAACGAGGACCTTGGCAAGATGCCCAATCATGTAAAAAGGGGATGGGGGTGCCCAAGGGATTGAGGGCTTGTATTTAAACTCAAAAAAGGAATGAGAGTCTCATTCCTTGGTGTGTGACTAAAGTGGCCTCTTATTCTTCTCTTCTTCTCTTCTTCTCTCCTTCTTTCTTGCTTGTGTGTGCTTGAGAGAGGGGAGAGTGTGAGGGAGTGTGTGTGTATGAGGGTGAGGGATCTTGAAAAAGAATCTCTCCATCATCTACTCTCTTGTTATTCTCTTCTCTTATCTCGTGTGCAACTATGGAGGATGGAGCTTGAAGGTGGAGGCTTAAGGTTGCTTGATCTCACATCTCAAATCATGGAGCTACCGGTTTGCTTGAGGGAGGAGGCTACTTGTTTAGGCATCAAGGTAAGCTCACTACACCCCCATGGAATCGAAGGCGCTTCTACTAGGTGAGAGATAGCCAATTGTGCTCGCTTGAAATGCTGGAAGCAATAAGCGGTTTGTGGGTCTTGGTAGATGAGCTTGAGCTCCCACTTAATTTAGGTTCCATTTGCCGGGACCAACAGATTCAAGCTTGAGCACTTGCGCGCCTCAAATCAAGTGTCGAAGTAGGGTTTCATCCCCGAACAACCGGTGCTTGATATTGGTAGGAGATTTGGGGTCTTTTATCTTCAAAACAAATAAGTGTTTTGGGTTTTTGATGAGTAGGCAAGTAGGATAAATCATTTCCGTATTTGGGTTTTGATTTTTGTTGCATTTAGAGTAGGATAGGATCGAGAGATCGAAGCAAAATGCTTTAGGGTAATTGTTGTAGAACAGGCCTAAACAGGGCACAAACAAGGAAAAAATGGGAAAAAAGAGTGATTAAATGCATTGATTCCACAAGGGGAGTGATTGGAGAGATCAAGGCTGAGGGAACAAGGGTTTAAGACCCCAAAGATCAAGAAGAAAGCTCATTTTCACCTTCAGAAGAGTGAGAGAGAGAGAGAGAGAGAGAGAGATTGAGAGACCTTGAGCTTCAGGTAGATCAATCATCTTCCACAAGCATTTTTTGTGCATACCAAGTATATAGAAACCTTCCTATGTGTCCATTCTTGTATTTTGAAGCTTATTGCATGCTTGCCTGGCCAAAATCATTGCTTTAATTCAAATTTTTGTCATCAATGCCTTCGTGGTGCCGCTGGAATCAAGCAGGGCTCACAGGGTCTGATTCCTAGAATTGCACACTTGAACATCCAATTCTGGGCAATCAAACATTTGGACTACCTCAGCTTGTTCAATTTGACAATCAAACGGCCTACAATTGGACAACCCCAAAATCTAATTTGGACACTTGGTCATTGGTCACTCGGACCACCCTCAAAATCGGACACACGGATCATGACAATTGAAAGAACATGAAATCAAATCATAAGAATAAAAAAAATGATAATAGGAGGAATCCAAATTGGACACATCATAATCGAATGCCTAAATCAGACGTGCAAAAATTGGACAATTGAAAATTGGATGTCCGAGTCAAGGGATTGGACATTGCAAAATCAAACAAAAAATGTGACAGGAAAAAAATTGACAAATTTAGCACATCTCGGACTTGGCAAAACACCTCCACAATAGGGGAAGACTCCAAAATCCTTAGAGGCACAATTGCCTTAGAAATCCCAATCCGATAGCTAGACATAACCATTGACAATCATGTTAGCTTTTAGCCCCTCTTAGAGCCATAAACTAAGCTGCAGGCTCCAATTGACCTGATCAAGCTAGATAACATAGCATAGACCCTAGAGACCAATGAGAGTGGCCAGTGGTGGCCAAGCCTAAAGCCCTATTCGACCGAGAACATAGACCAAAGTGCAAAATTTGCATTTACTATCTCATGCTCGCACCCACAATGTTTTTAACACTTCAAATGCACTTGAAAAAACGAAAAGCCTGATTTCATATAGTGTATGGAAAAGAGCACCATACACACACACAATGAACATAAATTGAGGATTGTCTATAAATAAGAAGGAACACACTTAGACTTAATAAACAAAACAAACCCACCACTAGGAGACGACCCTCAAACCTAGACACATGATCAAGAGCCCCAATTGGAAGGACCAAGTGAGAGGCGCAACAAGAAAAGTCAGACACAGAAGGAATCAACACCATTAGGAGCGTGATGCGTGCGGCATCACTCACCTCTTTGCTGATTGCATTGGACAGAAGCCATCCCCTAGCTTGGCAAACGTGCGCTCAATACCCTTGGGGCTATTTGAAATCAAGACATTCGATAGTGAGGGCATATCCACCCCATTGCATGTCATGACCAGAAGCATGCAGGCATATCACTACCAAGGCCTAGCAATTTAGATGTAGCCTCAATAGGAAACAAGAGCCAACAAAGAAGGAAGAAAAATACTAATGCAAAGGTCACTCTTAAGACTGAGGGTGTGACAACGCTAGTGATTGGCAAGAAGGTCACGGATGCTGAGGCAAAAACTACCACTCCAAAGATGGCAGAGAAGGGGAGTGCAAACATAGGGCAGCATCCGCACCCTAGGTGCCAACTTGAGGCAATAGCCAAAGTCAAGGAGTGGGTAAAAGAAGCCCATGAGCACTTCAAGGATGTTGAGCCAATATTACAGGGTGAGATCAAGGATCTCTCTAGTGTAAGCACGTTATCTCACTTGCACAACCAAGGTTGAGAGATGCACCCATGCCATAGGCGGCGCCACATAGGCCAAGTTTAGATGCCACAAGCCATCCGATCAATCAAGACCACTAGCCAAGGAGCACAAGCCTCAGAGAGAGGCAAACAACCAGCAATCTCCTCACAACATTAGTGACCACCCCTGTGACCGTGAGTTTAGGAGACTTGCTCACAAACAGCACCCCACACTATGGCACCAGTTGAAACACTAGGTAGAAGAACTGATGGAGCATGCTACCACTTACTTGTGGGATCATGATGTAGTCACGTAGATGCCCAACTTGACACTGCAATCAGTGCCAAAGTCTCTACACATTAATGACTTTTGGGAAGGCACAAAGACACATGCAATTTTGCCTATCCTAGCCCTAGGAGATGTAACATGGAAGGGAACCGTAGATACCGAGGCGGGAGTGAGTGTGTTGAGACATAGTGTGCTCCATGCTTGGGGAAACTCGCTTGTCGAAACCACTAGGTTCAACATCACTCTAGCTAAGGAAATGAAAGTAAGGCCATTTGGAGTCTTAAAGAATTGGCCAATAAAGATCGCAGGTGTCCAGTTCTCTATGAACTTCATTGTCATGAAGGGACTGGACTACGACATTTTGCTAGAACGGTCCTAGATGAGGAATGCCCCAGTCATTGAAGACTAGGGCAACAATCTAATGTTCCTAGGGAACGGAATGGAAGTGGTAAAGGTCGATATGCACACTTGGAAGACAACCCCTTTCAACCTGGATGCCATCCCTACCATGCTCAGGGGTGATGCACCAATAAGGAAGACTCACAGACCTTTAACCAAATACATCCCTTGTCTTGAGGATGAGTGAGATTGGATGCATGTCCTAGCGACCATGGATCTCCCATTCTCAGATGAGGAGGAGACGTACAAATAGGCTGCAAAAACTGCAAGCATCTCAAAGAGGGAGCCCGCAATGCCACTCTGTATGATGGCTAGGAGCTCAGGCAGCCGACCTAGACCTATCTCTTCCATGTTCCTAGCAATAGGCTAGAATTACACAATAGCCTTGAGTATATGGCAAGCAAATTGATTGGAAATCCCGCTGCTAATCTCAAACCCCTCAGAGACCTCCTCGATGATTCTGAGTGGAAATGGACTAAGGTGCATCACTTGAACTTAACATACAATTGGGCCTTACTCACCGACAAAGGAAAGGCTAGAGAGGAGAGCCTAATGGATGACAAGTAGCCAGGAGGAGCTGATTCTGATGATGAGTACGAGGATTGCCACTCCAATAGTGAGGAAATCGGGGCAGAATTGGACACTGTAGAATACGACACTAAAGGAAGGGTGATAGAATAGCTCAAGGAAGACTCCAAGCCCCAAAAAGAGACTACTTATAGGATTGAGAGAGGAATCATGTGGATGGAATGCGATTGCTCCTAGCTGGAGCATGTGGAAGCAATAGATTATAAACAAGCAGGGATAACCCAGCCATCGGCAACACCCTTGCTTAGGACAAATGCACCCACCGAGATCCGACTACCAGGGGAAAACCCTTCCTCTAGCAAGGATTGCAAGTTTAATTCTGAATTGGAGGTCAATACTACAGATAGCAACTCAGAGATACCCCCACCTCCTAGGATCAAATGCACCAAGGGGAAAGTCCTAGTCCACCTAAGGCATAGGTGATTGAAGGAAAAAAGGAGAGGAGAGATGAAGAAGGTGGGGGGAGAGCAACAGAAGAATGCACAAGACCTACCGAGATGATTTATGAAGTTTAAGAAAGATGACAAAGTAGTGGCCTTGTTGGGAGCAAAAAGACAAGGAAAGATAAATGAGCTGATCGTTGAGGGACCCGCCAAGGTCAAGGAAGTCAACGTGGCAAGGGAAGGTAAGAAGCTTTGATTGGTGTTTATAGCTCACGCCCTAAGTGAGGAGGAAGAGGCCAATCTCATTGCGCTCTTGCAAGAGTACAAGGATGTGTTTGCCTGGTCCTTAGATGAGCTCAAAGGCATGGATCCTAGAGTGGTGACGCATAACATACCAATGGCCCCTGATGCAGTGTCGGTAAAACAATGACCGTACCCTATGAATCCAAAACATGCCCAAGCCGTTAAGGAGGAAATCAATAAGCTAATGAGGGCAAGATTCATCTATGAAATAGAGAACATGGACTGGGTATCACCTATGAAAAATTAGTGTTTGCAACAAGAAGAATGTGCACAAGGGAGATGAGAGCTTAAAGTACAAGAAAAAAATCTTTCTTACTAAGTTGCTTAGAGTACAACTTGGGTACACTCTCTCACAACTTATAGTGACCCATAGGATGTTTATATAGCCTCTACCAAGCTAGGGTTAGGGTTTTCCCTGCCCCTTAAGGCCATTCACATACATCTACCCTTATAGGCCCTTGCTTAGAGTGGATTCCCATGCCTATATCCTCACACCCCTGCTCAATGCCAGGGTGGCATTGCATCACAAGACATGTTAAAGTCTCCCCCCCCCCCCCCAATCAAATGGGATGCCTTTATAAATGAGGCTACAAGGATATTCATAGGTAGAGAATGTTACAAGACTCAAAAGAGTCGGTCATCTGTGGATTGGGAGGTAAAGTTGGCCTCCATTTCCTTAGTTACTTTTGGAACACTAGGACAATTGGTGATATGCCCGGTCTCTTTGCATTTATTGCACTTCATTTTGTCAATATATTTCTTCCAGCAATTGCTTATATTATGCCCTTTTCTGTGACAGAAAGAGCACCTAATAGAAGCAGTATGGACTAACACTTGCTCACGGGAAGTGAATGATGAAGTTCCTTTAGTATGGTTTCTTTTACTTCATCGAGGCAAGACTAGATGATACTTGCCAAGAATGGGCTTGGAATATTAGTTAGGATAGCCACAAGAGTTGGAAAAACTCTCTCCACAGACTTTAGAAGGATAGCAATGGCATCTTCATTATGAATGGGTGCTTGAACAGAGGCAAGTTGCCATAAGCCCCTTCATATGTGAAATAAACTTGCTAGATCTTCTCCTTGTTTGTATTCCAAGCTGAAACACTCAATCTTTAGAAAGATCTTGGAGTTCTTTCATATAGGATCATAGATTCAAGTTTATTCCACTTCTCCTTGGAAGTGGAGAGTTGGTCAATATGATGAATTAAAGATTCATCTAAATGAAGCATGATGATGGCCAAAGCTCTTTCACCATCTTCTCCATCAAGGAGATTGGATGGGTTCAATAACTTTGGTTCCTTTTATGAAGGGCCAATAGCCTCTTTCCATCATTTTGTATTTTACCAAGACTCTCAAAGGATGGAAATCTTTTCCATTGAACTTGTGAATTTGAGGCCTTACATCTGCATAGGCCATGGACATTTTGGAAGGTCTTACCTATTGCCTTAAGAAATGGCAGTGTCTAGTCCTTTATAGGTGGCAAGGTACAATTGAATAGCAAAACTGATAGCCAACTTTTAAATTTAGAGAGTTGAAAACAATTGGAAATCATACATATGCAATTTCTCAAGATAGGATTTAGGAGGTCATGTTCTTTGAACAACTCTTGATTTAAGCTTTACTATTTTCCTCGGTTTCAATGAGGTGAGCTTTGATTGGACTTCAAGCTCTTCTAGACAATGTGGCCTATTAGAGGAGTTCTTGGTGGAGCACGGCTTATCAATCAACTCTATGCTCTTGGATTAATCAGAGAAGAGTACCGTAACACTCATATCTCTGATGTACCAGCAGACTAATATTGGGATATGGTCTATGTGTTTATAGTCGTACACATAGCCTTAAAATCAAACAAGAAGAGGTAAATGACATAAACCACTTGATGGATTTGATTTTTTGAAAAAAAACTAGATTGAGTCAATATCGAGCTAGCAACATAATTGTAAAATGCAACATTAGTGCTTAGAAGCAGTCATCTCAAAGTTTATGCCACTTGAGGTGTGAGATGTGGATTGTTTTATGAAATAAGGTCCATTCAGGGTAAGAAGCTTTGAAATAGAGCTTTCAAATCTTCAACTAACTTTGGAGAAGATCAATTAGTGATTAGAATCACTGTTAGTGATAGCAATAGTGAAAAAGTTTGAAATGTGAAGAAAGCTTGAGGTTTGGCTATGGTTGCCAGGAGACAGGCATTTAGGGTTTGCCTCTATGTGGCCAAACCCTTTTAGGGTGTTAGGAAGCCCACTTGGGGGGCTATCATTGACCCAAGACGCCCTCCATTATTGTGTCTTCAACCACGCCAGGGAGATGAAGAGGAGGCTGCAACTTCTGCACCTGATTTTTGATTTCTTCAATGTTGCCCTCCATGATGATTTATTTTTCCCTCAGATGTGCAACCCTAGTTCACCTTGTGTTGGGGAATAAGTCTTCAGTACAAGTCAGGAGCTGAAATGCTCTTCTTTGCGTTCCATAGGTCCTCCAAGGTTAGGGGGTCAAGGTTTGTCTATGGAGGTAAGAGGGAGAAGATGAAGATGATGAAAATCATGTGCACTTAGTGCTAAAAGGATCAGAGGAGGCTCTGATACCACGTGAAAAATCAGAGTTTGCGACAAGAAGAATGTGCACAAAAGGGAGATGAGAGCTCAAAGTACAAGAACAAAATCTCGCTTACTAAGTTGCTTAGAGTGCAACTTGGGTGCACTCTCTCACAGTTGATAGTGACCCATAGGCTATTTATATAGGATGTGCCAACCTCGGAAGATACAAGTGTGCATGAACGATAAGAAGGTTAACACTATGAAAAAAAGTGATAATTATCCATTACCATACATAGAGCACATACTCAAAAGGGTAGCAAGCAAAAAGGTCTACAGCTTTTTGGACAGCTTCTTAGGATACAACCAGGTTCAAATACATCCTGACAATAGGCACAAGACCGTGTTTGCTATTGAGTGGGGTGTTTTTGATTACATTGTAATGCCATTTGGGTTGATGAATGCACCTGCAACCTTTCAATGGATAATGTGAACTATCTTCAAAGATATGCTTAGACAAGAGCTAGAGATGAAGTTCATAGATGACCTATGCGTGCACTCTAGTTGGAAAAAACACTTGGAGAAGCTGCTTGCAGTATTTGAACGATGCAAGCTTCAAAACTTGACGTTGAACCCCTAGAAATGCCAATTCTTGGTTAAGCATGGATGCATCCAAGGGCACGTGATGTCCAAGAAAGGTATAGCCACTGACTCTTCAAAGGCCAAGATCATTGTCGACTTGCAGCCACCAAAGGACTATAAGGGAGTTCAGTGTTTCTTGGGTCACACAAGATACTATCGGTACTTTGTGTTGAATTACTCATTGATTGCAAGGCCATTGTATAAGTTGTTGATCGTATTCGAGAGGACTGATGAGTGCCAACGAGCATATGAGTTGAAGAAGGCTCTTACATTACACCAATCTTACGAGCCCCAAACTGGAATATCACCTTTCATGTGCATATAGACGCATTTGAATGTGCTATTGGAGCTATCTTGTGTCACTATAGGGAGCATAACTTGGATTACCTTGTGAGTTTTGCCATCAAACAACTCATTGACATGGAGATGAACTATTCCACCACAGAAAGGGAAGGGCTAGCCATGGTGTTTGCTGTGAAGAACTTTTGACATTACCTCTTGGCCACGCTTTTCACCTTCTTCATAGACCATCAAGGATTGCTCTAACTCGTAAATAAGCCATGTGCTACTAGACGCATTGCTCGATGGTTGCTTCTTCTTCTAGAATTTGATTTCTCTTTGGTGTTATGCAAGGGCAAGCAGCACTACATGGCTGATTACATGTCCTGAATACCTACAAGAGAAGTTATTGGGCAGGGCATAGCTGACGACTTGCCAGGCGTCCACCTTTCAGCTTGTCTAGTGAGAAAGATTTTTTCAAAGCTAATCTAATGCCATATTGGGTGAATGATATAGTCCAGGTACTAGAGCATAGAATGCCCCAAAGACCTATCGAGGAGGCCATGCTTAGGCAACTTATTCTGAGAATCCAACCTTACCCATTAATGGCTGGACAACTCTATAGGCTAGGGCAAGACGGGTTGCTACAGCAATGTGTCTGCGAGCATAACACGCACGACATGTTGAGCAAAGTGCATGGAGGGATTGCTGGACGGCACTTCAGCGGGGATATGACAGCCCGCAAGGTGCTACAATCTCAGTTGTGGTGGCCCACCCTATTCTGTGACGCTGCTCAATTCATGAAGCATTGTGACAGGTTACAAAGGACTAAAGTTAATGCTCGAAACAATAATATGGAGTTGATCCCTATCATTCCATGACAGCCCTTTGAGAAATCAGGAGTCGACTTCATTGGACCCGTCAGTCCCCGGCACAATACTCACATGCTAGATACATCATTGTAGCAACTGACTATCTTATGAAATGGGCCACGAGGCACAAGCCACTAGGAAGAACGACGCTAGGACCACAATGAAGTTATTGTGGGAGAAAGTTATCGCACGATTCGGTTGCCCTATTGAACTAGTAAACTCCATATTTGGGATTTTGGGAATTTCCCATCAATATGCAAAAACCAAATCAAAATGGATTTCATGAATTTTGGGAATTTCATTAATTTGGAACTTGGTGCAATTAAACATATTACTGCTTATGATTGTTTCCAAGAGATTGAAAAAAACTCAAAAAGGTGGTGTTAATAAACACCTTAGTTTGAATATCCTTGAAATATTCAAGGAAAATCTTCAGTCAATGGATTCATGTAGACTTTCTTTAGCCTTCAATACAACCTTTGGGGGAATTTTGATTTTTTTGGGAGATTTTGTACCTTTCTTCATCCAAGAGAAGACAATGCTATCTATTGTTTCCCATCGTTCAGGATATTTTTTGTTGCACATCCAATATTTATCCCAACAATTAAAATACACCTCTGCATCTGTAGCATTTTGACGACTACAAACTAGTGCCCAATATTGTATACGTACCTTGTTGAACTTTTTGGAATGTCTATTTGTATTGAAGTTAGTTTGTGCAACACCAAGCCATATTGGATATATTGGATCTGAAGGTCTAACAAGCACAAAGTCATCTTTCTTAACATCAAGCATTGGTTCAAATGCATGTTTGGGTTGTTTGCTTAGAGGACCACAATAGTGATCATTCAACTCTTCCAATCCAATGAGGTCATCTGCATTATCTACATCTATATTGGTTACATCACTTTGTGTTCTTGGCCAAAAATCTATGAAAAATAAATCTTCTTGGACATTTGGAGTTTGAAGAGCGTAGATCATATGTTTCCAATAATCAATCATTGGTGTTATAAACTTTGTGAACTCTGCTTTAGGTCCTTGTATATTTGACCATCTTTCCCAATACTTCAGATAATCTTTAACTCCACTTACTACTTCTTGATGATCCTTAACATACTCAAACATGGGCAGCAACATTGGAACACCCTTTGGAAGAGTAGGCTTTCCTGCAAGGTCTCTCCTCCATAATTCAATGCCACCTTCTCTTGGTAACCAGTCTGGGGACTTTGGATGCATCTTGTATTGCATGACAGGTGTATCTCCTTGCATGATTGAAAATGTTGCATAAGATGAGGAAAAGTGAAGGTCATGCTCATCCTTAGCTTCTCTGAAAATTTGTTGAACATTGCATCGATGTCTTCATGTGTATGACCCACCATGAGAAACCCAAGCTGGATCATCTTGAATGTTCCTCGTGCAACAAGCAATGATAGATATGCAAAGAGATAGCGATTTTTGTTTTCTGACCCAAAATTATCAAGTTGTAGAAGTAAGTTCTCTGGCAATCGTTTGAAATGATGATGGTCATCCTATGGTGTATTATCTTCCATGCATGATTTATTTTGTGCAATACCTTGATGGTGGTCTAGTGCTTTTTTCGAGTTGAGGGCATTTAGTAGCACAGAGGTTGATCTTGGCATTCCATCTACTTGTAGATCGCCATTTGCATGCCTATGTAGTCGCTCCAAGTTCCTAAAGCACAATGACAATGAGGCAATTGTGAAGTTAGGATCATGAGGCCATAGATCAAGTGAGAAATGTCCATATCTACCTTCTCCATGTCCATGTGTAATCATGCCTATTAAAGAAATTGGTAGTTGAGTAGATCTTTCAGTCTCTTTTGATCGAAGCCTTAACCTAGGGATAGCTGTCTTTTGCTAGTCCATTTTATCATGTATGATGCACAAGTTTTTATCTGGATCTAATGCTGAGGCCAAGCGCCAACTATAGTATATGTTCCGACAACTTTGTTGTTGTAGCATGTGACATTGACGCTTCTTTAGAAGCACATTTCGCTCTTGAAGACACTTTGTTGCTGCAAGTTGCTATTTGATCTCTGAGAAAATACTACATTTGGATAACTCACTTGTCTTTGCTAAGGTTACATGCTTGAACTCTGTGTTCCAAATACAATTGAAGGTGGGCAAGGACATTTGCTTACATCCAATACCACTCAATGTTGTATTTACTTTTGCCCATATATCTACTTGCTTATAAACATCTGGGATGACCAATTGTGTCTCCCTTGATCCATCTTGCATTGTTATACTCTTGTGTGGCATTTGCTCTGCATTCTTCTTAACAAAGTCTCTAAGGATGGCTCTTCCCATCTCTGTGTGATCCCAAGCTACTCTTATTACCCCCTTGTTTCCATGCATTACCCTCTTCACGCCATGCTCAAATTGTGTTTTGTACCTGTAAAAATATGTCTTTGGGATTCCATGAATCTCATACCATGCCCTTCCACATACCACTTGTCCATTGAAGATAAAGTTGTACTTCCTTGTTCCCAAGTAATCAAACCTGCATGATGATTCAAACTTGTCATAAACATAGTTTGTGCGGTCTTCAAATTGCAATCCCCAAAAGTATTTACGTAATTGTTGCATTGCTTCTCTATCAGCAAATTGACAACACTTTTCTTGGCAACAATCAATCATGGAAACTTGTGAAATGGAGTCCATAGAAGTCCTCAAGTTTGCACCTTTAGGGGCAATAATTCGAGGCTTTCTATTGACCATACAATATGATCTCTTCTGAACAAAAATTGATTTTTTTGTAGAAACATAATCTTCATTGGTATCTTCCATGTTTTTGGCACAAGCATTTGTAGAGACAAATTGCATGTATGATTGTTGTTGTAGCAATGATGTTCCATCATCAAAGGTGACTTGCTTAAGAGGCCATCTTTCCAAAGTGACACAGTGGAGGTTGTCATCTATGTATGTTCCTGTGGTTTGATCAAGGGCTTTATCTACCACCACACCAACATCCTCTTCTCCTAGTAATTCAAAGTTTATCACATCATATGGAAAAGCCAATAATATAACCCCTGTCCCAACACACACAGTGTTGCCTTCTGTCCATAGCATCACTCTACGTTCTCTCCAACTTTCACGAATGCTAAGCACATCAATATCCTCAGAAGGTAGGACATGGTCTGATTCGTAATCATCTCCTCTATCATGAATTGTTATTGAGTTTGAAACAACCACCACATCTTTCTTTCCCCATTTTGCAAAACCACCTACAGCTTCATGAACCTTCGTTGCATCAATTGTTGGGAATGGCAAATACGCTGCTACATTTAAACATTTATCAATAGCCACTGAAACATATCCATCTTCAAGTGTTTCTCCATGGCATGTCTCATTTGGATGTATTGCATGCACTCTACCAAGTGCAACAATCTCATGATCAACTAGCAAATTCATAGTTTCTCCAAAATAAAATTCGTTATTCATGATACCTATACAAGTGAGAAAATGGAGATTTTATCATTTGTATGTTGTCACCTCTTAGAAAGAAGAAAATAGTGATGAAATTGCTAAATACAATGAAGTATCAAATTTCATTGAAACAAAAAAAGTACTTAAACATTAGATAGAATGAGTCCAACTTCCATAATAGAAAGTATTAATGGAAACATCATACAGAAAGAAGGGGATAGATTTGACCATATGGCCAAAAACAAACTTTCTCATGAACTGTGCTGTCCTACTTTGTAAAACTATTCAATGGCAAAGAAAGATAGCACATCCAAAAAGGAGACCCAAACCATTGATGGAGTTAGTGGTGGTTTTGTGTATCCATGGTATGTGGATGTTTATGATAGTCAAGGAAAAAGAGTTGACAATGTTCTTTTATTCACTTTGAAGAGTGATATTGCATTTTTTCAACAAGATGGTGTCATAGAGAAGATAACAGATGGATGTGCTGGGAAAGAGGGAATACCATGTAATCTTGTTAAGATCAAGGGAAAAAATGTAGTATACAAACTTGATCCTTTGTCATTTCACTTTGCCAGTATTAAAAAGGATGAAGAATACTCTTTGAAAACAATGGGATGGACCTTATTTGAGGAGGTAAAGGGCACAGAAGACATTATATTAGCATTCCAAGCTCTTCAAAATAGTGAGCTACTTTCCCTATCAAGAAAATGTGATCGCCCCAACAAAAGAATGAAGCTCCAAGATAAACAAATAGACTTGAGATCTTCATCTTCTCCTCAAGAAGAAAATAATTCATGGAATCCCACAAGCTCAAAGTCAAAATCACCTCAACAAAGTTCCTTTTCACAAGCTCTTGTTGTTAGTATGGCTGCTAACACTACTAAGAATGATGCCACTTTACCTTCCATGTTAGAAGTTACACCTGCAAATCCAATAATTTCTCTTGAGGTCAAGGGAGTAGAAAGAACATTCGATTTTCCTAGAATAGTTAAGAAGAAGGGAAAGAAGGAAGAATTAGGATTTCACATGTTTGAAAAATTCTTTCCATTTGGTCCAACAACACAATTTCCTATTCTCGTTGATAGGTGTTATGAGGCACCTCCTTTGTATGCGTATAGGTCACTATGTTGGGATTATGTAGAGAAGCTAACCACGTCTTTCATAAAGACTCCCATGAACCCAGCAACAGCAGCATATCTTATGCCTTTTGTACGAGACAACAATGAGAAGAGATCCATGCATCGTGATGAGGTGGATGCTAATAAGTTGGACACTTATAGTTATTGGATTATATCAGGGCTTCACTCAATTCATGCAGCAAAGATATATATTCAGAGTAATACTACACGTTGTCTAGCAACCAAGCATTTATACACCACAAGAAATGCTAGAATATTAGTTGATTGTCCTGCAGAAATGTGCATTGAGCTTTTACGAATGACAAATATGGAATCACATAATGTTATGAAGAATGCACCTTATGTTGAGCAATTTCAACAATTAAGAGATCATTGGCTAGCATTTGGTTCTCCACCAAAACCCCAACAAGGGCTTTCTAAGACAAGCTCTCAAAGAGTACCATGGCAAGTAATCATATATAAGATTACCTTCTTTTTTTGTGAAGATTAGTGTGGTGCTCTTTCTTTTGTTCTATGCTCACTATTTTGATCTTTTTTTTGCAGAGATTTGTGGCATACATTGGAGAAAATTGTGCATCTAGAGATTGCCATATGATTGTTAGCTCCCAAGAAATATTTGATAGTTGGATCAAAATCATGAAGAGATACTCTAGAGGTGAACTTATATCCCAAGAGGAGAGTTCGAGAAAAAAGGGAAGGCAACCTTCTCCTACTGCATTTCGTTGCCTTATGGGTTTTAAGGATGGAGACATCCTTACACTACAAGAGGAGATCAATGAAGGTCATATCCTTTTTCTTAGAAACAAATGGGATAAGGAAGATATGATTGACATGGAAATAAGGGCTAAGCAAATCAAGCAAGATAGGGTCCTAAAGGAGGAATTAGTCACTCTTTTCAATGCTTTAGTTCCAGAAAGTAGCATTGTGATGAAGACTTGGGAAGAGCTTGTTGATGATTATGATATCAATGATGAAGTCTACACAAAGATTTTATGCATTTGCAATGATTGGGTATCAAAGAAGCTCACACGTGGAGCTAATGCAGGGTCCCTACCAAATGGAGCAAAAGATATTGTGAACTTCCTAATTGGAAAAAAGTAAAATCCTCTTCAATCCTCCACTACTTCTCCTTGGCGTGTATATGTTGTCGGATGCAATCTAGAAACCTTTGATCTTATACATAATGTTTACAGAGATCCAATTACCATTGGGGTTGTTGTTCTAGATGCAGCACATGGGGTTGAGGGAATGAAATGGGACTCTATAAAGTTTGGAAAGGTTGTATCCACTCTACTACAAATGACATGTGAACCTAAACAATTCATGTTGTTTTCATTTCTTGATTGAAAGCAAATGGCAGCTTTGGAAAATGCTCTTGAAAGCATTTCTTGCAAGTATCGCATGCTAGTTGGTAGTGTTGACTTCCTACCAATGGATAGAACGTTTGCTTTTGGATCTATAGATTCTTTTGTGGTTTTGACATTAGTGACCATGGAGAAAAGCTTCATCAATTTTGAGCGATATATAAACAATGTCAACAAGCCTTCCATTTTGGACTTTGAAGGCTTGGACAAGGAGTGCAATGATGAAGATCTTGAAGAAGAACAAAGGATTGCAAAGGCCGTTTTGAGAAAGAAAATGAAAGTTATGGAAACTAAAATCAAAGCATTCAATGATGCTCATGAGGTTGTATTTGATGTATATGCAAGTGGACTTGCATCTAAGGTGGCATTGATAAATCATATGAAGACTATTGCAGTGGTTTGCAACACTCAAGAGCAAAGAGAGGTTGAAGCACAATTGTGGAGGGTCCATGAGAGTGCCAAACAAAATTCAAACTCCCAAGAGGTTCCTCCTACTGAAGTTCAAGTTCTTGAAGTACCACCCGAGGGCATAGAAGAATCAAGCCAAGATATAGCAAGTCTAATTATGAGAGAGAAATTAAGGGCTACTTCAGGTGTTTAAACTCCGTTCCTTCTTCTTTCATCAAGGAAGACACATTGATGTAATTTTGATTTTTTTTCTTGAGAAGTTACTTCCATTAGCATTTGCAATATTTTATTTCTTTGATGATATTAATTAAAGAAACTGTGTTTTTGGTTTTTTAATTTTTTATAAAAGGTACCAAGCATGTTTGGTTTAAAATTTTTATTTAAGTAAATATTTTACCAAATCGGTATTAAAGAGCTCATTAAAATTTATCATCCTTTGTAAGGATAACTATTTAATTGTAATCTAGTGTGTAAGAATACTTATCATAATGAAAAGTTTGAGCTATCTATGCAAAATTTACTTAAGTCTATTTTAGATCTTATTTCAATTAAACTCTTATATGTGTTGTGTTATGATCTTGTCATGTTAGTTTTGGTTAGATTTGTCCACATGGTCAAATCTCTTATCTCTTATAGCCTCTTTTACTACATTACTAGTGTATGTCTATGCATGTACCTTAGGATAAGAAAGCCAAAAATATATTGCACACCCCAAAAAAGATTCATTGCACCTCCCAAAGGAGTTTTACCTCAGTTATAAATATTGCAACAGAGATTTCTCTCCAATGTATCTTTTGAGATGTGTATATGGAATATTAAGGTAAAATCCTTGTTACAATTCGTGAGTTTAAATATCTATGGGATATAACTAGTTCAAAAATAGAATGGTTAGTCCTTAAGAAGAAAATATGGAAACTTATTCAAATAAAGTATAACTTATCTCAATTAAATTGTCATGTGTCACTTATATGTGACATAGTTTTGGTCACATGGTCAAAAGTATCATGTTTAAATTTTCTTTTAATAATTAGGACTAATAAACATCTTTTTTGTACATGCCATTTTGAAGGTCTTTTTAAAAATTGAGTATGTTAAATATTATAATGATAATATAATTTGTGCAACTAATTACAAGAATCTATTGTTAGTATCTCAAGTATACTTATAACTAGCGATAAAAAGTAGATATGGAAAAATGACTTTATTAGAATAGATTTTACTTCAAAAATTTTGTCCTATATATTTTTTTCACCTCATGATATTACTTTTGATTAGATTTGACCACATGGTCAACAGTCTCTTTTCTTAAGACATTATTTTTTAAGTAGTACCTATTTCTGTATTTATCAATGTGAAGTTAAATTGCTTTAGTGTTCTATGTCAGTTTATAGCTCAAAAATTAGGTAGAATGATGAGGAAGTAAATGAATCTAATGTGCTTCTTTTTCTTCTTTGTAACTTCAACTAAGACATCTATGGTTGGAAACAGTAGAGCACGATGATGTGATTGATGTTTCCTTGATAAGAAATGCAACACAATTATGTGTAATACTTGATCTCAATGGTCTTTTTTTACAACGATGCTTTGCTAAGTCTAAAAGGTTTCAAAGCTTTCAAATGGGAAAGCAATGGCTTGTTCTTCGACCAGGATGTATGGAGTCTCTTGAAGCCTTATTTGCAAGATTCCAAGTTGGAGTTTGGTCAACAGCTTTGCATAAGAATGTCATGGTAGTTATTAAGTGCTTGGAGATCCATGCAAAAATGAAGTATCCTTTCTTCATGATTTGGGGCCAAGAACAATATCATAGACATCGACTCAAAATCATATATAGGCCAGATAAGATGGGAGTAGAAGCAATGTTCAAGCCTCTGAAGTATGTATGGGATCAATATGGAGATGTTTGTCAGCATACCAAGACTATTCTCATAGATGATAGTCCTTACAAAGGATGTCCGAATCCTGTTGAGAATTGCATTTATCCAATAACATTTGATATTGATCGTGAAGACTCTATCTTGATCAAAGAACTTCTACCATACTTGACTCGCTTAAGCAAATACCATGATGCACGTGAAGTCATCAATTTTGATCGATATGGACAGGATCCAGTTCAATATGGACATGAACTGTATGCTCAATTCAAGGTTGTCATTGATGAATGGACTAGAGCAGAGAATGATGGTATTTCATCTTCATCATCAGCACTGCACGAGACCATGATTGATAAAGATGGTATATATGTTCAATCTTCAATTACTTCTTGCTTCAAGAGACCATCTATTATACAAACATCCTCAACAAATGCTTCACGTCGTCCGTCTCTTACATTGAACAGCTCACAATTATCCATGTTGAAGCAAACTCCTTTAGTCTCTACTTTGAAAGATATGGAAGCAATGCAACTTGCTCATGAGTTGGGATATCACAAACATTTCATAAATGGTAGTGCAGTTAAACGTTTTATACAAAATCTACAAAATTTGTATTTTTCCAATATACATGATGTAACAAGAAGGTGTTGACTCTATATGGATTAATTTTGACTTTCATAATAGATAGATCCCTTACATTAAAGGCTTTTGCACGGCTATGAAATATATGCTTGTTAGAAATTTAAAGTGTTTTATGTAATTACCTTGGTGTTTCTAAACACCACCAATATCAATGAGAGAATCTACTTGATGTTTCTTATTGTTTCAATAACATTAGTTAATTGTATTGAAATTTCTTATAGAGTGGTTTAAATCCTATTTTGTACTTTATGATAGTCTACTATACAAACATACTCAACAAATGCCTCGCATCGTCTATCACTTACATTGAACAACTCACAATTATCCATGTTGAAGTAAACTCCTTTAGTCTCTACTTTGAAAGATATGGAAGCAATGCAACTTGCTCATGAGTTAAGATATTACAAACATTTCATAAATGGTAGTGTAGCTAAATGTTTTATACAAAATCTACAAAATTTGTATTTTTACAATATACATGATTAACAAGAAGGCGCTGACTCTATATGGACTAATTTTGACTTCCATAATAAATATATTCCTTATATTAAAGTATTTTATATGGCTATGAAATATATGGTTGTTAGAAATTTAAAGTGTTTTATGTACTTACCTTTGTGTTTCTAAACACCACCAATATCAATGAGAGAATCTACTTGATGTTTTTTATTCTTTCAATAACATTAGTTAATTGTGTTGAAATTTTTTATAAAGTGGTTTAAATCCTATTTTGTACTTTATAACCATCTACTATACAAGCATACTCAACAAATGCCTCACATCTTCTATCACTTACATTGAACAACTCACAATTATCCATGTTGAAGCAGACTCCTTTAGTCTCTACTTTGAAAGATATGGAAGCAATGCAACTTGCTCATGAGTTAGGATATCACAAACATTTCATAAATGGTAGTGCAACTATCTACAAAAGTTGTATTTTTCCAATATACATGATGCAACAAGACAATGACTCTATATGGACTAATTTTGACTTCCATAGTAAATATATCCCTTACATTAAGGGCTTTTGCATGGCTATAAAATATATGCTTGTTAAAAATTTAAAGTGTTTTATGTAGCTACCTTGGTGTTTTTAAACGCCACTAATATCAATGAGGAGAATCTACTTAATGTTTTTTATTCTTTCAATAACATTAGTTGATTGTGTTGAAATTTCTTATAAAGTGGTTTAGGTCCAATTTTGTACTTTATGTCTTAGCTAACAAATAAGTCTTGATTGATTATAAAATTTATGTCTATTTCTTTGGAAACACAAACCATTGGTCAAAGGTTAAATCTTTAGTCTTAGAAAAATCATAAACTTCTAGCTTCGTATATAAATCTTTATTTTATGATATGAAAATTCATTTAGCTAGTCAAAGTGTGAAACTCGTTAATTTTGGCCAAAGTCAATATCCATCTTGTCCATATATTGTCAAGACAGATAGAAATTTTGAATAAAAGATATTTATATATCATGCATATACATACAAAAAATGTAAATGAAGTGAGCAATTATTTGACATACTTGTGTCTATTGGTTTACACAAAAAAAGAACCATTACATCATAGGTTATTCAAACTTATTACGATATGGTATTAGATTAAGTTATTAAACCACACCTAGTTAGTGGTGACTCTTTTAAGGTCCTAGTTCATGAAACTTATACATGTCACTTTAAATGATGCTATATCTAAAAGAAAAAACTCGTATTATAATATCTTCAAATCCATAACATTATAAATTTTGGCCATGATAATATATTTTTATACAATGTTTAAGGCTCTTGTATTCTAAATTCTCTCTCCACTCCATCAAACCTTTGTATTCTTATATTAAACTTGGAAATTTCCTAGGTATATACTAGTTAGGCCTCCTTGATGTTTTCACCACAATACAACATCATATTTTGTTAGTATGCTAGAAAAGACAGAGGTGAAATCCAAATCTCGTAACAGCCACATAGCTTACATTCATCATTTAAGCTCTCAAGATGTCTGATCTCATATTTGTAACATACAAAGTGCCCTTTAAAGATAAACATAAACATAGTGCTCTCTTTCATTCACAAAAGTAAGACATTCATTCAAAGTGGGACTTGGGAAATTCCCAAAATCTCTAATATGGTGTTAGTAAGAGACCAAGGTTCGCACTTCATCAATGAGGTGATTTCCCACCTACTCTCAACCTTCTTAGTCATCCATAGGAAATCCTCACCCTAATACCCTCAAGCTAATGGCCAAGCAAAATACAGGAACAAGAACTTAGTCAACATCCTTAGGAAGATAGTTGCTACCTCGAGAAGTGACTGGGACAAGAAACCTATGGCAGTATTATGGGCTTATTGGGCAACCTATATAATGGATGTGGGACATACACCATTTAGGATGACCTATGGGACTAAGGAAAATTTGCCACTAGAATTCTTTGTCCCTAGCCTGAGGGTAGCAATGCAAGAGAGATGAGAAGGGAAGGAAGCTTGGACCATCCGCCTCGTGGAATTGGAACGATTCACTAAGACTCGGCTCCTAGCCACTCACACCCTAATTTGTGAGAAAGCACGATGCAAGATGTGGTTTGACAAGCATATCAAACAACGTGGCTTTGAGCAAAGAGACCTTGTTTTGCTCTACTTGGTAAAGGTCCACAAGCAAAAAATGAAATTCCGAGGGTTGGGACCCTTCCAAGTGCGCACCATTAGTAGGACGGGCAAAGTAGAACTTGAAACCCTTGAAGGTGAGGGCATAGGCTTCTTTAATGGAAGTTGCATAAAGAAGTACTACCCTCTCAGACACCCACAGCATGAGCCCCCTATGCTAGAAGCCCCTGTCAATGTCCACGTAGCCACCATCACTGAACTAGAGGATGAGGATGAAGAGGTTATAGCACCAACATACCTACAGATAATGGCCACTGCTCGATGCACGCACGCTCTTGAGGTCCTGATTGACAAGGGAGTCAACTGCAATGTCCTGATTGATGAAGGGAACCTCAGCAAAGCTACAGAAGGAGACAAAAAAATTAATGACAAGGGAGGAATGGGCCAAGTTGAGGAAGGCCCAAAAAGAGTTCAAGAGGGCCAAAGATGAGAGAAAGAGAAGAGCCGAGAAAGAGACAGAAGAGTTGAGGAGAAAAGAGGATGAAGACATGGCAGAGGCCATGCACAGGTTTGTAGAGGACATCCACGGCCCCAAAGAATGGCAGCCTTGAGCCCACGGCATGAAGGGGAACCAAGTGGCAACCCTTACGTAGCCCCAGCCATTGCGAGGAAGGGCAAGGCCCCGTTGCATCCCCTCCCTTCAACTCTCACACCTCAAACCACCACCACCTCCACCACACAAGAGCTAGCATCTACCATGGACACCACTCAGCTCATGTCCATGATGCAGTTCCTGGTCACAAAAGTACAAGAAATTTTGCCAAGGGCAAGAGCCAAAAGGTTGGTTGCGATGGACGCTGAGTCCATGCAAGACCCAAAGCGGAAAAGGTTTCAAGCATCCACCTCCACAACACTGCCAATGATGCCCTCTGCTCTGCAGACTATGATGCCTATGTGGTTGAACTCCTAGCCTAGCTAAGGCTAATGAAGAGAAGAAGACTCCGGTTATGGAGGCCAAAAGAGAAGCTATCGCGGCCCTATGGCTAGAGATGACACGAGAAGCCATCGAGCATCAGAAAGAAATTCGAAAATTGAAAGAGCAACTCAAAGCTAAAGAAAAGGAGGCTCAAGAGAACAGAGATCGCCTAAGGCAAAGACTAGAGGATGAAGCTTAAGACTTGGTGGCAGAGCAGCGGCACCACAAGTTGCTCATCCAATAATGCATTGAGCTCTAGCAATGAATGGAACGAGTGGAAGCTATGCATGCAGAACTATGAGAGAGCCCGCAAGAAGGAGACCAAGTATCA
Source organism: Lygodium microphyllum (assembly GCF_053477565.2). Taxonomy (NCBI): domain Eukaryota; kingdom Viridiplantae; phylum Streptophyta; class Polypodiopsida; order Schizaeales; family Lygodiaceae; genus Lygodium; species Lygodium microphyllum. The sequence continues at coordinate 117,848,783 of NC_141147.1, forward strand.
GGACAACAATGCCAAGAACACAAGGATGCCCTGGTATTCCAATTGTGGTTGGCAATGCAAGAGCAAGGAAGGCTAGAGAGAGAAATAGGATCCATTTTAGAAATGAAGGAAGAGACCATAGACAGAGCCACAAGAAACTTGTAAGACGACTTGAAGAACACTCGGCAGGAGGTGGAGGCACTAATGGCCATGGCCATGACCGAAAGAAAGCTACACCGGGCCGAGCTAGAAAGCTACGTGCAAACTACTGAAGATCTATAAAAAAGGATTGCAAAATCCTACCAGCATTGCTCCATGGCTGAGCAAGGTAGGAGGATAGTAGAAGAGTAGCTAAATCGTCGAGATAAAGAGAAGACCCAAATGATGGAAGTGTGGAATGACAAGCAACAGGTGGTAATGACGTTGTCTCACGAGATGGAGAGGGGTAAGGAAAATCTAGAAGAGAACGAACAACAATGGGAGAGGTGCGACTTTGAAAAAGTGCAAGGATTGACAGAGGACCTCGCAATCTCAGAGTGTGAGAAGGTGGTCACAGAATCCAGAGCTAAGGCCCGCTGAAGCGTACTCCAACAGGCAGAGGCAAGTATTTTTGAGCACTGCACTTCATGTCACACAGGTTGAAGCTGAGGATTTGGTAGAGAGAATGAAGAGGAATTTGGAATTGACAACCAGAGCTTTAAGCTATGTCCTACAAGAGCGCACACTCCCAACCAGCATGAGCATAACCAAGAAGCAGCAATGTAGCTACTTGCGACAAGCCGGCCTCTCCACCGATGAGCTCAGGGAACTTAGATTCAAGGAACAATAGTAGCCCCATCCACCCCCAATCCAACTCACTATGGAACAAGATACCGAGGGGAAGGGCCAAACTTTGAGTAAGCATTCGAAGAAGAATCGCAAATCAAAGATCCCAGTCTGCCCTTACCCGATCTACTCATAGAAGAGCCGAAGGGTGCCCAGGTTCTTGAGCATGTTATTGCTGAGAGAAGAAGAAGATGGGAACTTGTGGAGAAAGTTGAGCAAAGGGTGCAAGCACAGCCATAGCAACTTCCTGATGAGCCTCTACCACTATGCAAGGATCACCATCCTATCAACATCAGGAGATCAAATCCCGACCCTTTGAGTTCTCCTTCCTGTATCCATGAGCTTCGGACCAAGTCATCTTACCCTTAGAGATAGTGGAAGGAATCATTCATTTGGACAATACTCTAGCAAACTGATGGGTCGAGCAGCAGAGCATTATAATCACACAATGGAGGCAAGAGCCCATAGATTACTAGCAAGACAAGGTCTATTAGGTTCCCAAAACCATCCAAGGCTACGAGGCGCAACGAAAGTGGCGGAGGAGAATTTGGGACACCAATTTTGATTTATGGAGGCCTTCTGCTGCACGCTATAGGAAGAACAGAATGATCTCCTCTACATGCCCTACCCTCGCAAACACGAAGTGGATTACGATAGGAGGGTGCATGGCAAGTACGACTTTCCAAAGATCTACAATGTCAATGCAACAACTCCCAAGGAATGCATGACCTTTAGAGTAGGGGACTTGCCCCCTTCCATCAATTGCTTCCTCAAGTATTTCTCTTCCTACCTAGACCCAGCCTTCATAACCACTTGAGATTACCTTAGAATCATTAGGTTTCTGCTTAAACAAAAGCCGACAAGCGAGGAAGCCCACCTTCTTCCACCCTTTTTTGACATTAACCTAGGAATAGATAGTTGCACTATGGATAGGCTCATGATGAGGACAACCCTACTTCCCTCATTTTGTATGAGGATCCTTGAAGACATGAATGATAGCCACTTTACGAGGTACAGTCATCCTTTCTTGTAGAACACACCTCTCAATGCAAAGATTAACATCAAGAAATACCTGCAGAGATGTGCCTTTTTGACTAGATCCCTAAAACCACCTCTCGACTCGTCCAAGGAAGATCAGGGTAGAGCCTCAGAGCACCCCTTGCATCCGAGTGTTGGCTATAGTCATCTACATTTAAAGACAAACACCTTGCGCACCACAATCACTGCACCTAGGGTTTTCATACCTAGCCCCTTCCTCCATGACACATGCTTAGGGCACATTAAGGGCAAGACATACCTAGCAAGGCAATTCTTGCCAATGGTTGGACCTGTCACCCTAAGCCCCCTACACTGCACCTCCCTTATTCACAAACTGGGTCCTCAATTATGGGACACACCGAAGCTTGCCCAAGGTTGACCCATCTCCTAGTCCTACAAGCACTAGCACCATGCAAGCCATGATAAGGCAGACACACCCCCAGGTAGTGCACCGTCTTTTCTTTCTAGGTACAGACCGAGGCCCCAACCACTAGCCCCACAAACCCCATCATCCATGCAATGCACTCCCCATCTTATGTGCCATGCCACCATGCATCCATGCCGAACCAAAGAACCAACATGATAGCTCTAGTCAATAAGTGAATGAAGCAGCTCATTTGGAATAGCGCAACAAAGGAAAACCGCAGAAGGCCAAGTGATGGATCCATCCAACCCAATGTTCAATTTTAAAGACGGACCTGCCCATTAGCCTCTCTTAACACCAAGAATCATATCCAATGCAAGGGACTTTCTATTCCATAAATCCCTCCAACACACCTCCCAAGATGGCTTGTATACAAACTCAAAAAGCCACTTGGCTACCCTAGCAACACCCTCCAACTCACCACCAAACAAGTGCCATGGGTTTTGCACGCAACAAGGAGGGGGTATTGTTAACCCTTAGATGAACAAGGTGGAAAAGTGGAAAATCCAAAAATCCTAAAGCAAAAGACAAGGGCAAAGAAAAAGTGGATTGCAAAATGAAGACGCATCAAGAAAAAGTGTAAGTCAATACTTTTATAAAAGAGAGCAAGGCACACCATGATTTATTTTAAGAGCGTCGTGCTCTCACCCGTGAAAAATTGTAAAGGTAGATGTGTTGAGATATTTGCAATCACACCTACTTTAGTCCCTTTTGTGAGAAGTAGTGAGGGCTCAAGACTTGAATCCCATATGCACAATAGGAGAAAGTACCACCACTCAATTCCTATAAAGCATTGTACTTGCACTCTTTTTCTAATGCAATGATAGTACTCTTTTCTTTCCAGTAAAGTGTCATGTCACTGTCAATACACAAGATTGTGTTTATGAGTCCAAGTCTCAATCTCGGAACCTAATTCACTTGTGTAACAATTTGTCCTAGTCAGGGTCAATGTCTTCACGAGTTTCTTTTTCCTCTTTCAGCCTCCATAGCTTCCACATCTTCCATGCTCTAGATCCTGCATATTTCACATGGTATATCAGAGCTCAATTGAGCATGGCCTAACTCTCCTTTCACTCCTCTTAGCTCCTTTTGCATCTCTTCTCAGCTCATTTTGAGTATTGGACCCTATCTCCAACTTCATTTGCATTCCTACCTTCAATGAAGCTTCCATGGCAGCCATAGACAACAGCACCCTGTCAGTTTGAAGCTTTCATATCTCTCTCCACAGGCCAAATCTCTTTGAACTTCCTTCTGGAGAAGTGTTTCTCTACTTCCAAAGCTCCTTCTTGGCACATCAATCATTGAGATTGGGCAACTATAGCTTTAGCATTGCCTCTTTTCAGAGTTGCTGCCATAATTGTGTCTCTGGACAACACCTACCTACCTTTGTTGGAGCAGCCGTATCTCATCAATCAGGCCATATCTCTTCAGGCTTTCTTCTCAAGAGTTGTTTCTCAGGTCAAGGCGCAACTTGTTGGCGCAAAAATCAAGGAGATTGATGCACACTATGCCCGACATTTGCATTTTCCCAAATCTGGGTGTAGTTTTTTGAGCAACCACTTTGAAGGCTTAGATCTCTCAACTAGAGCATAATGAGTACAAACCCTCTTAGGGGGAGTTAGACCATTGGTGAGGGTCCTCCATCTCAAAGGGTTTGAGTAGATTCAACTTGTGGAGCACGTGGGAGTTCATTTACCAGCTGATCCTTGTTTTGATAGGACAGTTATAGCCACTTACCTTTAAGCTCATTTTTCCTTCATTTTCTCTCTCTTGCCACTTAAACCAAGCCAAGGCCACTCTAATATGAAGTTTTAGCAAGTATTCAACCATCAAATCAGCAAGGAGGAAAAGCTAAGAAGATTTTTTGAAGATCATCAAGTCAAACTCAAGCAACAAACATCAAATTTCAAACTAGTATCTTTTGATACTTCACTGCCATTGCTTGTGTCTTTTGACACATATAAAGATCAACTCATTCTTGGTTATTCTCAGTCATTTGAAGCTAATTTGCTGCTGGTCTCTCAAGACGAACATGGGCAAAGATTCTCCAAGTGCCCATTTCAAAGGAGTCGGGTTTCATACCTGGCAGACCTGCATCAAATTGATCCTCATGAAGAAGGGCCTCTGGGCCATTACCACTGGAAAAGAAAAGAAGCCTCGTGATGTGGATCTTGCTATCACTTGACAAAAGAATGATGATAAGGCTCAGGCCATTATAAAACTGGAGCTAGACAACAGCTTTATCCACCATGTGGATAACTGTGAGACCTCACAGGATACATGGAAGAGACTTGACACCTTGTTTGGTGCACAGTCTAAATCATCAAAGTATGGTCCCCTAATTGATTTTTTCAGGCTTGAAATGAAGTCCATCACATCACTTGCCACACATCTAAATTACATGGAAGGACTTCTAACCCAACTTGCAGGAATCAACATTAAAATAGAAGAAGATGTTTACATGGGTGTTCTACTTAAGAGTTTGCCTCCTGAATATAATAATGTATCAACAACTTTAATCAACATGCCAAATCCTGAACTTGTTGATATCCAGGCATCACTATTAGAGGAGGAAAAGAAGCTAAAATCCAAGGAAGAACCAAGTACCTCTAGAGATGAGCATGCATTATATGTTGGCAACAGGTATAAAGGCAAGAAGGATCAGCTCTTCTGTGGACTTCTGCAAAAGGACTGGACACACCGAGAAGTTATGCCATGCCAAAAAGAGGTCCCAAAAGGCCTATCTAGTTGCAGTCAAGGAAGAAGAAGAAAATGGAGCAAAGGAAGAAGAAGAAGAAGAAGAAGAAGAAGACCACCAGGAGAAGGACAAATCCTCATCAGTCCTTCTATTCTGATAGAGTTTTTTAGTTTTGTATTTCCTAGCCCTAATGCCTCAAACATAAACTTGTAAACTCCTCAGTTATCCTTATACTACAGCCTCTGTACACTTTCTGAGGTCCCTGCTACAACCTCAAGATGTTCATCATGTTTGTGGTACCCAAACTTAGCCTTTTCTGCGACAATCTCTAGTGTTTTTGCCATGTTTATGGTGTGCCCACACTTTGCAGATGTTGATTTCACTAAAGCCTCTACAGACTTTGTACTTTTGGTTGTGATTGAGGAGGGGTGTTGAGATATTTGCAATCACACCTACTTTAGTCCCTTTGTGAGAAGCAGTGAGGGCTCAGGACTAGAATCCCATATGCACAGTAGGAGAAAGTACCACCACTCAATTCCTATAAAGCATTGTACTTGCACTCTTTTTCTAATGTAATGATAGTACTCTTTTCTTTCCAGTAAAGTGTCATGTCACTGTCAATACACAAGATTGTGTTTATGAGTCCAAGTCTCAATCTTGGAACCTAATTCACTTGTGTAACAATTTGTCCTAGTCAGGGTCAATGTCTTCATGAGTTTCTTTTTCCTCTTTCATCCTTCATAGCTTCCGCATCTGCCATGCTCTAGATCCCACATATTTCACAAGATGGGCCGTAGGAAAGAAGCTAGAAAGATAGGAGAACAATGGAAAAAGGAGGCCTCCTAGGCTATGGCCGGCCATGTAAAAAGGGGATGACCGCCCAAGGGAAAGAGGGCTTTGTATATAAAGTTCAAAAAGGAAATGAGAGCTGATTCTTTGGTGTGTGGCAAAGTGGACCCTTCATCTTCCCTTCTTCTATTCCCTTCTCTTTCTTGCTTGTGAGTGCTTGAGGGAGGAAGTGTGAGTGAGTGAGTGAGTGAGGGAGTGAGTGAGTGTGTGAGGGTGAGGGATCTTGGAGGTGAAGCCCTCCTCCATCTCCTCTCTTCTTCTTCTCTTCTCTTCTCTGGTCTCACACGTGGCTATGGAGGATGGAGCTTGGAGGTGGAGGTTTGAGTATGCTTGAGCTTGCATCATGAATTGTGAGACTATCGGAGTGCTTGAGGGAGGAAGCAACTCACAGGGCATCAATGTAAGCTCACTACACTCGTAGATATGGATAGCGCATCGCTATGTGAGAGGTAGCTATTAGTCCTTGCTGGAAACGCTTGAACAATAAGGGGTCCGTGGGTCTTGGCGGTTGAGCTTGTGCTCGCCTCTACACATCTCTTGCAACAATTCTTCACTTCTTGCTTCTAATTGTTACATTGTCTTCTTGGCTTGTTCTAATCCTATGTTTTGCCACTTCATCAAGGCTTCCAAAGTTGTAGTTTGGTCCCTTATATTTTTGAAGTTCTTCTTTCTCTTGTTGAGTTTTTCTATTCTTTGATCAAGGTCTTCCTTGTTCCTATTAGCTTCCTCCTATTGCCCTTCCAACTGGAGCATCCTATCCTTCACTTGTATAGTTTCTTCTCTATCTTGTTGCAACTAGCTGATCTAGTCTTCTTATTGCTTCACCATCTCTACTAGTTGAGTCATGGTGGCCATGCCCTCCTTGTGTTGTGCTTCCCATTTCTCCTTGATCTCCTTCTCTTGTGTGTACTCCTATAATACTTCTTCGTACTTTCTATTGTCTACTCCTCTCTTTGCTAGTAGTAAAGCTATCTCCATCATTAGGGTCTAGACATCCCTTGTGTACTACCATTGTAGGGTGACATAGATAAATCATGAAAGTCCTATCCAGCTCCTTGTGTGATGAGTGGCATGTGAGATTATGTTTCGTTTACCTTGGGATCTTCTCACCCCTCCTCTCTGATTCTACTTCCTCTCTGGCTAGTCTCTTTGATCCAATGACATCTAGTTCTTTTTATCTACTTCTAGAGACCAACAAATGCATTGCCTCCAGCCACTGTGCTGCCAGGGCAACTTGGTTGCTCGCTTGTCCTCTACAAGGGTTAAGGGTAGGGGTGGTATGGCTTTTTCTACCTATTGGCTTGGTGGTGGGAGTGGTGATGGGAGTGTTTGTAAAGCTCTTGGTTGGATTAGGTCTTTCCCCTTGTCTTCAACTCCATCCTAGAGGAAAAGTTGGCTACAACCTTCTCATCGACTATGGTTGATGCTACAACCGTATGTCAGTCTTCTGCTTCAATGAGACCGCATACTATCTTGAGATCTCGTTTGCCATGTGTCCGGGATGCTGGCCCTTCTTCTATGATTGACTTTGGAGAGCCTATGTGCTCTCAGCTGTCTCCTATGCGCTAGGCTCATACTATGCGCTACTCTGATGCTTATGCATTACAACCTTGCACTCATGAGTTGTACTTGCTTCATGAGAAGCATTCTTGGATTGCTCTGCTCTAATATGGAGCTGTGGGATCGCTAGTCTCCTAGATGTCATGGACTCGAGGATGCTTGATGACAAAACAAATAGTCATGCAAACAACTAAGCTAACAAAAATCAAACATATCTACAGTTTGATGACTAGGGGTTTTCAGTTTTCAAAAAAATGCTTGACAATGCAAAACCCAGACTATGCGTTTTAAGGAAAAATATGCAACTTTTGGGTGTTAAAGTGCCGAATATGCATGCATGGCTCTTTGATTCTTGTACATGGGACAAAATCACTCAAAATGGTATCTTCTTTGCAGACTGTATCTCTTATATTGTGCATAAAGGGTGAGAACATGGCATCTCACTCACTCTTATAATCATGATTCACACCCTTATATTTGCCAAGGTTGACGCCTTATTAGCACGAGTCTTCTTCCTATCACTCACCATTCTCTCTCCCATGATTACTCATTGTTGCTAGAGACAATAGGCCTACATGCATGCATCATTGAGTCTATTGAATGGTGGCTATTCATGCCATCCTTAATGATTATGATCCAAGCTAAACATTGCGAGGAGTAAGGAAGACCAAAACATTATGTGAGTATAGGTTGATAGGGCATTTTCATCCTATAGCACTTGAGCTTGCTTATCCACAACCTCTAGGTATCTATCTGATAGTAAAGATAATATCTTTGTAGTGATGTACTTCACACATGTAATGCTTTTTGTACACTTTATGTTCACATTGGAATTGCAAGAGTTTTATCAAGTGCATTCCTCGATGTAGCAATACAAGACTACTATTTTTGAACGTCACAATAATGTTGCAATTGTCTTTCTCTCGATTCATAGTTGTAAGTGCCGACGTTTCAAAACTCATTGAAGAGAGGTGGCCGTATGCTAATGAACAGCAGAATGGAGGCTTCTTATGCACTCAAGGGGACGGCGGGGGAGAATGATGGTTGGAAAGGATAAACAAAAGATAAACAATGTAGGAAAGGAGCAAGCGAGTCAGCTGAAAGGGAAGGAAATAACCCGATGGGGGTTGAGTAGAGACCCCGCAAAGGCGCACAGAGACACAGAGAGAGAGAGAGAGAGAGAGAGAGAGAGAGAGCGCGCGCGAGCGCTACTACTATAAAAGGGCAGGTGCTGGCTCATCCCTTCCCATTCGTTGGCTTAGTACTCTCACACACACACACACACACACTCTCTCTCTCTCTCTTTCTCTCATTCTCTGTGTCTGCGCGCGCTTCCCTATATCATGGCCAGCTTCTCTCGCTTCCCTGCCATTGCCAGCGTTGGCGAGCTCAAGGTGGACTGGCTCGAGACTGCGTCGGCACACCACATCAAGCTCGATGTACCAGGTGACCAGCAGAGCTAGAAGTGGTTTGAGGTGACTAAATGATGTAAATCTCATTATGATTTGCTAAGTGTAATATTCCAAATCACGCTTGACATCCCCCAAATGAAATGGGAATTCATTTGGGGGATGTCAAACGTGATTTGCTATATTGCATTTAAATAACCTCTGAACAGTCCGGAATCAGAATTGATTTAATGCTGTTTCAGACACTTGCTTGGTGAGGTTACCACCCTCACTTGTTCTTGCTTGTGGGTAGCAAACAACTGCTCCTGTTCCTAGAGAAAAGAGGCTCTTGCCTTATGCAAAAACACCATATTCCACACAGCTGTACCTAAATCAGAAGAAAGACCCTTGATTCTGCAGCATATACCAAATCACGCTTGACATCCCCCAAATAAAATGGGAATTCATTTGGGGAATGTCAAGCGTGATTTGGTATATTACATTAAGTGATTTTACATGTGGAAATCTCCTAATAAAGTAAGTAAATGGCAAACCTCATTGGCATTTTCCACGTGAAAACGATGTTAAATCATTGGCTAGAGCTAGAGTAGCTTACACTCACCGTTAGATAATTTGTCAACTATGACCACCTTTAAATACTAGGCTTCTCAATGTTATGTACATAATGTGTAAGCTATACTTTAACGATGTGACCTTCATATTGAAATAATCTGCCCAATTATAATATCTTTCAGTGGTAAGAGGGTTCTTGATGTATCAACAATATCATCAAACAATACCCCACATGAAGAAGTGTTTGAAATTGTGTTGTTTTTTGTAGGTTTGACCAAGGACGACATAAGCTTACAAGTGCTCCCGGGCAATGTGCTTCAAATTATTGGTGTGCACATCAACGAGCTAGAAAGGACTAGAGACTATATAATTGACTACAGTATTGAGAGGCCTCAAGGTAGCTTTCTTCGCCAATTCCAGCTACCAGACAACATTATTATGGACAAAATAAGAGCCCAAGATGAAGCTGGTGTTGTTACCATCACTGTACCAAAAAAGAAATCCATCATTAGGCAGATCCCCATAATGAGCAAATACTAAGAAAGTGTGATCTCTCTTTTGCAGTAGCTCATAAAAAAGGCTTCATGCAAGATAGGCATCGCCTATTTACACTTTGAAAATCATAAGGCTTCATAAGTATCGACCTATCTAATAGGTCTTTATGAGTGTATCCCCCCTTTTAAAAAAAACTTTTGAGAGTTGACACGCTTTACATTATCTATTAAGAGTCTTTCCCTCTCTCTCTCTCTCTCTCTCTCTCTCTCTCTAATTTTTCTTCTTGAAAGAGGTTGATGTAATTGTCGAATTCCAATTTACTTTATGAGTAAGAGGTCTATAATCTCGTAGATATTGAGACATTTTTCTTGTATGCTAATACACAATTATCTATAAATTGATACTAAGGCTCTCAAAGATGAAAATTTTACTTATTCTTTAAATAACTTAATTAGGTACATGTTACGATAGATAAACATGACAAAACCAATGAATGATGCATGATTTAATATGTAACTATAATACCCATAGTATACCATTGTCTCAACATGACAATTGTAGTTGCTCATAGAGGGAAGGGAGTAATTGAATGCAAGGCCAGTACTAGAAGGCTGCAATAATCGCAAGGGAGTTTCAGGAATGGAGGTGTAATCAATCCAAATCTCCCTCTTCATTCATTTATGCATAATCTTCAGCCTCTAGAGTTGATAGGACTACAACATGATATAAGTTGCCTGGCCATCCTGGTAGGCATGGTTCCATGCCCTTATCACGCATTTTTACGACAATGGAATCTGCATCAAACAAAGTAGGAAATGTCATCTTGTGAGATAGAGCAAGCACACACAAGCTACCAAGTTAGTCACAAGAACTTTGATTTTATGAAATGGAGCAAGCGGAGAATCCCTATCGTTTTTGAGTTTACACAAGTTCGAGATTGTTTTGGACAAAGATTGCTTTTGAAGTCACAAATCTTTTTGAGTATGTAAGATTGTATATTCTTGGTTTGATGTGTATTAGGGAGTAGGCTTAAAGTCATTGAGAAATTTTAAGGTCGTTGGATGGAAGGAAAAGCTTAAGGAAAGCTTTAAAAAGATTTTGCTTGCAAAACACAAAAAAAGAAGGAAAAGCAAAGGAATAAAAGCTAAAAGCTTAATTGCATTTTTTTGAAGGGGGACAAATGGATCCAAAGGCGGCCTATCTAGTGGGGGCGGGAGGGGGGGGGGGGGGGAAGCTGATTAGATATATTTCGCTTGAGGATTGATTGTGGACGGAAACAACAGGGAATATTTAAGAGAGAGCCATTGTTAGTGGCATTAGTGAGGCTTGCAAGTATCAAAACCATGGATTGCATCATCGGCGAATTGGCGATAGGGAAGTGGATGCATTCCTTGAAATTGAGGTAGCTATTTGTTGATTGTAGGACACAATTCAAAGGCACTATTAGATCCTCAGAAGGTGGGGGTCAGATATTCGTCCATTATGATAATGAAGGGCTCTTCATGATTTTTTTCGTATTTTGGTTGCTTTTTTATTTTGGCGTTATTTTGGAGGTCTGAGTTGTTCGAGTCGTTGAATAATGTGCTCAAAATTTTCACCGATAGAGAAGGGAGAATGATGGATTAAAAAATTATACTATATCTCTTTGTGTTTTATGGGGTTTCCGATGGGTAATTTAACATATGTCATTAACAAATCCGAAGAGGAGTGGAGGAAGTTTATGGATGCATAAGGGGGTGAAGAAACGAAGTACAAGCTGGATCTGCTGATTTGAAAGGGCAGACATCAATTTTGTCTTTTTTTTAAATGTTTCTATAAAAAGGAGAATTTGTGATTATGAGAAAGAAATTTAAACATACATAAGCTTGCACATCTCATTTGTTCAAAAATTAATTGCTACTTCATTCCTTGCAAAAATTACAAATTGTGAAAGAAATTGACTTTGAGATAATGATCGACTCCTTGCCCTCCCCAAAAGTTTAGCAATGCTTCCTACCATCATGCAGAGGTGGAGTGGCAGAGGAGGAAATGGTACATGGCTCAATTATGCTTATTACAGAATGACTAAAAGAAAGAAACAAATGAACGAGCATAACAAAATTTTTACAAAGTGAAAACTGTAGATATATACAAGAATGTACGCTAATGAGATATTGTAGGACTCTTCTACAGAAGCCAATCATAAAAATTAGGATTGTATTCCATGGCTACATAGTGGTCCATGTCACTTGGTTTGATGCCCATATGGGTGATATAGGTGAGAACATCTATGAGGAAATCTCATCTGTTCAAGTAGCTAGCAATGTGTAGTTCCTCCTCGCATTTCCTCCTCGCATAGTACTCTGTCCAAATATAGATGTAATAGCACATGGTCCACAAGGTGAGTTTTTCATGTGATGGCTAGTACTTGAAAGGAAGTGGGTGCAGTATAAGTGGGGTCATACTCAGTGATTTTGATTGTTTGACATTGTTTAACGTTAATCATTATTTGACAATTGAGTCACTCCCATTGCGCTCGAAGAGTGGAACCCTTTTGACGAAATGGGTATTTGGATTTGGCTAGTTTCTCCAATTCATCTTTTTTTTTTTAGGCCTCTATGTGGCTTCCCTTAAAAGATATTATTAAGCACCCCTATATGATGGCTTGCTCCTTGCTAACTTGTATGGCAATGAGTTCTTCGACAATAGAGGTGTGCTTGGTGAAGATGAATTCGTACTCCTCCCAAGAGCAAGGAAGGCTTCTCACTATGATTGCGGTGTCTTCACCTAATAGATCTAGATCCAAGTGATCATAACTACAAACAAATAGGGTAAAGGTATTGTCAAGACAACAGATATTATTGACTATACTATCACCAATATCAAGAATATATTTGGAGCTAGTTCTAATATAAAAGGTCTCAAATATGTAGGCAGCAATTCTATAGGTGGTTGTGGTTTAACATGACTTATCAATTATATACATATACTTGACCTCACTAGAGGATTTGCTTGATTATCATTCAGCTTTGATACATGCATGTATGGAGGTGTGGTCATCATATTAGTTGAAGATGGTCGTGAGGTGTAATTGGACTTGAAGTGGAGATGAATGACGTGTCTCTTTGAGTTTGGAAAGTTGTTGTCTCTAGAACCTAATGCTTGGTGACTGTTGGGGTAGCTAGAGTCAATGTTGCTGTGAGAGACATGGACTTGTGGTATTTAGGCTTCCATCTACGAGCAGATGGTGGTGGTTGATGGTTCAGATATCTTCTAGCACTCGACTATGATGGCATGGAAGCATTCTGGCTAGGCACTTGATTACATGTCGGCATGAATTGTTGGTTGCTAGAGGGAGGCACAATGGTTAGTTTAACATTAGTGTCACTAGCAATGTGAGAATGAATTTTCTTGCCTTATTCAGTTTAATGGTTTTGGTAGTGGTTATTGTGGTATTTTTGGAAGCCATACCCTATAATTGCCTTCATAATACCCTTGTGTGCATAGTAAGCCTTACAGACCCATCACAACTTCACATGTGTTCATTTGTAGTAGTGCTAACTATTTCGTCAAGTTCCTCAATTGCAAATTTGAGATTTGGGTTGCTTCATGGCTAAAGTTTCATGGGTTGGAGACCTATTCTTGGGAACATACTTGGTTTGGGATTTTTGGGAGGTGGCTAGCCTACTTACGGATTCCTATTTATTCTTCTGAGCTTTTTTCAATTCATTCACTATTTATTTACACCCCACTAGAGTTGGTAGTAGATAAAAACATCAGTGGCATCACAGGCTTGACTAAAGCATGGGTGCCCTTGCTAAAATATTTTATGGTTCTAACATTGGTGAGAGCAAGTTGGATTTTTTGGGTCTCATAGTCAACATTGCATTGAGTTTGTTTCTTGAAGGTTCAACCCAACAATGTTTCCAATCCCACCCCCGTAGCATTTGGAAGTACATAAAAAATGACAAAGAGACTATCAGTATTGATGGTGATCATGACTCTTTTTTTTCCTAAGAGTAAGTATGGTTTTCCTCCATATGGAATAATTTTGGCTATGGTAAGGGCTAACTAGGGTTGTCTAATTTTTGTATAGTCATTGTACATGAGCATATTATTATCAGCCCCTTCATCAATCCATCAAGAACTTGATCTTTCTAAGTTGTGATTTGTAGCCTCAAATAGGTTGGTGGAATGCTTTCCTCATGTCTTGTGTTGGATTTCAATAATGGATACTACCTGTATGTTGATGAGTAGCAACAACATAGGGAACCCATGTAATGGGTGCATTGGCGGGTAGTATTTTTTAATGTGACTTCCCATGAAGAAGCCTATTCCCTCTCCATCTAGGATTTCAAACTCCACCTAACTGATTCTACTAATTTGATGAGCTTTGAATTGTCCTAATCCTTGGGATTTAATTTTCTATTTATGGCCCTCGATAGAATACAATAACCCTAGGTCACATATTTCAAAGTCCCTTTGTTTGACATGTTTTTCAAACAATAACTTTCTTTGTGCCTTTTCACAAATAAGGGTGTGCATGGTGATAAGTTGAGTTTTAGATAACCTTTTTAGTTCAATTAAATGGTCAGTTCAGGCCTTCTAACCTTTCCATCTCTCTTGCATAGCTATCTATAGACTCAGAACAAAGAATTCAATCAGTAAGATCTCTTATGTTCTATATATTAGCTTCAATGGCATTTGTCTGATAACCATTGTAGTCAATGTGATATGCCCATAGGGTTGCTACCCACTTATTGTCCCAATCACTTCACAAAGCAGAGATAATTTTCGTCAGTGCATTGACCAAGATTTTGTTTGTTGCTTCTACTTGACCATTGTCTTAGGGATAGTATTGAAACAATTTCTAATTGATAACCAGAAAAGTGGACAACATATGATTAATCACCTCATTGATGAAGTGTGTACCTTGATCGCTAACTAATTCAATGGGGTAGCCAAATCAAGAAATAACTTGCTCCCAAAGAAATTTAGTAGTGGTCCTTGCATCATTCTTCCTCATTTCTCATGCTTCAACCCACTTTGTAAGATAATTGGTGGCTACAATGATGTATTTTCTTGAGATAACTTTAACCCCGATATGCAATACATGAAAAAGAAAATTCAAAAATATGAAATAATGCAAAAAAGGCAGCTAGGCAAAGGAATAAGAGAAGAAAGGCCAAAGTGCAAGGGCGACCTCAAAGGCCAAGTTGAAGACAAAGGCGCATCTT
Organism: Lygodium microphyllum; assembly: GCF_053477565.2. Lineage (NCBI taxonomy): Eukaryota > Viridiplantae > Streptophyta > Polypodiopsida > Schizaeales > Lygodiaceae > Lygodium > Lygodium microphyllum. The sequence continues at coordinate 117,863,828 of NC_141147.1, forward strand.
AAAATGCAAAGGTGCCACTAAAATTTTGTAAAAGAGTACTTATAGGTTCCCTCATGTGCAAATTGTAAATTCTAGACAGACATAGGTGAAGGGATAAGGCAGCTAGAAGGAAATAGGTAATGAGGACCTTGGCAAGATGCCCAATCATGTAAAAAGGGGATGGGTGCCCAAGGGATTAAGGGCTTGTATATAAACTCAAAAAGTGAATGAGAGTCTCATTCCTTGGTGTGTGACTAAAGTGGTCTCTTCTTCTTCTCTTCTTCTCTCCTTCTTTCTTGCTTGTGTGTGCTTGAGAGAGGGGAGAGTGTGAGGGAGTGTCTGTGTGTGAGGGTAAGGGATCTTGAAGAAGAAGCTCTCCATTATCTCCTCTCTTGTTCTTCTCTTCTTTCTCTTCTCTTGTCTCGTGTGCACCTATGGAGGATGGAGCTTGGATGTGGAGGCTAAAGGTTGCTTGAGCTCACATCTCATATCATGGAGCTACCGGTTTTCTTGAGGGAGGAGGCTACTTTTTTGGGCATCAAGGTAAGCTCACTACACCCCCATGGAATCGAAGGTGCTTTGGCTAGGTGAGAGATAGCCAATTTTGCTCACTTGAAATGCTTGAAGCAATAAGCGGTCTATGGGTCTTGGTAGATGAGCTTGAGCTCCCACTTAATTTAGATTCCATTTGTCGGGACCAATGGATTCAAGCTTGAGCACTTGCACGCCTCAAATCAAGAATCAAAGTATGGTTTCATCCTTGAATCGATGCTTGATATTGGTAGGAGATTTGGGGTCTTTTATCTTCAAAACAAATAAATATTTTGGGTTTTTGATGAGCAGGCGAGTGGAATAAATCATTTCCGTAGTTGGGCTTTGATTTTTGTTGCATTTAGAGTATGTCAATGATGCGGATCTAGAGCATGGCAAAGCTATGGAGGTTGGAAGGTAGAGACCTATTGAGATATCGAGCTCCACTCGTGATATGCCAGGGTGACCGTTGTGCATTTATGTCACCGACTTGTCAGTTGCAGATGCGGTTGGTACACCGCCCATGAATAATAGCTAGATGACAACTATCCTTATCTATTCTAGTTCGTGGCTCAGTTAGTATGCCACCTTAGTTAGTTGAGTTTGGTTTTGAGACCCATATATAGGGTTCTTCTATTTCTATGTACTTGAGTTCTTTTTGGCTTACACAACTAAGAAGAGGAAAACTATTTTCCGCCTCCACCTCTGTGTGTATTCCCCCATTGTGTAAGCAAGAAAGCTACAAGTGAGACTCCTTCCTTCTCTCCCACAATCTTGACATGGTATCAGAGCCTTGTTCATGGTAAGGAGCTCAAGAAAGCAAGCCAAGTTTGCGGTGTTCTGGTAAGAGGACCAGTGTTGCTTTCATTTTTCTATCTTGGAAGCAAGTCTCTACAGGTAGCGCAGCTGAAAAGTGCAAGAGTGCATTGTCTCAGATTGAGACGCCCTTCGCGGTGTAGCAAGAGGGCAATATATACTGCGGGAAAGGTCTTTAGCCCTTGGTTGCTCTGTTTTTTTGATTTGAGGCCATTTCGGGGCCTGTTTTGGAGGCGGAAGTTTTCTGCACGCACTCAAGAAAAGGCCATGTTTTATGCTGTGCGACCATTGTTCTACATGTCGGTGAAAAGTTACCACAGAGATTGCATCGTATGCTTGTGTCCAGAGACATTGGGAGTTACAGAATCATCCTTGTTTCCTATTTATGCAAAATCTTCACTAGGAAGTGACTGTGTGGTCAAATACCACTTTCGCTAGTTTTGCAGATTTGCCCTTGTGAGGGTGAAGCTGTGTTTTTTGTAGTGACAGAATTTTTTGCAGTGTTCTGTAATGGCGTCTAATTCTCTTTCATAGATTGTAACTGAAAAGCTTGACAAGAACAACTTCCAAGCATGGAAGTTTAGAATGACGAATTTTCTTATGGGAAAATGATATTGGGAATTTGTTGCAGGAAATGAAGAAGAACAAGTTCTTCCTGATGTTCCCAATCAACAGCAAATGCAGGCATTTAAAGCATGGCATGAGAGAGCCAAGAAAGTTATGTACTGGCTGTCTATCAGCATTTCAGACTCTATGATTGTGCATATTCAAGATGTAAGTACGCCAAAGGAGGCATGGGATACTTTGTCAAAAATGTATAGCACAAATATGCAAGCCAGGAAAATGCAGCTCAAGCAAGAGTTGCACAATGTGCAAAGAGAAAATATGAGCATCAATGACTACCACATGAAGGTGAAGAAGATTGCAGATGCACTTGCTTCCATTGGGTCACGAGTGAAAGATGATGATTTAGTTTCTGTGACCTTGAGTGGTCTAGGAAAGGATTATACACAGTTCCAAACATCCATTTTCGTCTGTGAAAGATTTCCTGATTTTGAGGAGTTGATTGCTCTTCTAATTTCTGAGGAGCAGAGAAATGGTGGTGCATCTTCTTCAGGAGGAATTTCAAAAGAAGCTGTCTTCTACTCAAATGCTGGAAGAGGTAGAGGCAGAGGTAGAGGAGGCCGATCTGGAGGCCGTGGTAGAAATCAAAATATGTAGCAAACTCAAGAAAACCAGTCCTATGGAGGAGGACATGGTAACTCTAGAGGCAGGGGGAGCCAAAGAGGTCATGGTGGATGGCAAAGAGGCCAAAATGCAAACAACAATGTTGAATGCTACTACTGTGGTAAAATGGGTCATATGGCTAAAAACTGCTATAATAAGCAGAATGACATCATGAATGGGAAATTGCAACAAGGGAATTATGCATCTTCTAGTAGACAATGTGATGACATAAATGAGCATTTGTTTATGGTGCAGCACATGAACAATTCTGTGACAAGTGCAGAAGAAAGCAACGATGTATAGTATGTTGACTTAGGTGCATCAAACCACATGACAGGTCATGTAGAATGGATGGAGGATGCAAGGAAAATGGAAAAATCAGGATTTGTGGAGACTGGTGATGATACTGCACATCCTATTGGGTAGATTGGAAAAATTCATTTGTCTATGCAGGATGGGAAAAAGAAATACATGTCCGATGTATTTCATGTCCCGAATATCACCAAGAATATGGTTTCTGTTGGTCAAATGGTTGAGCAGGGCTTGCAGGTCAGATTTAATCCTCATGGATGCTTTGTTGAGGATATGAAAAATAAAGGTTGCTTGATAGCAAAAGAAAAGAAGAAGGGCAAAATGTTTACGTTGGATGCAGACATGCCTGAATTGAGTGCAGCAATGTTTGCACATGGGACCGGTGTAGTTGCAGATATTGATATCTGGCATAAACGCATTGGTCATGTTAATGTACAACGACTTAAATCAATGTAGCCCAAAATATTGTTGCAAGATTGCCTAAATTCAAGGTTGTAGAAATGCATAAGGTATGTAAAGCCTGTCAATTTGGAAAATAGGCAAGGAAACCATTTCCTAGACATGTTCAAGAGAGTAAGAAGCCATTGGAATTAATCCACTCTGATGTGTGGACTACTAAAGTTGCATCTCTTGGAGATTTTCATTCTTTTGTCACTTTTATTGATGACTATAGCAGAAAAGTTTGGGTGTATTTTATGAAAAAGAAAATTGAAGTTTTTGGGCATTTCAAAACTCTTAAAGCTATGGTTGAAAAAGAAACAGGCCTGCAAATAAAATGCCTAAGGTCAGATGGAGGGGGAGAGTACCTCTCAAATGAGTTTGCAAGGTTCACAGGAGCATGGCATAAAGCAGCAATATTCATGTAGTCGTACTCCACAACAAAATGGAATTGCAGAAATGAAAAACAAGCATATTGGAGAGGTATCTCGTGCCATGCTCAATGAAAAAGACTTGCCATATTTTTATTGGGCTGAAGTAGTTACTATAGTAGTCTACATAATGAACAAGACTCCCACTGCAGCAATACATGGGATGGCTCCAGAGGAGAGGTATACTGGTAGGAAACCAAATATTTCTCATTTGAAGATTTTTGGTTGCATTGCCTATATTCATGTGCCAGATGAGTTGAGATCCAAGTTGGATCCAAAAGCTGAGAAGTGCATCTTTATTGGTTACTCTTTGCAGCAGAAAGGGTATAGATGCTATAACCCTTCTACTCGTAAGTTTACAGTGAGCAGAGATGTTGTTTTTGATGAGATGAGTAGCTGGTATAAACCAGTAAATGTGATTGATGATATAGATGCATAAAATGGTAATGCTGCACAGAATTCACAGCAGTAGTCACAAAATATTAGTGGACCTGGAGCATCCTCTAGCAGTGGTTCACATTCTTCACCATGGACAGGCAGATTGAGGTCAGGAGAATCTTCTCAAAGCAACGTAGATAGTGGTATTCATGTATCATGAAAAGGAAAAGAGAAGGTAGATCAGCCCATGTTTGATGTGAATGCAGGTCGCTCTTATGTGGATGGTGAATCCAGTGGCTCAGAACAGAGCATTGATGATGAGTTGGGTATTTCTTCTATTGTTACACCTGGAGTAAGGAAGACTAGGGATGTTTTGAGAGCACCTGGGAGTGAACCTACTTTGCGCAGGTCTACCAGAGCTAGGTATCCTGTGGATAGGCTGAAATATGATGGATTTACAGCCATTGACTATGCCTATATGGTCAAAGTGATACAGGAACCAGAACCCACTTCTTTTGAGCAAGCCATGGGAAAAGAAAAATGGGAGAAAGCCATGGATGAAGAAATGGATGCCTTGGAAGCAAATGCTACATGGGAATTGGTACCTTTGCCTAAAGATAAGAATGCAATTGGTTGTAAGTGGGTTTATAAGGTGAAGCACAATGCAGATGGTTCTGTGAACAGATACAAGGCAAGATTAGTAGTCAAGGGGTATGCACAAACATATGGCATTGATTATGAAGAAATATTTAGTCTAGTTGCAAGGATGGCAACCGTAAGAGCAGTCATTGCTATGGCTGCATCAAAGGAATGGTCTTTACATCAGATGAATGTAAAGAATGCATTCTTGCATGGTGATTTGCAAGAAGAGATCTATATGGAGCAGCCACAAGGTTATGTGCATGTTGTTCATCCTGAGTTTGTTTGCAGGTTGAAGAAAGCATTGTATGGCTTGAAGCAAGCACCTAGAGCATGGTCTGACAAGATAGGATAATATCTTGTTACTATTGGCTTTTAGATTTCCAAGGTAGATTTCTCACTTTATGTGAGAAAAATAGAGAAAGATATTATGCTACTTGTCATTTATGTTGATGATTTGATTATGACAGGTGACAGTGATGAAGATATCCTTCAGGTGAAAATGCTATTGAAGCGGAAGTTTGAGATGAAGGATTTGGGAGAGCTACGTTATTTCTTGGGCATTGAGGTGATTAGATCACCAAGTGGGATACAGCTCTTGCAGAGGCAGTATGGATTGGACATGCTGTCCAAATATGGGATGACAGGCTGTAAGCCAATTTTAGTTCCTTTGGAGCAGAATGTGAAGCTGAGTGCAAATGTAGGTGAGCTTCTGGAAGACCCTACTATGTACAGACGCATAGTAGGAAGTTTGATTTATATGACTATTACCAGGCCAGATTTGAGCTATGCTGTTGGATTGGTAAGTCAGTTTATGCAGGCTCCAAGGAAACCACATTTGGATGCGGCTAGACGCATACTCAGATATGTGAAGTCCACATTGAAGTATGGATTATTTTATGAGACTGGGGTTCAGATACAGTTGCATGGATACACTGATGCTGATTGGGCTGGTAGTATTTCTGATTGACGATCTACCAGTGGATATGTGTTCTCTTTTGGGAGTGCTGCAGTCACTTGGAGCAGCAAGAAACAACCTACAGTTGCCTTGTCGAGCACAGAGGCTGAGTACAGGGGTGCAGCAATGGCTGCATGTGAGGTAGCTTGGTTGCATAAGCTACTTTATGATATGCATGAGCCTACAGATGGGCCAGTTGTCATTTATTGTGACAACATGAGTAGTATAAACTTGGCAAATAACCCAGTCTATCATGCTAGAACAAAGCACATTGAGGTGCATTATCACTATGTGCGGGAGAGGGTTTTACTAGGTCTTATTAAACTAGTTTATGTCAGCACAGAGGATCAGGTAGCTGACATATTCACGAAGGCATTGGGTGCAGAGAAGCTGCGCAAGTTTAGAGAATTGCTTGGTGTGCAGGAATTGGGATTGAGCTCGAGGGGGAGTGTTGAGATATCGAGCTCCACTCGTGATGTGCCAGGGTGACCGTTGTGCATTTATGTCACCGACTTGTCAGTTTGCAGATGCAGTTGGTACACCGCCCATGATTAATAGCTAGATGATAGCTATCCTTATCTACTCTAGTTCGTGGCTCAGTTAGTATGCCACCTTAGTTATTTGAGTTTGGTTTTGAGACCCATATATAGGGTTCTTCTATTTCTATGTACTTGAGTTCTTTTTGGCTTACACAACTAAGAAGAGGAAAATTGTTTTGAGCCTCCACCTCTGTGTGTATTCCCCCATTGTACAAGCAAGAAAGCTACAAGTGAGACTCCTTCCTTCTCTCCCACAATCTTGACAAGACCAAACTCATGATGACATAGACAAAGAAGAGACAACTGTTACACAAGTGAATTAGGTTTCAAGATTGAGATTTGAACTCATAAAGACATTCTTTTGTATTAGACAGACAATGACAATGACACTAACTGAAAGAGAAAAGCATCATGATATTGTATTCATCTTATATGAAAGTGATAGTCAAGTACAACATTATATAGAGTTCTTTGGTAGCACTTAACATCCACTGTGCATATGGGATTTTGTCTCTCTTCATAGAATGGACTGCATCTTTCTAGCCTAGTTGTCCTATATAAAGGGACTAAAGTAGGTGTGATTGCAAATATCTCAACACCCCTCCTCAATCACAACCAAAAGTACAAAGTATGTAGAGGCTTTAGTAAAAGCAACACCTGCAAAGTGTGGGCACACCATAAACATGGCAAAACACCAGAGGCTGTTGCAGAAAAGGCTAAGTATAGGTACCACAAACATGATGGATATCCGGAGGCTGTAGCAGGGACCTCACAAAGTGTACAGAGGCTGTAGTACAAGGATAACTAAGGAGTTTACAAGTTTATGTTTGAGGCATTAGAGCTAAGAAATACAAAACTAAAAAATTCTTTTTGAATAGAAGGACTGATGAGGTTTTTCCTTCTCCCAGTGGTCTTCTTCTACTTCTTCTTCCTTTGCTCCATTTTCTTCTTCTTCTTCTTGGACTACAACTAGATAGGCCTTTTGGGACCTCTTTCTTGCATGGCAGAACTTCTTGGTGTGTCTGGTCCTTTTGCAGAATTCATAGAAGAGCTGATCCTTCTTGCCTTTGTACGTGTTGCCAACATATAATGCATGCTCATCTCTAGAGGTACTTGGTTCTTCCTTAGACTTTAGCTTCTTTTCCTCTTCTAACAGTGATGCTTCGAAATCAACAAGTTTAATATTTGACATGTTGATTAACGTTGTTGATACATTATTATATTCAGGAGGCAAACTCTTAAGTAGAACACCGATGCAAACATCTTCTTCCATTTTAATGTTGATTCTTGCAAGCTGGGTTAGAAGTCCTTCCATGTAATTTAGTTGTGTGGCAAGTGATGTGTTGGACCTCATTTCAAGCCTGAAAAACTCTATCACGAGACCATACTTTGATGATTTAGATTGTGCACCAAACAAGGTGTCAAGTCTCTTTCATGTATCCTGTGAGGTCTCACAGTTATCCACATGGTGGATATAGTTGTCATCTAACTCCAGTTTGATGATGGCCTAGGCTTTGCCATCATTCTTTTGCCAAGTAGCTGCAAGGTCTGCATCCTGAGGTTTCTTCTCTTTGCCATTTGTGATGGCCGAGAGACCCTTCTTCATCAACATGAGCTTGATGCAGGTTTGCCAGGTGTGAAACCCAACTCCCTTGAACCAAGCTGTCGTTGATTCTTTTCCCATGCTAAAAAGCTCGAGCAACAGCAAATCAGTCTCAAGATTCTCAGATTTTACAAGTGAAAGAGCAAATTACAATGTGTCAAGAGACACAAGTAATGACAATGTGAAAACACACTATGCGAAGACTATGTTTGTGTTGATGTTGAGCTTGAATCTTCTTTGTTTGGGATCTTCGATCCTTCTTCAATCTTTCCAGGTTCTTCCCCTCCTTGATTTGATACTGGGACAATAGATCTGAGTAACAAATGCTTTAGTTGATTGAGAAGAAGTAAGATCTTGAATTGAAGGAAGAAGCTTGAATTTAAGTGGCTATGGTGGCTTGGTCTTCAATTCTTCCAATTGTTCAAGATCTCCCCTCCTTGATGATTTGATGGGAAATTTGATCAAATCAGAGTGGCAAGGGCTTTGTTGAGTCCTAAGGAGAGAGAAACTGATGGATTTTTGAGCTTGAAGCTCAAAGCTATGGCTGCCTGAGTTTAGGGTTCCTGGACCCGACTGTTTTTTCCACTATAGCAGCTCGTAGAGGTAAAAATTTTAAGAGCCCTCTTAGGTGGAGTTGGCCCACTATATGGTCTACTAAAGCCCCATAAAATCCCCTTCAATGGCCACCCCTATGTCGAGCTACAACAGGTCATTTAGACATCTACGAAAAACTACACCAGTTTGGGGAGATCAACAATGAGGAGATGTACGATGCACAATGTTGGTGCTTTTCATGCTGGTGAGTTGCATCTAGGAGTGTAGAATATATTCTCAGAAGAAAACGTGAAGAGATAAGGACTGTAGAAAAAGATATGGAGGCTCCAAGTACTACAAGTCCAGTTTGGCTGCTATGGCAGACATAGGGGCAGAGATTGAGAAAATTGTCAATGCTAAGTTATGGAGTGGCCAATGTCGAGCTCTTAAGTGATACAAAGAAGCCTTGAGAGTCAAGGAACAAATGTCCAGAAGAGAGCAAGTTGAGATATGACTTCTGGAGAGAGATCCAAGAGCTTGAAGCAGACAGGGTGCAGGTTGGCTATGGCTGCCAAGGAAGGTCAAGTAGAGATGGAGGTGAGAAATGGAGCCATGAGCTGACCTGAGGTTAAGATGAGTTGAGAGAGAGTAGAGGAGAGCTAAGCCATGCTCAGCTGAGCTCTAATACCATGTCAAAGATGCGGATCTAGAGCATGGCAAAGCTATGGAGGTTGGAAGGTAGAGACCGAACTCATGATGACATAGACAAAGAAGAGACAACTATTACACAAGTGAATTAGGTTTCAAGATTGAGACTTGAACTCATAAAGACATTCTTCTGTATTAGACAGACAATGATAATGACACTAGCTGAAAGAGGAAAGCATCATGATATTGTATTCATCTTATATGAAAGTGATAGTCAAGTACAACATTATATAGAGTTCTTTGGTAGCACTTAACATCCACTGTGCATATGGGATTTTGTCTCTCTTCATAGAATGGACTACATCTTCCTAGCCTAGCCATCCTATACAAAGGGACTAAAGTAGGTGTGATTGCAAATATCTCAATAGAGTAGGATAGGATCGAGAGATCGAAGCAAAAAGATTTAGGGTAATTGTTGTAGAACAGGTCCAAACAGGGCACAAACAAGGAAAAAATGGGAAAAAAGAGTGCTTAAATGTGTTAATGCCACAAGGAGAGTGATTGGAGAGATCAAGGCTGAGGGAATAAGGGTTTAAGACCCCAAAGATCAAGAAGAAAGCTCATTTTCACCTTCAAAGAGAGAGAGAGAGAGAGAGAGAGCTTGAGAGAGAGAGACAGAGAGAGAGAGAGAGAGACCTTGAGCTTCAGGCAGATCAATCATCTTCCACAAGCGTTTTTTGTGCATACCAAGTATATAGAAACCTTCCTATGTGTCCATTCTTGTATCCTAGAGCTCATTACATGCTTGCATGGCCAAAATCATTGCTTTGATTTGGTTTTTTGTCGTCAAAGCCTTCACGGTGCCGTTGGAATCAGGCAGGGCTTGTAGGGTCTGATTCTTAGAATCGCACACTTGAACATTCGATTCTGGGCAATCAAACACCTGGACTACCTCAGCTTGTTCAATTCGACAATCGGACGGCCTACAATCGAGACACCCCCAAAATTGGATTTGGATGCTCGGCCATTGGTCACTTTGATCACTCTTAGAATCGGACACACGGATCATGAAAATTGAAAGAACTTGAAATCAAATCATAAGAATCGAAATAACGATAATCGAACCAATCCAAATTGGACGCATCATAATCAAATACCTAAATTAGACGTGCGAAAATTGGACGATTGAAAATTGGATGTCCGATTCTAGGGATTGGACATTGCAAAATCAAACAAAAAATATGACAGGAAAAAAATGACAAATTTAGCACATCTCGGACTAAGCAGAACACCTCCACAATAGGGGAAGAATCCAAAATCCTTAGAGGCACAATTGCCTTAGAAATCGCAGTCGGATAGCTAGACACAACCATTGAGAGTCACCTTAGCTTTTAGCCCCTCTTAGGGCCATAAACTAACATGCAGGCTCCAATTGACCCTGACCAAGCTGAATAACATAGCACATACTTTAGAGACCAGTGAGAGTGGCCAATGGTGGCCGAGTCTAAAGCCCTATTCGATTGAGAACATAGAACAAAGTGCAAAATTTGCATTTACTATCTCATGCTCGCACCCACATTGTTTTTAACACTTGAAATGCACTTGAAAAAACGAAAAGCCTGATTTCACATAATGTATGGAAAAGAGCACCGTACACACACACAATGAACATAAATTGAGGATTGTCTATAAATAAGAAGGAACACACTTAGACTTCATAAACAAAACGAACCCACCACTAGGAGACGACCCTCAAACCTAGACAGATGATCAAGAGCCCCAATTGGAAGGACCAAGTGAGAGGTGCAAAACGAAAAGTCAGACACATAGAAGGAATCGACACCATTAGGAGCACGACGCCACCCAACTTGATCAACCTCATCGACAACTTGGTGGAACAAGAGACTATAGATATAGCAAAAACCAGTATAAACCACGAAAATGAAGAGGTTTGACCTAGGGGATTTCCTAGTCGAAATCCAACAGATGGTGAATAAATATGACATACAAACCAAGTTGGACCACCATGGCAGACCAGTAGAAGACATCATAGCCGACCTCAAGGAGGAAAGAAAGCTAGCGGGGAAAGCTTTGCAAAGCATAGTGGCATACAACGAGCAACAACAAACTAGGAGACTGCCTTAAGACACATAGAAATGGAAGAAGCACAACCCTAGCAAATAGAAATCGAATAGGACCAAACGTAGAGAGGGAAAGAGCACTATATGTGGATTTGACATTGAGCAAGCTTCTTACAAAGTGACTAATAGACAACATGTTGGTACTGTTCTTCCAAATAAAATTCTAAAAGCAAGATTTCATCTAGATATCGCCTTTCTCTAAACTGAAACTTTTCCTTTTCCTTTTGCAACTCAGTAATCTTCTTCATTGCTTCATTTACAGCAGACGCCGCCTCATGCTCTACTTCCAATGCCTCATTCAATTCTCTAATAATCCTAACGGAATTACCATGATGTTCACCAGAAGTCTCTGAAGACCTATTAAAAGCTGAAGCTGAATCATCCTCATCCTCACGAGATAGTGGTCTTTGTAAGGGTTTGCACCCATGCCTACTTCTCCTTTCTCTTTCCTTTCTTTCTAGTTGGTAATAATAAATCCTTCTGGCTCTATCTGGCAGTTTTTCAAATCCAAAGGGTAAAGCATTTTCCCCATAAGGAAGAGCTGCCAAGATCCTACTCTCAGGCATACTATTATTATTATCAGTAACATCATCTTCTTTCATACTTTCTGAAGAGGTTATTGAGATGTCAGCCACATCAGATGTCATTAACTCAGGCATCTCTTCCTCCTCTAATTCATCCATAGAAACCTCTTTTGACTTGTTGTATGCAAAAAATGAATTTTCTTGATTATTCTATTCTTGATCCGTGGATAACTGAAAATGTGTTTCAAGCGAATCATCAAAGTATTCTGCTTCCTCTGCAGAAAGCATTAAGTAGTCTAGAGTTGTATCTTCAGATTAGACAACCAGTGAGTAATATCACTATCCGAATCATTGTCAAATGAAAATGTTATAGCATATTCACCAATACCCATCTGTTCTACCTTGTGAGGCTGATGTACTATGTTGACCTCTACTTTCTCTGCTCCTGCTGGGTGTTGTGTTTTAAATAACCAGGCATAAGGCCCTTCATGATCAGTCCTCTCCATTTCCGAATCATAAAATGCACTGTTGGATCTCTCATCCATTTCACTAACTGCCTCATCTCCTAACTCTTTCAAAATCCCTTTTGAAATAACTTGTATTTTAACCCTATCATTTCTAGGACCAATCACAATTGAACCTTTATACCAGTCTTGAATACATCTTGCTTGGTATAACCAGGGTCTTCCCAGCAACACAGAATAGGACAAGATATTGGTATGTGAACGCACTACCAAATAGTTTACATAAAATTCTAATCCAGCCACCACTGATTTTACATTTCTAAGTAACCCCAAAGGAGTTACTTTTCTCTGGTCAGCCACCCGTAAAACAATATGAGTAGGTTCTAGATCCTTCAACCCTGATTATTGCATTGCCTATTCTGTCATCAAATTAACTGCTGAGCCACCATCCAACTGCACTTCATTCAGCAAGTGGCCATTAATAGTAGTATCGATGACTGGAGCTCCTGGATCCTCAAACAAATCTACTATTTTTACATCCTTAGTTGTTTTTCTTTTAGAAGAATTTTCACTTACTTTGGAAGCATTAATCTCAATCCTCTTCCTTCGACACGGAACTAATTTACGATAAAGTTGCTTTCGACAAACATGTGCTATTTCTGGAAATTACCAAAGGTTAATGGTCAATGATATTTCTTCTAATGCAACCCAAAGATCATAGGTCTTATTTCCTACTTCTGATTGCTCTTTACTTCCTTCCTTAGGAGGAATCAATCTTTCAGGAAAAGGAGCTACTCCCACTTGAATCTTAGGATTTGCTAAGGGCACAGGTAATAATGGGTGGTCAAAGGAATGCTGTGGAGAATCCGATTCAGGTAGTTCTACATTAGGATCTATGTCCTTAGATTTATCCTTCACTGCTCCGTATAATTGTGGACTCTCTTCCTCTAAACCTTGCTCCTTTTGTTGTTGCTTTTGTGCCCTAGTAATGACATAGGGTCAGCCTTAAAGGTCACTTTACGAGGTATAAATTTTGACTTGACTCCAGTATCTTTCCTTATTGTTTCTACTTCAACAAAATTTGTAGCAGACGTTGAAGGTTCATTAAAGGCTTGTTTACCTTTTTCAGTAATTTTTTTATCCTCTCTCTGAGGGCAATTCTCCTCATAATGTCCTTCACCATTGCACTTGCTACAAAGAGGAGTATAGTCTTGATTTTTACGTGCATTTGGACAATATGTAGCTATGTGACCTTCTTGTTGGCATCGATAACAAATTACTGGTCCCCTAGGCCGTTGTTGTCCACCCTGCCCCATTGGATTACGAAAATTTCCATCGTTTCTTCTAAAAGGAGAATTTCTCCCTCGATTGGTATCACTATTATAATTGTTTCGGGGTACTGGAGATCTACCCTGAGTTGGCAATCCTTGTGGCCTAAAAGGTTGATTGGGTGGTCCAATCTCATAAGTTTTATTATTATGATCCATATAATTATAATTCCTTTGCATTGAACGAGCTTGTTGTTGCTCTTGCCCTAACTTATGCTAGCAATTGGTATCCAAATGCCCTGTCTTAAGGCAAAAAGTACAGAACGGTGGATGATCATGTATTAATCTTGAAGGTGTTAGGCACTCTGTAGCCACATGGCCATAACCATGACACTTACCACACCATATATTTGATCTAGGTGGGTTTGAAGTTGAATTTCCCGACGATTGTTGTGCATTAGGAACTTGTGTTGTTACCGAATAAATTTCCCTCAAAGGTGCTTGTACTGCACTCATAATTTCCTCCTTCAATTTTCCTAGGGATTTCGCAATAATATCTGCTACTTTTGCTTCATCAAGAGGAGATTGAGGTTGAGGCATAGAAGGAATTCCTGTCTGCATCATATAGGCTGGAATCGAAGTGTACGGATTTAAAGGTACACACATTTGAATTTGTAGTTACCAATGGATTTAAAGGAACGGTCACATAAGACACATTCTTAGATAACCCGCCTGAAGTGCTGGCAAGGTATTCCATCCGAGGTTCCTTGAAGATATCTCTCCGTCGTTGTTGACTAAGTTGCACTTCTTCCCACCATCTAGCATGCCTTTTAGCATCTACTAGCATAGCTAGTCGTTGTAAACTAACATGCTGATGAACTTGAGGATTAAGCCCATCAATAAACTTACGTTTTTTCATGGGATCATCAGGAGCGGGATTCATCTTTCGAATAATTGTCTCCATACGCTCAATGTAATGTTCAACGCTTTCAGTTGCTCCTTGGGACAAATAATCTAATTGAAGAGCCAATCTATCTTGAAAACCTTGTCACCTAAATTTTTCGAGATAAGATCTTGATAAGGCAGCATAGGTTCCTTTATGTTGAGCATCCAGATTCTCGTACCACCTCGCTGCCTCATCTTTTAATGTTGCAGGGAAGATATGAAGCTTTTGGTCGTCATCTATTATCTCATTGGCAACACAAGTAACCTCAAATCGTTGCGAATGGGCATCGAGATCTTCGTCCGACAGTCCCCCAAATTGCGTAAAGTCAGCTAATCTGACTGGGTTTCGAGCCATTGTTTCCTTAAATAGTGTTCCTAGTCCAAAATCTGAAGTAGAGTCAGACCACACGGGTTCCTTGGATTCTCTGAATAAGGATCTTAATCCAAAGTCATATACGGCTCTTGAGTTTTGTTCTCTTTGATGGGGAATATGAAACAAAGAACATAATCCCAAATCTGTCACTCGATCTATCCACAAGGGTTTTTTTGGTGCTTAAAATAAGTAGTTTAACCCAAAAATAGATTCTAAATTCGAACTAAATGTAGATTCGTTACTTCCTATAGTGGCATTAGCTTCACTCTCCACGCTCTCACTTTGCGTACTCTTTACCTCAGTAGGACTATCAGTGCTTGAAACCACTCGATCCCACTAGTATGAAGTTGCTTCACTTTCCTTTGATGGTGTTTGATCAAATGATATATTAGGCTCTAAGGATTCTACGTTTGAGTTAGACACAACATCTATCCCCAAGTTCAGTAATGCATTGACCCTCTCAAGCCTTTCTAATAACCAAGCCTCCTGTCGCACGCTCGTTCTCTAGCTCGCTGAACTCTAGCTTCGTCTTGTTGCCTCCGTCTCTCTTCTGAATTCATCCACGATTACTAAACTAGCTCTTACTGTCATACTCCAAAATTACGCTCATTTTATTCGAAGCTATAAAATTAGGTTTTCGCTTGTATGCGCGCTTAGAAGGTTCAAAATAGTTGGCAACTCTGGGTCTATTTCCCCATATGGCAACTTTTCTTCTTGCTCTGGGATTAAGCCTAAGATTTCAGCAACCTCTCTAACGTCTTTTGTGTCAAAAGTAATTTTTAGACCTCTGGATATACGTATCCAGGGCAGCACATCATCCCAGACCACTCTTCTAAAGGTTCGGTAAGAGTTCCGATAATACCAATCAAAGTGGTACGATACACTAATTGTATTTATCTCTGTTGCGTCTATTAGCCAAAAGTGTGTTGCTAGTAGAACTATGGTTTGCGTACAATCGTTATAACCCCAACTCTAAGAGGATAAGTTCTCTACGTCCACAATTAATTTAGGGCCAAAATATTCGCCTCCCTCTACTAATTTTGTGTCTCTCACCCAATCTAGCACTCTTCTTTGACATTCTTGGGGCAAATTAGGAAAATAGTCCCTTAGAAAAGAGACTGCAGATTCACTCATGAATAATACCTAGAATTTAAATACCCTAGGAAAATTGATCACCCGTTCGAGCACACTTGGCTCTTGACACATGCACCAAAAAATGACTGGCCAAAGACCAAGCCACTTTTAACCAGGTCGGCAAGCCAACTCCTAAAAGTTGTTGCACTAAATAGGTGATTTTTGCTACTAATTATACTAATTCATTTTAGCCTTCCATAATATTTACGACGTTTGCTTGTAGTAGTCCCACTATAGATATCTAAACTCCAGTAAACATACTTAATCTCACACTTCGTTGCTTTTAAACTGTTAGGTCTTTATATTGGGCACTAAAACGCTAAACCTAGGATAACTACAGTTTCCCTCCATCTTTCAGGAGCGGCTCCTCATAAATTTCTCCTGCCATACTAGTGGTGGTTTATCCAAGAAGTTTTGATGTTTGACTTTAAGAAATTTGTTTCAAGGTATAGATCCCTTGGATCTATTTGAATATCCCCATTTAAATTCCTTTTTATATTTCTCTTCTCCAATTGATTAAAATTAATTCTTTTTATTTATTTAAGTGATAGCAAATATTCAAAAAAATTTCTAACATACCATAAACCCATAGTTTTAATTCCTTATAATGTTTCCCCTCTCCGTATTCCAATTCGTCATTGCTTTTAGTGTTTAGATAATTAATTCGTTTTGCGAGAATAACGTCATTTCTTTCTTCTTCTTTACTAAATACCAATCAAGATAAAAACAGGTACTCTCTGCACTCTAACGTAAACACATACATAATTTATTTTAAATCCCCATATTTCCCTTTAATTTATCAGTTAGTCCTAGTGGTCTTCCACTCGTAATTCTTTCAATCATCTAAATTCTTTAAATGTAAATAAAATGTAGATATTTAATATAGATGCTAAGACTTCATCTCATGCCATCTAATCATTAAATTATTAATTTTTATGTTGCTTTTAATTTAAACCAAATATTGAAGCTGAAATCTGACATTAGTAAAACACCATATCTTTATGCAAGCATTTCTTTAAGTAAAACATTGTTAAATTCTTATTTCTTTCCTTTTAATCCTTACAAAAATTCACTAACAACTTAGAAACTATTTTTCCAGCCTTTCACTAGGAATCCATAATTTTCATTGATAAATAACACATTTTATTTAAATGAAAACTATGATTTTTCTTTAAAAATAACACTTTTTGAATTTTTAAATATAATAAATAGTCTTTAAATATTATGAAAAAATTTTAATATCATTATAATGACAAAGCCTTTAGCAAAAAAATATCATAAGTCATATTGGATCAATCAAAGAATTTGTAAAAATTCATATATGTCAATTTTGAACCATTTTAGAGCATTTTTCACTATTTTTGATTTTTAGAAAAATATTTTAGGTGCACATATATATAGATAATCATTCAGCATAGGAAAATAGGTTTCAATGTATTTTCTAAAAATACTAAACTGAACATTTACTCTTATTATATCATTTATTTTAGATAAATGAATTAAGATGCTTACGTGTTAAATCGCGGGTCGTCGTCACGTCTTTGAAGACTGCGTCCTCCTACAGTCCATCCAAGGGTATCCTCCAACCAATCATCTTGATCGTGAGCTTATATTATAGTCTTTTTTTCTCCTTCGATCTCTCGCACTCTATTGCTCTTTAACTCAATGTAAACCACCCTTAAAGGGTTTAGAAGGATTAAACTCTTAATGAAGAGTTAATTTTAGCTATGGTTTTAAGTTGAAGAGGTGACGACTTATGAGGGAGATGGAGACTAATTCAATATCTTTTTAATATGCCCACCAAATCCTACCCGAGTTAGAGCGATTTGACAAGAAGAAACTACGAGCCTATAAGCTCAGATCATGTGGTTACATTGATGCTCCATTTTGACTATTAAAGAGAAAGCATGGCGAAGAAGGTAGATATGAAGGTTTTGATGTTGTCTTTCTCCCCTGGCTTTTCCTTAATGCAGTTAAGATCTCCCTCTTCACTATCAACCTAATTTTGGTATCTTCTATCTCTTTCTTTCATGGCTCCAGGAAGGCGCCTTATTTTCCATTGGCTTTATTTCACCTTCTTCGTCTACTCTCTGTTCAATCTCAGTTTGTATGGCATGGCATGGGACTCATTGACATTCTATCTCTTCTATTCGTCGACCAAAAAATTGGCGCCCTTTCTTTCTCACGCCCCCCAAGATCACACGCTCTCTCTTTACTTCTCTTCCTTCAATAGCCTTTCTCATAACCACCTTTGGGCATGCCCATCATGGACATACCTCTACTGAGCTTCACTCCAAACATAGGATAGTCCTTATCAAACTTCTCAAATATCCTTGCATAGGCGACCTATCCAAAGCATGCTAGCTTCATATAGAAGATCTAAATATATTGTATTAAGACCACCCTTTTTCACCAATCTTCAACTACACTTATAAATGTGACTAATCATATATATATATATATATATATATATATATATATATATATATATATATATATATATATATATATATATATATATATATTGCTTTGGGCCATCTACAAAGGCAAGTATTTTCTAAATCAACCCTCTAGCGCAAAACTCCAAACCAGGATTTTCCCCTTGCCATAGACTGCAGAGACAGGTCCTCCAAAACAGCAACAACGAGCACCACATCTGTAGTAAATTAATGTAAAAATTTGGCAATAAGGTGTCAATTGTATACAATTTCGCCAAAAAATTGTTGCAATATAGGTATTGTTTTTAGGTGTTGTCAAAAGGCCAAATAAGAGAGCATGAAACAAGAGAAAGTAGACCTACAAAGAGCCCAAAGAGAGTCCAAAAAGCACTCAAGAAAAAAGGAAAAGGAAATAAAAGTAGGAGTTAAATAGGATAGAAGAGGAATCCAAAAATGCCAAAGAGGAGAGAGAGAAAACTTGATGAGGAAGATGAAGAGCTGAGGAGAAAGGAAGAGGAGGATATAGCTTTAGCAACACGCATGTCCATAGAGCAGCCCTCTAGGGAAGAAGAGCTGGCTGCCATGAGCCCACCAAAAATGAAGTCCCAAGTTGTACCACCCAAGTGTTAGAAGCTTTAGCAACACCGCCAAGTACAGAGGGCAAGGGTAAAGGTCTGTTACACCCACTTCCAACCAACCTAGTACTGACCACCCCAACAACAACAACCACCCAAGGCTCTACACCTAAATTTGATTCCATCAACATCATGGCCTGGGTGCAATTTTTGGTCAATAAAGAAATGGCCTAGGAGGGAGGTGAAGGAGTTACTGCGATAGGGATGAAGAGACCAACACTAGCAAGCAGATGTTGAGTCAAGGCAGGATCCTAAAAGATAGAGAATTGAAACATCCACAACCACTACCCCCACCACACTGCCATCGTCCAGGAACTATGGCGACTATATTAAGGAACTGCTATTACACCTTGAGGATCATGATGTAGTCACGCAGATACCTAGCTTGACACTAAACATAGTGCCGAAGTCTCTACACATTAATGCATTTTAGAAAGGCACTGAGACACACGTAGTTTTGCCTATCCTAGCCTTAGGAGACATAACATGTAAGGGAATCGTAGATACCGTGGTGGGAGTGAGTGTGTTGAGACATACTATGACCCACCTGTCGAAACTGCTAGGTTCAATGTGAACTTCACTGTCATGAAGGGAGTGGACTATGACATTCTGCTAGGACGACCTTCGATGAGGAACACTCAATTCATTGAAGACTAGTGCAACAATCTAACGTTCCTAAGGAGTCGAATGGAAGCAGTAAAGGTTGAGATGGACACTTGGAAGACAACCCTTGTCAACCTGAATGCCATCTCTACAATGCTCAAGGGTGATGCACCAATAAGGAAGTCTCACAGACCTTTAACCAAATACATCCCTTATCCTGAAGATGAGTGGGATTGGATGCACGTCCTAGGGACCATCAATCTCCCATTCTCAGGTGAGGAGGAGACGTACAAACAGGCTGTAAAAACTGCGAGTGTATTCATGAATGAAAAAGCCGACCTTAGATGTGTCGTGTGCGGCATCACTCACCTCTTTGCCGATTGCCTTGGACAGAAGCCATCCACCTAGCCTGGCAAACGTGCCCTCAGTACCCTTGGGGCTATTCGAAATCAAGACATTCGATAGTCAGGGCATATTCATCCCATTGCATGTCATGACCAAAGCACAAATGAAGCAAGCACGCATATCACTACCAAGGCCTAGCAATTTAGATTTAGCCTCAATAGGAAACAAGAGCCGATGAAGAAGGAAGAAAAATACTTACGCAAAGGTCACTCTTAAGACTGAGGGTGTGACAACGCTAGTGACCGGCAAGAAGGTCACAGATGCAGAGGCAAAAACTACCGCTCCAAAGATGGCAGAGAAGGGGACTGTAAAGATAGGGGAGCATCCACACCCTAGGCGCCCACTTGAGGCAATAGCCAAAGTCAAGGAGTGGGTAAAAGAAGCCCATGAGCACTTCAAGGATGTTGAGCCAATCTTACAGGGTGGGATCAAGGATCTCTCTAGTGTAAGCATGCCAGTCTCACTTGCACAACCAAGGTTGAGAGATGAACCCATGCCACAGATGGTGCTACCTAGGCCAAGTTTGGATGCCACAGGCCATACGATCAGTCAAGACCACTCGCCAAGGAGCACAAACCTCAGAGAGAGGTAAACAACCAACAATCTCCTCACGACATTAGTGACCACCCCAATGACCCTGAGTTTCGGAGACTTGCTCACAAACAGCACCCCACGCTATGGCATGAGTTGAAACACTGGGTAGAAGAACTGATGGAGCATGCTGCCACTGACTTGTAGGATCATGATGCAGTCACGTGGATACCCAACTTGACATTGCACTCAGTGCCAAAGTCTCTACACGTTAACGACTTTTGGGAAGGCACTAAGACACACACAATTTTGCCTATCCTAGCCATAGGAGATGTAACACGGAAGGGAACTGTAGATACTGAGGCGAGAGTGAGTGTGTTGAGACATAGTGTGCTCCATGCTTGGGGAAACTCGCTTGTCGAAACCGCTAGGTTCAACGTCAATCTAGCTAACGGAATGAAAGTAAGGCCATTTGGAGTCTTAAAGAATTGGCCAATAAGGATCGCGGGTGTCCAATTCTCTGTGAACTTCATTGTCATGAAGGGACTAGACTACGACATTTTTCTGGAACAATCCTAGATGAGGAATTCTCGAGTCATTGAAGACTGGGGCAACAGTCTAATGCTCCTAGAGAACCAAATGGAAGTGGTAAAGGTCGAGATGCACACTTGGAAGACGACCCCTGTCAACCTAGATGCCATATCTACCATGCTCAGGGGTGATGCACCAATAAGGAAGACTCACAGACCTTTAACCAAATACATCCCTTATGCTGAGGATGAGTGAGATTGGATGCACATTCTAGCTATCATGGATCTCCCATTCTCAGTTGAGGATGAGACATACAAATAGGCTGCAAAAACTACAAGCATGTCAAAGAGGGAGCCCGTAGTGCCACTCTGTATGATGGCTAGGAGCTCAGGCAGCCGACCTAGACCTATCTCTTCCATGTTCCTAGCAATAGAATAGAATTACACAAGATCCTTGAGTATATGGCAAGCAAATTGATTGGAAATCTTGTTGCTAATCTCAAACCCCTCAGAGACCTCCTTGATGATTCTGAGTGGAAATGGACTAAGGTGCATCACCTAAACTTAATGTACAATTGGGCCTTAGTAACCGACAAAGGAAAGGCTAGAGACGAGAGCCTAGGGGATGACGAGTAGATAGGAGGAGCTAATACTGTGATGAGTACGAGGATTGCCACTCCAATAGTGAGGAAACTGGGGAAGAAGTGGACACCATAGAATACGACACTAAAGGAAGGGAGATAGAACAGCTTAAAGAAGACTCCAACCCCCAAAAAGAGACTACTTACAGGATTGAGAGGAGAGTCATGTGGATGGAATGCAATCGCTCCTAGCTGGAGCATGTGGAAGCAATAGATTACGAATAAGCAGGGATAACCCAGCCATTGGCAACACCCTTGGTTAGGACAAATGCACCCACCAAGATCCGACTACCACGGGAAACTCCTTCCTCTAGTAAGGATTGCAATTTTAATTCTGAATTGGAGGTCAATACTACAGACAGCAACCCGAAGATACCCCCACCTCCTAGGATCAAACACACCAAGGGGGACATCCTAGTCCACCTAAGGTATAGGTGATTGAAGAAAAAAAAGAGAGGAGAGACGAAGAAGGTGGGGGCAGAGGAACAGAAGAAAGCACAAGACCTACCGAGACGATCTATGAAGTTTAAGAAAGATGAAAAAGTAGTGGTCTTGTTGAGAGCAAAAAGACAAGGATAGATAAATGAGCCGATCAAGGGACCCGCCAAGGTCAAGGAAGTCAACTTGGTAGGGGAAGGTAAGAAGCCTCGATCAATGTTTATAGCTGACACCCTAACTCAGGAGAAAGAGGCTAATCTCATTGCGCTCTTGCAAGAGTACAAGGATGTGTTTGCTTGGTCCTTAGATGAGCTCAACGGCATGGATCCTAGAGTGGTGACGCATAACATACCATTGGCCCCTGATGTAGTGCTGGTAAAACAATGACTGTACCCTATGAATCCAGAATATGCCCAAGCTATGAAGGAGGAAATCAATAAGCTAATGAGGACAGGATTCATCATCTATGAAATAGAGAACACGGGCTAGGTATCACCTATGAAAACTTAGTGTTTGCAACAAGAAGAATGTGCACAAGGGAGATGAGAGCTCAAAGTACAAGAACAAAATCTTTCTTACTAAGTTGCTTAGAGTACAACTTGGATACACTCTCACAATTGATAGTGACCCATAGGCTGTTTATATAGCCTCTACCAAGTTAGGGTTAGGGTTTTCCCTGCCCCTTAAGGCCGTTCACATACATCTACCCTTATAGACCCTTGCTTAGAGTGGATTTACATGCTTATATCCTAACACCCCCCCTCAATGCCAGGGTGGCATTGCATCACAAGGCATATTAAAGTTCCCCCCCAATCAAATGTGATGCCTTTATAAATCAAGCTACAAGGATATTCATAGGTAGAGAATGTTAAAGACTCAAAAGAGTCGGTCATCTGTGGATTGGGAGGCAAAGTTGGCCTCCAATTCCTTAGGTACTTTTGGAACACTGGGACAACTGATGATATGCCCGGTCTCTTTGCATTTATTGCACTTCATTTTGTCAAGATATTTCTTCCAACAATTGCTTACATTATGCCCTTTTTTGTGACACAAGGAGCACTTAGTAGAAGTAGTATGGACTAACACTTGCTCACGGGAAGTGAATGATGAAGTTCCTTCAATATGGTTTCTTTTACCTCATCAAGGCAAGACTGGATGGTACTTGCCAAGAATGGGCTTAGAATATTAGTTAGGGTAGCCACAAGAGTTGGAAGAACCTTCTCCACAGACTTCAAAAGGATAGAAATGGCATCTTCATTATGAATGGGTGCTTAAACAGAGGCAAGTTGCCATAAGCCCCTTCATATGTGAAATAAACTTGCTAGATCTTCTCCCTGTTTGTATTCCAAGCTGAAAAACTCAATCTTTAGAAAGATCTTGGAGTTCTTTCATATAGTATCGTAGAGCCTTTCAAGTTCATCCCACTTCTCCTTGGCAGTGGAGAGTTGGTCAATATGATGAATTAAAGATTCATCTAAATGAAGCATGATGATGGCCAGAGCTCTTTCATCATCTTCTACATCAAGGGGATTGGATGGGTTCAATAACTTTGGTTCTTTTATGAAGGGTCAATAGCCTCTTTCCATCATTTTGTATTTTACCAAGACTTGCCAAGGATGTCAAGAATTGCGTGGTGGAGGGACTTGCTCAAGATGCTGCACCGAACACACACAGAATGCACAAGGAGAAGCTCACTCAAGAGACAAGAAGAGAGATGGAGGCCAAAACGTTTTCTTGTTGATTTCTTCTTCTTCTTCCACACACTTTACAATGTACACAAAGTATAGATAAGATACAACATAAAGGAAAGTGTCCTACTAAGTCAAACAATGCATAACCGACTACACTAGTCGACTGGCGCTATAACTATGCCAGCTATAAATAGGTGTAACAACCTGAATATAATAAGTAATGAGTCAGTGGCCATGTATGAGTCATAATGACCACCGATGTGCTAAGTGTAGATGTGTGGACCCATCTAACTAGGCAGTCCATCATCAATGTCTGCATGTGTTGAGCTTGTCATCTCAACACTCCCCCTCAAGCTCAACTGCATCTCTGCGACTCTAAGTAAGCTTCAAAACTTTTGAAACTTCTCTATACCCAATGTCTTCATGAAGATGTCAGCTATCTGATCCTGTGTGCTGACATACACCAAGTCAATCTTACCTGCTAGTACCTTCCCTCTCACAAAGTGATAGTGTACCTCAATATGTTTTATCCTGGCATGGAACATAGGGTTCCTAGCCAACTGTATACTGCTCATTTTGTCACAATAAATGACAACTAGACCTTCCATCTGCACATCCAAATCAGCCATTAACTTTTGTAGCCATACTACCTCACATGCTGCAACGGCAGCACCTCTATACTCAGCCTCTGTACTCAATAAAGCAACTATAGATTGCTTTTTTCTGCTCCAAGCAACTACTGCACTACCAAGAGAGAACATGTATCCACTTGTAGAATTTCTATCAGACATACTACCAGCCCAATCTGCATCTGTGTATCCAAACACTTGTACATTTGTACCTGCCTCATAGAAAAGTTCATAATGTAATGTGGACTTCATATATCTCAATATGCGTCTGACTGCATCCAAATGTGGCTTTCTAGGTACTTGCATAAACTAACTCACAAGACCAACAACATAGCTCAAGTCTGGCCTTGTAATGGTCATGTAGATCAAACTCCCCACTATCCTCCTGAACATAGTAGGGTCTTCTATCTCATCCCTAACATCAACACTCAACTTAACATTCTGCTCCAACCGAACTGAAAGTGGTTTGCAATGCTCTCATACCATACTTGGACAACATATCCAAGCCATACTGTCTTTGGGACAGCCATATACCATCATCACATCTGATCACCTCAATGCTAAGGAAGTACCTTAGCTCACCTAAATCCTTCATCTCAAACTTCTTCTTCAAAAAGTCCTTGACTTCAGCAATCCCACTATCACTATCACCTGTAATAATCAAGTCATCTACATAGATGACTATGATGACCAAACCTGCATCTCCCTTTCTCACATAAAGTGAGTGATCATCATTAGAAACATAAAATCCAATATTGACAAGATACTCTCTGATCTTGTCAGACCATGCTCTAGGTGCTTGCTTGAGCCCATAGAGCGCCTTCTTCAATCTGCACACATACGTGGGATGCTCTAAATCTTCATAACCTATTGGCTGATCCATATACACTTCTTCCTGCAAATCACCATGCAAGAAGGCATTCTTCACATCCATTTGCTGCAACCTCCAACCTTTGGCTGCTGCCAAAGCAATCACACATCTAACAACTGCCATCCTAGCAACTGGATTGAAGGTTTCATCATAATCTATGCCATATGTCTCGGCATAGCCTTTTGCAACCAGCCTAGCTTTGTACCTACTAATAGAACCATATGCATTGTGCTTAATCTTATAAACCCACTTACATCCAATAGCTTTCTTGCCCTTCGGCAATGACACTAGATCCCAAGTCTTATTGGCCAACCATGTCCTCATCCATTGCTGCATCCCAATGAGTATGACCAACAACATCCTCAAAACAAGTGGGCTCAACATTCTCAACTAGTTTCACCATATAAGCATAATGGTGAGCTGCATAACCTTCAAAACCAAATCTTTTAACAGGGTATATGACCCTGCTAGATCTGTGTACCACCGGATCACTCAATGGAGCCTTCACATTATTATGAGCTCTCTACACCTGGTGTCTTGATAGAAGGAATACCAAGCTCATCATCTAAGATCTCTGAGCCACTGGAGTCTCCATCAAGAACTGCATTAATGCCATCTGACACTTTATTATTTCCTTTGTCTTTACCTGTAGTGCTACTAGATGCACCTGAAGATGTAGAGGTAATCCTTAGTCTCCCAGACCAAGGACTACCAGATAATGTCTCTGGTCCATTAAGAGTCCGTGATTCTTGCTTTTCAGCCTACACATGAATCTCATGATCATCATCATCATCCAATGCATCACCACTAGATGCATACCAACTGCTCATTTCATCAAAGATGATATCCTTGCTCACTCTGAACTTACATGTGACAGGGTTATAACAGTGATACCCTTTCTGCTCTAAAGAGTATCCAATAAAGATAAAATTTTCAGCCTTTGGATCCAGTTTCTTCTGCAACTCATCTGGCACATGAACATACGCAATGTAACTAAACACTTTCAAGTGTGAGACATCAAGCTTCTTACCTGTAAAACATTCTTCGGGGGTCATACCATGATTTGCAGCTGTGGGAGTTCTGTTCATAATATAAACAACAGTATGAACAGCCTCAAACCAAAAATGCTTAGACATATTCTTTTCAGCCATCAAGGCGTGTGCAACTTCTGCAATATGCCTATTTTTCCTTTCTGCAACCCCATTTTGCTGTGGGGTATACCTGCATATGAACTGTCTCTTTATCGCATGAGACCTCAGAAAATTACTGAACTCATTTGAGAGGTACTCTCCCCCTCTATCTGACCTCAACCACTTTACTTTCAAGCCTCTTTCTCTTTCAACTGCATCCTTAAAAGTTCTAAAGTGCTCAAAAGCTTCACTCTTTTCCTTCATAAAATATACCCACAGCTTTCTAGAACAATCATCAATGAATGTGACAAAGTATGAACTGCCTCCAAGAGATACATTTTGTGTAGACCCCCAAATGTTTGTATGCACAACATCAAGGATATTTCTGCTTACATCTCTGTCATGTGAAAAGGGTTGTCTTGCCTGCTTACCAAACTGACATGCTTCGCATACCTTATGAAATTCTGCAACTCTAAATGTAGGCAAACCTGTAACCAATCCTTTGGACTGCATTAATTTCAGCCTTTGTACATTTGCATGTCCAATGCCTTTGTGCCAAATTTCAATATTTGCAACAACACCTTTTCCTTTAGCATACATAGCAGCATTCATAGTAGGAATTTCAGCATCCAGAGTAAACATACGTCCAACTCTACTTCCCTTTGTAACTAACCTGCACTTGTCATTGAAGTCTTCTACAAAGCAACCCTTTGCATTAAATCTCACTTGCAGCCCTTGCTCAACCATTTGACCACCTGACACCAAGTTCTTTGTAATAGATGGCACATATAATACATCTGAAAGACTCTTTGTCTTACCATAATGCAAGAACAAGGAAACATTTCCAATGTGTGAAATTGGGTGGCATGAATCATCACCCGTCTGCACATAACCTGCATTTTTCAAATTCTGCATCTCTCCAAACCATTCTGCATGGTTGGTCATATGATTGGATACACCTGAATCAACATACCAAACATTATCATGTGTTCCCTTTCTTGTAACAGCATTTAGCTATGCTGCATAACAAACAAATGTTCATTTTTGTCTTCATTCTGTCGTGAAGACGATGCATAGTTTCCTTGTTGCAATTTACCACTGCGAATATCATCTTTCTTAGCATAACATTGGGCTGCAATATGACCTGTTTTGCCATAGTAGTGACACACAATGTGAGATTTGTTAGAACCTCTGTTCTGCCATCCACCTCTTCCTCTAAAGCTCCCCCTGCCTCTAAAGTCACCAGACCTCCTGAAACCTGCATATCGCCAAATTGTTGATTCAATCTATTTTGATGGTTGTCACTACCACGTCCTATACCACGGCCTCTTGAAGAGAATCTGCCACATCCCCTTCCTGAAGTGGAGTAGAAAGCTTGGACCTGTTCACCACTTTTTTCAAATGTCTCACTCTGCATGTTGATCTCTTCAGTGATCATAAGGGAGACCAACTCAACGAAATCTGGAAATGGCTTTCTAACATATACAGAAGTTATAAAAGACTTCCAAGCCTTTTCATTGTTAAGTCCACCCAAGGTAGACGACACCAAATCATCATCATCAGGCATTGCATCAATCGCTGCCAAGGCATCTTCAATGCTCCTTACCTTTAGTGCATACTTATTGATAGACATCTTCCCTTTCTTCAATGTGTTCAACTCTTTCTTGAGTTGAATCTTTCATGCCTTTGTATTTACAGAAAACATACTTTCAAGTATGATCCAAGCTGCATATGAATTCTCTACATTTTTAATGTGTCCCAGTATATTATTGTCAATTACTGCAGACAACCAATACATGAACTTTTTATCTTTTGCATTCCATTCCTTCCATGTCTTTGTCTCTTCTGCAGTTGGAGGATCACTCACCGCCGGCTCCTTTTCTTCACTTGAAACAAACTCATAGAGGCCTTTTCCAATAAGGAAGTTCGTGACACAGAACTTTCATGAAGGGTAGTTGTTCTTGTCGAGCTTCTCAATGATGGGGCTTCCAGTGTTCTCTGCCATTATCACAAAATAAATACCAAACAGTAAGAAAATCTTCTGCAACCCTCGACTTGTAGTACACAGAGATACACCAGACAGCCTTTTTCATTGTCTGCTCAACAATACATGTAATCTATAACTAGTTTGCAGATAAAACTTGGGTTTACACTGGTAAACACCTTTGAACTTACAGATCTGAGATCTATAACCTGCGCACCCACTTTCGGTCAATATAGTCGAAGTCACAGTGTACCTTGAAACTGCTGTTTGCAACCTTGCGGCTCTAAAATGAGGCCTGAAACAGCCTCAGAATACACAGGGCTCTTCGCGCACACCAAATCTCACTGCAATTTGAGATTTTTGCTCGACCTTGCTTCCGATGCCTCCATAGGCACTATCCAAGAGAGAGAGAGTGGAAGAATGGGAGAGCTTCTTACCCGTGGCTTGCTTGCTCGAACCTTGCTTCTTATCCTTCACTTCAGCCTTCGAAATCAACCTCTCTCAGTGACGCGGATCTGATACCATGTCAAGAATCGCGAGGTGGAGGGACTTGCTCAAGATGCTGCGCCGAACACACACAGAATGCACAAGGAGAAGCTCACTCAAGAGATAAGAAGAGAGATGGAGGCCAAAACGTTTTCTTGTTGATTTCTTCTTCTTCTTCCACACACTTTACAATGTACACAAAGTATAGATAAGATACAACATAAAGGAAAGTGGCCTACTAAGTCAAACAATGCATAACCGACTACACTAGTAGTCGACTGGTGCTATAACTATGCCAGCTCTGTAAATAGGTGTAACAACCTGAATATAATAAGTAATGAGTCAGTGGCCATGTGTGAGTCATAATAACCACTGATGTGCTAAGTGTAGACGTTTGGACCCATCTAACCAGGCGGTCCATCATCAATGTCCGCATGTGTTGAGCTTATCATCTCAACAAAGGATGGAAATCTTAATCGTTGAACTTGTGAATTTGAGGCCTTAAATCTGCATAGGCCATGGCCATTTTAGAAGGTCTTACCTATTGCCTTAAGAAATGATAGTGTCTAGTCCTTTAATGGTGGCAAGGTACAACTGAATAGCAAAACTGATAGCCAACTTTTAAAGTTACAGAGTTGAAAACAATTTGAAATCATACATATGCAATATCTCAAGATAGGATTTAGGAGGTCATGTTCTTGGAATAACTTTTGATTTAAGCTTTACTATTTTCCTCGTTTTCAATGAGGTGAACTTTAATTGGACTTCAAGCTCTTCCCAACAATGTGGCCTATTAGAGGTGTTCTTGGTGGAGCATGGCTTATCGACCAACTCTATGCTCTTGGATGAATCAGAGAAGATTACCATAACACTCATATCTCTTATGTACCAGTAGCAGACTAATATTGGCATATGGTCTATGTGTTTATAGTTGTACACATAGCCTTAAAACCAAACAAGAAGAGTTAAATGACATAAATCACTTGATGGATTTGATTTTCTGATAAAAAACCAAATTGAGTCAAAATCCAGCTAGCAAGATGATTGTAAAATGCAACATTAGTGCTTACAAGCACTCATCTCAAAGTTTATGCCACTTGAGGTGTGAGATGTGGATTGTTTTATGAACTAGGGTCCATTGAGGGTAAGAGGCTTTGAAATAGAGCTTTCAAATCTTCAACTAACTTTGGATAAGATCAATTAGTGATTAGAATCACTGTTAGTGATAGCAATAGTGAAAAAGTTTGAAATGTGAAGAAAGCTTGGGGTTTGGCTATGGCTGCTAGGAGACAGGCATTTAGGGTTTTCCTCTATGTGGCCAAACCCTTTTAGGGTGTTACGAAGCCCACTTGAGGGGATATCATTGACCCAACACACCCTCCATTATTGCATCTTCAACTGCGCCAAGGAGATGAACACGAGGCTGTAAATTCCGCACTTGATTTTTGATTTCTTCAATGCTGCCCTCCATGATGATTTATTTTTCTCTCTGATGTGCAACGCTAGTTCACCTTGTGTTGGGGAATAAGACTTCAGTACAAGTTAGGAGCTGAAATGCTCTCCTTTGGCTTCCAAGGTCCTCTAAGGTCAGGGGGTCAAGGTTTGGCTATAGACCCTTGCTTAGGGTAGATTCCCATGCCTATATTCTAACATCACCCATTGTGATAGTCATGAAGAAGAATGGGAAGATTCGAGTGTGCATGAACTATAAGAAGGTTAGGGCTATGACAAAAAGGGATAATTATCCATTACCATACATAGAGCACATACTTGAAAGGGTAGCTTCAAAAAGGTTTACAAATTTTTGGACAGCTTCTCAGGATGCAACTAGGTTCAAATACATCTTGACGATATAGGCACAAGACCGTGTTTGCTATTGAGTGAGGTGTTTTCACTTACATTCTAATGCCATTTGGGTTGATGAATGCACATGCAACCTTTCAATGGCTAATGTGAACCATCTTCAAATATATGCTTAGACAAGAGCTAGAGGTGTTCATAGATGACCTATGCGTGCACTCTAGTTGGGAAAAACACTTGGAGAAGCTACAAGCAGTATTTGAACGATGCAAGCTTCAAAAACTGTCATTGAACCCCTCAAAATGCCAATTCTTGGTTAATCATGGATGCATCCAAGGGCACGTGGTGTCCAAGAAAGGTATAGCCACTGACTCTTCGAAGGTCAGGATCATCGTCGACTTGCCGCCACCAAAGGACTATAAGGGAGTTCAGTGTTTCTTGGGTCACACAAGATACTATTGGTGCTTTGTGTTGAATTACGCATTGATTGCAAGGCCATTGTATAGGTTGTTGATCGTATTCGAGTGGACTGATGAGTGCCAACGAGCATATGAGTTGAAGAAGGATCTTACAACTACACCAATTTTACGAGCCCCAAACTGGAACATTACCTTTCACATGCATAGAGACACATCTGAATGTGCTATTAGAGCTGTAGTGTGTCAGCCTGGGGAGTGTAACTTGGATTACCTTGTGAGTTTTGCCACCATACAACTCATTGACATGGAGTTGAACTACTCCACCACAGAAAGGGAAGGGCTGGCCATGGTGTTTGCTATGAAGAAGTTTTGACATTATATATTGGCCATGCCTTTCACCTTCTTCGTAGACCATCAAGCATTGCTCTAACTTGTAAATAAGCCATGCGCTACTGGACGCATTGCTCGATGGTTGCTTCTTCTTCTAGATTTGATTTCTCTTTGGTGGTACGCAAGGGCAAGCAGCACTGCATGGCTGATTACATGTCCTGAATACCTATAGGAGAAGTTGCAGGGTAGGGCATAGCTGACGACTTTTCGAATGTCCACCTTTCAGCTTGTCTAGAGAGAAAGATTTTTTCAAAGCTAATCTAATGCCATACTAGGTGGATTATATAGTCTAGGTACTAGAGCATGGAATGCCCCAAAAACCTATCGAGGAGGCCATGCTTAGGCCACTTATTCTGAGAATCCAACCTTACTAGTTAATGGTTGGATAACTCTATAGGCTAGGGCAAGACGGGTTGCTATAGCGATGTGTCTGCGAACACGACATGCACGACATGTTGAGCAAAGCGCATGGAGGGATTGCTTGAGGGCACTTTAGTGGGGATATGACATCCGGCAAGGTGCTGCAATCTCACTTGTGGTGGCCCACCCTATTCCATGACGTTGCTCAATTCATGAAGCATTGTGACAAGTTACAAAGGACTAAAGTTCATGCTCGAAAAAATAAGATGGAGTTGACCCTTATCATTGCACGGTAGCCCTTTGAGAAATCAGGAGTCGACTTCATTGGACCCGGGCAGCACAATATTCACATGCTAGATACATCATTGTAGCAACTTACTATGTTATGAAATGGGTCACGAGGCACAAGCCACTAGGAAGAACGATGCTAGGACCATAGCGAAGTTCTTGTGGGAACAAGTTATCTCATGACTTGGTTGCCCTATTGAACTAGTAAGCGACCAAGGCACACACTTCATCAACGAGGTGACTGCCCAACTGATCTCAACCTTCCTAGTCATCCACAGGAAATCCTCACCCTAATACCCTCAAGCTAATGGCTAAGAAAAATCCATGAAGAAGATCTTAGTCAACGTCCTTAGGAAGATAGTTGCTACCTCGCGAAGTGATTGGGACAAGAAACCTATGGCAGTATTATGGGGTTATCGGACAGCCTATAAAACGGATGTGGGACAGACGCCCTTTAGGATGACCTACGGGACTGAGGAAATTTCGCCATTAGAATTATTTGTCCATGGCCTGAGGGTAGCAATGCAAAAGAGATGAGAAGGGAAGGAAGCTTGGACCAACCGCCTCGTGGAATTGGAATGATTCACTAAGACTTGGCTCCTAGCCACTCACACCCTAATTTTTGAGAAAGCACGATGCAAGATGTGGTTTGACAAGCATATCAAACAATGTGGCTTTGAGCAAAGAGACCTTATTTTGCTCTACTTGGTAAAGGGCCACAAGCAAAAAATGAAATTATGAGGGTTGGGACCCTTCCGAGTGCACTCCATTAGAAGGATGGGCAATGTAGAACTTGAAACCCTTGAAGGTGAGGGCATAGGCTTCTTTAACGGTAGTCGCATAAAGAAGTACTACCCTCCGAGACACCCAAAGCAGGAGCCCCCTATGCTAGAAGCCCCTATCAATGTCCACGTAGCCACCATCACTAAACTAGAGGGCGAGGATGAAGAGGTTGTAGCACCAACATACCTACACATCATGGCCACCGCTCAATGCACGCATGCTCTTAAGGTCCTGATTGATGAGGGAGCCGACTACAATGTCTTGATTGACGAAGGGAACCTCAACAAAGCTACAGAAGGAGACAAAAGAAACAATGACAAGGGAGGAATGGGCCGAGTTGAGGAAGGCCCAAGAAGAGTCCAAGAGGGCCAAAGATGAGAGAAAGAGAAGAGCCGAGAAAGAGGCAGAAGATCTGAGGAGAAAAGAGGATGAAGACATGGCAAAGGCCATGCACAAGTCTGTAGAGGAGATCCATTGCCCCAAAGAATGGCCACCTTGAGCCCACGACACGAAGATGAACCAAGTGGTAGCTCTTACATAGCCCCAATCATTGTGAGGAAGGGGAAGGACCCGTTGCATCCCCTCCCTTCAACTCTCACACCTCAAACCACCACCACCACCTCCACCATGCAAGAGCCAGCATCTGCCATGGACACCACTCAGCTCATGTCCATGATGCAGTTCCTGGTCACGAAAGTACAAGAAATTTTGCCAAGGGCAAGAGCCAAAAGGTTGGCTGCATCCAAGCAAGACCCAAACTGGCAAAGGTTGCAAGTATCCACCACCACAACACCACCAACGATGCCCTTAGCTGCGGACTATGATGCCTATGTGGTTGAACTCCTAGCCCAACTAAGGATAAGGAAGAGAAGAAGACTGCGGTTATGGAGGCTGAAAGAGAAGTTATCGTGGCCCTATGGCTAGAGATGACACGGGAAGCCGCTGAGCATCAAAAATAAATTTGAAACTTGAAAGAGCAACTCAGAGCTAAAGAAAAGGAGGCTCAAGAGAACAAAGATCCCCTAACGCAAAGACTAGAGGATGAAGCCCAAGATTTGGTGGAGGAGCAATGGCACCACAAGTTGCTTATCCAACAATGCACTAAGCTCTATCAATGAATGGAACGAGATATGCAGAACTACGACAGAGCCCGCAAGAAGGAGACCAAGCATCAGGACAACAATGCCAAGAACACGAGGATGCCCTGGTATTCCAATTTTGGTCGGCAAAGGAAGAGCAAGGAAGGCTAGAGAGAGAAATAGGATCCATTTTGGAAATGAAGGAAGAGGCCATAGAAAGAGCCACAAGAAACTTGCAAGATGACATGAAGAATGCTCGGTAGGAGGTGGAGGCACTAATGGCCATGGCCATGACCGACAGAAAGCTACACCGGGCGGAGCTAGAAAGCTACATGCAAACTACTAAAGATCTATAAAAAGGATCGCAAACACCTACTAGCATTGCTCTATGGCTGAACAAGGCAGGAGGATAGCAGAAGAGTAGCTGAACCATTGAGATAAAGAGAAGACCCAAATGATGGAAGTGTGGAATGAGCAGGAACAAGTGGTAATGATGTCTCAAGAGATGGAGAGGGGTAAGGAAAATCTGGAAGAGAAGGCACAACAATGGGAGAGGCACAACTTTGAAAGAGTGCAAGGACTGATAGAGGGCCTCGTAATATCAAAGTGTCAGAGGGTGGTCACAGAATCCAGAGCTGAGGTCACTGAAGCGTGCTCCAACATGCAGAGGCAAGTATTTTTGAGCACTATGCTTCATGTCACACAGGTTGAAGCTGAGGATTTGGTAGAGAGAATGAAGAGGAAGTTGGAATTAACAACCAGAGCTTTAAGCTATGTCCTACAAGAGCGCACACTCCCAACTAGCATGAGCATAACCAAGAAGCAGCAATGTAGCTACTTGTGACAAGCCGGCCTCTCCACCAATGAGCTTAGGAAACTTAGATTCAAGGAACAACAGCAGCCCCATCCACCCCCAATCCAACTCATTATGAAACAAGATACCAAAGGGAAGGGCCAAACTTTGAGTAAGCATTTGAAGAAGAATTGCAAATCAAAGATCTTAGTTTGCCCTTACCCGATCTACCCCTAGAAGAGCCAAAGGGTGCCCAGGTTTCTAAGCGTGTTATTACTGAGAGAAGAAGATGGGAACTTGTGGAGCAAGCCAAGCAAAGGGTGCAAGCACGGCCACAACAGCTTCCTGATGAGGCTCTACTACTAGTACGCAAGGATCAGCATCATGTCGACATTAGGAGATCAAATCCCAACCCTTCGAGTTCTCCTTCCTCTATCCATGAGCTTCGGACCGAGTCATCTTACCCCTAGAGGTAGGGGAAGGAATCATTCGTTTGGGAAATACTTTAACAAATTGATGGGTCGAGGAGTAGAGCATTATAATCACATAATGGAGACGGGAGCCCATAGACTACTAGCAAGACAAGGTCTATCGGGTTCCCAAAACCGTCCAAGGCTACGAGGTGCAACCAAAGTGGCGGAGGAGGATTTGGGACACCAATTTTGATGCATGGAGGCCTTCTGCTGCATGCTACAGGAAGAACAGAATGATCTTGTCTACATGCCCTACCCTCGTAGACACGAAGTGGATTACGATAGGGGCTGCATGGCAGGTACGATTTTCCAAAGATCTACAATGTCAATGCAACTCCTAAGGAATGCATGACCTTTAGAGTAGGGGACTTGTCCCCTTATCTCTCTTAAAATGCATATCTTATGTACCTTTATAAGAGATTGGTCAAAGAATTGAGTAAGTGGATGCTCCAAGTATGAAGTATCCTATGGTCCCATATACTGGAAGGTCGATAGACATGTCACCACAATAGAATGAGTCCGCCTCGTTCTCAAAAAATTATTGTACTCCTGTATTTCCATCATTGTTAGCGGATGCTGGCTCCAAGCTTTCGACGGCCTCCACCCCTTGTAATATCGACCCTCTATTTGCATATTATCTTCATCTATGCTCGGAACATTGCTTTGATCATATACTCTCGCACTTCGGGGAGTTGAAGGTATAACATACCACCATCGAGGTTGTCGAGGGTTTGGATAGAAGATTACCTGTTCACAAACATGTACAAAGTGAGTTCAAACCATTGTGACATAAATCATGTCGTATTACAATTAGCAAGCAAATGAATCCATGCACCTGTTCACAATGGGCCGGCAACACAAAGGTGTCGCGCAAATCCGTCCATTTTTTTTCAAAATCTATTTCGATAAATCCTGATGGACCTCGTCGAACTATTGCTCCAGCTCCTCCAAGTATCACTTTGAACCACTACACATTGAATAGTATCATGGAGAAGCTACGGTAATCCACTGTAATAATACTTTGCAAGTTTTCAAAATACTCCATCTCATCCACAACCGTGTTTGGATCCATTGCTCGTCGTCGACTCTCTTGCTCGAACCTTGCCATGACACCACAGTCCATTGTGGAGCGCATTTAGTCAATACGCTCCACGCGAAAATGCCGTCCGCGCGACCATGCTGTACTATATATTTTGTACTGTACATTGAAACACTCAAATTAGATGTCACATATAAAATTTAGATACGACAGATTCTAAACCCCTCATCACCTTTGGACTACATCCCCTCGAGAATTCCCACTCCATTGAGACCTCTGTCCCTTTGCTGGATGCTGCGATCAAGGCTCCATGCAACCATCGCGTGTACATAAACTGCAGCATCTCCTCCATGCCTACGGGATATCAAATCGGTCGATGACGCGTACTACGTCAGAATTCAGCTCACGCTTCCTCTTGATATTGCCTTGCAATCTAGTACTTGGCGAGCCACGTCTCCATGGAGGCATGGTGCAACATACAAAAGTGATTCACCTTCTCTTCCATTGAGGCATCCACTCTTTTTTCTACCCCATTTCCAACTACCAAATCTCCAGTCAGTCTATCATCGTCCTTCAACGTCCATAGCATTTCATTGTCTGGTTCCACCGTTGGTAGCCATTGTGAAATATACACTAACGCCTCTGACACCAACCAACCTTCGGCCATGCTACCTTCTAGCCGAGCTCATTGTCGTACAAAGCCTGTCAGGGTTTTCATGAAGTGCTCCAGGAAGAACATCCATCGCGTATTGACAGGTCCAGCAATCTCCACTTCGTTCACAAGATGCACAAGAAGGTGGATTTGTATCGTGAGCATGCTAGTGGGCAGGTATTTCTCAAAGAGACAGACCGTCTGCACTCTCTTTCTGTGAGATCCATTGCACCAAAGTCAACAACTTGTAAATGGCCCCGCGAATTTCTGGAGTAAGGCATCCTGCGAGATCACGATTGGCAGGACAAACTACCACAAATGAGAAAGCATTATGAATAATGGCCACTTTCCAAATTGCAAAATGCCCACGCTAATTACAATCCATTCGTAGCACAAACCTGACATATCTTATGCCAATCATGGGATTTTAGCCTCGACAATCGGTCATCTTTAGAAAATGCGGACCTGAGAGAATGCATCATACCCGTCAAAGTGCGGATAGACTTGATTACTTGCTTCACAATGCGCTCTTCTTTAGTGGAAAAAACCCAAGGAGCGCGAGGAAGCTGCACTGACCATCAGCACTCGACTGCAGCCAAAGCACCTCTATCTTACCTACCTCCTTCAAATCTATTCATGCCCCTATAGTGTCTCTCTTTCCTGTGATGTGATCCCATAGCAAGCTACCCACATTCTTGAAAATATGCATGGGATCCAACAAGTGGTTGACCTGTAAGTAGGTCCAATATGGCAACTCGTAGAAAACTGAGAACCGTCGCATTTCATTTGGATGTGATTTCGCGTGGACCATTTTCAGCTCGTACCAGCTTGCGGCATTCATACATGTTGGAGGTCGTCCAAGGAAACCTTCCCTGAGTTCATGATCCTCGGACAAGAAAGCGGCGTGTCCTTGATATACCATCTTCTTCATGGTTCGTGACCTTCGCGAGTCTAACTGTGGCCCACACAATGAACATGCATGATAACCTAAGGTAACCAGACCTGTTCCGACACCACAACCTAGTGAATACTTGATTGAATGAGATAAAATATAGATATTACCAGCGAGAACAGAGGCCTGCTCACCTAAGCACTCTCCCAATCCTGGAAAGTCATTCATCGTCCACATGAGAATGGCTCGAATATTGGCTGGCTGCCAACCATCGCGCCTACTCATATCTTGCACAGTGACTCCCTTCTCCCACAAAATCTTAAGCTCATCGACTAATGGACGAAGATACACGTCCATATTTTTTACTTTGTAGCGGCCTGGGACGAGCAAGCTAAGGATGAGATGTCCTTTCTTCGTAGAAATCCATGGAGGGATGTTGTAGTTGACAAGGACTATAGGCCACACACTATAAGAAGTTGAGCGCAGACCGAATGGGTTCACGCCATCCATTGCGAGACCGAGCCGAAGATTCCTTGGCTCTCACGCAAAGCCTGGGAAGGTAGAGTTAATGTGGCTCCATGCACGGGAATCCGCTGATACTCGTTGAACTCCATCCGTGGACCTGTTCTGCACATGCCACGTTGTCAAGCTTGCCATGCTGGATGTACGAAACATGTGGTTTATGCAGGGGATGAGCGAAAAGTGTCTGAGAACTTTTTGAGAGATGGTTTGCCCTTGCAAGTCCTATCGATACCTGTGAGCACCACACTTTGGACATGTCTCCATAGTCTCGTATTCTTCTCGAAACAGTATGCAATCATTGATACATGCATGGATGTTATTGTAGTCCATGCCAAGCTTTCGTAAAACATGTTGTGCATCATCGCAAGACTCAGGCATGGTATTTGCAGGTGGTAATATATGATATTTCAATAACCTGAAAAAAATCATAAAACATCTTGAAAAAGTACAAATGTTTGTAATAGTAGTGTCAAAAAATAATAATCAATGAAGCCTATGTGCAAGGTATCTGAATAACTCGGTCACACTCGTATCGCTCCACCCGTATTTTGCTTGCACACTTAAGAGTGCAAGCAATGTCTTCAACCGAGATACTCGGCACCCATCATATAATGGTATGGATGATTCCTCTCTAAGCGGATCAGATGTCTCGACATCCATGGGAATCAATGCATCGATCATTGCCTCCATCTCAGGCTTCAAGATTGTAGGTAGGTCTGGAAGGTTGTCTATCTCCTTTGGCATTGACGGTATAGATTGGCCTTGCGAGTGGTGGATTGGCTCCTGCACTCCATCCATCACACGCCCACAAACTCTTCTAATTGGCCACAAAGGTTGCACTCCCCCTTGGGACGAGGCATCACCTCCTTGGATAGAAAATTTGCCAACAAGACCCAATCTTATTGTGTATGGTTTTCAATTAGCTTGCGAGTACAATGCATATTGATTAATATTAACTTCAAATTACCGTTGCTGAAAATCTGCAATCGCCTGATCAATGATCTCAGATTGAAACTCGCCAAATCGTCGTACATGTTCTATAGACAATCGGCGTTTTCGTCTAATTGCCAACTTGCATTGAGAGCAAGGACATGGGACACGCTGATTAAGATACGCCTCGCGATCTTGAACAATAAGACCTTCTTCATTTTCCATCTTATCTACATTACAACAAATGAGGCTCAAATGGATAGCTTTATGGAGATATATGTCAAGTTGCAAGTTGACCATAAGCTCTTACTTGAGAGGTTTTAGCCTTTGCAAGAGCTTGAGAAGCAAATTTTGTAAAACATTGAGGTTGATATTGATGCATCCATGGTGTTGAAATCCATGTATAAAAATTAATGCCATCTATGAAATTTATCAACTATAGTAATAAAATTTGTTTCAAACAATTCTACTCATAGTCATAACATTTGAAGAAAATATCCTTTGCTCAATTTAAGGGATTCTTCTTCTATAGCAATACTTTTGGGTTCATTTTGATGAAGTACCATAATGACCATTAGCTAGGGTATCATTTTCTTTTAGTCCTTCCATGGCATGATTACTAATTTGTTATGCCTATAAAGTTAATACAAAAACAATGAATTATGCATATCACAATTAGATCCCCCACTTGGACATTATGAAGGATATGACCAATTTTAAGCCATCTTAAAGAGTCACCAATGTACGTGGCCCATGGCAAAGCACATTGCATACCATTATCGATAAGTCTATTATCGTGCATCTTAAATCTCCTAATTAGACTTTATAAAGTGTATGACTAATTTTTAGCCCTCTTAAGGAGTCGATGTAATGGTACCCATAAAAAAAGAAAAGTGCATACCATTATCATAATCATGGATATGTTATCATTCCAATATATACACACACAGGTGGACTACATCTTGAGTAGACAAAAGCTATCCATGTGAGTAGACATACATCTCCATAAAGCTATCCATTTGAGTATACATCTCTTTCTCTTTCTCTCCCTCTCTCTCCCTCTCCCTCTCATTCTCTCGCATTTCCTCTCCCTCTCAGAATATATCCTAACACTCTCCAAAAGCAAAAGGGAGAAGGAGAGAGAGAATGCACTCTCCCTTCCTCTCCCTCTCCCTCTCTTTCTCTTTCTCTCCCTCTCTCATTTCCTCCCCCTCCCTCTCCCTCTCCCTCTCCCTCTCTTTCTCTTTCTTTCCCTCTCTCTCCCTCTCCTTCTCCCTCTCCCTCTCTTTCTCTCTCATTTCCTCTCCTAAACAAGCAAAAGAGAAAGTGATTTAAAACTTAAACAAGCAAAAGGGAGAGGGAGAGAGAGAATGCACTCTCCCTCCCTTTCCCTCTCTCTCCCTCTCCCTCTCCCTCTCTCTCTCTCTCTTATTTCCTCTCCTAAACAAGCAAAAGAGAAAGTGATTTAAACCTTAAACAAGCAAAAGGGAGAGGGAGAGAGAGAATGCAATCTCCCTCCCTCTCCCTCTCCCTCTCCCTCTCCCTCTCCCTCTCCCTCTCTTTCTCTCTCTCCCTCTCTCATTTCCTCCCCCTTCCTCTCCCTCTCCCTCTCTTTCTCTTTCTCTCCCTCTCTCTCCCTCTCCCTCTCTTTCTCATTTCCTCTCCTAAACAAGAAAAAGAGAAAGTGATTTAAACCTTAAATAAGCAAAAGAAGGAGAGAGGGAGACTCACTGATGAGATATGGCGAGTGTGGGGCGGCTCCTCTTTGTGATGAAGGCTCCTCCTCTCCTTTGCGAACAACGGCGGCGGCGGTGGCAGCAAGTCTTCTTCCTCTCCTTCTCTCACGACGGTCGCTCTCTCCCTCACTCTCGCTCTCAAAACACAAAATGCGAAAACGCGAAATAAAGCTGCCCTCAGTTTTGGCCTGCTTTTTTCCCTGTGGACCATCACTAATAGCAACACCGATACTCGCCGCCGCTAATTGCCATCGCTACCAGCTCAAATCCTTGTAGTGATTGTTACACTGTCCTCTTGGCTTGTTCTAACCCTATGTTTTACCACTTCATCAAGGCTTCCAAAGTGGTAGCTTGGTCCCTTATATTTCATTGAAGTTCTTTTTTCTCCTTGTTGAGTTCTTCTATTCTTTGATCAAGGTCTTCCTTGTTCCTATTAGCTTCCTCCTATTGCCCTTCCAACTGGAGCATCCTATCCTTCACTTGTATAGTTTCTTCTCTATCTTGTTGCAATTAGTTTATCTAGTCTTCTTATTGCTTCACCATCTCTACTAGTTGAGTCATAGTGGCCATGCCCTCCTTGAGTTGTGCTTCCCATTTTTCCTTGATTGGATTAGGTATTTCCCCTTGTCTTCAACCCCATGGTGTCCTCCACTTACTAAACATCCTACTTTCTCTATAGTTTTACCTAGTCTTGCTCCAGGTTGGGGTGGGTTTGATGGAGCATCCATGTCTACTCTTCTTTCTCCTCCTATTTGCTCCAAAGATTTTTG
Source organism: Lygodium microphyllum (assembly GCF_053477565.2). Taxonomy (NCBI): domain Eukaryota; kingdom Viridiplantae; phylum Streptophyta; class Polypodiopsida; order Schizaeales; family Lygodiaceae; genus Lygodium; species Lygodium microphyllum. The sequence goes on from NC_141147.1 coordinate 117,905,648, forward strand.
TAATGATAGTCCTCATTCTTATGTCTTTCCTTGGTTTGGCATTCCTCTGAATCTACCTTTTGGGATTCCTCCATGGCCATTTCTAGTGCATCCTTTTCTTTCAAGGGTATTTTTTCCACTTTCCCTTGGTTCTTGGTAGTGTCTATCTTTTTCCCCCATTTTGCAAAACTCTTATCCTTACTTTTTTATTGGTCATCTTTCAGTGCTTTTTCTCCATTTCTAGCTTTCTCCTCTTTCTCCTTTCTGATGCTTTCGAGCTCTCCTTACTCTACATGTTCTATCCTTTTCATTCTCTCTTATTTTATCTTTTTGTTCCTCAGTATTTGCATCTTTCTTTTGCCTTGGGAGGTTTGCGTACTCTCTCCTTCTTGGGTTTCATTTTGCTTCTCGTGTGTATTGGATCCTCCTTTGCTTGTGGTCTTTTCTTTTGAGGTTACTTCCTGTATTGAGTTGGTTGACATGTCCTCTTATGTGCTTGCCACCCATTTCCTGACTACATTTGGGCCATTTAGAGCTTTCTCCACAATGGCAGTTAGTATACTGCCAAAAGCCACCATTGCAACTTTTCCTCCAGTTGGTTTTTGGCTTCCATGAGTGACTTCCTTAGACTCCACAGCCACCGCTAGTAACTTGGCCATTATCTGTATTATGTTTCTTATGTACGCATTGAGGTCCACATCCTTGAAGTGGTATGTGACCAAGTCTTTTGACATGGTCAAGTGGATCCTATTCATTGTAGCATTGTGGTGAGCATCGGAGAACAATGTGTATATAAACTTGGCATGTAGTTGTAAATCTGGATTGGGGATTACCTCTAGCTTGGTGGAATCATTACCCATTGCCTGCTTTGTAAATTTGAACTGAGACAACACAATGTCTTTTCTTTTCTTTGGTTTGAAAGGGTGCTATGGTAGGCCTAGAGCTCAATGCATCAATTTTGCTAAGAGAGGAATCTCTACCTTTTGTAGTCCCTCTGTTGTTTTTGCTGCGATAGTCCTTGCTCTTTTTTCTACATCACAATTTGTCAAGAACTTAGTATACCTCTGATGGTTAACTCTGCCCCCAAACTTCTCCACATACTTAGCCAAGGAGCACACTTCCACCAGTTTTTTGGCTTTCTACTCTTCGTCAACAACTTGTCTGAGATTTCGGATTTGTCTGTATCTCAAATCTCCATTTCTCAAGATGTCTACATTTAAGTTATATTTTGCTGGCTCTCTCTTCGTAAAAGGAATCTGTGGCTTCCCATGCCTCTCACGAACAACCTTCTCATCGACTATGGTTGATGCTACAACCGTATGTTAGTCTTCCGCTTCAATGAGACCGCATACTATCTTGAGATCTCGTTTGCCATGTGTCCGGGATGCTGGCCCTTCTTCTATGATTGACTTTGGAGAGTCTATGTGCTCTCAGCTGTCTCCTATGCACCAGGCTGATACTATGTGCTACTCTAATGCTTATGCATTACAACCTTGCACTCAGGAGTTGTGCTTACTTCATGAGAAGCATTCTTAGATTGCTCTGCTCTAATATGGAGCTGCGGGATCGCTAATCTCCTAGATGCCATGGACTCGGGGGTGCTTGATGACAAAACAAATAGTCATGCAAACAACTAAGCTAACAAAAATCAAACATATCTACAGTTTGATGACTAGGGGTTTTTAGTTTTCAAAAAAATGCTTGACAACGTAAAACCCAAGACTATGTGTTTTAAGGAAAAATATGTAACTTTTGGGTGTTAAAGTGCGAAATATGCATGGCTCTTTGTTTTTGGGCGTTAAAGTGCCAAATAGTTGTAAGTGTCGACATTTCAAAACCTTATGCGAGGTAAAAGTCCGGTTGGTAAAGGCCATTCTTGAGGCTTAGTGCGTACGCAAAACTCATTGAAGAGAGGTGGCCGTATGCTAATGAACAGCAGAATGGAGGCTTCTTATGCACTCAAGGGGACGGCGGGGGAGAATGATGGTTGGAAAGGATAAACAAAAGATAAACAATGTAGGAAAGGAGCAAGCGAGTCAGCTGAAAGGGAAGGAAATAACCCGATGGGGGTTGAGTAGAGACCCCGCAAAGGCGCACAGAGACACAGAGAGAGAGAGAGAGAGCGCGCGAGCGCTACTACTATAAAAGGGCAGGTGCTGGCTCATCCCTTCCCATTCGTTGGCTTAGTACTCTCACACACACACACACACACACTCTCTCTCTCTCTCTCTTTCTCTCATTCTCTGTGTCTGCGCGCGCTTCCCTATATCATGGCCAGCTTCTCTCGCTTCCCTGCCATTGCCAGCGTTGGCGAGCTCAAGGTGGACTGGCTCGAGACTGCGTCGGCACACCACATCAAGCTCGATGTACCAGGTGACCAGCAGAGCTCCCTCTTGCACGTAGAATCAAAGTGTCATAGCTTCTTCGAAGCGATTTTACGTGTGAAAATCTCATTATGAAGTACGTATGTGGCGATGCTCATTGGCATTTTCCATGTGATTCGACGATTGACTAGATGAATACATTGGCTGGTGGTTGGTATAATGAATGCATTGGTTATGGTTGGTAGTCTTACCATTATTTGAATGGACAATCGACATGACTTTGTCATAGCTTTTGAAGGGTGAATCGACATGACATTGTCAAGGAGCTAGAAGTGGTTTGAGGTGACTAAATGATGTAAATCTCATTATGATTTGTTAAGTGTAATATTCTTTCATTTGGGGGATGTCAAACGTGATTTGCTATATTGCATTTAAATAACCTCTGAACAGTCCAGAATCAGAATTGATTTAATGATGTTTCAGACACTTGCTTGGTGAGGTTACCACCCTCACCTGTTCTTGCTTGTGGGCAGCAAACAACTGCTCCTGTTCCTGGAGAAAAGAGGCTCTTGCCTTATGCAAAAACACCATATTCCACATAGCTGTACCTGAATCAAAAGAAAGACCCTTGATTCTGCAGCATATACCAAATCACGCTTGACATCCCCCAAATAAAATGGGAATTCATTTGGGGAATGTCAAGCGTGATTTGGTATATTACATTAAGTGATTTTACATGTGGAAATCTCCTAAAGAAGTAAGTAAATGGCAAACCTCATTGGCATTTTCCACGTGAAAACGATGTTAAATCATTGGCTAGAGCTAGAGTAGCTTACACTCACCGTTAGATAATTTGTCAACTATGACCACCTTTAAATACTAGGCTTCTCAATGTTATGTACATAATGTGTAAGCTATACTTTAACGATGTGACCTTCATATTGAAATAATCTGCCCAATTATAATATCTTTCAGTGGTAAGAGGGTTCTTGATGTATCAACAATATCATCAAACAATACCCCACATGAAGAAGTGTTTGAAATTGTGTTGTTTTTTGTAGGTTTGACCAAGGACGACATAAGCTTACAAGTGCTCCCGGGCAATGTGCTTCAAATTATTGGTGTGCACATCAACGAGCTAGAAAGGACTAGAGACTATATAATTGAGTACAGTATTGAGAGGCCTCAAGGTAGCTTTCTTCGCCAATTCCAGCTACCAGATAACATTATTATGGACAAAATAAGAGCCCAAGATGAAGCTGGTGTTGTTACCATCACTGTACCAAAAAAGAAATCCATCATTAGGCAGATCCCCATAATGAGCAAATACTAAGAAAGTGTGATCTCTCTTTTGCAGTAGCTCATAAAAAAGGCTTCATGCAAGATAGGCATCGCCTATTTACACTTTGAAAATCATAAGGCTTCATAAGTATCGACCTATCTAATAGGTCTTTATGAGTGTATCCCCGCTAAAAAATAAAAACTTTTGAGAGTTGACACGCTTTACATTATCTATTAAGAGTCTTTCCCTCTCTCTCTCTCTCTCTCTCTCTCTCTCTCTAATTTTTCTTCTTGAAAGAGGTTGATGTAATTGTCGAATTCCAATTTACTTTATGAGTAAGAGGTCTATAATCTCGTAGATATTGAGACATTTTTCTTGTATGCTAATACACAATTATCTATAAATTGATACTAAGGCTCTCAAAGATGAAAATTTTACTTATTCTTTAAATAACTTAATTAGGTACATGTTACGATAGATAAACATGACAAAACCAATGAATGATGCATGATTTAATATGTAACTATAATACCCATAGTATACCATTGTCTCAACATGACAATTGTAGTTGCTCATAGAGGGAAGGGAGTAATTGAATGCAAGACCAGTACTAGAAGGCTGCAATAATCGCAAGGGAGTTTCAGGAATGGAGGTGTAATCAATCCAAATCTCCCTCTTCATTCATTTATGCATAATCTTCAGCCTCTAGAGTTGATAGGACTACAACATGATATAAGTTGCCTAGCCATCCTGGTAGGCATGGTTCCATGCCCTTATCACACATTTTTATGACAATGGAATCTGCATCAAACAAAGTAGGAAATGTCATCTCGTGAGATAGAGCAAGCACACACAAGCTACCAAGTTAGTCACAAGAACTTTGATTTTATGAAATGGAGCAAGCGGAGAATCCCTATGGTTTTTGAGTTTACACAAGTTCGAGATTGTTTTGGACAAAGATTGCTTTTGAAGTCACAAATCTTTTTGAGTATGTAAGATTGTATATTCTTGGTTTGATGTGTATTAGGGAGTAGGCTTAAAGTCATTGAGAAATTTTAAGGTCGTTGGATGGAAGGAAAAGCTTAAGGAAAGCTTTAAAAAGATTTTTCTTGCAAAACACAAAAAAATAAGGAAAAGCAAAGGAATAAAAGCTAAAAGCTTAATTGCGTTTTTTTGAAGGGGGACAAATGGATCCAAAGGCGGCCTATCTAGTGGGGGCGGGGGGGGGGGGGGGAGCTGATTAGATATATTTTGCTTGAGGATTGATTGTGGATGGAAACAACAGGGAATATTTAAGAGAGAGCCATTGTTAGCGGCATTAGTGAGGCTTGCAAGTATCAAAACCATGGATTGCATCATCGGCGAATTGGCGATAGGGAAGTGGATGCATTCCTTGAAATTGAGGTAGCTATTTGTTGATTGTAGGACACAATTCAAAGGCACTATTAGATCCTCAGAAGGTGGGGGTCAGATATTCGTCCATTATGATAATGAAGGGCTCTTCATGATTTTTTTCGTATTTTGGTTGCTTTTTTATTTTGGCATTATTTTGGAGGTCTGAGTTGTTTGAGTCGTCGAATAATGTGCTCAAAATTTTCACCGATAGAGAAGGGAGAATGATGGATTACAAAGTTATACTATATCTGTTTGTGTTTTATGGGGTTGTCGATGGGTAATTTAACATATCTCATTAACAAATCCGAAGAGGAGTGGAGGAAGTTTATGGATGCATATGGGTGTGAACAAACGAAGTACAAGTTGGATCTGCTAATTTAAACGGGCATATATCAATTTTGTCTTTTTTTTTAATGTGTCTGTAAAAGGGAGAATTTGTGATGATGAGAAAGAAATTTAAACTTACATAAGCTTGCACATCTCATTTGTTCAAAAATTAATTGCTACTTTATTCCTTACAAAAATTATGAATTGTGAAAGAAATTGACTTTGAGCAAATGATCAACTCCTTGCCCTCCCCAAAAGTTTAGCAATGCTTCCTACCAACCATCATGCAGAGGTGGAGTGGCAAAGGAGGAAATGGTATATAGCTCAATTATGCTTATTACAAAACGATTAAAAGAAAGAAAAAAATAAATGAGCATAACAAAATTTTTACAAAGTGAAAACTGTAGATATATACAAGAATCTACGCTAATGAGATATTGTAGGACTCTTCTACAGAAGCCAATCATAAAAATTAGGATTGTATTCCATGGATACATAGTGGTCCATGTCACTTGGTTTGATGCCCACATGGGTTATATAGGTGAGAACATCTATGAGGAAATCTCATCTGTTCAAGCAGCTAGCAATGTGTAGTTCCTCCTCGCATTTCCTCCTTGCATAGTACTCTGTCCAAATATAGATGTAATAGCACATGGTCCACAAGGTGAGTTTTTCATGTGATGGCCAATACTTGAAAGGAAATGGGTGTAATATAGTCGACTGGCACTAAAACTATGTGAGCTGTAAATAGGTGTAAAAACTTGAATATAATAAGTAATGAGTCAGTGGCCATGTGTGAGTCATAATGACCACCGATGTGCTAAGTGTAGACGTGTGGACCCATCTAACCAGGCGGTCCATCATCAATGTCCACATGTGTTGAGCTTATCATCTCAACACTCCCCCTCAAGCTCAACTGCATCTCTACGACTCCAAGTAAGCTTCTAAACTCTTGAAGCTTCTCTGTACCCAATGCCTTCGTGAAGATGTCAGCTATCTGATCCTGTGTGCTGACATACACCAAGTCAATCTCACCTACTAGTACCTTCTCTCTCACAAAGTGGTAGTTTACCTCAATATGTTTTCTCCTAGCATGGAACATAGGGTTCCTAGCCAAGTGTATACTGCTCATGTTGTCACAATAAATGACAACTGGACCTTCCACATGCACATCTAAATCAGCCATTATATTTTGTAGCCATACTACCTCACATGCTATAATAGTAGCACCTCTATACTCAGCCTCTGTACTCGACAAAGCAACTGTAGATTGCTTTTTGCTGCTCCAAGCAACTGTTGCACTACCAAGAGAGACAATGTATCCACTGGTAGATCTTCTATCAGACATACTACCAGCCCAATCTACATCTGTGTATCCAAACACCTATACATCTGTACCTGCCTCATAGAAAATTCCATAATGTAATGTGGACTTCACATATCTCAATATGCGTCTGACTGCATCCAAATGTGGCTTTCTAGGTACTTGCATAAACTAACTTACAAGACCAACAGTGTAGCTCAAGTCTGGCCTTGTAATGGTCATGTAGATCAAACTCCCCACTATCCTCCTAAACACAGTAGGGTCTTCTATCTCATCCCCAACATCAGCACTCAACTTTACATTTTGCTCCAACGGAACTAAAAGTGGTTTGCATGCTGTCATACCATACTTGGACAACATATCCAAGCCATACTGTCTTTGGGACAACCATATACCATCATCACATCTGATGACCTCAATGCCAAGGAAGTACCTTAGCTCACCTAAATCCTTCATCTCAAACTTCTTTTTCAAAAATCCCTTGACTTCAGCAATCCCACTATCATTATCACCTGTAATAATCAAGTCATCCACATAGATGACTATGATGACCAAACCTGCATCTCCCTTTCTCACATAAAGTGAGTGATCAGCATCAGAAACATAAAAGCCAATATTGAAAAGATACTCTCTGATCTTGTCAGACCATGCTCTAGGTGCTTGCTTGAGCCCATAGAGCGCCTTCTTCAACCTGCACACATACGTGGGATGCTCTAAATCTTCATAACCTGCTGGCTCATCCATATACACTTCTTCTTGCAAATCACCATGGAAGAAGGCATTCTTCACATCCATTTGCTGCAACCTCCAACCTTTGGCTACTGCCAAAGCAATCACACATCTGACAGTTGCCATCCTAGCAACTAGACTCAAGGTTTCATCATAATCTATGCCATATGTCTGGACATAGACTTTTGCAACCAGCCTAGCTTTGTACCTACTAATAGAACCATCTGCATTGTGCTTAATCTTATAAACCCACTTACATCCAATAGCTTTCTTGCCCTTCGGAAATGATACTAGATCCCAAGTCTTATTGGCCTCTAATGCAGCCATCTCCTCATCCATTACTACATCCCAATGAGTATGACCAACAACATCCTTAAAATAAGTAGGCTCAACATCCTCAATTAGTTTCACCATATAAGCATAATGGTGAGCTCCATATCCTTCAAAACCAAATCTTTTAATAGGGTATCTGACCCTGCTAGATCTGCGTACCACCGGATCACTCAATAGAGCCTTTAAATTATTATGAACTCTCTGTACACCTGGTGTCTTGACAGAAGGAATACCAAGCTCATCATCTAAGCTCTCTAAGCCACTGGAGTCTCCATCAAGAACTGCATCAATGCCAACTGACACTTTATTATTTCCTTTGTCTTTACCTGTAGTGCTGCTAGATGTACCTAAAGATGTAGAGGTACTCAGTCTCCCAGACCAAGGACTACTAGATGATGTCTCTAGTCCACTAAGAGTCTGTGATTCTTGCTTTTCACCCTGCACATGAGTGTCATGATGATCATCACCATCCAATGCATCACCACTAGATGCATACCAACTGCTCATTTCATCAAAGATGACATTCCTGCTCACTCTGAACTTACATGTGACAGGGTTATAACAGTGATACCCTTTCTACTCTAAAGAGTATCCAATAAAGACACACTTTTCAGCCTTTGGATCCACTTTCTTCCGCAACTCATCTGGCACATGAACATACACAATGCAACCAAACACTTTCAAGTGTGAAACATCAGGCTTCTTACCTGTAAAACATTCTTCGGGGGTCATACCATGAACTGCAGCTGTGGGAGTTCTGTTCATAATATAAACAGTAGTATGAACAGCCTTAGACAAAAAATGCTTAGGCATATTCTTTTCAGCCACCATCAAGACGCGTGCAACTTCTGCAATATGCCTATTTTTTCTTTTTGCAACCCCATTTTGCTATGGGGTATACCTACATGTGAACTGTCTCTTTATCCCATGAGACCTCAGAAAATCACTGAACTCATTTGAGAGGTACTCTCCCCCTCCATTTGACCTCAAGTACTTTACTTTCAAGCATGTTTCTCTTTCAACTGCAGCCTTGAAAGCTCTAAAGTGCTCAAAAGCTTCACTCTTTTCCTTCATAAAATATACCCACAGCTTTCTAGAACAATCATCAATGAATGTGACAAAGTATGAACTGCCTCCAAGAGATACATTTTGTGTAGGTCCCCAAATGTCTGTATGCACAACATCAAGGATATTTTTGCTTACATCTCTGTCATGTGAAAAGGGTTGTCTTGCCTGCTTACCAAATTGACATGCTTCGCATACCTTATGAAATTTTGCAACTCTAAATGTAGGCAACCCTTTGGACTGCATTAATTTCAGCCTTTGTACATTTGTATGTCCAATGCGTTTGTGCCAAATTTCAATATTTGCAACAACACCTTTTCCTTTAGCGTACATAGCAACATTCATGGTAAGAATTCCAGCATCCAGAGTAAACATACGTCCAACTCTACTTCCCTTTGCAACTAACCTGCACTTGTCATTGAAGTCTTCTACAAAGTAGCCCTTTGCATTAAATCTCACTTGCAGCCATTGCTCTACCATTTGATCGACTAACACCAAGTTCTTTGTAATAGATGGCATATGTAATATATTTGAAAGACTCTTTGTTTTACCATCATGCAAGGACAAAGAAACTTTTCCAATGTGTGAAATTGGGTGGCATGAGAATCATCACCCGTCTGCACATAACCTGCATTTTGCAAATTCTGCATCTCTCCAAACCATTTTGCATGGCTGGTCATATGATTGGATGTACCTGAATCAACATACCAAACATCATCATGTGTTCCCTTTCCTGTAACAGCATTCATCATATGCTGCATAACAAATAGACGTTCATTTTTGTCTTCATTTTGTCGTGAAGACGATGCATAGTTTCCTTGCTGCAACTTACCATTGTGGATATCATCTTTCTTAGCATAACATTGGGCTGCAATATGACCTATTTTGCCATAGTAGTGGCACACAATACCAGGGTTGTTAGAACCTCCGTTCTATCATCCACCTCTTCCTCTAAATCTCCCCTTGCCTCTAAAGTTACCACAACCTCCTGAAACCTGCATATCGCCAAATTGCTGATTCAATCTGTTTTGCTGGTTGTCACTACCACGTCCTGTACCACGGCCTCTTGAAGAGGACCTGCCACATCCCCTTCCTAAATTGGAGTAGAAGGCTTGGATCTCTTCACCACTTTTTTCACATGTCTCACTCTGCATGTTGATCTCTTCAGTGATCATAAGGGAGACTAACTCATCGAAATTTGGAAATGGCTTTCTAACATATACGGAAGTTACAAATGACTTCCAAGCCTTTTCATTGTTAAGTCCACCTAAGGTAGACGACACCAAATCATCATCATCGGGCATTGCATCAATCACTGCCAAGGCATCTGCAATGCTCCTTACCTTCAGTGCATACTCATTGATATACATCTTCCCTTTATTCAATGTATTCAACTCTTGCTTGAGTTGAATCTTTCGTGCCTTTGTATTTACAGAAAATATGCTTTCAAGTATGATCCAAGCTGCATATGAATTCTCTGCATTTTTAATGTGTCCCAGTATATTATTGTCAATTACTGCAGACAACCAATACATGAACTTTTTATCTTTTGCATTCCATTCCTTGCGTGCCTTTGTCTCTTCTGTAGTTGGAGGATCACTCACCATCGGCTCCTTTTCTTCACCTGAAACAAATTCGTAGAGGCCTTTTCCAATAAGGAAGTTCGTGGCACAGAAATTTCATGAAGGGTAGTTGTTCTTGTCGAGCTTCTCAATGATGGGGCTTCCACTGTTCTCTGTCATTATCACAAAATAAATACCAAACAGTAAGCAAATCTTTTGCAACCCTCGACTTGTAGTGCACAGCAATACACCAGACAACCTTTTTCACTGTCTGCCCAACAATACATGTAATCTCTAACCAATTTGCAGATAAAACTTGTGTTTACTCGCTGGTAAACACCTTTGAACTTACAGATCTGAGATCTATAACCTGCGCACCCACTTTCGGTCAATACAATCGAAGTCACAGTGTACCTTGAAACTGTTGTTCGCAACCTTGCAGCTCTAAAACGGGGCCTGAAACAGCCTCAGAATACATAGGGCTCTTTGCGCACACCAAATCTCATTGCAATCTGAGATTTTTGCTCGACCTTGCTTCCGGTGCCTCCACAGGCACTATCCAAGAGAGAGAGAGTGGAAGAATGGGAGAGCTTCTTACGCGTGGCTTGCTTGCTCGAACCTTGCTTCTTCTCCTTCGCTTCAGCCTTCGAAATCAGCCTCTCTCAGTGGCGCGGCTCTAATACCATGTCAAGAATCGCGTGGTGGGGGGACTTGCTCAAGATGCTGCGCCGAACACACACACAATACACAAGGAGAAGCTCACTCAAGAGACAAGAAGAGAGATGGAGGCCAAAACGTTTTCTTGTTGATTTCTTCTTCTTCTTCCACACAGTTTACAATGTACATAAAGTATAGATAAGATACAACATAAAGGAAAGTGGCCTACTAAGTCAAACAATGCATAACTGACTACACTAGTCGACTCGCGCTATAACTATGCCAGCTGTGTAAATAGGTGTAACAACCTGAATACAATAAGTAATGAGTCAGTGGCCATGTGCGAGTCATAATGACCACCAACGGGCTAAGTGTAGACATGTGGACCCATCTAACCAGGCGGTCCATCATCAATGTCCGCATGTATTGAGCTTGTCATCTCAACACCTCTACCGTGTCTTCATCCTCTTTTCTCCTAAGCTCTTTTGCCTCTTTCCCGTCTCTTCTCTTTCTCTCATCTTTGGCCCTCTTGGACTCTTTTTGGGCCCTTCTCAACTCAGCCCATTCCTCCCTTGTCATTGTTTCTTTTGTCTCCTTCTATAGCTTTGCTGAGGTTCCCTTTGTTTGCTCCTTCAGCTCTCCTTGGCCGGAATTCTGTCTCTTACTCTTCCTTATCACTTATAGTCCTTTCACTTGACTGCACCTGTTTGTGGTGAGGCAATTAGCGTAATGCAACATAAAAGCACTGATAGTATCTTGTATGACCCAAGAGACACTGAACTTCCTTATAGTCCTTTGGTGGCAGCAAGTCGATAATGATCCTGACCTTCAAAGAGTCAGTGGCTATTGCTTTCTTGGACACCATGTGCCCTTGGATGCATCCATGCTTAACCAAGCATTGGCATTTCGAGGGGTTCAATGAGAGGTTCTGAAGCTTTCATCATTCAAATACTGCTCGCAGCTTCTCCAAGTGTTTTTCCCAACTAGAGTGCATGCATAGATCATCTATGAACACCTCTAGCTCTTATCTAAGTATATATTTGAAGATGGTGCGCATTAGCCACACTGAAAGGTTGTAGGTGCATTCATCAACCCACATGACATTACAATGTAAGTGAAAACACCCCACTCAATAGCAAACACGGTCTTGTGCCTATCGTCAAGATGTATTTGCACCTGGTTGTATCATGAGAAGCTGTCCAAAAAGCTATAGGTCTTTTTGCTTGCTACCCTTTCCAGTATGTGCTCTATGTATGGTAATGGATAATTATCCCTTTTTGCCACAACGTTAACCTTCTTATAGTTCATGCACACTCGTATCTTCCCATTCTTCTATATGACTATCACAATGGGTGATGTTAGAATATAGGCATGGAAATCCACCCTAAGCAAGGGTTTATAAGGGTAAATGTATGTGAATGGTCTTAAGGGGCAGAGGAAGCCCTTACGCTAGGTTGGCACAGGCTATATAAATAGCCTATGGGTTACTATCAGCTGTGAGAGAGTGCACCCAAGTTGTACTCTAAGCAACTTAGTAAGCAGGATTTTGTTCTTGTACTTTGAGCTCTCATCTCCCTTGTGCACATTATTCTTGTTGCAAAATCTGATTTTTCACATGGTATTAGAGCCGCCTCTGATCCTTTTAGCACTAAGTGCACATGATTTTCATCATCTTCATCTTCTCCCTCTTACCTCCATAGTCAAACCTTGCCCCCTGACCTTAGAGGACCTGGAGAAGCCAAAGGAGAGCATTTTAGCTCCTGACTTGTACTGAAGAATTATTCCCCAACACAAGGTTAATTGGTGTTGCACATCAGAGGGAAAAATAAATCATCGTGGAGCCGCATTGAAGAATTAAAAAATCAGGTGCAGAATTTGCAGCCTCTTGTTCATCTCCTTGGCGCGATTGAAGATGCAATAATCGAGGGGGTCTTGGGACAATGATAGCCCCCGAAGTGGGCTTCCTAACACCCTAAAAGGGTTTGGCCACACATAGGCAAACCCTAACTACCTGTCTCTTGGAAGCCATGGCCAAACCTCAAGCTTTCTTCACATTTCAAACGTTTTCACTATTGCTATCACTAATAGTGATTCTAATCACTAATTGATATTCTCCAAAGTTAGTTGAAGATTTGAAAGATCTATTTCAAATCCTCTTACCCTCAATGGACATTAGTTCATAAAACAATCCACATCTCACACCTCAAGTGGCATAAACTTTGAGATGAGTGCTTGTAAGCACTAATGTTGCATTTCACAATCATGTTGCTAGCTGGATATTGACTCAATCTAGTTTTTTTATCAGAAAATCCAATCCATCAAGTGGTTTATGTCATTTACCTCTTCTTGTTTGGTTTTAAGGCTATGTATACAACTATAAATACATCGACCATATCCCAATATTAGTCTGTTGTGCTAGTACATCAGAGATATGAGTGTTATGGTACTCTTCTCTGATTCATCCAAGAGCATAGAGTTGATCCATAAGCCGTGCTCCACCGAGAACTCCTCTAATAGGCCACATTGTTAGGAAGAGCTTGAAGTCCAATCAAAGCTCACCTCGTTGAAACCGAGGAAAAAATTAAAGCTTAAATCAAGAGTTGTCCGAAGAACATGACCTCCTAAATCCTATCTTGAGATATTGCATATGTATGATTTCCAACTATTTTCAACTCTATAACTTTAAAAGTTGGCTCTCAATTCTGCTATTCGGTTGTACTTGGCCACTTATAAAGGACTAGACACTGCCATTGCTTAAGGAAATAGGCAAGTCCTTCCAAAATGGCCATGGCCTATGCTGATGTAAGGCCTCAAATTCACAAGTTCAATGGAAAATATTTCCATCCTTGGCAAGTCCTGGTAAAATACAAAATGATGAAAATAGGCTATTGGCCCTTCATAAAAGGAACCAAAGTTATTGACCCGTCCAATCCCCTTGATGTAGAAGATGATGAAAGAGCTTAGGCCATCATCATGCTTCATTTAGATGAATCTTTAATTCATCATATTGACAACCTATCCACTGCCAAGGAGAAGTGGGATGAACTTGAAAGGCTCTACAGTGCTACATGAAAGAACTCCATGATCTTTCTAAAGATTGAGTTTTTCAGCTTGGAATACAAACAAGGAGAAGATCTAAGCAAGTTTATTTCACATATGAAGGGGCTTATGGCAACTTGCCTCTGTTCAAGCACCCATTCATAATGAAGATGCCATTGCCATCCTTCTGAAGTCTATGAAGAAGGTTTTTCCAACTCTTGTGACTACCCTAACTAATATAACAAACCCATTCTTGGCAAGTGCCATCCAGTCTTGCCTAGATGAAGAGAAAAGAAACCATACTAAAGGAATTTCATCATTCACTTCCCGTGAGCAAGTGTTAGTCCATATTGCTTCTACTAAGTGCTCCTTCTCTCACAAAAAAGGGCATAATGTAAGCAATTGTTGGAAGCAATATCTTGACAAAATGAAGTGTAATAAATGCAAAAATACTGGTTATATCACTAGTTGTCCTAGTGTTCCAAAAGTACCTAAGGAATTGGAGGCCAACTTTGCCTCCCAATCCACAGATGACCAACTCTTTTGAGTCTTGTAACATTTTCTACCTATGAATATCCTTGTAGCGTGATTTATAAAGGCATCCCATTTGATTGAAGGGGGGAACTTTAACATGTCTTCTGATGCAATGCTACCCTGGCATTGAGGGGGGGTGTTAGGATATAGGCATGGGAATCCACTCAAGCAAGGGTCTATAAGGGTAGATGTATGTGAATGGCCTTAAGGGGTAGGGAAAAACCTAACCCTAGCTTGGTAGAGGCTATATAAACAGCTTATGGGTCACTGTCAGTTGTGAGAGAGTGTACCCAAGTTGTACTCTAAGCAACTTAGTAAGAAAGATTTTGTTCTTGTACTTTGAGCTCTCATCTCCCTTGTGCACATTCTTCTTGTTGCAAACACTAATTTTTCATAAGTGATACCCAATCCATGTTCTCTATTTCATAGATGAATCCTGCCCTCATTAGCTTATTGATTTTCTCATTCACGGCTTGGGCATGTTTTGGATTCATAGGGTACGGTCATTGTTTTACCAGCATTGCATCAGGGGCCATTGGTATGCTGTGTGTCACCACTCTAGGATCCATGCCTTTGAGCTCATCTAAGGATCAGGCAAACACATCCTTGTGCTCTTGCAAGAGCACAATGAGACTGGCCTCTTCCTCTTCGATGAGGGTGTCAGATATAAACACTAGTTGAGGCTTCTCACCTTCCCCTACCAAGTTGACTTCCTTGACCTTGGCGGGTCCCTCGATCAGCTCATTTATCTCTCTTGTATTTTTTCTCCCAACAAGACCACTACTTTGTCATCTTTCTTAAACTTCTTAAATCGTCTAGGTAGGTCTTCTGCTTTCTTCTGTTGCTCCACCCCCACCTTCATCGCTCCTTTTTTCCTTCAATCGCCTATGCCTTAGGTGGACTAGCAGGTCCCCCTTGGTGCGTTTGATCTAGGAGGTGGGGGTATCTTCGGGTTGCTCTTTATATTGACCTCAAATTTAGAATTAATCTTGCAGCCCTTTCTAGAGGAAGGAGTTTCCCTTGGTAGTCGAATCTCGGTGGGTGAATTTGTCCTAATAAAGGGTGTTGCGGATGGTTGGGTTATCCTTGCTTTTTCGTAATATATTGCTTCCACATCCTCCAGCTAGGAGCAATCGAATTCCATTCGCATGAGTCCTCTCTCAATCTTGTAAGTAGTCTCTTTTTGGGGCTTGGAGTCTTCTTTGAGCTATTCTATCACCCTTTCTTTAGTGTCATATTCTATGGTGTCCACTTCTTCCTCAGTTTTCTCACTATTGGAGTGGCACTCTTCGTAGTCACATTGAAATGAGCTCCTCCTAGCTGCTCATCATCCCCTAGGCTCTTGATTTCCTCACTATTGGAGTGGCAGTCCTCGTACTCATCATCAAAATCAGCTCCTCCCAGCTGCTCGTCATCCCCTAGGCTCTCGTCTCTAGCCTTTCCTTTGTTGGTGACTAAGGCCCAATTGTACATTAAGTTCAGGTGATGCACCTTAGTCCATTTTCACTCAGAATCATTGAGGAGGTCTCTAAGGGGTTTGAGATAAGCAGCGGGATTGCCAATCAAATTTCCTAGTAGATATTCAAGGATGTTGTGTAATTCTAGCCTATTGCTAGGAACATGGGAAGAGATAGGTCTAGGTTGGCTGCATGAGCTCCTAGCCATCATACAGAGTGGCACTACAACCTCCCTCTTTGACACGCTTGCAGTTTTTGTAGCTTGCTTTTACGTCTCCTCCTCATCTAGTAATGGGAGATCCATGGTTGCTAGGACGTGCATCCAATCTCACTCATCCTCAGGAAAAGGGATGTATTTGGTTAAAGGTACGTGAGTCTTCTTTATTGGTGCATCACCCTTGAGCATGGTAGAGATGGCATCCAGGTTGACAGGGGTCGTCTTCCAAGTGTGCATATCAACCTTTACCACCTCCATTCAGTTCTTTAGGAACATTAGACTCTTGTCCTAGTCTTCAATGACTCGAGTGTTCCTCATCTAGGATTGTCCTAGCAAAATGTTGTGTTCGAGTCCCTTCACATGAAATGAAGTTCACAAAGAACTGGACACCCGCGATCTTTATTGGCCAATTCTTTAAGACTCCAAATTGCCTTAATTTCATTCCGTTAGCTAGAGTGACGTTGAGCCTAGTGGTTTAGACAAGTGAGTTTTCCCAAGAAGGGAGCACAGTATGTCTCAACATACTCACTCCCGCCTCGGTATCTACGGTTCCCTTCCATGTTACATCTCCTAGGGCTAGGATAGGTAAAATTGCGTGCGTCTTAGTGCCTTCCCAAAAGGCATTAATGTGTAGAGACTTTGGCACTGAGTGCAATGTCAAGT
Organism: Lygodium microphyllum; assembly: GCF_053477565.2. Lineage (NCBI taxonomy): Eukaryota > Viridiplantae > Streptophyta > Polypodiopsida > Schizaeales > Lygodiaceae > Lygodium > Lygodium microphyllum. The sequence continues at coordinate 117,922,535 of NC_141147.1, forward strand.
TGGGTATCTACATGACTGCATCATAATCCTACCAGTCAGTTGGCATGCTCCATTAGTTCTTCTACCCAGCGTTTCAACTCGTGCTATAGCGTGGGGTGTTGTCTGTGAGAAAGTCTCCTAAACTTAGGGTCATTGGGGTGGTCACTAATGTCGCGAGGAGATTGCTGGTTGAAATAAAGCTGACATCTCATACAAGAAAATACACAAGATCTAACATCTAATGCTGACAATAACAAGAAATTCTACTGCCATAGCCAAGATCCATGTTCCATATGAGATGTACAAATGGGAAAAATAGATGGTATGCTGAGAATCAAGTGATGACAAGCTGCTGTAGAATACTCACCTTCTACAATGGTGGACAAGGATACTCACCTCCAAGTAGGGTGGACATGGATATGCACCTCCATGAATGGTGGGAGGATGTGACCTCAAGAGCTCCACAAGGAGTTGTATTTCAAAATGATCAAAAGGTTCCCACATTTGGCCATACTCCACTATTTATAGCTAACCCTAATTAATGTGTCTAGCTCCTAAGCCTAGGTTAAATTTGCTTTACTACAAGCCAGCCTAGCCTAAAGAAGCTTTGTCCTCAAAGCTTGAGAAAATGGGAAAGAATAAAATGGATGAAATAGTAGATCAAAGCATATGTGGCTGAAAAGATCCCATGATCGATGAAGCTCCACAAGAAATCTATAGTGAATTTCTTGCATGCTGGCATAACCAAGCTGCCATAGTAAAATAGGCATAACTTTTGATAGACACATCCAAATTGGACAAATGATATGTCATATCAAAGTATATGATGTAGGCTACCCTCTCCAAGCAAAAATCCACGATTTTGAAAAAGATAAATCATTTTAATTCCATGACAAGGATTTAATACATCAAGCTGTATTCTGTAGGAAAATCCATCTTCTTCAGCCTTTCACCCATATAAACCATGAAGAAACCATGAGAACAAAGTATCATTGAGTTTTGTATGCAGGATGCCTTGCTGCGAATGACTTTCTCTTAGTATAAGACTACCTGGGTCATATGGAATACCGAGATAATAACCATCAAGAGAAGTAGGATTGTCATGAACCATAAATGTCAAACCACCCAGGTCAAAAGGAAAGAGAGAATAATCTCCATCATGACTACCCAGATCATAGGGAAAAGATATCTCATCATCATCATAAGGCATGTCTTCATTGATACTCTCATCAAAAGTATATGCATCCCAAACATTTTTCTCATGTACATATCCATATGCATTCCAATCAACATCTTCTTCTATTGGCTGTAGCATACCAAAGTTGTCAATGGGCTGATAGAACCCATCATGTGATGCATCAATATCTTCATGACATATATCATCAACATAATCCTCTTCAACATCATCATGAAATATATGTAAACCTTGAGTTTTCTCTTCTTGTTGTACACTAATGTACTCTTGATCAACTTTGTCACGTGTATCCTCTTGCTCTTCATCTTCATCTTCAGCTTTGTCTTTAGCTTCATCTTCATCTTCATGCAGTGAATGACCTTGCTGTCCATGTTCTCTTGAGATAGGAAATTTAGGACTGCCTCTACTCCATGAATTAGCACATGGCTAAGTGGTTTCATTGACTCTAGAAGGACCTCCATGGTTATAAGTCGATGGTATATGTTGATGAGCTATAGTAGATCTCACAATCCCATGAGTAAGTGGCACTTATTCAACATGGGGTGGTGGTTTACTTTGGAATCTATCTCCCAAATTGCTGAATAGAGTGATCAGCTAATCAAACTTGGTATCCAATCTACTACTTTGTTGCTTCATACAAGAAATCATCTTGTCAAATTTACCATCCATGGAGTGGGTAAGTTGAATTAAACCATCATTCATGTTGCCAAGTTGCTTAGACATTTGTTGGAAGTCATTAGAATCACATGAGATGTTTACTTCATTCCCATGATCTATGACATGAGGGTTCTTTGGCCATTGCACTTCGTCATTGGTGGTACTAACTCCCATATTTTTCTCATTTGCATAAGGTTGATGCTACCCATTAGTCTCATGAAAATAACCATGATTATGATCATATGAATGCTGCCCCATATGGTAATTCCCTTGCATACTCTTGCTGACCATAAGGAGAATACCTATGAGATCTATCATCATAAGAACAATGCCCTTCATGCACTTGATGTCTATAGGAATGCTGATGATTAGGTTGTTGCCGTTGACTGAGCATAGGTCCCACACTTACATGTCTATACCCCCTGTTATACATGCTGTCCATTAGAGAGTACAAATTGCTACTGAATCCAATATCCCATCCTTCTTGTCACAATGCCATACATCATTGCCATATTATTGTATCCATTACATTGAACCATTTAGAGAATTTATTACAAATATAGATCAAGGCGTACTGCACTGTCCAGAGTTTGCACTTGTTGCATAGACCATATTATCCAACAAAAGCTTTAGTTCAACATCAAACTGAAATGTGCTAGAATTATAAAGAAAGAGGAAGGACCATCCATCCCATCAACAGCTTGCCCTGCCCTGATGTTTGCATCTTCTGACCTTGATAACCCCCATTGCTGGTGCCTATACTGTCCAAAAACTACCACTCAAGCCAATTTTCTGATAGTAGCCTCATTGTATTAGAGAACCAAAGATAACTTGAAAGAATAGAGGTTCTTGCTTCTCCAACTAAGCTGGCTAGCAACCTTAGCTCAAATCAGACCAATGTTGTGCAAATAGTGCTTGAGATATTCCCGATACTCCTCATACAAAGATTGACATCACTACTTTTTTCTAAATACTGTACACTACTACAATTTTCACCAAGCTTTGCAATAGCCTATCGATGCTGGTCATGACTGATGTTCAAGATGTTTATACACCATTAAAAACAAGGTTTGCTGTATCAATTATTGAGTATTGTCAGTAGTTAGAATAGCTCCTTGAAAATATTCCAATCATGTTTCAAGGAATTTCAATCCCTGATTCAGCTGTTGGTGTTTTAATGTCCTTTTTTTTGTATTTTCTCTCAAATTCTGTCACTGTTGCTCAAGAATGGTGCAGGCCACTGCTGCTGTCAGCGCTTGTTGCAGTTCTTCTTCATTCACCTATCTTCTTTCAAACTCACGTTGTTCCAATTGTGACAGCTCGTATTATCGAATTGCAACCTCAAGAAATTTCCATTTCATATCCAAAACACTAGTATAGCAAACCTTGTATTGAAGAATCAAGCCCTCATCTTTGCTATTGTTTACTAGGAATGAAGCCAATCTTCACACATTTGGAGAGCTTGTATGTATCATCCACTATCCTTATGTTAGATTCCAAATCAATTCCACTCAACATCTATGCTATTTTTTACCACTGCTCTTCATTCACATAAAGCTCAACAAGACCTTCGTGAATAGGGAAAGAAGAGAAGCTTGTAGAGGAGGTAAAGATGCAAACAAGAAGACGACATTGATTTTGTCTAATGGAGGAGCACCATTTGTTCCAACAAAGTGTTGGTAGGAACTAATAAGAATGCCAAAGTATTTACTGTTCTAAGTACAAAAAATACTTCCACAAATCTTGTTGTCCCCATGACGCTTGCATCTCAATTTGATGCTCTTCACGAGTAGGTGATAGAGCTCAAGCTCTCTGTTGACAACCTGGAGCACGTGCCATTGGTCATGGCTATTCAACATATTCTGTATGCAGCTGATGATAGTCCAGCTATCATGGATGAAGCTTAGGCCTTCATATCTTAGGCCACCGCTACTACTCCTCCAATGTTGGCTAAGATGAGATCCATTTAGCCTTCTATATCCCCAGTACCAACTAGGACACCAATCTTGTATTCCTTGCCCTATAAAGCTTAACAACAAGCTTCAGGTACACGTTGTCCTTTTAGGAGTGATGCGCTTGTTCTTCTTGTTGCGACCCCTAGCCAGCAAGTCAATATCCATTGCAGCCATTAGGGGAGTTTTGAGGTCTCGAAAATGCCTTTTAGGATGTGGAGAGAGAGTGCTCTAGACCAATAAGAGCAAAGCCTCCGTAACGGAACTTCTATTTAAAAAAATTAAAAATCATTTTACAAAAATATATAAATATGATAATATTACGAATTTGTATTTTTATTATGTATTTTTAGTCTCTTATATTCGTGATTATGACATCTTTTGCATTAATGGCATAGAGTCTCGGCTACTTTTATTTAATGATGTTTCTAGATTAATGATAATGACTGATGTAATTGAAATTCAAATTGGTGAAAAGCATGGCGCTCAGTTTTTTCCCTCCTTTCTTTTATTCCTCTATTGTTTTTCCCTCCGTTATGATAGCCTAGTCCTCTCTCTCTCCCTCTCTGTGCATGTATCTCTCTCTTCTACCATGGATACAGAAATTCGACCTTCAACAAGGCGTCCAAGCTCCCAAATCACATCCATATCAGTGTTTAACTCATTCCAAACTGATGGAAGATGGATTCCTACTATCATTAGTAAAGGTAGTTGGATCACCATGCAACAAGAAAAACGTGGAAAAAGGCAAAGACATAAGAGCTCGTTTATCTCTGCTTGGAAGGGCAGAATCCGAGATTTTAAGCTTGGAGCAAATAAGAATAGTATCAAAGAGGTACTAGTGCAACATGTGTTCATGCATAGAGAGCTGTGTTTGAAACCTGGATCTTCAAAGCTTCCAATGCATAGACCAAATTGTAAGAATTCGATTCTTAAAGTTTTTCCTTTCTTAAACATGGTTTAGGTTTTTCCATTATAATATTTGTTTGTCTTGTAGATGTCTATCTCTCTAATCTTGAGGAATGGCAACCAGTGGAATCTATTATTGATTTTATTGATGTTATACATGGTTCAATTGGAGAAGAAATGTATAAGGTAGAAAGAAGACAGAGCTTGCAGAGAATGGAATATTCTTTTATGACCATTCTTATGTTATTCCTATGCGGCGTTGCCAATGGGGATCAATAAAACTCCTTCCTTTGCCAGATTTTTTAAGCTTTGAGTGGCCTTTGCCAAGTCCAGCTACTAGTGAGGGCTATAGATGTAAGATATTTTCTGAGATCTAGAAAGCACTAAAATCTAATATCTCAAGTAGGCTAAGAAAAATTACTTTATTTATGCCTATTAATATATTTATTGATTTCTTGTCTAATATGGAGATAAGAATAACAAAAACCATGCTTTCAGTGAAGAGACTAACATATGATCATATCATACAATTTGTTGATGAAGGATGGGATACAAGGACAGAAGGAAAAATTATATGTAAGATAGATCAAGACTCTATAGCTTGTAAATATATGGTTGCTACTCAAAATTTTATCCTTAGCTTTTACTATAGTCGATGGCATTTTGTTGGTAGTAGTCTAGTTGCTTTAGACCATAATCTTAATGATTTCAGCAAGGATCCTATTGTGGATCTTGATATTTGGTTCAATGAGGATATTATTGCAATCTTAAAGATCAGAATCTTAATGATTTCAGCAAGGATCCTATTGTGGATCTTGATATTTGGTTCAACGAGGATATTATTGCAATCTTAAAGATCAGAAAATCATGTACGCTACATCAAGTGAGGATGGATTTACAAAATGAAGATATTGAACTACCATGCTCCTTTGTATTCCAACTTGACAAGAAGCGAGTAAGTTTTCACATCATATTATATCTACTTAGATGTATATCAAGATCTCACTTTCTAACTAACAAACATTTGTAATTTATTTTTTGCAGATATCGAAAAGGAGAGAAAATAAAATACACTGCAATGACATTCAAGAAAAGATATCTTTACTATCAATATAAAATACATGTATAAATTTTGTAGCAGATGTCTATCCGCCATCTCTATGAGATATACAAGGGCTGAAGGGAAAATTTCTATATATGAAGGCCTACAAGGCGATATGGCAAACTATTTCTTTTTTGGAGAACTATCCTTTCTAGGAGTCCTTTTGCCTTTCTTTGATGTCTTGGGTATAGAAGGTGTTGAAGCTGTGGATTTGCCTTCCGTGGTTATAGGCACCGCATCTCCTTCACCGTGCAAATCCCCACCAATCTCTGTTGTTGGTTTTATACAATTGACCATTATATACTTCAAGAGCTTTGCTTTGATGTACCAAACATGCTCAGATGTATAGCAATCCTTCCAAAACTGTCACACATTTATAGAAAAAAGAGTTTTAGTTCATTATTGTTCTTACAATAGACTATATTTTTATCATCAATGGACTATTTGCAATTAATATCTATCTTAAAGTTTAGCATCTTTCATATTACCTTTACATGTTTATCATCATTATGATAAACAAAGTTAACCATTCTTCTAGCATTTGCAATCACCCTCCAGCCACAAGAATGGCTATCATCCTGATGGGGACACTGCAACCACCAACACAAAGTAAAACTATAAAGAGGACGAATGGTAGTTCATAGAATAAACTCATGTTTCAATTATTTTAATGAATAACTTACCACAACTTGTCTATATTGCATTGTTGCAAGCAAATCAGACAACATTTCACTAGACAAGTCCGGTGAAACGCGAAAAGAAGCTGCTTCTTTTCGTGTTTCACCGGACTTGTTGTCCATTGTGTCCAGTGAAATGCGAATTGAAGCCAGGAAACCTGCTTGCAGTATCTTATTTTTGCGTTTCACCGGATAGCTCATGAATAGCATAAAAATTGACAAAACCAAGAAAAAAGAGCTTTGATCCAAGGAAAGCTTTTAAGATTACATAAAATATCCACATATTAGGGAGGAAATTTTAAGATTTCCTTAAATATGCACAATATTAAGGAATGCTTTCACTGTGTAAAAAATTCTTTTGTAGTGGTCATAAGCTAATAATAACATAAAGGATTAAGGAAAAGTATCAAAACAATGCATTGAATGGAGCTTGTTATTGAAAAGCAATATGCAGAAGCCATACCTTCTTTTTAGCTTGTTCTTCACAATCTCAGCCTAAAGATGACAATATGCTCGAAGGTTTGCTTTTTTGGGGAAGCAGTGAAATACTTGGAGATTGGAAGGAAATGCTTGGAGACTGGAAGCAACACCAAAAACAAAGATGGAGTAGCGATGAAATGCGATGAAAGGTGAAGGCGGTGAATTTTCATGGACTCAACGTTCTTCGGAAAGTGTTAATAACACACGTGTGACGTACTCTCGCTTACCAGAATTTTTTATTTACTTGGAAAAGGGTTATTTAACACACGTGTGATGTATTTTTGGAAAAAGAGAATGTGCACGTCTTCCGAGGAGTTTATTACGCTGTGTTAAGTACAGACACGTGTACATGTATTTTTCCATTATTACACAAACTTTTTCGTTGGAACTATCACCACATGCTTAACGGTCGATATAAAAGCATTTCAAACCCATTTCTCCAACATTGTCTTCTTCTCTGCCAAAATTTTGTCTCGACTTCCCTTCAAGGTCCTTGCTTCCTATGTGGAGAGCAGTTCAACAATCTTTGATAGGTAACAAATTTTTTTGTTACAAGCATTTTAACAAAATAAATTTGATTAATATAGAAAGAATGTTTTATAACACTTAAACAATTAAAGATGTTATGTGCTTTCTATCTTTCAAAAGCAGCATAGCTTTTCCAAAAATGATTTTATCATCAATTTGTGTGTTTCCATAGAATTTATTTATTGTTCATGTTTCTTTTTTTCATTTGCAATTTTTGACTAGTGAAACGCGAAACAATGTCTCTGTTGATGATATTTTACTTAGTATCGCGTTTCACCGGCCACATATTAGAATAATTTTTGTCTTCAATCTAGTGTTCGATGAAACGTGATTTCTTCACATGCATTTGCCTTACACACTTGAATTTTCGCGTTTCACCGGTCAACTAAAAAAATTCTCATTTTTTGATTTTTTTTGCTTGGAAAATCAATTTTGGGCCCTCTTTCCATGGTTCCATCTTGTTTTATTGGATATTGGTTCTATTCTACTTTTCTTTTTCGGGGATAAATATTTTTTTGGTCAAGATGACAAAGAGGAAGCTATCTCTGGAAGGAATGGATGAGGAGGAGATAATTGAGACATCTGATGATAGGCTCTTTGATTTTTTACACATCACTGGAAATTCTTCCAAGTTTTGCTATATCAGGGAAATTTTCAATGTTCCTTTTGATTTGAAGGAGTTATTGGAGGATCTTGATGATAAACTTAAGGAGTACAGATGTTTTTATGATAGACATGTGCAAGGTTTGGAAGTCAATGGATTTGTTCATTATAGTGATGTCATGGGAGCCACCAATACATCCAGGTCAACTTTGCTAGGCAGGTTCAACCTCATTGATGAGGAATTCAGAAAGAAAGAAACATGTTGCCCTTTCCATAGGTACCAACACCAATGCCTTCTGATCCACAAGGACGTTCACTACAAGGGACTGGGGCAATAGCGACGCCGATTAGCGACGGCGTTTATCGGCGTCGCTATTGGCGTCCCTATATACGTCGCTATTTGCGTCGCAAATGCGACGCAAATAGCGACGCATATAGCGACGCCGCAGGGAAAAAAAGCGCGGCCGAAACCAGAGCGCCGTTTTCATTTTGTTTTCTTCGCCTTTTGAGAGCGAGAGCGAGGGAGAGAGCGAGGGAGAGAGCCAAGGCTTTGTGAGAGAAGAGGAGGAAGAGACTTGCTGCCGCCGCCGCCACCGCCACCGCCACCGTCGTTGTTCGCGAAGGAGAGGAGGAGCCCTCGTTGCAAAGAGAAGCCGCCCACGCTCGCCATATCTCATTGGTGAGTCTCCCTCTCTCTTTCTTTTACTTGTTGAAGGTTTAAATCGTTCTCTTTTGTTTATTTAGGAGAGGAAAAGAAAGAGAAGGAGAGGGAGAGGGAGAGAGAGGGAGAGAAAGAGAGGGAGAGGGAGAGAAAGAGAGTGAGAGTGCATTCTCTCTCTCTCTCTCCCTTTTGCTTGTTTAATGTTTAAATTACTTTCTTCTTTGCTTGTTTAGGAGAGGAAACGAGAGAGTAAGAGAGAAAGAGAGGGAGAGGGAGAGGGAAAGGGAAAGAAAGAGAAAGAAAGAGAAAGAGAAATAGAGGGAGAGGGAGAGGGAGGGGGAGGAAATAGGAGAGGGAGAGAAAGAGAAAGAGAGGGAGAAGGAGGGAGAGTGCATTCTCTCTCTCCCTCCCTCTCCCTTTTGCTTGTTTAATGTTTGAATCACTTTATTTTTTGCTTGTTTAGGAGAGGAAATGAGAGAGAAAGAGAGTGAGAGGGAGAGGAAGGGGAAGGAAATGAGAGAGGGATAGAAAGAGAAAGAGAGGGAGAGTGCATTGTATCTCTCCCTCTCCCTTTTGCTTGGAGGATGTTTAAATCACTTTATTTTTTGCTTGTTTAGGAAATGAGAGAGAAAGAGAGATAGAGAGGGAGAGGGAGAAAAAGAGAAAGAGAGGGAGATGGAGAGGGAGAGGGAGAGGGAGAGGGAGGGGGAGGGGAAGGAAATGAGAGAGGGAGAGAAAGAGGGAGGGGGAGGGAGAGGGAGCGAGGGAGAGGGAGAGGGAGAAAGAGGGAGAAAGAGGGAGGGAGAGGGAGAGGGAGGAGGAGGGAGGAAATGAGAGAGGGAGAGAAAGAGAACGAGAGGGTGAGGGAGAGGGTGAGAGAAAGAGAGGAAGAGAGGGAGAGGGAGAGGGAGAGGGAAGGGAATGAAATTTAAGATAATATACGTATCGATAATGGTATGCAATGTGCTTTGCATATGGCCACGTACTTCATCAAAATTAACCCAAAATTATTGTTATAGAAGTGGAGATCCCTTAAATTGAGTATAGGATAATTTCTCTCAGGTCTTATGACTATGAGTAGAATTGATTGAAATAAATTTTATTACTATAGTTGTAAAATTTCATAGATGGCGTGCATTAACTTTAAAATGGATTACTTATACTCAAAGCCGAGATATAACAAAAAATTATCTACCGGGACAAACAAATCGTTGAGCATGATACAAGGCCGAGATATAACATCGGAAAATCTCTCGACTACTATATACAATGCAAGGTTTATGGTCAACTTGCAAGTTGACGTACATCTCCAAAAAGCTATCCATTTAAGCCTCGTTTGCTGTAATGTAGATAAGATGGCAAACGAAGAAGGTCCTATTGTTCAAGACCGCGAGTCGTATCTTAATCAGCGTGTCCCATGTCCTTGCTCTCAATGCAAGTTGGCAATTAGACGAAAACGCCGATTGTCTATAGAACACGTACGACGATTTGGCGAGTTTCAACCTGAGATTATTGATCAGGCGATTGCAGATTTTCAGCAAACGGTATTTTCAAGTTAGCATTTTTCATGCATTGTACTCTCAAGCTAATTGAAAACCATACACAATAAGATTGGGTCTTGTTGGCAAATTTTGTGTCCAGGGGGGTGATGTCTTGACCCAAGGGGGAGTGCACCCTTTGCGGCCAATTAGAAGAGTTCGTGGACGTGCGATGGATGGATGGCAGGAGCCAATAGACCACTCGCAAGGCCCATCTATATCGTCAATGCCAGAGGAGACAGACAACCTTCTCGACTTGCCTACAATCTTGGAGCCTGAGATGGAGGCAATGATCGATGCATTGATTCCCATGGATGTTGAGACATCTGACCCGCTTAGAGAGGAAGCATCCATACCATTATATGATGGGTGCCGAGTATCTCGGTTGAAGACATTGCTTGCACTCTTAAGTGTGCAAGCAAAATACGGTTGGAGCGATACGAGTGTGACTGAGTTATTCAGGTACCTTGCATACAGACTTCATTGTTTTTTTTCAAAACAGTATTATTGTAAATATGGATGGATTTTTCAAGGTGTTTTATGATTTTTTCAGGTTATTGAAATATCATATATTGCCACCTGCAAACACCATGCCTGAGTCTCGTGATGATGCACGACATGTTTTACGGAAGCTTGGCATGGACTACAATAACATCCATGCATGTATCAACGACTGCATATTGTTTCGAGATGAATACGAGACTATGGAGACATGTCCAAAGTGTGGTGCTCACAGGTATCGACAAGACTTGCAAGGGCAGACCATCCCTCAAAAAGTCCTCAGACACTTTCCGCTCATCCCCCGCATAAACCACATGTTTCGCACGTCTGCCATGGCAAGCTTGACAACTGGCATGTGCAGAATAGGTCTACGGATGGAGTGCAACGAATATCAGCAGATTCGCGCGCATGGAGCCACATTGACTCTACCTTCCCAGGCTTTGCGCAAGAGCCAAGGAATCTTCGGCTCGGTCTCGCCATGGATGGCGTGAACCCATTCGGTCTGCGCTCGACTTCTTACAGTGTGTGGCCTATAGTGCTTGTCAACTACAACATTCCTCCATGGCTTTCTACGAAGAAAGGACATCTCATCCTTAGCTTGCTCGTCTCGGGCCGCTACAAAGTAAAAAATATGGACGTGTATCTTCGCCCATTAGTCGATGAGCTTAAGATTTTGTGGGAGGAGGGGGTCACGGTGCAAGATATGAGCAGGCGCGATGGTCGGCGGTCAGCCAACATTCGAGCCATTCTCATGTGGACGATGCATGACTTTCCGGGATTGGGAGAGTGCTCAGGTGAGCAGACCTTTGTTCACGTCGGTAATATCTATATTTTATTTCATTCAATCAAGTATTAACTAGGACGTGGATCGCCTTGCAGGTCTCGTTACCTCAGGTTATCATGCATGTCCATTGTGTGGGCCACAGTTAGACTCCCGAAGGTCACAAACCATGAAGAAGATGGTATATCAAGGACACGCCACTTTCTTGCCAGAGGATCATGAACTCAGGGAAGGTTTTCTTGGACGACCTCCAGCACGTATGAACGCTGCAAGCTGGTACGAGCTGAAAATGGTAAACTCGGAATCACATCCAAATGGAATGCGACGGTTCTCAGTTTTCTACGAGTTGCCATATTGGACCCACTTACAGGTCAACCACTTGTTGGATCCCATGCATATTTTCAAAAATGTGGGCAGCTTGCTATGGGACCACATCACAGGAAAGAGAGACACTATAGGGTCACGAATGGATTTAAAGGAGGTAGGTAAGATGGAGGCGCTTTGGCCGCAGTCGAGTGCTGAAGGGGGAGTGCAGCTTCCTCGCGCTCCTTGGGTTTTGTCTACCAAAGAAGAGCACATTGTGAAGCAAGTAATCAAGTCTATTCGCACTCCGACAGGTATGATGCGTTCTCTCAGGTCCACATTTTCTAAAGATGACCAAATGTCTGGGCTAAAATCCCATGATTGGCATAAGATATGTCAGGTTTGTGAACAGAATGGATTTTAATTAGCGTGGACATTTTGAAATTTAAAAAGTGACCATTATTCTTAATGCTTTCTCATTTGTGGCAGTTTGTCCTACCGATCGCGATCGCGGGATGCCTAACTCCAGAAATTCGCGGGGCCATTTACAAGCTGTCGACTTTGGTGCAATGGATCTCACAGAAAGAGATTAAGACGTCCTCTATTGAATCCGCAAGGCGGGGAGGAGTTGAGACGGTCTGTCTCTTTGAGAAATACCTGCCCACTAGCATGCTCACGATACAAGTTCACCTTCTTGTGCATCTTGTGGACGAAGTGGAGATTGCCAGACCTATCCATACGCGATGGATGTTCTTCCTGGAGCGCTTCATGAAAAACCTGAAAGGCTTTGTGCGACAACGAGCTCGTCCGGAAGGTAGCATGGCGGAGGGTTGGTTGGTGTCAGAGGCATTAGTGCATATCTCACAATGGCTACCAACGGTGGAACCAGACAATGAAATGCTATGGACGCTCAAGGACGATGACAGGCTGACTGGAGATGTGGTGGTTGGAAATGGGGTAGAAAAAAGAATGGATGCCTCAATGGAAGAGAAGGTGAATCGCTTTTGTATGTTGCACCATGCCTCCATGGAGACGTGGCTCGCCAAGTACCAAATTGCAAGGCAAGATCGAGAGGAAGCGCGAGCTGAATTCCGACGCAGTACGCGTCACCGACCGATTCGATATCCCGAAGGCATGGAGGAGATGCCGCGGTTTATGTCAACACGATGGTTGCATGGAGCCTTGATCGCAGCATCCAGCGAAGGGGCAGAGGTCTCAATGGAGGAGTGGGAGTTCTCGAGGGGATGTAGTCCAAAGGTAATGAGGGGTTTAGAATGTGTCGTATCTGAATTTGTTTGCTACATCTAATTTGAGTGTTTCAATGTGCAGTACAAAATATATAGTGCAGCGTGGTCGCGCGGACGGCATTTTCGGGTGGAGCGTATTGACAAAATGCGCTCCACAATGGACTGTGGTGTCATGGCAAGGTTTGAGCAAGAGAGCCGGCGACGAGCAACGGATCCGAACACGGTTGTGGATGAGATGGAGTATTTTGGAAATTTGCAAAGTATTATTACGGTGGATTACCGTAGCTTCTCCATGATAATATTCGATGTGCAATGGTTCAAAGTGGTACTTGGAGGAGCTGGCGCAACGGTTCGACAAGGTCCATCTGGATTTCTCGAAATAGATTCCGAAAAAAAATGGATGGATTTGCGCGACACCTTTGTGTTGCCGGCACATTGTGAACAGGTAATCTTCTAGTCATTTGCTTGCTAATTGTAATACGACATGCTTTATGTCACAATGGTTTGAAGACGGTTTGTAAGTGTTTGTGAACAGGTAATCTTCTATCCAAATCCCCGACAACCTCGATGGTGGTATGTTATACCTTCAACTCCTCGAGGTGCGAGAGTATACGATCAAAGCGATGTTCCAGGCATAGATGAAGAATATATGCAAATAGAGGGATCGAAATTACAAGGGGTGGAGGCCACCGCAAGCTTGGAGCCCGCATCGGCAAATAATGATGGAAATACAGAAGTCGTAGAATTTTTTGAGAACGAGGCAGACTCGTTCTTTTGTGGTGACATGTCTATCGACCTTCCAGTGTATGCAGAGTTATGTCAGGAGATTAACATGGGACCATAGAATACTTCATTCTTGGAGAATTGTATTACTCAATTCGTTGTTTAGATCTTCCATAAAGGTAGATAAGATATGCATTTTAAGATGGATTTTTCAAAAATGATTTATATTAATGCGCTTTGTATAGTTTCAATTGATTATTCTAACATTATTTTTTATCTCTGCAGGTATCGATATTTTCAGGATGAGTCGAGGGATGAGCGATGAGGAGTTTCAGGAGATGATGGCATGTATGTCTCCAGATCAGCTCGCGAGATTCAGAGAGATAGCAGATCAGGAGCTGTCTCGTTCTTCGTCAGGGCGCTCTGCTAGATCAGCTTCAGTGCGATCAGATGCTTCAGCTTCGAGTAGACGATCTCGACGCTCGCGACTTGGGCCAGAGGGAGGGACTGCGACTGCAGGAGGATCAGGGGGGTGCTGCTGTGGAGACACGGACGCGGCGTCTCCGTCTCGTCGTTCAGCTAGAGCTCGGTCACCTCCAGGATTTGTCACACCTGTGGGGACGTCCACTCCAGTTACTCCGGCTTTTGCGCAGCCGTCGGCAGATGTCACGCCTTTTGGTGGCACTCCTTTTGGTGGCACCCCCTCTGGTGGCACCCCTTTCAGTGGCACTCCGGGAGAGGGTACCCCCGTCAGTACACCGGATGTTCAGGGGTCTCCTGGATATGCCCAGGAGCGTGGACAGAGATGGGAGAGGGCCCATACGAGGCACACTCCTAGGGATTATGGATACCTAGTGGATGGCAGGTCAGGAGCTATCATCATGAATGATGAGGGGAGGAGGGTGATGGCTTGCATGAGGGAGTTGTGCCAACAAGTTTTTCGGCACAACGTCCTGGATCATTGGAGGAACATACCGGAGGGGAGCAAGGAGTACATAGTAGCATCCTTGCACGAGGAGTTCCCGGTGCCAGCCGGAGTGGATAGATTCTCTACGGGCTGGATGATGGATTGCATGCGTGCATACATGTCACATAGACGATCCGACGCACGCAAGGCAATCAAGAGTGGGGCTCCAAAGCCCGAGTGGTTAGATACAGAGGACTGGCGCCGACTGAGGGAGGAGGCTACAAATTCGCCAGGACGTTGGAGTCAGCAGCGGGAGGCGGCGAGGGCACGAATCGAGGCCGGATCAGTACATCATCTTGGGAGTGGCGGCCACAGGACATATTTGGAGGACTTTGTAAGTTTCTCTTTTGTTTTGCTTATTTGTTTTTTTGAGATGTTATTTGTACTGACAATCATGTTTCTAACAGTTAGCATTTTGTTTTCTTTGCAGCACTCCATTACAAATCGTGATCCGCAAGGCCTTGAGACTCAATATGCAGAGAGGCACGGTCTCAGATCATTGATCGACCGATTGTACAGACGCGGCGGCCCAATAAGTCTCTCATCTTTCATGTCCGTAGTTACCATGAGATATTTGAATGCATTATTGTATGGTGGATTGATATGTTGTTTCTTTTTCTGCAGAATCTGTTTGATGCTCCTTTGCAGAGGGACGAGCTTTCGGGGGACGACGATTTGTAGCTCGCCCTCTGATCCTTAGCGCTCACATACCTTTAGTTTTTAGTCGCCCGATCTATGTAGACATTTTCTATGTATTAGTGATATTGTTTTATGATTGTACCAATCGCATTTTATGCGATATCATGTATTTATTTCATCTATCAGTTTTATGATTTCAGTATAGATTCTTTTTGTTTGCAAACGCTTTGTATGCAGCAGTGCAGAAACTATTTTGTATGGCTCTCATACAGCACACAGTGCTATATGTTTCTCTGTTACCGTCGCTATTTGCGTCGCAAATTTACTGCAAGCGTCACTATTATCATCGCTATCAGCATCGCAAAATCTCTGCAATCGTCGCTATATGCGTCGCTATTTGCGTCGCTATTTGCATCGCTATATGCGTCGCATTTGCGACGCATATAGCGACGCAAATAGCGACGATTCTATGGCGTCGTCAATAACGACGCTTTTTGCGACGACGGGGGCAAATTTTGTTGTTTGTATTTTCGTCGCTTTAAACGTCGCTATAAGGTCTATATCTTGTAGTGGTTGGATTTATTGTGTATCTTCAGTACATGGAAAATTCTTCTCCAGATATAGACCAACAGAGAAAGCTAGAGGATATTGCAAGTATGGATAAGGAGGTCGAAGAGAGGGAGGAGATGTTCCAAGAAGATGTTGAGAATCAGCTTGTCCAAGGTTTTGATGTAGGTTTATTCAAGAGTGACAATATCACAATGGTGGAAGAAAAGGAGATTGAACCAAGTGCACAGGTTAATGAAGAAGGTCCTCTTGCCTGTGTTCCAACATTTCCCACTTATCTTATCAACAAGAAGAGATATGTGTTGCTAAATGATATTCAACATCTTTTTGATCTTAGAGAAGATTATTTCTTAGCAATCCTTGCAGGTTGGGGCAAAAATGACATGAATTTTATAGGTTATGAACAAGAACCACTAGCAAGTCTTGATGTTGAGGGAGAGAATTTCCAAGATAGCTCTATAGCCTTACATACATGTATTAATCAGATCATAGAATACGAAAAGGGGGGCTATCTATAGAAGAAGAGTTCTTGCAGGTCCAGAAGAAACTTCATATTGATGATGTAGGGTATGAAGAGAGATTGAAGTCTCCATCAGATGAGAAGTCCAAGAGTTCAATAAATCTTTATGATGATAGTCTTCTTGAAGAAGACGAACACCCTAAGGTATGAAATATAATTCGAAGTTACCCATTGAGTTTATGTTAGACTTTATTATGCATTATAGATAAATATCTTATATCTTGTACTGTTGTGGTTTATTCTATAGATTGAGATTGAAGATCTGGACAACTTTCTTGGAAGGGCCAAGGGCTCTAGGCCAATGAAGCTTGGAAAAAATCAAAGCCTTGGCCATTATATTGGAAACTTAAACAATCAAACAATTGTAATATATCATAGTAGATTGTCAAGCTCTCCAAGTCTACCAATGATGGCTTTGAGAGCTATCTCAAAGGTAATTGGATCTCAAGGTTTCAGCAGAGGTTTGGACAAGATCATTTTGGTGGAGAAGGAAGAAGCCATAAGAGTTTTTGGCTTTATGCCTGGATACAATGAATCTAGAGCTGGATATTTTGGAGTTCTTGGCTCCTATTTGCTCTCTTATGTAGGAGATAGTAAGAATTTGAAGCTTCTTCCAGGCTATCGGAAACAAGAGTTTTTGAAATACAGAGGTCTTGTTGAGTGGGATGAAACAAAAGATTCCTCTAGAGGCCCTGTCGAGCTACCTGAAACCAAGGACTCCTCTGAAGGCCCTGTTGAGGTGCCTGAAACTAAGGACTCTTCTACAACACAATCAGACTAGAAGATGCCAAAGATTAAGGGTTTCTTGAAACCCATCTTTTCCCAACTCTTTGTTTGGTTTGTAACCATTCTGTAGATCTTTGTTTTGCGCAAGAATTTAAATATCTATCTTTTCTTCTTTGGGTAACAATTTGTATAGTCCTTGCTAAAGATGATGTATTGCTTGATGTGGTTGTATCTTTAAGCTTGAATTTATGCCAAATTTGTCAATAGAACCATTGAAAGACCTCTAATAAACTGTTGGCTTTGTGTCTTCCACCTCCATGTCTTGTATGTCTGAAATATTTTGTTCTTGCTTGATAATTTTTCCATACCTTGGGTTGACTAGATAGATAGAGATCCATATTGTTTAATAAAGTATGGAGCATGGTTGTATAGAATATGCTGCATAGTCAACAAATAAGGAAAGTTATTAAAAAACATTATATGAGTTCGACAATGAAGAAACAAACATATACAAACTTCTTACCATATAGTGAGTAAAGTGTTGATCACCCCAAGCTTCTGTCATCGCCTTTTTGAAAAAGTTCAATTGGTTTTTAAAGTCTTTGAGATCATCATCATTCCATTCAGTCTTATCACAATAAAAAAACACTTTGTCTAGTGTTTCCCAAACTTTAGCTTTTCTATTTCGAGCTTGTCCATTATCAGTGTGATCCTTAACTACACTATGTAGGGATTTCCACTGATTTAATTTAATAGTTGAGCCACCATTTCTCGAGTTTATCTTGCCAAGTCTCCCATGAAAGCCTAGAAACCTTCTAGCCTTCACTCCACCAATAGATGGTTTTTTTGGGACACAATTACCATCCTTAGACTTTTGAAGATCTGGTTCAATAACAACATTGCCACCATGCAAACCAATTGTAGAGAGAACTTTTTCAACCTTTGTTATAGTATCTGTTCTAGTTGATAATGGCTTCAGCTTTCATGCAAATCCTATATAGAGATGAACAAGCTTTTCGATTATCCTGCAAAGTGCATGAAGTGTACAAATATGGGCATTCGCTAAAGGAATGTCCAAGTCTGGTTTAAACTGTGGATCCTTATTGTGCCTAGAGGGAGCTCTATTCCAATTGCTTGAGTTTAACTCTATAGCTGGTGACATGCAGTATAAGCAAGGAGATCTCGAGTTAGCTCCCTTTGATACATTATACATACATTTGAGTGTCTTTAGGTCACCAGCTATGTGCCACTCAATCCTGTAGTTCCCTAATCCTTCAACAAATAGCTCTTCTCCTGCTTGTTGCCTTTGAATAACATTAGGTATTGATGTTTGATGAAAAACCCAATATAGTATATCAAAATTCTCAGTATCTACCTCAAATGCTCCTAACCACCAGATGTTATATTCAGATTGAACACTAGATGATGTTGAGTGATTGCAATGACTTGACGAAAGTGCTCTATTCATCAAGGTGATAGAGATTCTCTCCAATTTTTTACATTTCAGAATCTCACTTTCATCAAGTTTAATCACAAATCTAGCCACTCCCTGTGCCTCTGCTACTGACAAGTCATAAAATTTGATCATTATGCATTGTAAGGTGGGCAAGTCAAGGAAAATATTGTTAAATTCATTGAATGTAACCTCCTTTTTCTTGCCCTTGAAGCTAGCCTTGATATGAAAAGGCTCACCTAGAATCTCCATCACTTTGTTATTAACTCTCTGTTTGATAGTCCTAACCACAAATGGTTTTGGAAGTATGCAATTGTGTACCTCTCCTTGCTTCATATTTGATTGTAAAAGTTGGAAAAGTTGCATATAAGCATCTCGACTGATACCAATACTATCCAGTGTCTTCTGTACTAACTCAGAATCCAAAGAATGATCCTTCACAAATGACTCCAAGCATTGTTTCTTTGCCTTTTTAAAATTCTTCTTCTCCAAAATATCCTTTGAAACCATTGAAGGAAGAAGATGATAATAAAACTGAGCTGCTTTTAAAGAATCTCTTTCACTTGCATTTGGTTGTAGAATAGATCTAAGAAAAATTAACATCACAAATCAATGCAAGTACTTTAAATAAAGCATATTTAAGATTTTTCAAGTGAAAAAAAATATACATTACTGCTTGGATTCTTTTACCACAGCCTCCTCCTCCTCGTTTGAGATTCTCAATATTTTTAAGAGCGCTTTGTCGATTTCGAAGGCCTAATAAAGTTTGCTTTTGTTGATAAGCTTTGATACGCTTTTCCAATGAATGAATTTTTTGTTGACAATCCTCTAGCTTCTGCAACAACTCTATATTGTGTTTCATCAAAAGATGATTCTCTAGTCCAAGGATATCCTTTTCTGCAACAAGATTAAGTGTATAACCTAAAAATCCATTGTAGCCATCACCAATAAACCTCATTAATGACGAGCTATTATAGAAAGGAGGAGTGCTATTTCTGCTAGGATCTTTGGGATATAGCTTTCCATCTAACCAAAGATCAATATTCTTCTTTCCTTCAAACCTCAATATATGTTTCATAGACTCTGTAACTGTGATAGATTTTGTTCTCTTTCTTATCGGTTCATACTCACTGTCCAACTCAATATGAAGATGATAGAGAGGTCTTTTATGAGAGCTACAAAGATCATTAGATGATTGATCCATAGCTGAGTTACAGAGATCATTGGGTGATTGATCCATAGCTAAGGATATGATTAGAAGCAAGAACGAAAACAAAGAAGAGACTAATAAGGAGCAGAAAAAAAGAAGAGAGAAACGATGGAGAAACGATGGAGGGAGGCAATCAAGTATCCTTTAAAATTCAAATTGAATATTACTTTTCACTTTAATGAGGAGAGGTAAGATCTTCATTATGACAACCTTGCCAACTTTATGGCGACCTAGATTTCTAGGTTTGATGTGACCAAGAGAATATCACGACAATGACTTATTAACGAATTTTGATATTTTAACTTACCAAAATATAAACCTTTTAAAAATTCTATAAAATGATTTTATTTCGTAAATTGTTTTCTCTCTCTAGGATCTTTTACAGGGCATTTTCGAGACCTCAAAACTCCCCTAATGTGTTGGAGAATCGTTGTCTTGTTACCAAAGTCCACCAAAGTCCAAGGACATAGCACGACCACAACAGGCAGGGATCCAGAAGCTTCTAACCGAGAATCAAAGGTTGGCTCTACAAAGATGGAGACTATACTTTGTGCTCTTGAACCCCTCTAAATTGATTTGCAAAGGCACAATCTGATCTCAAAAGCTTTTCGATAGTCTCCAGGAGCTTGCAACTCAATTACAACAGTTAAATCAAGAAATATTGAGGGTTCGAACAAATACCAAACACATTCTGACCCTAAAAGTTGACAATATTAGGGTGACAAGAGAAAACATTCATGAAGCTTATTGTTGATGCGAAATCCGATAAAGTTCTTGGAGCATCAATGTGTGGTCCAGAGAGTAGCTTTAAACACCAGGTATGCGGCAACGAGAAGGGAAGCCAAAACAAATATGAAGCGTAAGGGACACATGTCCTCTCCTCGTTTTTCTCACTTGTACTATCTCCAGAGTCGAGCGAGATTGCGTGTCCCGACTCCTGAGAATGAGAAAGGGGGGAGGGTAAAGGAACTACAGAAGAATCTAGAAGCCTCCATATCCAAGCTCTATATAGCTTGTGACCATGAATTTTATTAGCTCATAGACGAGTGTGTTCAGCAAGCGCAGTCTGTGCAAATCCAACCTCATGTACTGCGTGAGACGCCTTTACCCCCAACAACCTCCCACTTAAAGGAAAATCTACCCCAATGAGGAGTGAAAAGAAAAAGAAAAAAGATAGTACAACATGTACACATGTAAAACAAGATGAGAAAAGATGTCATCTCATCCCATGCCCATCAACCTCCCGAGGAAGGCAAAGCGCTCTGTAGAGAGGCTTTTCGTGAGTAGATCTGTAGGATTCTGGTCAGTCGAGATCTTGACAAGATCAACAACCTTGTCCTCAACGACCCCACATATGAAGTGATACCTCACCTCAATGTGTTTCGTCTTCACATGGAAGACTGGATTCTTGGCTAACTGAATAGCACTCATAGAATCCGAATGCAATGTAGGGACAGTATCAATACCAAGGTCATCAACTAAACGACCCAACCAAATGGCCTCCTTGCAAGCCTCAATGGCTGCAACATACTCGGTCTTTGTAGTAGAAAGGGCGTGCATTTTTGCACCCTGGACATCCAAGAAACGGTGCCTCTAGCATAGGTGAATACATAGCCAGAAGTGGACTTTCTACTATCTGCATGTCCTGCATAATCAAAGTCAGTGTACCCCATGACTCTTGTATCCTGGTTGCCATAGCATATGCACATATGTGCAGTGCCCTTCACGTACCTCATGATACCCTTCAAAGCATCCCAATGCTTCTTGCCAGGTGTAGCCATATAGCGTGCCACAACACCAATTGCAAAGGCAATATCTAGACGAGTGGCTATCATGGCATACATAAGACTGCCCACTGCGGGTGCATAGGGAATCTTGGCCATCTCAGCCCTCGTCTGCAGACAATCAGCCTGTGATACCTTCACATAAGAAGGCCATGGACAGCCAATAGGCTTTACGTCATCTTGCATGCGAAAGTGCTCAAGGACTTTATGAATGTACTCCCTCTATGACAAGTAGAGGAGTCCCTGATGCCTGTCGCGTCTAATGCGCATACCAAGTATGTGAGCGGCCTGTCCCAGATCTTTCATCTTAAAGCTCTTCTTGAGCTAAGCCTTAAGAACATCTAGCTCTTCATGAGCTTTCCCTACTATCAATGTATCATCCACATAGAGTACCAAAATCAATAAAGAATCATCAAGGAATTTCTTTTTGTAAAGACACGGATCCATAGGACTCCGACTGTAGCCCTGTGACTGCATAAAGGCATCAAACTTATGATACCACTCCCTAGGTGCCTGTTTCAAGCCATAAAGACTTTTCTTCAATTTGCACACTAGGTATTGCCTACCAGGTTCTGTGAAGCCCTTAGGATGCTCCATATAAATCTCATCATGCATGTCCCCATGTAAGAAAGCCGCCTTGACATCCATCTGGTATAAATCCAAGTCAAGATGAGCAACCAAAGCCAAGACTAAGTGTAGGGTGGTCATCTTAACCACATGAGAAAATACCTCGTCAAAGTCCACATCATGCTCCAGCTTAGAACCCTTTGCTACCAATCTAGTCTTGTATGCTGGCTTGGGGTGTCCAGGGGTACTTTTTAGCTTGTACACCTACTTGCATGGCAAAGCCTTCTTGCCCGTAGGCAAGGAAACCAAATCCCAAGTGTCATTCTTATGCAAGGACTCTATCTCAGATTACATAGCCCTCTCCCAAGAGTGGCTGTCACCCCTACGCATAGCCTCATCATAGGTGAAAGGCTCTTCTGCATCTGTAACCAAGACATAATGCATTGAGGGCTGAAATCTATCAGGTGGATGTCTGTCTCTAGTAGATCGTTTCACGGCAGGCTCTGCTGCTTCCCCAACTGCCTATCCAACACCCTTGCCATGAGCATTTGCTGCAGCTGTAGGCTATCCAATTGACTGTGCGGGAGCTCTCAGCTCCTCCTAAAATATGACCCTACAGATCTCAACAACTCTCTAAGGCTGCCTATGCATTTTTTCTTCATGGAAGACTACATCATGACTACGGATGACTTTCTGCGCCTACGGATCCCAGATATGGTAACATGGCAAAATGCCGATCCAGCTTACTTCTCTTGTCCCTGGGCACATGGTAAAATGCCTCACATCCAAAGACATGGAGATGCACATAAGAGGGAGGTTTTCCAGTCCATACCTCCTCTACAACCTGGAAATCCAAACCACTAGAGGGTGATCTGTTTATGATATGCACAGCCATACTAACTGCCTCCCTCAGCCCAAAAGCTCTGTGGTAGGCCTACATGACTAAGCATACTGCGTACATGCTCCTGGATGGTTCTATTCATCCGCTCAGCCAAACCATTTTGGGGGGGTGTAGGGGGCGGTCAACTGATGCTTAATACCCTTCTCATCACATAACTGCTCAAAAGCACGTGAGACATACTCACCCCCATTATCTGTCCTTAGGCATTTTAGCCTATACCCAGATTGGTTCTCAACCAATGCAAGCCATCTCTAAAACACAGCCAAGACATCAGATTTCAGCTTAATGGGATAAGTCCAAACTTTTAGTGAAAAATCATCTATGAACGTAACAAAATACTTTGCACTACCCATAGACTAACAAGGCATGGGCCCACAGACATCCGAATGTACCAATGCCAAGGGATCACTCATGCGTGGCCTACCAGACTTCTTATGCATAGACCTAGTCAGCCTGCCATAAAGACAATGCTCACATGAATCAAAACATGCATAATCAAGGGGCGGTAAGTACTACAAACCAGAAAGCATTTTCATTCCCTTCAAAGACATATGGCCCAAGCAGGCATGCCAAAGAGTCACAATCACAAGTTTGCCATGAGTGATCTTCCATGCAGAGTCTCCAAAACATACATGATATCCTACGTCATCAAGCTATCCAGTTGACATGAGACTGCATGTCAAAGTAGGTACATGATGTACATCCTGCATAACAAAACTGCTGCCAGAAGGAAACTGCAGCCTAACATCACCAATTCCCACAATATCAAGAGAGCTCACCCAAACGCACAGAACCTGAAATAGTACAGTATGAATGACACCATTCTCGGCAAGGTGTCACATGAAAGGACGCACCTGAGTCCAAGAGCCAACACTGTGCATACATAGCGTATATCTCTGTCATCTGTGAAGCACTAGAAGAAGTTGCTAGGATATAATCATCATCATCAACATTCTCAGGCTCCATAACATTGATCTCTTCAATTTTAACACTGGACTTTGCAAGTACTATGCTGCGATCAAAAGACTAATCATGCACTTTGTCTTTCCCCTTATCTTTGCGCCTTTCATTGCACAATTCATGGCATTGTGGCCTAATATGGCCCTTTTTTCCACACTGGTGACAAGTAACATCTACATTCCTACCACGGGATTTGCTACGTGACTTCCCACGAGACTTGGACCGAGATTTCTGAGAATCCTGTCCACGGCCACTACCACTGCCATGCTTTCCATATCCATCATTCGTGCCTCTAACTATCATAGCATGAGACACACGAGAGGCATCCAAATTCTTACGGTTAACCTCTTCCTGCAGAAGAGCACTCTCAACATTAGATAATTTCAAGGTAGCAGTAGAGGCACATAATGCAGTGCGGAATACATCCCATGACTCATTAAGAGTACCAAGCAAGAAAAGAGGAGTGACATCCTTTGCAAAAGTGATGTCGTGTGCGAAGCCAAGTTCTTGAGTATAGCATGGAACTGGCTCAAGTGAGCAGATATAGTCACATTCTCCTTCATGCGGGCGTAGATCCATAAGCTGCTTCAGCCAATACATCTGACTCGCTGGACTTTTCTTGTCTTAGAGATTTTTTATCTTTTACCACAACTGCCATGCACTCTGTTCTTCATCAAAGACATTATACTGAACTTGTTCTGTGAGAGACAATACAATAGTGGACTTGCATAACTCATCAAGCTCAAGCCATTCCTCATCTGCCATAGTTTCAGGCGAATGCCCTCTTAACCTCAAATGTTTGATCTACGATTTATGCACCAACACCTGCAAAACTAGCTCTTCCAATAAGAGTAATTCGTACCATCAATCTTAGTGATGTTGAAAATAGCATGATCAGTGGATGAACTTGCCATAATGCAAGCTGGAAGACTGTAGACACCTCAAAATTGCTTGTTGTTTACTGCAAAAAATGATTTAAAAATCACCAAAATCGAGGAAAAATGGTGAAGAAAGTGGAGCCAAAGCTGTTGCCCACCAAGTACTAGTGAAAGTACATCATTTCAGAGTGTTTCAGCATGAAAAATCCATGTCAATCCATACATATATGCTTGATGTAATAAATTTCAGATTTCAGTAAAAGAGAGTTAACAGTGCCAAAATTGGATCCCAAGGCAATCAAATACTGCCAAGACCAAAGCCGGCATCATGCGGGCATAGCATAAGCATATGACAGTCGATAAGCATGAATCCAACACCCAAGTATGTCATACAAACATCTACCAGTGAGTAGGCACACCCCCCCGGCAACGGGGCAAAGTGTCCTGCCACTACCAAAACTTGACACAAGTAGGTGTCAGCTCACAAAGATACGGATCCAAAACTGAGACTTAGCTCATAAGCATACAATGAACCAAGATATATGATGTATCATCCCAAAAGGTAAGAAGTCCCAAAGTCTCAAGTGTCTCTCAATAGCATGTAATGGCTCAATGCATAAAAGTACCACCTGCTTAATGTCTAATAAGAATTCAAGAATGCTCCCACTGGCACAAAAGTCATATGTACGAGCTCAAGAGCTCAAGCCAAGGCAAGACACAGTGCCAATGACATAAGTCCAAGACAATATATCAATAGTACATCCCGAACGTGTAGGCGGTAGAGCATCCGTATGTAGCATATGTAAGCATGTAAGAAATCAAATACATCCCAATCCAAACTCTAACAAGCCAAGTAACATCCAAGACTACTCCAGATAATCCAAAATGCATCCAAGGTGGAGCTTCAATGAGCACTCAAGCTCAACGTATGCATAGGGTAATCAACCGTGACATGAGCATCAAGCCATAGGCAATGGGTATGGATAAACCCAAGAAGCATCACTGTCAAAGTATATACCAATGTCAATAAGTGCGGGCTAAAACAGATCGAAGGTTGGACTCGAGAGCTATGGTGGGAGAGCAAGAGCAAGAAAACTCCAACAGTCACAATGTGTAACCGAGCCTTCCTTTATTCAAATTGTCACTAAAAGAATAAAGAATAAAGTGACGATGACGGGTGCCTACCACCTGCAATGTGCAGTGGTGGTGACTGTCAGTGTAGTAATACACGGGCGGCTAGGCAGAGACACCTTTACCCCCAACATGAAGTCCTAGGTTTAGGTTAGGTATGTCTGGGGGCGGTCTGCATAGTCATTGCCTCCTGCAAGGCATTATCAGGCATTGAAAGACCTGTTTTTATGGGAGTTCTAGTGACCCTATTCTACAGACTTGCTAGGTGGCCGTTCTAGGAGTTTCTCTTAGTTGTGAGACAGTTAGAGAAGCATATTAAAATAATGATGGAAAGAGACAAAACCCTAAAGATCTGAAAGACAATATATGAATATACGGAGTTGTGTAAAAAGGGGTTTTAACCCCTATAAAAATAGAAAAGGAACGAAAGAAAAATCCTTGAGCTGGTAGGTTCCTGGGGACGAGTTGTGAAATATGCGGGATCTAGAGCATGGCAGATGCGGAAGCTATGGAGGTTGAAAGAGGAAAAAGAAACTCATGAAGACATTGACCCTGACTAGGACAAATTGTTACACAAGTGAATTAGGTTCCAAGATTGAGACTTGGACTCATAAACACAATCTTGTGTATTGACAGTGACATGACACTTTACTGGAAAGAAAAGAGTACTATCGTTGCATTAGAAAAAGAGTGCAAGTACAATGCTTTATAGGAATTGAGTGGTGGTACTTTCTCCTACTGTGCATATAGGATTTTGGTCCTGAGCCCTCACTGCTTCTCACAAAGGGACTAAAGTAGGTGTGATTGCAAATATCCCAACACCCCTCCTCAATCACAACCAAAAGTACAAAGTGTGTAGAGGCTTTAGTGAAAGCAACACCTGCAAAGTGTGGGCACACCATAAACATAGCAAAAACACCAGAGGCTGTCGCAGAAAAGGCTAAGTATAGGTACCACAAACATGATGGATATCCGGAGGCTGTAGCAGGGACCTCACAAAGTGTACAGAGGCTGTAGTACAAGGATAACTAAGGAGTTTACAAGTTTATGTTTGAGGCATTAGAGCTAAGAAATACAAAACTAAAAAGGTCTATCTGAATAGAAGGACTGATGAGGTTTGTTCTTCTCCTGGTGGTCTTCTTCTTCTTCTTCTTCTTCTTTGACTGCAACTAGATAGGCCTTTTGGGACCTCTTTCTGGCATGGAAAAACTTCTCGGTGTGTCCGGTCCTTTTGCAAAAGTCACAAAAGTGCTGATCCTTCTTGCCTTTGTACTTGTTGCCAACATATAATGCATGCTCATCTCTAGAGGTACGTGGTTCTTCCTTAGTTTTTAGCTTCTTTTCCTCCTCTAATAGTGATGCCTGGATATCAACAAGTTCAAGATTTGGCATGTTGATTAAAGTTGTTGATACATTATTATATTCAAGAGGCAAACTCTTATGTAGAACACCGATGCAAAAATCTTCTTCAATTTTAATGTTGATTCCTGCAAGTTGGGTTAGAAGTCCTTCCATGTAATTTAGATGTGTGGCAAGTGATGTGTTGGACTATGATGGGCCTAGTCCTCGTGGATTTCATGCCTTGGTTTTGTCAGGGGGTAGGGTATGAGCTGTGATGTGTTGTGTTGTGTATTTTTTGTATCAACTTGATGCTCCTTTTTGTTGTTTATGTGTAGATCTATTCGTGGGATTCGACGTGCTGAGTCAGCCTATCCCATGGGTCGCCAATGACATATGATTTTTTATGCGAGAAATGCTTAAAAATAGCAAAAATTTACGAATATCAGGGGAAAAATAGACTTCATCGAAGGCGGCGGTGGCAATCAATACGATTTTAAGCGGCAAGTCCCTAAAGCGCTAGTGCTAATTTTCATGGAAATTAAACGGTGGCGGATGGCCGAGCTGGAGTTCTCCTAGATGCAAAACGACATCAGGAATCCAAGGCAAGTGACGGATCTCCATTCCGAGGTCATTTGATCCCCCATTTAATCCTCGCAAGGTTCGGGGTTGTGAAAGTGGCTACTGGATCTGGAAGTCAAGAAGAGCATGACGGAGCCCAGCTTTGTATATTCCAATGCTACGGAGCTAGCCGTCCAATCGGATCGCAAATTGGAGTCTGTTTGCACTCCCAAACAAGCTAAAAACCCTTCCATAGTAGTATGAAAGTGGTTTTTTTTTAGTGGATATTTTATAAATGAAATGAAATGAAACTCTAAATGAAAAAAACATGCAAAAATATGTTGTGATGTAGGGAGGGGTGTTTTTTTATTGACGTTCCATTTTTTGGGGATGTATGTGTCTCTTGGATACTCAATCATGTAGAGAGAGAAGGGAAGATCCCTAATCCATGTAGAGAGGGCAAGATTTTGATGGTAACCACATGCAATATGATGAAGGGAATGAAATTTTGATTTTTAGTCTTTCTCTCTCGTCCCTCTCTCTCCTACATAGAGGGAATTTGTGTGCAAGAAATCAAGAAGGGGAGGGACTGTCCGGCTGTGATTGGATTGCTTCAAGATGAAGTGGAGGTTGAGGAAAGAGGTTCAGCACTGAAGAATGGTTGTTGGTCAGACTGAGGGTTGCTTAGAATAATCATTAAAAAACTTGCAACATGCAAGACACGCAGTATGCTCCAATTTTATGAAGAAATTTGCTTGTTTTTGTTGTTTCATGGTCCAAATGTTGTTCATATGCGATGAATTTTCACTACAAGATATGATGCCTTATACCGACATTAAAAGCGACGAAAATATAAATAACAAAATTTTCCCCCATCATTACAAAAAGCATCGTTATTGGCCACGCCATAGAACAGTCGCTATATCAGCGTGGTATCAGCGTCGTTATTTGCATCGGTATCAGTGTCACATTTGCAACGCTGATACCGATGCAAATAACGACGCTGATAACGACGCTTTGCGATGCAAATAATGATGCATGTAGTAAATTTGCAACGCTAATAGCGATGGTAACAGGGGAAAAACATTTGTGGCAAGGGAGCAAGCTGCCCTGTCACATATAACACTGTATGCTTTATTTGGGCCATACAAAATAGTTTTTGCACTGTGTACAATGCTCGTGTAAACAAAAACAAAGTATACTGAAATCATAACACTGATACATGAAATAAATATATGATTGCATAATGAAAGGGACTGGTACAATCATGACAAGATATCACTACTACATAGAAAATGTCTACATAGATCAGGCAACCAAAAAAGAAAGGTGTGTGAGCTCCAGGGATCCAAGGGCAAGATACATATTCTCACCATCCGAAAGCTCGTCCCACCGCAAAGGAGCATCAAATGGACTCTGTAAAAAAAGAAACAACAACACATCAGTCTACCATACAATAATGCATTCTATTTAAACATGGTAACTACGAACAAGAAAGATGAGTGACTTACAGGGCCATTGCATCTATACAATTGGTCAATCAATGCAGTGAGACCGTGTCTCTCTAGATATCAAGTCTCAAGGCCGGTCGGATCGCAATTTGTAATGGAGTGCTGCAAAGAAAACAAAATACTAATTGTTAGAAACATGATTGTTAGTACAAATGATATTGCAAAAAAATAAGCAAGCAAAACAAACGAAAAACTTACAAAGTGCTCCAGATATGTTTTGTGACCGCCACTTCCAAGATGATGGATCACTCTGGTCTCTAGTTGTGCCCTCGTTGCCTCACGCTGCTGACTCCAACGTCCTGGAGAATCTGTAGCCTCCTCCCTCAGTCGGTGCCAGTCGTCAACGTCTAGCTACTTGGGATTTGCAGCCCCACTCTTGAGTGCCTTGCATGCGTCGGATCATCTGTGTGACATATATGCGTGCATGCAGTCCATCATCCAACCCGTAGAAAATCTATCTACTAAGGATGGAATTGGAAACTCCTCATGTAAGGATACTACTATGTAGTCCTTGCTCCCCTCCGGTATGTTTTTCCAATGATCTAAGACATTGTGCCAAAAAGCTTGTTGGCACAACTCTCTTATACGAGCCATCACCCTCCTCCCCTCATCATTCATGATAATGGCTCCTGACCTATCATCGACAAGATAGGCATATCCCCCTGGGGTATGCCTAAGATGGGTCCTCTCCCACATGCGTCCATGCTCCTGGGCATATCCAAGAGACCCCTGTGTATCCGGTGTACCGACCGGGATAATATCTATCAGAGTGGCACCCATAGGGGTGCCATCTGCAAACGGCTGAGCAAAAGCTGGAGTAATTGGAGTAGACATCCCCACAGGTGTGATAAATCCTAGAGATGATACAACTCCAGTAGAACAACGAGATGGAGACATTGCATCCGTGCCTCCATAACATCCACATCAGCCACGCTCCCTGGAATTGCCACCATGAGAGCAAGGAGTCCCACATGTATCCTGTACTGACCGCGGGGTCACTGCCTCCATATCTCTACAGCATCCCCCTGAGAGCGGCGTTTTGCTGCCGAGAAGTGCTTACAAATAGTTAAAAATTACGAATATCAAGGGAAAAATATTCAATGTCGAAGGCGGCGGCTAGTAATTTTTCCATGTGCTTGTGCAAGTCAAGGAAGCTGCCGACCAGTCCAGGATACTGAGGTGGACACCCAGGATTTTTCAGAATGTGACTTGGACATCGAACGCGAGAAAGGTCGAGAAAAGGGCGAGAATTGAAGGGGTGGCCAAGGAGGGGGGCCAAAAGGGGGTGCCTCTTGTGACCCCCCTCTTAATTTTTTATGAGGTAGGGGGGCATGGCGTCGCACTGATCAGCGCGGCGCAAAACTGACCCCCCCCCCCCCCAAATTGAGGCATAATGGTTGTGAAGAAGCCATGGATCAAAGGCCTGCATGAAATCCCACACTTCTTGCCGATCGTATCGGCTTCTATCGTGCAAACAATGGTGGCTTGGTTGGAGAGGTAGAAAATCAGTCTTTCTCTCTCCTCCCTCTCTCTCCTTAAGAGGCAGATTCATGTGGGAAGAAGAAGGATCTGTCCAACTGAGATGGGATAGCTCCGTGATGCAAGAGGAGGGTAGATTGCTAATTCCGGACTGTCATGGACATTAATGGCTACTGGAAATTAGTCCCGAAACATGGCAAATAAAAACCCGCAACCCGCAAAGAACGATAGTATTATTATTTTTACAAAGGGAATTGATGTTTTATGCAATTTGCTTCATGAATATTGTTCCCATGGGCTAATTATGCATTATGTTGTTGTTTTCTATGAGTTTGATCAGTTTATGCTCAGAAGATCAGGAAATCATAAGTGAAATTAATGGTATAAAATCCGTAAAACACGTGCTTAAGAGGCAAAATAGGGGTTTTTTGCAAAATAAGGGGGAAATATGAGATATAACATCAATAAAAGCTGAAATGTTACTGTCAAAGAACCTAAGGGCCACAGCCCATAATCAATCTCAATTTCTAGTCATTTTTTATTGAAAATAATAGAAGAAAAATACCAAAAAATGGTGGAAAATGGATTTTAAATGGGAGAAATTTAGGAAATGATAAAAGGAAAATTCCAAAAAATCACATAAGTGTTTGTGCAATGTATAATGAAGGTAGAGTAGGAGGTTAGCCTCGGTTTACCCTCATTTCTATGTTTTTGTCCGTATTTATTGCTTTCTCTACAAAGAAATACACATAAAATGACTCTTACACCTATCAACGATTGCAAAACATTAAACAGTAGGATGAGAGGGGAATTTGAGTGTCAAAGTACAATATTAAATCTAATTTATGTGTTGCATCATGGTTATAGGATGTTGTTTTAAAATAAAGGAAAAGGCAGCATGAGCGTAAGGCTCGGTGTCTCTCCTCGTTTCAATACATAAACGTTAGCATGGAAATCATGAAAAGATTGGTTTCGCACGATACACAATGCTGATTTTCTATTGCTTGTGCACTAAACCATTCACATTATGCACTACACATGGTTCATGGTTTCAAAGGAAAATCTCCTGGACTGCATAGCAATTGTTTTCTTAGGACTTTGACCCACGATTGAGAGTGTGAGGTTATCCCTTGCCGTAGGGTAGAGGGTCGGTTTCCTAAGGGATTGTGAAGTGAGAAAGCATGGTACATCTCCTGGAAATAAGAGAAGTATAAAAGAGAGGAGTTTGTGCTCGTTTGTGTTATATGTTTAGCAGCGTATCAAAGGGCCAATCCCCGGGGCTTCGACTATTAGTTGGTGGAGTGCCTCCATATGTGTGTGATCGTGGCATTGCCTATGTACTTTGGGTTCTCCCTTTGAGGAGTTTTAGGGAAATGTTGGACTATAAACTATAAATGCAAGGATTAAGCTTAAGGGCAGTTTGTCCTTTAGCATTGGATTGACGCTCCTGGTCCGCGAGGCCATGAGGGTGTTTGTGTGTCATGAGCATGAGGTCTGGCTAGTGCTATAGCTAGTGCCAGCCCATTTTAGATCCCATCAGTGGTGCGTCTGCCGGGAGCCACTTATAAGTGGTGGTTTTTGGATCTAGGGTTTCTAGGGACCAAAAGGAAGCTGGTTTATGTCCTCTAACAAGGATCGTCAAGCCAAAATCCAGAAAGCAGAACGTGCTGAGAGGGCTAGACGGTGGCTAGAGATTGTAAGCCATTATTCTCCTCAAAGGTACTAGCCCAGTACGTATACGAAGCAGTGGTCTTAGTCATTTAACTACTCCACCTATTCCATTAGGTACAGGAGGAAGTGTAAGATCTTCCTCTCCTCCACCAAGTTTACCCACTTCAAGTGGGGGGGTGAATTTACCCGTTCAAGCTCCTATTGCTAATCCGATTGTCACCATGGCACAGCCTATTGTGATTCCCGCAGGGACGCCAGATGTACTAGCCTTAGGGGTTCCCTTGCCCATTTTTAATGGGTTAGCGAAAGAGGATGCAGAATTTCACATTTGTGAATTTCAGAGATTGATGTTCAATTATCGCATCCAAGACGAGGGACATCTCATGATGTTCTTCAATATGACGTTAAAAGGAAGGGCTGCAGTATGGTATCACAGCATAGAGTCTGGAACCATAACCACCATTGATCAATTCTATGCAATTTTGTGAGCGGAGTATGCCCCTAAAAGAGGTGGCTAATATTGGTTGTGGGTCTTGAATGTAACACGTCAAGATCCTCATGAGAATGTAAAATCATATGCCAAGAAGTTGAAGGAAGTATTCCGTAAGTTACAAACTTACATTCCCATTCTGCCGGCTGCCCAACTACAATATTTTTTGCATGGGTTGGACTTTAATATCCAAGTACAATTGAGCACTGTGGCCTTGGCAGATATAGACACCACTATTACGCGGGTAGAGGGAGTAGAAGCACGATTACAAGCGGCCTACTCCTCTCCAATGAATGTTAATGGGGGTTTAGTACTTAGTGGCAATCCATCATTGACGAATGGAAGTCAAGGGATGCCTATGACTAACCCTATTGGGAGAGGGAGTGTGGTTTCGAATGTACCTTTATTACGGCTCCTCCCAGTGCAACTATGCCCATGGCAAGTCAGTTGGCTCCATCAAATGTTGGAGGCCAAGTTTCAAATTCTAACGTTGTTCCTATGGGTCAACAGCCAATGCCAAATCAGATTGTTAGGCCAATGGAACGATGAGTTGACGATCGAGGCTACGAGTCGAGTGCATCTAATGTCCTTGGTGAAGTCAAGGATATGATGAAGCATTATACCAATATGATTTCTGAACAATATCGACAAATAGCCGTCGATGTTAATTTCTTGAAGAATCAACAAAATTTGATAGGGAGTCGACATCCTGAAGAGGATGGATCCTCTAGATTCAGTTGTAAATGGTGTGGTGGACAGCACTTCCCCAGAAATTGTCCAAATGTGAAATGTGACATTTGTGGAAAGTCAGGCCATTTAGCTGCTACCTGTTGGAGTAATATTAGTTCTCTCCAACAAGGGAGTAAACAATCGGGCCCAGTGAATCATAGAGCGCAAGGAAATAACTTGCAGCAGAATGATGCACCTAGGCAAATATTGCAGAGGGGAAAAACAACTATAGAAGAGTTGCCACAAGGCAACGGAGTCAGCCTTATTGAGGTTGTGCGAGTAAATGATGTTGAAACCTCTAACTGAAGAGCCGTGACAAGAGGCCAAAAGGCTAAAGAGGTTGACAAAGATAATGCAAAGCCGATTGAGGGAAACCCTAAACAAGGGGATAAGGGGATGCAAGTCCAGAATTCTAGCATAGAAGGGGGACCGCTAAATCCAGTTGACAGGAAAGGCGACCCTAAGAAGGATGAGGAAGTGCCCAGAAAGAAGGCAAGAGCCAAGAAAGAAGCACCAAAATCGGTCCAAAGTCCAAAAGAGAGAATGGTTTGGCGAGAAAAGAGAGCTCTGGCTACTTATCATGACTTTGATTTAGCAAGTTCTCTTTGCGAAGTTAAACCAGATGTGAATCTCTTGCAATTGATCAAATTATCTCCAAGAGTACGCAAGGAATTTAAGAAGATCCTGCGTATTGGGTATATTGTGGAACCTCTGGGTATAGCACCAGTAGGGGAAGATTGGTTTGACCATGCTGAAAAGAACTGCCCTAGGGTTCGAGCTTATGTGGATGGAATATTAGTGGAACATGCCATTGTAGACACTGGATCCTCTGTCAATATCATGAGTTCAGAATTGATGGAGAGGTTGGGTCTAGGCATCCAGAAAGACAGCTCCATCCTTTTGAGAATGGCGGATGATAGTCTAAGACAACCAGAAGGTTGCGTTACTAGAGTCCATGTTACAGTTGCAAGTGTAGAATGCTTCTTGGACTTTAGGGTGATAAGATTTGCAGGATGCCCTAGCTATCGAGTTTTTCTGGGTAGGCCTTGAATCTTACGAACAGATTGTCAAGTCGATATACCCGCTGGTCGAGTGGTCCTAGGTCGAGGTGCTAATTGAGTAATAGTTGATGCTTATCCTAAGTCTCCTCAAAGTGAGAGAGCTCCTTTATCTTCTACTAAATTAGAGATAGCAGATGATCCATCTGGTAGTGAGACATCATCCAGTGATGAATCTAAAGAGGGATCCACTACAGAGGATATCTATCAGATAACTCTAAATGAGCCGATAGAGCCTCAAGATAGGATAAGAGATGTGGATGTGATTGAGTTGGACCTTGGCACACCGAATGATTCACGGCCAATTAAATTAGGTTCCATGCTCAGTTTAGTAGAAAGGGAGGACTATGTGTCCCTGATTCAAGAATTCCATGATATCTTTGCTTGGAGTTATGATGAGCTGAGAGGCATTCCTCCCAGCCTAGCTGTTCATACTATTCCTATAAAAGAAGGCAATCGTCTTGTGCGTCAGAAAGTAAGGCATGTGCCTTTTGAACTGAGGGACGGTCTGTTTGAAGAGTTACAAAAGTTAAGGAAATCTGGTTTAATCTTTCCTGTACAACATACAGAATGGTGTTCACCCGTTGTTATCAGGAAGAAGAAAAACAACCAGATCCGATTATGTGTATATTTTAGAGAGCTCAAGAAGCAGGCAATTAAGGATTACTACCTGTTTCCGTTTATTGACCAGATTTTGGATTAGTTAGCGGGTAGGGGGATATATTCGTTTATGGATTGCTTTGCGGGATATAACCAGATGGTAATTGCAGAGGAAGACAAGTTGAAAATAACTTTTATTACTGTCTTTGGTACTTTTGTGTACCATGTGATGGCCTTTGGTTTATGCAATGCACCTGGATTGTGGCAATGAACAACAAACAAGACCTTTGGTGACATCTTCCCAGATGAGTTGAAAGTATTTATTGATGACCTGGGGGCAGCCACTGTAAGGGAAAGGATGTTGATTATTTTGAGAAAGCGCTTTGAGCGTTGCAGACAATTTTGTATCGCTCTTAACCCACGCAAGTGTGTCTTTGGAGTACCTTATGGGCTATTTCTAGGCCATATGGTCAGCTCAGTAGGGATAGCAACTGACCCTGAAAAGATCAAGGTAATAGTTGCTATGAGTCCACCACACTCCGAAAGAGGTGCATAGCTTTCTGTCGTTGATAGGGTACTATCGAAGGTTTATAAATGCCCTGGCAAAAAGAACGTTGCCATTAACGAATTTATTATCCTTTAGCTGTTCATTTGAATGGAGCGACCCTTGTAAGGTAGCTTTTGAGGATTTGAAATAGGAGCTGGTAAAAGCACCCGTTTTAAAAGCACCTAAAAGAGGAGAGGTATTCTATATATTTTCAACACATCCACTATGCATAGTATAAGCTGCTATTTAGCCCAAATCTGGGAGGAAAAGTGGTATCATCCGATAGCTTTTGCTAGTCGAAAATTGGGCATTTCAGAGATCAATTATACCTGCATGGAGAAGTTGTGTCTTGCGATGGTCTTTGGGACTAAGAAATTTAGGCACTACATCCTCTATGAAAAGGTAGTATTCTATACAAAGGCAGAAGGGCTTAGATTGCTTATGAACAAGCTGCAGCCGCCTGATCGTTTGGCAAAGTGGTTAATCACTTTGCAGGAGTTCGATTATGAGATTAAGAGTAAGCCATTGAGGTTGCAGGGTATTGTGGAATGCCTTGTGGATTTTGGGGAGCCAAAAGAGACTTTGGCTGAAGGAAGTGATATTGAGGAAATGTTTAAAATTGATACAGCTTCCATCCCATCTTGGTATGCTGCTATTATGCATTATTTATCAACAGGAGAGACGGGAGCTGGTTTGTCAAAGTCTAAAAAGAGGAAATTCAAACAATAGGCATTGAATTTTTCCTTGATCGTAGGGACACTATATCGACAAGGTGTTGATGATATCTACCACCGATGTGTGATGCCTAACGAGGTTCCTTTTATCTTGGAGGAGTGTCATGACTCTGCATGTGGAGGGCACTTCGCTAGATGGTTGATGGCGCAGAAAGCTTTAAGAGCCGGATATTGGTGGGCGTCTATCTTCCAAGATTCTTTTGAGTATGTTAAGAGATGTGGCACATATCAAAGGCATGACAGTAGAGAGAATAGGAAATGCCCACTTACGCCTATCATGGCTATCCTTCCATTTGAGAAGTGGGGCATTGATTTTGTGGGTCCTATTACTCCATCCTCTACGACCCAGAAGAGGTATATTATAGTAGCAACTAATTATTTTACCAAATGGTCAGAAGAGTGGGCGACGAGGCAGGACAATGCAAAAGAGACTGCAAGTTTCCTTTTAGACCAGATTATCTACTGGTTCGGTCCCCCGAAGAAATTAGTGTCGAACCGTGGAACCCATTTTCTGAATAAGGTGATCAAAAGCTTGATTGAAGCTTGGCAAATCAAGCATAATAAAACGACTCCTTATAATCCGCAAGCAAATGGGCAGGTTGAAAGTACTAATAAGCAGCTTGTGGGGATCTTGTCTAAAATAGTCTCTGAGAAGAAACGAGACTGGGACAGGAAGTTGTATGTGGCAGTATGGGCGTACAATACAACGTTCAAGCGAGCTACTGGCCATACTCCATTTAAATTGGTTTATGGGGAAGAGTGTGTGTTACCCCTCGAGATTGAGTTGCCAACCATACGGTTTGAAATTAACCATTCTTTGGGAGATAAGGATTCCCTTTTTGAACGTTTCACGACTATAGCCCACCTGGATGAGCTGAAGTTGCAGAGCTTATTATACCAGGAGGTAGCTAAACGTCGGATGAAGCTGTTGCATGACCTTAGAGAAAAGAAATATACCTTTAAAAAAGGGCAATTAGTCCTATATTAAGATTCGCGTAGGGAGATGTTTCCAGGGAAACTGGAACCTAAATGGGATGGCCCCTGCAAGATTGTGAGGCTGGGGAAAAATAGGTCTACGGCCCTATTAGCTGATCTATAGAGAGTGAGTTTAAAAATAAGATTAATCTTAATAAGATTAAACCTTATTATTTCTAAGTATGCTAATACAAAAGAAATGCATTGTAGGTCCATGCTGGGGATGATTTGAGACCTGCAAAAGAGCTTACAAGCCGATTGATGGGGCGGTTAATCCCTTATTTGGAGCACCCATATCTGGAGCAGAGATACCATCATGGGAAACTTATCTAGTGGAGCAAAGGATACAAAGTGATTGAGCAAGAAGACAGAACCTTTGTGTAGGAGATCAAAGTCTTCTGCCATCACTGCTTACGACTGTTGACAAGCATCCCTGTTGAGTTCAATGAAGAAGGTGGGATGGAGCTGTCAGTTTATCCTCTAAACATGCTAAACTTTGATTATCATAATTACGAATATAGGAGTTCATGATGGCAGGATGTGTAAACCCATTGTGGACGTATACATTATATTTTGACGGAGTGTC
Source organism: Lygodium microphyllum (assembly GCF_053477565.2). Classification (NCBI taxonomy): domain Eukaryota; kingdom Viridiplantae; phylum Streptophyta; class Polypodiopsida; order Schizaeales; family Lygodiaceae; genus Lygodium; species Lygodium microphyllum. The sequence goes on from NC_141147.1 coordinate 117,960,953, forward strand.
CAGGAGCCCTAATAAAAAAGGGAGTGTTGGAGTAGTAATCCGAGATCCCCGATGTAGAGTTACGATGAAGTTAGCTGCTTATCTCAGGGTAGGATTTACTAACAATATGGCAGAGTATAAAGCCTTGATTATGGGACTGCATATTTCCAAACAAGGTGGTATTTGTCAGTTAATAGTAAAAGGGGATTCCCAGTTGATCCTGAATCAGCTAGATGGGACATACATAGTGCGGAATCCCATTCTTTGTATGTATCATCGAACTGCGATGACCCTGCTTGAAGAGTTTGAGAGAGTGTCTTTTCAGCTGATTCCACGTTACTGGAATTAGTTTGCGGATTCATTGGCAAATCTTGCTTATGAGGAAGACCTCTTCTTTAATTGTGGTCCCAGTTTGTATATTGTGATCAATGATGAAACAGGACCCAGTCACTTGTGGGGAATGTTATCAGAGCATGCAATATATGGCAGACGATAGTTGATATGGGTGATGCAAAGAGTAGCCGAGAGCAATCTACCATTATTATCCTAGACCCATAGGTTGATTAGACAACATGTTATGCGTACGCCTCTTGCTATCCATGCAGGAGGGATGGGTCATAACCTTATGCTTTTAGTTTAGGGCTACGATCCCCGTGGTTTTCCTCCTTGGAAAGGAGTCTATTATTGTATATCTGGATTCTTTCAGGGAGGGAAGTGTAGGCACTATTTGGTTTTATTTCTTTAGGCCAAGAGGGCCAGTTTTGCGAGGTGTTATTAATTTATTTCATTAGGCCAAGAGGGACGATTCTTTTTTATGGTGAAGTGTTTTATTTCATTAGGCCAAGAGGGCTAGTTGTCTGTTTAGTGCAGGTGCGGTTAATGGTTTCTTGTTTTAGTTTTGTGCTAGACAGGTTCGAAGAAGAGCTTGGAAGGAGCCTTTTGTTGCCTGGAAGCTTCTCGTGGCCCTATCCAGGTGATATCTTTCCTTTATGAGTACCGTGTTCTTCTGCTATATGTGTTTGTGTACTTGTAGGGGATTTTCTTTTCTTATTGGGGACTGGCGTCCAAGGCATGAAGTCCCAGGTTTAGGTTCAGTATGTTTGAGGGAGGTCTGAGTAGTCGTTGCCTCCTGTAAAGACATTGTCAAGCATCAAAAGACCTATTTTAGAAGGGGGTCCTAGTGACCCTGTTCTGCTAGCCTACTAGACATCCGTTTCAAGAGTTCTTATTAGTTGTGAGGCAGTTAGAGAAGCCTCCCAGAAGAACATAATGATAGGGAAAATTAAACCCTGAATAACTTAAAGACAATACAAAGGTGTGTAAAAAGGGGTTCTAACCCCTATCAAAGAAAAGAAAAGAAAATAAAAATTTATGAGCAATTGATCATTGCCTTGCAAAGGCCTAGTAGGTTCCTGTGGAAGAGTCAAACCCGGGGCCGACACCTTGTCTTCCTAGGGGTGGCATCTTGCTGGAAAAGAAGAAATTAAGGAAGGTTGGAGCGAAAATAAAAGCGAGCGTCAGAAAAGGATTAATTGTCGCCTTGCGGGGGCTTGGTAGGTTCTTGGGTACCGAGACAGGACCTGAGGCTGATGCCCTGTTCTCCTTGGGTCACTATGCTCAGCTCCCTCCTTTTTACATGCCCGAGTATGTCAATACAATAAAAACCCTAAAAGAAGAAATGTGCTAAAAGGAAGTACTTCTTGATCAGGCTATAGGAGTCCTGGTCTACTAGGAGCTCCTAGTTGTGTTGTCCTTAGTTAGGTAGGTAGTTCAGACCACCACTTCGAGCAACCTCTTGACATTTCTTTTTAGTTTGGCCGTGTTGGAGCGGTTGGTTAGTGACTAGCTTCGGACCTTCTATCAGATTATGCTAGGCCTACTCCTTGTGGATGTCATGCCTTGGTTTTGTCAGGGGGTAGGGTGAGCATTGTGCTGTGTTTAATACATATCTACTTTGTATCAGCTTGATACTTCCTTTGGTTGTTTTGTGCATATCTACTGTGGGATTCGACGGCTGAGTCGCCCTATCCCGTGGTCGCCAATGAGAACGGAGTTTTGCTGCCGAGAAGTGCTTAAAAATAGCTAAAATTTACGAATATCAAGGGAAAAATATTCAATGTCGAAGGCGGTAGCTCGACCTAGGACAATTTTAAGCGTCAAGTTCTCTAAAGACGCCCGTGCAACACTTGTGGATTTTTAGTAATTTTTCCATGTGCTTGTGCGAGTCAAGGAAGCTGCCGGCCAGTCCAGGATGCTAAGGCGGACGCCCAGGATTTTTCAGAATGCAATTTGGACATCGGACGCGAGAAAGGCTGGGAAAAGGGCCAGAATTGAAGGGGTGGCCAAGGAGGGGGGTCAAAGGGGGTGCCTTTTGGGACCCCCCCTCTTAATTTTTTTTAGGTAGGGGGCATGGCGTTGCGCTAATCAGCACGGCACAAAACTGACGCCCCCCCCAAAAATTGAGGCATAATGGCTGTGAAGAAGCCATGGATCAGAGGCCTACATGAAATCCCACACTTCTTGCCGATTGTATTGCCTTCTATCGCGCAGACAATGGTGGCCTTGTTGGAGAGGCAAAAAATCAGTATTTCTCTCTCCTCCCTCTCTCTCCTTAAGAGGAAGATTCATGTGGGAAGAAGAAGGATACCGAGATGGGATTGCTTCGTGATGCAAGAGGAGGGTAGATTGCTGATTCCGGACTATCATGGACATTAATGGCTGCTGGAAATCAGTCCCGAAACATGGCAAATAACAACCCGCAACCCGCAACCCACAAAGAACGGTAATATTTTTTTTTTTTACAAAGGGAATTGATGTTTTATGCAATTTGCTTCATGAATATTGTTCCCATGGGATGATTATGCATTATGTTGTTTTTTGCTATGAGTTTGATCAGTTTATGCTCAAAACATCAGGAAATCATAAGTGTTATGACTGAAATTAATGGTATAAAACCCGTAAAACATGTGTTTAAGAGACAAAATAGGGGTTTTTTGCAAAATAAAGGGGAAATATGAGATATAACATCAATAAAAGCTGAAATTTTACTGTCAAAGAACCTAAGGGCCATAGCCCATAATCAATCTCAATTTCTAGTCATTTTTAATTGAAATTAATAGAAGAAAAATACCAAAAAATGGTAAAAAATGGGTTTTAAATGGGATAAATTTAGGAAACGATAAAAGGAAAATTCCAAAAAATCACATAAGTGTTTGTGCAATATATAATGAAGGTAGAGTATGAGGTTAGCCTCGTTTTACCCTCATTTTTATGTTTTTGTCCGTATTTATTGCTTTCTCTACAAAGAAATACACATAAAATGACTCTTATACCTATCAACGATTGCAAAACATTAAACGGTAGGATGAGAGGGGAGTTTCAGCGTCAAAGTACAAAATTAAATCTAATTTATGTGTTGCATTATGGTTATAGGACGTTGTTTTAAAATAAAGGAAAAGGCAGCATGAGCGTAAGGCTCGGTGTCTCTCCTCGTTTCAATACATAGACATTAGCATGGAAATCATGAAAAGATTGGTTTCCCACGATACACAATGCCGATTTTCTATTGTTTGTGCACTAAACCATTCACATTATGCACTATACATGGTTCATGGTTTCGAAGGAAAATCTCCTGGACTGCATAGCAATTGTTTTCTTAGGACTTTGATCCACGATTGAGAGTGTGAGGTTATCCCTTGCCATAGGGTAGAGGGTCGGTTTCCTAAGGGACTATGAAGTGAGGAAGCATGGTACATCTCCTGGAAATACGAGAAGTATAAAAGAGAGGAGTTTGTGCTCGTTTGTGTTATATGTTTAGCAATGTATCAAAGGGCCAATCCCTGAGATTTAGAAGAGCTGCAGCGGGGCTTCGACTATTAGTCGGTGGAGTGCCTCCATATGTGTGTGATCGTGGCATTGCCTATGTACTTTGGGTTCTCCCTTTGAGGAGTTTTAGAGAAATGTTGGACTATAAACTATAAACGCAAGGATTAAGCTTAAGGGCAGTTTGTCCTTTAGCATTGGATTGACGCTCCTGGTCCGCAAGGCCATGAGGGTGTTTGTGTGTCATGAGCATGAGGTCCGGCTAGTGCTATAGCTAGTGCCAGCCCATTTTAGATCCCATCACCCCCTGACCCTTATAAGCGATTAGTCAACCTCCAAGTATAAAGTATTCTATGGTCCCATGTCAATCTCCTAGCACAACTCCGCATACACTGGAAGGTCGATAGACATGTCACCACAAAAGAATGAGTCCACTTCATTCTCAAAGAATTCTTAGACTCCTGTATTTCCATCATTGTTAGCGGATGCTGGCTCCTCTACATGCTCCAAGCTTTCAGTGGCCTCCACCCCTTGCAATATTGGCCCCTCTATTTGCATATTGTCCTCATCTATGCTCAGAACATTGCTTTGATCATATACTCTCGCACTTCGAGGAGTTGAAGGTATAACATACCACCATCATTTGTTTGTTAATTGTATTACGACATGGTACATATCACAATAGTTTAATCTCTCTTGTACGTATTTATGAGCAGGTAATCTTCTATCCAAACCCCCAACAACCTCGATGGTGGTATGTTATACCTTCAACTCCCCAAAGTGCGAGAGTATATGATCAAAGTAATGTTCCGAGCATAGATGAGGACAATATGCAAATAGAGGGGTCGATATTGCAAGGGGTGGAGGCCACTGAAAGCTTGGAGTATGTAGAGGAGCCAGCATCGGCTAACAATGATGGAAATACAGGAGTCTAAGAATTATTTGAGAACGAGGTGGACTCATCCTTTTGTGGTGACATGTCTATCGACCTTCCAGTGTATGCGGAGTTGTGTTAGGAGATTGACATGGGACCATAGAATACTTTATACTTGGAGGTTGACTAACCGCTTATAAGGGTCAAGGGGTGATGGGACCTAAAATGGGCCGGCATTGGCTATAGCACTAGCCGAACCTCATGCTCATGACACATAAACACCCTCATGGCCTCGCGGACCAGGAGTGTCAATCCAATGCTAAAGGACAAACTATCCTTAAGCTTAATCCCTGCGTTTATAGTTTATAGTCCAAAATTTCCCTAAAACTTCTCAGAGGGAGAACCCAAAGTACATAGGAAATGCCACGATCACACACATATCGAGGCACTCCACCAATTAATAGTCGGAGCCTTGTTGCAGCTCTCCTACATCTCAGGGATTAGCCCTTTGATGCGCTGCTAAACATATAACACAAACGAGCACAAACTCCTCTCTTTTATAATTCTCGTATTTCCAGGAGATGTACCATGCTTCCTCACTTCATAGTCCCTTAGGAAACTGACCCTCTACCCTACGGCAAGGGATAACCTCACACTCTCAATCATGGGTCAAAGTCCTAAGAAAACAATTGCTATGCAATCTAGGAGATTTTCCTTCGATACCATGAACCATGTATAGTGCATAATGTGAATGGTTTAGTGCACAAACAATAGAAAATCAGCATTGTGTATCATGCGAAACCAATCTTTTCATGATTTTCATGCTAACGTTTATGTATTGAAATGAGGAGAGACATCGAGCCTTACGCTCATGCTGCCTTTTCCTTTATTTTAAAATAACATCCTATAACCATGATGCAACACATAAATCAGATTTAAGATTGTACTTTGATACTCAAACTCCCCTCTCATCCTACCGTTTAATGTTTTGCAATCATTGATAGGTATAAGAGTCATTTTATGTGTATTTCTTTGTAGAGAAAGCAATAAATACAGACAAAAACATAGAAATGAGGGTTAACCGAGGCTAACCTCCTACTCTACCTTCATTATACATTGCACAAACACTTATGTGATTTTCAGGAATTTTCCTTTTATCATTTCCTAAATTTCTCCCATTTAAAATCCATTTTCCACCATTTTTTTGGTATTTTTCTTCTATTATTTTCAAAAAAAAAAGACTAGAAATTGAGATTGATTATGGGCTGTGGCCCTTAGGTTCTTTGACAGTAAAATTCCAGCTTTTATTGATGTTATATCTCATATTTTCCCTTTATTTTGCAAAAAACCCCTATTTTGTCTCTTAAACACGTGTTTTACGGGTTTTATACCATTAATTTCAGTCGTAACACTTATGATTTCCTGATCTTCTGAGCATAAACTGATCAAACTCATAGCAAACAACAATATAATGCATAATCATCCCATGGGAACAATATTCATGAAGCGAATTGCATAAAACATCAATTCCCTTTGTAAAAAAAATAATACTACCGTTCTTTGTGGGTTGCGGGTTTCTATTTGCCATGTTTCGGGACTAATTTCCAGTAGCCATTAATGTCCATGACAGTCCGAAATCAGCAATCTACCCTCCTCTTGCATCACGGAGCAATCCCATCTCGGTTGGACAAGCATCCATCGATCCTTCTTCTTCCCACATGAATCTGCCTCTTAAGGAGAGAGAGGGAGGAGAGAGAAAGACTCATTTTCTGCCTCTCCAACCAGACCACGATTGTCTGCGCGATAGAAGGCGATACGATCGTCAAGATGTGTGGGATTTCATGCAAGCCTCTGATCCATGGCTTCTTCACAGCCATTATGCCTCAATTTTTGGGGGGGGCATCAGTTTTGCGCTGCGCTGATTAGTGCAACGCCATGCCCCCCTACCTCATAAAAAATTAAGAGGGGGGTCCCAAAAGGCACCCCCTTTGGCCCCCCTCCTTGGCCACCCCTTCAATTCTGGCCCTTTTCCCGGCCTTTCTCGCGTCCGATGTCCAAATTGCATTCCGAAAAATCCTGGGCGTCCGCCTTAGCATCCTGGACTGGCCGGCAGCTTCCCTGACTCGCACAAGCACATGGAAAATTTACTAAAAATCTGCAAGTGTCGCACGGGCATCTTTAGAGCACTTGACGCGCATTGAATATTTTTCCCTTGATATTTGTAATTTTTAGCTATTTTTAAGCACTTCTCGGCAGCAAAACTCCATTTTCATTGGCGACCACGGGATAGGGTGACTCAGCCCGTCGAATCCCACAGTAGATATGCACAAAACAACCAAAGGAAGTATCAAGCTGATACAAAGTAGATACGTATTAAACACGGCACAATGCTCACCCTACCCCCTGACAAAACCAAGGCATGAAATCCACAAGGAGTAGGCCTAGCATAATCTGTTAGAAGGTCCAAAGCTAGTCACTAACCAACTGCTCCAACATGGCCAAACTAAAAAGAAATGTCAAGAGGTTGCCCAAAGTGGTGGTCTGAAATACCTACCTAACTAAGGACAACACAACTAGGAGCTCCTACTAGACGAGGACTCCTATAGCCTAATCAAGAAGTACTTCCTTTTAGCACATTTCTTCTTTTAGGGTTTTTATTGTATTCACATACTCGGGCATGTAAAAAGGAGGGAGCTGAGCGTAGTGACCCAAGGCGAACAGGGCATCAGCCTCAGGTCCTGTCTCGGTACCTAAGAACCTACCAAGCCCCCGCAAGGTGACACTTAATCCTTTTCTGACGCTCCCTTTTATTTTCGCTCCAACCTTCCTTAATTTCTTCTTTTCCAGCAAGATGCCACCCCTAGGAAGACAAGGCGTCGGCCCCCGGTTTGACTCTTCCACAGGAACCTACCAGGCCTTCGTAAGGCAATGATCAACTGCTCATAAATTTTTTGTTTCTTTTCTTTTCTTTGATAGGGGTTAGAACCCCTTTTTACACACCTTTGTATTGTCTTTAAGTTATTCAGGGTTTAATTTTCCCTATCATTATGTTCTTCTGGGAGGCTTCTCTAACTGCCTCACAACTAACAAGAACTCTTGAAATAGATGTCTAGTAGGCTAGCAGAACAGGGTCACTAGGACCCCCTTCTAAAATAGGTCTTTTGATGCTTGATAATGTCTTTACAGGAGGCAACGACTACTCAGACCTCCCTCAAACATACTGAACCTAAACCTGGGACTTCATGCCTTGGACGCCGGTCCCCAACAAGAAAAGAAAATCCCCTACAAGTACACAAACACATATAGCAGAAGAACACGGTACTCATAAAGGAAAGATATCACCTGGATAGGGCCACGAGAAGCTTCCACGCAACAAAAGGCTCCTTCCAAGCTCTTCTTCGAACCTGTCTAGCACAAAACTAAAACAAGAAACCATTAACCGCACCTGCACTAAACAGACAACTAGCCCTCTTGGCCTAATGAAATAAAACACTTCACCATAAAAAAGAATAGGCCCTCTTGGCCTAATGAAATAAATTAATAACACCTCGCAAAACTGGCCCTCTTGGCCTAATGAAATAAAACCAAATAGCGCCTACACTTGCCTCCCTGAAAGAATCCAGATATACAATAATAGACTTCTTTCCAAGGAGGAAAACCACGGGGCTCGTAGCCCTAAACTAAAAGCATAAGGTTATGACCCATCCCTCCTGCATAGATAGCAAGAGGCGTACGCATAACATGTTGTCTAATCAACCTATGGTTCTAGGATAATAACGGTAGATTGGTCTCGGCTACTCTTTGCATCACCCATATCAACCATCGTCTGCCATATATTGCATGCTCTGATAACATTCCCCACAAGCGACTGGGTCCTGTTTCATCATTGATCACAATATACAAACTAGGACCACAATTAAAGAAGAGGTCTTTCTCATAAGCAAGATTTGCCAATGAATCCGCAAACTGATTCCAGTAACGTGGAATCAGCTGAAAAGACACTCTCTCAAACTCTTCAAGCAGGGTCATCGCAGTTCGATGATGCATACAAAGAATGGGATTATGCACTATGTATGTCCCATCTAGCTGATTCAGGATCAACTGCGAATCCCCTTTTACTATCAACCGACGAATACCACCTTGTTTGGCAATACGCAGTCCCATAATCAAGGCTTTATACTCTGCCATATTGTTAGTAGATCCTACCCTGAGATAAGCAGCTAACTTCATCGTAACTCTACATCGGGGATCTTGGATTACTACTCCAACACTCCCTTTTTTATTGGAGCCCCTGGATGCTCCGTCAAAATATAATGTATACGTCCACAATGGGTTTACACATCCTGCCATCATGAACTCCTCTATTCGTAATTATGATCATCAAAGTTTAGCATGTTTAGAGGATGAACTGACGGCTCCATCCCACCTTCTTCATTGAACTCAACAAGGATGCTTGTCAACAATCGTAAGCAGTGATGGCAGAAGACTTTGATCTCCCACACAAAGGTTCCGTCTTCTTGCTCAATCACTTTGTATCCTTTGCTCCATTAGATAAGTTTCCCGTGATGGTATCTCTGCTCCAGATATGGGTGCTCCAAATAAGGGATTAACCGCCCCATCAACCGGCTTGTAAGCTCTTTTGCAGGTCTCAAATCAACCCTAGCATGGACTTGCAATGCATTTCTTTTGTATTAGCATACTTAGAAATAATAAGGTTTAATCTTATTAAGATTAACCTTATTTTTAGACTCACTCCCTATAGATCAGCTAATAAGTCCGTAGACCTATTTTTCCCCAGCCTCACAATCTTGCAGGGGCCATCCCATTTAGGTTCCAACTTCCCTGGAAACATCTCCCTATGTGCATCTTAATATAGGACTAATTGCCCTATTTTAAAGGTATATTTCTTTTCTCTAAGGTCATGCAACTGCTTCATCCGACGTTTAGCTACCTCCTGGTGTAATAAGCTCTGCAACTTCAGCTCATCCAAGTGGGCTATAGTCGTGAAACGTTCAAAAAGGGAATCCTTATCTCCCAAAGAATGGTTAATTTCAAAACGTATGGTTGGCAACTCAATCTCGAGGGGTAACACACACTCTTCCCCATAAACCAATTTAAATGGAGTATGGCCAGTAGCTCGCTTGAACGTTGTATTGTACGCCCATACTGCCACATACAACTTCCTTTTCCATTCTCGTTTCTTCTCAGAGACTATTTTAGACAAGATCCCCAAAGCTGCTTATTAGTACTTTCAACCTGCCCATTACGTTTAGCTACCTTCTGGTGTAATAAGCTCTGCAACTTCAGCTCATCCAGGTGGGCTATAGTCATGAAACGTTCAAAAAGGGAATCCTTATCTCCCAAAGAATGGTTAATTTCAAAACGTATGGTTGGCAACTCAATCTCGAGGGGTAACACACACTCTTCCCCATAAACCAATTTAAATGGAGTATGGTTAGTAGCTCGCTTGAACGTTGTATTGTACGCCCATACTGCCACATACAACTTCCTGTCCCATTCTCGTTTCTTCTCAGAGACTATTTTAGACAAGATCCCCAAAGCTGCTTATTAGTACTTTCAACCTGCCCATTTGCTTGCGGATTATAAGGAGTCGTTTTATTATGCTTGATTTGCCAAGCTTCAATCAAGCTTTTGATGACCTTATTCAGAAAATGGGTTCCACGGTCCGACACTAATTTCTTTGGGGGACCGAACCGGTAGATAATCTGCTCTAAAAGGAAACTTGCAGTCTCTTTTGCATTGTCCTGCCTCGTCGCCCGCTCTTCTGACCATTTGGTAAAATAATCAGTTGCTACTATAATATACCTCTTCTGGGTCGTAGACAACGGAGTAATAGGACCCACAAAATCAATGCCCCACTTCTCAAATGGAAGGATAGCCATGATAGGCGTAAGTGGGCGTTTCCTATTCTCTCTACTATCATGCCTTTGACAAGTGTCACATCTCTTAACATACTCAAAAGAATCTTGGAAGATAGACGGCTACCAATATCTGGCTCTTAAAGCTTTCTGCGCCATCAACCATCCAGCGAAGTGCCCTCCACATGCAGAGTCATGACACTCCTCCAAGATAAAAGGAACCTCGTCAGGCATCACACATCAGCGGTAGATATCATCATCACCTTGCTGATATAGTGTCCATGCGATCAAGGAAAACTTCAATGCCTATTGTTTGATTTTCCTCTTTTTAGACTTTGACAAACTAGCTCCCGTCTCTCCTGTTGATAAATAATGCATAATAGCAGCATACCAAGATGGGATGGAAGCTGTATCAATTTTAAACATTTCCTCAATATCACTTCCTTCAGCCAAAGTCTCTTTCGGCTCCCCGAAATCCACAAGGCATTCCACAATACCCTGCAACCTCGATGGCTTACTCTTAATCTCATAATCGAACTCTTGCAAAGTGATTAACCACTTTGCCAAACGATCAGGCGGCTGCAGCTTGTTCATAAGCAATCTAAGCCCTTCCGCCTTCGTATAGAATACTAACTTTTCATAGAGGATGGAGTGCCTAAATTTCTTAGTCCCAAAGACCATCGCAAGACACAACTTCTCCATGTAGGTATAATTGATCTCTGAAATGCCCAATTTTCGACTAGCAAAAGCTATCGGATGATACCACTTTTCCTCCCAGATTTGGGCTAAACAGCTGATACTATGCATAGTGGCTGTGCTGAAAATATATAGAACACCTCTCCTCTTTTAGCTGCTTTTAAAACAGGTGCTTTTACCAGCTCCTATTTCACATCCTCAAAAGCAACCTTACAAGGGTCGCTCCATTCAAATGAACAGCTAAAGGATAATAAATTCGTTAACGGCAACGTTCTTTTTGCCAGGGCATTTATAAACCTTCGATAGTACCCTATCAATGACAGAAAGCTATGCACCTCTTTCAGAGTGTGGTGGACTCATAGAAACTATTACCTTGATCTTTTCAGGGTCAGTTGCTATCCCTACTGAACTGACCACATGGCCTAGAAATAGCCCATAAGGTACTCCAAAGACACACTTCCGTGGGTTAAGAGCGATACAAAATTGTCTGCAACGCTCAAAGCACTTTCTCAAAATAATCAACATCCTTTCCCTTACAGTGGCTGCCCCTAGATCATCCATAAATACTTTCAACTCATCTGGGGAGATGTCACCAAAGGTCTTGTCTGTTGTTCGTTGCCACAATCCAGGTGCATTGCATAAACCAAAGGCCATCACATGGTACACAAAAGTACCAAAGACAGTAATAAAAGTTGTTTTCAACTTGTCTTCCTCTGCAATTGCCATCTGGTTATATCCCATAAAGCAATCCATAAACGAATATATCCCCCTACCCGCTTACTAATCCAAAATCTAGTCAATAAATGGAAACAATTAGTAATCCTTAACTGTCTTCTTCTTGAGCTCTCTAAAATCTACACATAATCGGATCTGGTTGTTTTTCTTCTTCCTGATAACAACGGGTGAACACCATTCTATATGTTGTACATGAAAGATTAAACCAGCTTTCCTTAACTTCTGTAACTCTTCAAACAGACCGTCCCTCAGTTCAAAAGGCATACGCCTTACTTTCTGATGCACAGGACGATTGCCTTCTTTTACAGGAATAGCATGAACAGCGAGGCTGGGAGGAATGCCTCTCAGCTCATCATAACTCCAAGCAAAGATATCGTGGAATTCTTGAATCAGGGACACATAGTCCTCCCTTTCTACTGAACTGAGCATGGAACCTAATTTAATTGGCCGTGAATCATTCGGCGTGCCAAGGTCCAACTCAATCATATCCACGTCTCTTATCCTATCTTGAGGCTCTATCGGCTCATTTAGAGTTATCTGATAGATATCCTCTGTAGTAGTGGATCCCTCTTTAGATTCATCACTGGATGATGTCTCACTACCAGATGGATCATCTGTTGTCTCTAATTTAGTAGAAGATAAATGAGCTCCCTCACTTTGAGGAGACTTAGGATAAGCATCAACTATTACTCGATTAGCACCTTGACCTAGGACCACTCGACCAGTGGGTATATCGACTTGACAATTTGTTCGTAAGATCCAAGGCCTACCTAGCAAAACTCGATAGCTAGGTCGTCCTGCAAATCTTATCACCCTAAAGTCCAAGAAGCATTCTATACTTGTAACTGTAACATGGACTCTAGTAACACAACCTTCTGGTTGTCTTAGGCTATCATCCGCCATTCTCAAAAGGGTGGAGCAGTCTTTCTGGATGCCTAGACCCAACCTCTCCATCAATTCTGAACTCATGATATTGACAGAGGATCCAGTGTCTACAATGGCATGTTCCACTAATATTCCAACCACATAAGCTGGAACCCTAGGGCAATTCTTTTCAGCATGGTCAAACCAATCTTCCCCTACTCGTGCTATGCCCAGAGGTTCCACAATATATCCAATACGCAGGATCTTCTTAAATTCCTTGCATACTCCTGGAGATAATTTGATCAATTGCAAGAGATTCACATTTGGTTTAACTTCGCAAAGAGAACTTGCTAAATCAAAGTCATGATAAGTAGCCAGAGCTCTCTTTTCTCGCCAAACCATTCTCTCTTTTGGACTTTGGACTGATTTTGGTGCTTCTTTCTTGGCTCTTGCCTTCTTTCTGGGCACTTCCTCATCCTTCTTAGGGTCGCCTTTCCTGTCAACTGGATTTAGCGGTTCCCCTTCTATGCTAGAATTCTGGACTTGCATCCTCTTATCCCCTTGTTTAGGGTTTCCCTCAATCGGCTTTGCATTATCTTTGTCAACCTCTTTAGCCTTTGGGCCTCTTGTCACGGCTCTTAAGTTAGAGGTTTCAGCATCATTGACTCACACAGCCTCAATAAGGCTGACTCCATTGCCTTGTGGCAACTCTTCTATAGTTGTTTTTCCCCTCTGCAATATTTGCCTAGGTGCATCATTCTACTGCAAGTTATTTCCTTGCGCTCTATGATTCACTGGGCCCGGTTGTTTACTCCTTTGTTGGAGAGAACTAATATTACTCCAACAAGTAGCAGCTAAATGGCCCGACTTTCCACAAATGTCACATTTCACATTTGGACAATTTCTGGGGAAGTGCTGTCCACCACACCATTTACAACTGAATCTAGAGGGTCCATCCTCTTCAGGATGTCGACTCCCTATCAAATTTTGTTGATTCTTCAAGAAATTAACATCGACGGCTATTTGTCGATATTGTTCAGAAATCATATTGGTATAATGCTTCATCATATCCTTGACTTCACCAAGGACATTAGATGCACTCGACTCGTAGCCTCGATCGTCAACTCATCGTTCCATTGGCCTAACAATCTGATTTGGCATTGGCTATTGACCCATAGGAACAACGTTAGAATTTGAAACTTGGCCTCCAACATTTGATGGAGCCAACTGACTTGCCATGGGCATAGTTGCACTGGGAGGAGCCGTAATAAAGGTACATTCGAAACCACACTCCCTCTCCCAATAGGGTTAGTCATAGGCATCCCTTGACTTCCATTCGTCAATGATGGATTGCCACTAAGTACTAAACCCCCATTAACATTCATTGGAGAGGAGTAGGCTGTTTGTAATCGTGCTTCTACTCCCTCTGCCCGCGTAATAGTGGTGTCTATATCTGCCAAGGCCACAGTGCTCAATTGTACTTGGATATTAAAGTCCAACCCATGCAAAAAATATTGTAGTTGGGCAGCCGGCAGAATGGGAATGTAAGTTTGTAACTTACGGAATACTTCCTTCAACTTCTTGGCATATGATTTTACATTCTCATGAGGATCTTGACGTGTTACATTCAAGACCCACAACCAATATTAGCCACCTCTTTTAGGGGCATACTCCGCTCACAAAATTGCATAGAATTGATCAATGGTGGTTATGGTTCCAGACTCTATGCTATGATACCATACTGCAGCCCTTCCTTTTAAAGTCATATTGAAGAACATCATGAGATGTCCCTCGTCTTGGATGCGATAATTGAACATCAATCTCTGAAATTCACAAATGTGAAATTCTGCATCCTCTTCTGCTAACCCATTAAAAATGGGCAAGGGAACCCCTAAGGCTAGTAAATCTGGCGTCCCTGCGGGAATCACAATAGGCTCTGCCATGGTGACAATCGGATTAGCAATAGGAGCTTGAATGGGTGAATTCACCCCCCCACTTGAAGTGGGTAAACTTGGTGGAGGAGAGGAAGATCTTACACTTCCTCCTGTACCTAATGGAATAGGTGGAGTAGTTAAATGACTAAGACCACTGCTTCGTATACGTACTGGGCTAGTACCTTTGAGGAGAATAATGGCTTACAATCTCTAGCCACCGTCTAGCCCTCTCAGCACGTTCTGCTTTCTGGATTTTGGCTTGACGATCCTTGTTAGAGGACATAAACCAGCTTCCTTTTGGTCCCTAGAAACCCTAGATCCAAAAACCACCACTTATAAGTGGCTCCCGGCAGACGCACCACTAATGGGATCTAAAATGGGCTGACACTAGCTATAGCACTAGCCGGACCTCATGCTCATGACACATAAACACCCTCATGGCCTCGCGGACCAGGAGCGTCAATCCAATGCTAAAGGACAAACTGCCCTTAAGCTTAATCCTTGCATTTATAGTTTATAGTCCAACATTTCCCTAAAACTCCTCAAAGGGAGAACCCAAAGTACATAGGCAATGCCACGATCACACACATATGGAGGCACTCCATCGACTAATAGTCGAAGCCCCGCTGCAGCTCTCCTACATGTCAGGGATTGGCCCTTTGATACGCTGCTAAACATATAACACAAACGAGCACAAACTCCTCTCTTTTATACTTCTCTTATTTCCAGGAGATGTACCATGCTTTCTCACTTCACAATCCCTTAGGAAACCGAGCCTCTACTTTACGGCAAGGGATAACCTCACACTCTCAATCGTCGGTCAAAGTCCTAAGAAAACAATTGCTATGCAATCCAGGAGATTTTCCTTTGAAACCATGAACCATGTGTAGTGCATAATGTGAACGGTTTAGTGCACAAGCAATAGAAAATCAGCATTGTGTATCGTGCGAAACCAATCTTTTCATGATTTCTATGCTAACGTTTATGTATTGAAACGAGGAGAGACACCGAGCCTTACGCTCATGCTGCCTTTTCCTTTATTTTAAAACAACGTCCTATAACCATGATGCAACACATAAATTAGATTTAATATTGTACTTTGACACTCAAATTCCCCTCTCATCCTACTGTTTAATGTTTTGCAATCGTTGATAGGTGTAAGAGTCATTTTATGTGTATTTCTTTGTAGAGAAAGCAATAAATACGGACAAAAACATAGAAATGAGGGTAAACCGAGGCTAACCTCCTACTCTACCTTCATTATACATTGCACAAACACTTATGTGATTTTCTGGAATTTTTCTTTTATCATTTCCTAAATTTCTCCCATTTAAAATCCATTTTCCACCATTTTTTGGTATTTTTCTTCTATTATTTTCAATAAAAAATGACTAGAAATTGAGATTGATTATGGACTGTGGCCCTTAGGTTCTTTGACAGTAAAATTTCAGCTTTTATTGATGTTATATCTCATATTTCTCCCTTATTTTGCAAAAAACCCCTATTTTGCCTCTTAAGCGCGTGTTTTACGGATTTTATACCATTAATTTCACTTATGATTTCCTGATCTTCTGAGCATAAACTGATCAAACTCATAGAAAACAACAACATAATGCATAATCAGCCCATGGGAACAATATTCATGAAGCAAATTTCATAAAACATCAATTCCCTTTGTAAAAATAATAATACTATCGTTCTTTACGGGTTGCGGGTTTTTATTTGCCATGTTTCGGGACTAATTTCCAGTAGCCATTAATGTCCATGACAGTCCGGAATCAGCAATCTACCCTCCTCTTGCATCACGGAGCAGTCCCATCTCAGTTGGACAAGCATCCGTCGATCCTTCTTCTTCCCACATGAATCTGCCTCTTAAGGAGAGAGAGGGAGGAGAGAGAGAAACTGATTTTCTACCTCTCCAACCAGGCCACCATTGTTTGCACGATAGAAGGCGATACGATTGGCAAGAAGTGTGGGATTTCATGCAGGCCTCTGATCCATGGCTTTTTCACAGCCATTATGCCTCAATTTGGGGGGCGTGGGGGCGCCAGTTTTGTGCAGCGCTGATCAGCGCGACACCATGCCCCCTACCTCATAAAAAATTATGAGGGGGGTCACAAAAGGCACCCCCTTTGGCCCCCCTCCTTGGCCACCCCTTCAATTTTGGCCCTTTTCCCGACCTTTCTCGCGTCCGATATCCAAATCGTATTCTTTAAAAAATCTTGGGTGTCCGCCTCAGCATCCTGGACTGGTCGGCAGCTTCCCTCACTTGCACAAGCACATGGAAAAATTACTAAAAATCCGCAAGTGTCGCATGGGCGTCTTTAGAGCACTTGATGCTTAAAATCGTCCTAGGTCGAGCCGCCGCCTTTGACATTGAATATTTTTCCCTTGATATTCGTAAAATTTAGCTATTTTTAAGCACTTCTCGGCAGCAAAACTCTGCTCTCAGGGGGATGCTGTAGAGATATGGAGGTAGTGAGCCTGCGGTCTGCACGGGATACAGGTGCGACTCCTTGCTCTCATGGTGGCAATTCCAGGGAGCATGGCTTAGGTGGATGTTATGGAGGCACGGATGCAATGTCTCCATCTGGTTGTTCTACTGGAGTTGCATCACCTCTAGGATTTATCATACCTGTGGGGATGTCTACTCCAATTACTCCAGCTTTTGCTCAGCCGTCTACAGATGGCACCCCTATGGGTGCCACTCCGATAGATATTATCCCGGTCGGTACACCGAATACACAGGGATCTCCTGGATATAACCAGGAGCGTGGACGCATGTGGGAGAGGACCCATCTTAGGCATACCCTAGGGGGATATGCCTATCTTGTCGATGATAGGTCAGGAGCCATCATCATGAATAATGAGGGGAGGAGGGTGATGGCTCGTATAAGAGAGTTGTGCCAACAAGCTTTTCGGCACAATGTCTTAGATCGTTGGAAAAACATACCGGAGGGGAGCAAGGACTACATAGTAGTATCCTTACATGAGGAGTTTCCGATTCCATCCTTAGCAGATAGATTTTCTACGGGTTGGATGATGGACTGCATGCATGCATATATGTCACACAGACGATCCAACGCATGCAAGGCACTCAAGAGTGGGGCTGCAAATCCCGAGTAGCTAGACGTGGACAACTGGCGCCGACTGAGGGAGGAGGCTACAGATTCTCCAGGACGTTGGAGTCAGCAGTCCGAGGCAACGAGGGCACGACTAGAGGCCAGAGTGATCCATCATCTTGGGATTGGCGGTCACAGGACATATTTGGAGCACTTTTTCTTTTGTTTTGCTTGCTTATTTTTTTGCAATATCATTTGTACTAACAATCATGTTTCTAACAATTAGTATTTTTTTTTCTTTGCAGCACTCCATTATAAATTGCAATCCGACCGGCCTTGAGACTCGATATGTAGAGAGACACGGTCTCACTGAATTGATCGACTGATTGTATAGACGCAACGGCCCTGTAAGTCACTCATCTTTCTTGTTCGTAGTTACCATGTTTAAATAGAATGCATTATTGTATGGTGGACCGATGTGTTGTTGTTTCTTTTTTTACAGAGTCCATTTGATGCTCCTTTGCGGCGGGACGAGCTTTCGGATGGTGAGGATATGTATCTTGCCCTTGGATCCCTGGAGCTCACACACCTTTCTTTTTTGGTTGCCTGATCTATGTAGACATTTTCTATGTAGTGATATCTTGTCATGATTGTACCAGTCCCTTTCATTATGCAATCATATATTTATTTCATGTATCAGTATTATGATTTCAGTATACTTTGTTTTTGTTTACACGAGCATTGTACACAATGCAAAACTATTTTGTATGGCCCAAATAAAGCATACAGTGCTATATGTGACATGGCAGCTTGCTCCCTTGCCATAATTTTTTTTTCCCTGTTACCATCACTATTAGCGTTGCAAATTTACTACAGGCATCATTATTTGCATCGCAAATCGTCGTTATCAGCGTCGTTATTTGCGTCGGTATCAGCGTCACAAATGCGACGCTGATACCAACGCAAATAATGACGCTGATATAGTGATTGTTCTATGGCATGGCCAATAACGATGCTTTTTGCAACGATGGAGGAAAATTTTGTTATTTATATTTTCGTCACTTTTAACGTCTGTATAAGGCCTATATCTTGTAGTGAAAATCCATCGCATATGAACAATATTTGGACCATGAAACAACAAAAACAAGCAAATTTCTTCATAAAATTGGAGCATACCGCGTATCTTGCATGTTGCAGGTTTTTTAATGATTATTCTAAGCAACCCACAGTCCAACCAACAACCATTCTTCAGTGTTGAACCTCTTTCCTCAACCTCCACTTCATCTTGAAGCAATCCGATCACAATCGGACAAGCATTCTTCAGTCCCTCCCCTTCTTGATTTCTGGCACACAAATTCCCTCTATGTAGGAGAGAGAGGGACAAGAGAGAAAGACTAAAAATCAGAATTTCATTCCCTTCATCATATTGCATGTGGTTACCATCAAAATCTTGCCCTCTCTGCATGGATCATGGATCTTCCCTTCTCTCTCTACATGATTGAGTATCCAAGCGACACGTACATCCCCAAAAAATGGAATGTCAATCAAAAAACACCCTCCCTACATCACAACATATTTTTGCATGTTTTTTTCATTTAGAGTTTCATTTCATTTCATTTATAAAATATCCACAAAAAAAAAACCACTTTCACACTACTATGGAAGGGTTTTTAGCTTGTTTGGGAGTGCAAACAGACTCCAATTCGCAATCCGATTGGATGACTAGCTCCGTAGCATCGAAATATACAAAGCTAGGCTCTGTCATGCTCTTCTTGACTTCCAGATCCAGTAGTCGCTTTCACAACCCCAAACCTTGCGAGGATTAAATGGGGGATCAAATGACCTCGGAATGGAGATCCGTCACTTGCGTTGGATTCGTGATGTCGTTTTGCATCTAGGAGAACTCCAGCTCGGCCATCCGCCACCGTTTAATTTCCATGAAAGTTAGTACTAGCGCTTTAGGGACTTGCCGCTTAAAACCGTATTGATTTCCACCGCCGCCTTCGATGAAGTCTATTTTTCCCCTTATATGCGTAATTTTTTGCTATTTTTAAGCACTTCTCGGCATAAAAAATCATATGTCATTGGCGACCCACGGGATAGGGTGACTCAGCACGTCGAATCCCACGAATAGATCTGCACATAAACAACAAAAAGGAGCATCACGTTGATACAAAAAATACACAACACAACACATCATAGCTCATACCCAACCCTTTGACAAAACCAAGGCATGAAATCCACGAGGACTAGGCCCATCATAGTCCAACACATCACTTGCCACACATCTAAATTACATGGAAGGACTTCTAACCCAACTTGCAGGAATCAACATTAAAATGGAAGAAGATGTTTGCATCGGTGTTCTACGTAAGAGTTTGCCTCCTGAATATAATAATGTGTCAACAACTTTAATCAACATGCCAAATCCTGAACTTGTTGATATCCAGGCATCACTGTTAGAGGAGGAAAAGAAGCTAAAAACTAAGGAAGAACCACGTACCTCTAGAGATGAGCATGCATTATATGTTGGCAACAAGTACAAAGGCAAGAAGGATCAGCACTTTTGTGACTTTTGCAAAATGACCGGACACACTGAGAAGTTTTGCCATGCCAGAAAGAGGTCCCAAAAGGCCTATCTAGTTGCAGTCAAAGAAGAAGAAGAAGAAGAAGAAGACCACCAGGAGAAGGACAAACCTCATCGGTCCTTCTATTCAAATAAACCCTTTGAGTTTTGTATTTCCTAGCCCTAATGCCTCAAACATAAACTTGTAAACTCCTCAGTTATCCTTGTACTACAACCTCTATACACTTTGTGAGGTCCCTGCTACAGCCTCCGAATATCCATCATGTTTGTGGTACCTATACTTAGCCTTTTCTGCGACAGCCTCTGGTGTTTTTGCTATGTTTATGGTGTGCCCACACTTTGCAGGTGTTGCTTTCACTAAAGCCTCTACACACTTTGTACTTTTGGTTGTGATTGAGGAGGGGTGTTGGGATATTTGCAATCACACCTACTTTAGTCCCTTTGTGAGAAGCAGTGAGGGCTCAGGACCAAAATCCTATATGCACAGTAGGAGAAAGTACCACCACTCAATTCCTATTAAGCATTGTACTTGCACTCTTTTTCTAATGCAATGATAGTACTCTTTTCTTTCCAGTAAAGTGTCATGTCACTGTCAATACACAAGATTGTGTTTATGAGTCCAAGTCTCAATCTTGGAATCTAATTCACTTGTGTAACAATTTGTCCTAGTCAGGGTCAATGTCTTCATGAGTTTCTTTTTCCTCTTTCAACCTCCATAGCTTTCGCATCTGCCATGCTCTAGATCTCACATATTTCACAACTCGTCCCCAGGAACCTACCAGCTCAAGGATTTTTCTTTCGTTCCTTTTCTATTTTTATAGGGGTTAAAACCCCTTTTTACACAACTCCGTATATTCATATATTGTCTTTCAGATCTTTAGGGTTTTGTCTCTTTCCATCATTATTTTAATATGCTTCTCTAATTGTCTCACAACTAAGAGAAACTCCTAGAATGGCCACCTAGCAGGTCTGTAGAATAGGGTCACTAGAACTCCCATAAAAAACAGGTCTTTCAATGCCTGATAATGCCTTGCAGGAGGCAATGACTATGCAAACCGCCCCCATACATACCTAACCTAAACCTGGGACTTCATGTTGGGGGTAAAGGTGTCTTTGCCTAGCCGCCCATGTATTACTAACTGATAGTCACCACCACTGCACATTGCAGGTGGCAGGCGTCCGTCATCGTCACTTTATTCTTTATTCTTTTAGTGACAATTTGAATAAAGGAAGGCTCGGTCACACATTGTGACTGTTGGAGTTCCCAATTCTAGTGTCTCCCTTTCTTGCTCTTGCTCTCCCACCATAGCTCTCGAGTCCAACCTTCGATCTGTTTTAGCCCGCACTTATTGACATTGGTATATACTTTAACAGTGATGCTTCTTGGGTTTATGCATACCCATTGCCTATGGCTTGATGCTCATGTCACGGTTGATTACCTTATGCATACGTTGAGCTTGAGTGCTCATTGAAGCTTCACCTTGGATGCATTTTGGATTATCTGGAGTAGTCTTGGATGTTACTTGGCTTGTTAGAGTTTGGATTGGGATGTATTTGATATCTTACATGCTTACGGATGCTACATATGGATGCTCTACCGCCTACACGTTCGGGATGTACTATTGATATATTGTCTTGAACTTATGTCATTGGCACTGTGTCTTGCCTTGGCTTGAGCTCTTGAGCTCGTACATATGACTTTTGTGCCAGTGGGAGCATTCTTGAATTCTTATCAGACATTAAGCAGGTGGTACTTTTATGCATTGAGCCGTTACATGCTATTGAGCAGTTATAGACACTTGAGACTTTGGGACTTCTTACCTTTTGGGATGATACATCATATGTCTTGGTTCATTGTATGCTTATGAGCTAAGTCTCAATTTTGGATCCGTATCTTTGTGAATTGACACCTACTTGTGTCAAGTTTTGGTAGTGGCAGGACACTTTGCCCCGTTGCGAGGGGGGTGTGCCTACTCACTTGTAGATGTTTGTATGACATACTTGGGTATTGGATTCATGCTTATCGATTGTCATATGCTTATACTATGCATGCATGATTCCGGCTTTGGTCTTGGCAATATCTGATTGCCTTGGGATCCGATTTCGGCAATGTTAGCTCTCTTTTACTGAAATCTGAAATTTATTACATCAAGCATATATGTATGGATTGACATGGATTTTTCATGCTGAAACACTCTGAAATGATGTACTTTCACTAGTACTTGGTGGGCAATAGCTTTGGCTCCACTTTCTTCACCATTTTTCCTCGATTTTGGTGATTTTTAAATCATTTTTTGCAGTAAACAGCAAGCAGTTTTGAGCTTTCTACAGTCTTCCAGCCTGCATTATGGCGAGTTCATCCACTAATCATGCTATTTTCAACATCACTAAGATTGATGGTACGAATTACTCTTATTGGAAGAGCCAGTTTTGCAGGTGTTGGTGCAGAAATCGTAGATCAAACATTTGAGGTTAAGAGGGCATTCGCCTGAAACTATGCCAGATGAGGAATGGCTTGAGCTTGATGAGTTATGGAAGTCCACTATTGTATTGTCTCTCACAGAATAGGTTTAGTATAATGTCTTTGAGGAAGAACAGAGTGCATGGCAGTTGTGGTAAAAGATAAAAAATCTCTAAGACAAGAAAAGTCCAGCGAGTCAGATGTATTGGCTGAAGCAACTTATGGATCTACGCCCGCATGAAGGAGAATGTGACTATGTCTGCTCACTTGAGCCAGTTCCATGCTATACTCAAGAACTTGGCTTCGCACACGACATCACTTTTGCAGAGGATGTCACTCCTCTTTTCTTGCTTGGTACTCTTAATGAGTCATGGGATGTATTCCGCACTGCATTATGATGGACCAAAAAACGGGCCGACACTGGCTCATGCACTAGCCGGGCCTCATCACTACGCATAAGACAACCCCTCGGCCTTGCGGCCAGGAGCGTCTATCAAAATCTCTGCCTTCCTAAACATTGCGTTTGTAATACGTTGTAGTCCAACTGATCCTAACCCAATATTACTCCTCAGAGGGAGTCCCTTACACCTAGCCAAAAGGCTCGAATCACATACACATGGGGTTCCTCCTACGGCTGAATGTCGTCAACCCTCTACGACTCTCCTACACCTTGGGGATTGGCCCCTCGATACGTCGCTCAATTTATAAACATTTCGCACAAAAATCCACTCAAGGTACCATTTAGTCGTATACAGGAATGTACCATTGTCCTTACTTCTCTTTTCTCTAGACCCCACGACTAGCCTATGGCTTAAGGTGTCCTGTCTCTCACTCAACGTAGGTCAAGGCCCTAATGAAAACAATTGCTGTGCATCCAGGATTTCTGATACCTTTAAATATTTCCATGATTTATGCATAGTGTGGATGCCAAGTGCTCAAACAGTGATGAAATCAATATTGCGCACATGGGGAAAACATCCTTTTAATGACTTCCAACTACCGTTCTTATGCGGCGTTGCATAGACCTAGCACCGAGGAAACCCTCGTGCTACTAGGCCCTTATTTTGTAATTATTATCCGTCCTAAATGCTATGCATAGAAATCAGCAACTTTCCCATCATTTCACACGGCATTTAGACATATTTCAACTACTCTACCCTTCCCCGTTTAAGTATTGCATCGTTGGATATGTTTATAAGGTATTTTGACATCATTTTATGTGTAGAAAGCGGAAAAAGACACATTAGAACAAGAAGGTGGGGTTGAACTGAGGCAAATCCTCATGCTTCAGTCCCCAAAAACATTCACAAACATTGTTCTCATTTATCCTTATTTTTCAAAACCCAAAATGTATTTTTTCCCTATTTTTTAGGGTTTTTCCACCCTTTTCTTGTATTTTCCCTTATTTTCCTGCATTATTTAATTATTGAAAATTCAAAACAGATTATGGGCTGTGGCCCTTAGTTCCTTCTTGCAGAAAAGTGAAAGTTTAGTTGGTGTTCCTATTTACTTTTCCATTTTTATGCCAAAAAACCATCATTTTCCCTTGATTTTTCATGTTTTACGTGTTTTAATGTATTATTTTGAACCACAATATGCATATTTTTCTGATTTTTTGATTATGACTAGTAAGAACTCATGAAAAATAGCAACATACACAATTTTTAGCCCACATGAACAACATTTTATCAATCAAAAGCCATGAAATCTCAAATTTCCTTTGAAAATTTTGAATTACCGCTTATTTGCGTGTCCATGGCTGCAAATTTGGAAATCAGCAGCACTTCATGTCCAACACAATCACAAATCACCATTTCCAGCCCGTGGAGCAATCCGATCCATGCCGGACGAGCCTCCATCATTCTTTCTTCTTCATTCTTCTTCCCACATGAACTCCCCCTTAGAGGAGAGAGAGGGAGGAGAGAGAAAGACTGATTTTCTCTCTCCCTCTACAGGCTGCCATTGAATGCGTGGAGCGGAGTGATACGGAGCGTAGAAAGGATGTAGTTCCCTGCTGTAGTTGGTTCCATAGCTTACTTGCAAGCTCTCATCACGATTTGGAGGGGGGGGGCACGTTTTTTTCGGCGGCTGCCTGCACGTCACTTCCTTCCCCTTCACGAAAAAAATTGGGGGGGTTGAGAAGCCAAAGGGCACCCCCCACTAATCACACCCTTTGAAATTTCAAATTTGGCCCCCTTTTTGGGCACCCCGGCCGGTTTCGGGCCAACTTCCACATACGAGCTCCGATTGACGTGCTGTGAATTTCTGGGCGTCCGCCTTGGCATCCCAGATAGGCCTGCAGCTCCCACATCCTGTCTTGACTGACAAAAAAATTACTAAAAATCCGGAGGTGTCACTTGGGCGCCCGTTGACTGCTTATGCTTAAAATCGTCCTAGATCGAGCCGCCGCCTTTGACGGTGAATATTTTTCCCTTGATATTCATAATTTTTAGCTATTTTTAAGCACTTTCCGGCACCAAAACGGTGAATATTTTCCCTTGATATTCATAATTTTTAGCTATTTTTAAGCACTTTCCGGCACCAAAATTCCGCTCTCACATTATGTGCCTCTACTGCTACCTTGAAATTATCTAATGTTGAGAGTGCTCTTTTGTAGGAAGAGGTTAACCGTAAGAATTTGGATGCCTCTTGTGTGTCTCATGCTATGACAGCTAGAGGGAGGAATGATGGATATGGAAAGCATGGCAGTGGTAGTGGCTGTGGACAGGATTCTCAGAAATCTCGGTCCAAGTCTCGTGGGAAGTCATGTAGCAAATCCCGTGGTAGGAATGTAGATGTTACTTGTCACCACTGTGGAAAAAAGGGCCATATTAGGCCACAATGCCATGAATTGCGCAATGAAAGGCGCAAAGATAAGGGGAAAGACAAAGTGCATGATTAGTCTTTTGATCGTAGCATAATACCTGCAAAGTCCACTGTTAAAATTGAAGAGATCAATGTTATGCAGCCTGAGAATGTTGATGATGATGATTATATCCTAGTAGCTTCTTCTAGTGCTTCACAGATGACAGAGATATACGCTATGTATGCACAGTGTTGGCTCTTGGACTCAGGTGCATCCTTTCATGCGACACCTTGCCGAGAATGGTTTCATTCATACTGTACTATTTCGGGTTCTGTGTGCTTGGGTGAGCTCTCTTGATATTGTGGGCATTGGTGATGTTAGGCTGCAGTTTCCTTCTGGCAGCAGTTTTGTTATGCAGGATGTACATCATGTATCTACTTTGACATGCAGTCTTATGTTAGCTGGACAGCTTGATGACGTAGGATATCATGTATGTTTTGGAGACTCTGCATGGAAGATCACTCATGGAAAACTTGTGATTGTGACTCTTTGGCATGCCCATTTGGGCCATATATCTTTAAAGGGAATGAAAATGCTTTCTGGTTTGCAGTACTTACCGCCCCTTGATTATGCATGTTTTGATTCATGTGAGCATTGTCTTTATGGCAGGTAGACTAGGTTTATGCACAAGAAGTCTGGTAGGCCATGCATGAGTGAGCCCTTGGCATTGGTACATTCGGATGTCTGTGGGCCCATGCCTTGTCAGTCTATGAGTAGTGCAAAGTATTTTGTTACGTTCATAGATGATTTTTCACTCAAAGTTTGGGCTTATCCCATTAAGCTGAAATCTGATGTCTTGGCTGTGTTTCAGAGATGGCTACATTGGTTGAAAACCAATCTGGGTATAGGCTAAAATGCCTAAGGACAGATAATGGGGGGTGAGTATGTCTCATGTGCTTTTGAGCAGTTATGTGATGAGAAGGGTATTAAGCGTCAGTTGACCGCCCCCTACACCCCCCCCCAGAATGGTTTGGCTGAGCGGATGAATAGAACCATCCAGGAGCATGTACGCAGTATGCTTAGTCATGTAGGCCTACCATAGAGCTTCTGGGCGGAGGGAGGTAGTTATTACGGCTGTGCATATCATAAACAGATCACCCTCTAGTGGTTTGGATTTCCAGGTTGCAGAGGAGATATGGATTGGAAAACCTCCCTCTTATGCACATCTCCATGTCTTTGGATGTGAGGCATTTTACCATGTGCCCAGGGACAAGAGAAGTAAGCTGGATCAGCATTTTGCCATGTTACCATATATGGGATCCGCAGGCGCAGAAAGTCATCTGCAGTCATGATGTAGTCTTCCATGAAGAAAAAATGCATAGGCAGCCTTAGAGAGTTGTTGAGATCCGCAGGGTCATATTTTAGGAGGAGCTGAGAGCTCCCGCATAGTCAATTGGATAGCCTACAGCTGCAGCAGATGCTCATGGCGAGGGTGTTGGACAGGCAGTTGGGCAAGCAACAGAGCCTACCATGAGACGATCTACTAGAGACAGACGTCCACCTGATAGATTTCAGCCCTCAATGCATTATGTCTTGGTTATAGATGCAAGAGAGCCTTTCACCTATGATGAGGCTATGCGCAGGGGTGACAGCCACTCTTGGGAGAGGGCTATGCAGTCTGAGATAGACTCCTCGCATAAGAATGACACTTGGGATTTGGTTTCCTTGCCTATGGGCAAGAAGGCTTTGCCATGCAAGTAGGTGTGCATGCTAAAAAGTACCCCTGGACACCCCAAGCCGGCATACAAGACTAGATTGGTAGCAAAGGGTTCTAAGCTGGAGCATGATGTGGACTTTGACAAGGTATTTTCTCCTGTGGTTAAGATGACCACCCTACACTTAGTCTTGGCTTTGGTTGCTCATCTTGACTTGGATTTATACCAGATGGATGTCAAGGCGGCTTTCTTACATGGGGACATGCATGATGAGATTTATATGGAGCATCCTAAGGGCTTCACAGAACCTGGTAGGCAACACCTAGTGTGCAAATTGAAGAAAAGTCTTTATGGCTTGAAACATGCACCTAGGGAATGGTATCATAAGTTTGATGCCTTTATGCAGTCATAGGGCTACAGCCGGAGTCCTATGGATCCGTGTCTTTACACAAAGAAAACCCTTGATGATTCTTTGTTGATTTTGGTACTCTATGTGGATGATACATTGATAGCAAGGAAAGCTCATGAAGAGCTAGATGTTCTTAAGGCTTAGCTCAAGAAGAGCTTTAAGATGAAAGATCTGGGACAAGCCGCTCACATACTTGGTATGCGCATTAGATGCGACAAGCATCAGGGACTCCTCTACTTGTCACAGAGGGAGTACATTCATAAAGTCCTTGAGCACTTTCGCATGTAGGATGACGTAAAGCCTATTGGCTGTCCATGGCCTTCTTATGTGAAGGTATCACAGGCTGATTGTCTACAGACAAGGGCTGAGATGGCCATGATTCCCTATGCATCCGCAGTGGACAGTCTTATGTATGCCATGATAGCCACTCGTCCAGATATTGCCTTTGCAATTGGTGTTGTGGCATGCTATATGACTACACCTAGCAAGAAGCATTGGGATGCTTTGAAGGGTATCACGAGGTACGTGAAGGGCACTGCAAATATGTGAATATGCTATGGCAACCAGGATACAGGAGTCGTGGGGTACACTGACTTTGATTATGTAGGACATGCAGATAATAGGAAGTCCACTTCCGGCTATGTATTCACCTATGTTGGAGGTGCCGTTTCTTGGATGTCCAGGGTGTAGAAATGCATGGCCCTTTCTACTACAAATACCGACTATGTTGCAGCCACTGAGGCTTGCAAGGAGGCCATTTGGTTGGGTTGTTTAGTTGATGACCTTGGTATTGATACTATCCCTACATTGCATTCGGATTCTATGAGTGCTATTCAGTTAGCCAAGAATCCAGTCTTCCATGTGAAGACGAAACACATTGAGGTGAGGTATCACTTCATATGTGGGGTCGTTGAGGACAAGTCTGTTGATCTTGTCAAGATCTCGACTGACCAGAATCCTACATATCTACTCACGAAAAGCCTCTCTACAGAGCGCTTTGCCTTCCTCGGGAGGTTGATGGGCATGGGATGAGATGACGTCTTTTCTCATCTTGTTGTACATGTGTACATGTTGTACTTTCTTTTTTCTTTTTCTTTTCACTCCTCATTGGGGCAGATTTACCTTTAAGTGGGAGGTTGTTGGGGGTAAAGGCATCTCACGCAGTACATGAGGTTGGATTTGCGCAGACTGCGCTTGCTAAACACACTCGTCTATGAGCTGATAAAATTCATGGTCACAAGCTATATAGAGCTTGGATATGGAGGCTTCTAGATTCTTCTGTAGTTCCTTTACCCTCCCCCCTTTCTCATTCTCAGGAGTCGGGACACGCAAGCTTGCTGGACTCTGGAGATAGTACAAGTGAAAAAAACAAGGAGAGGACACGTGTCCCTTGCGCTTCATATTTGTTTTGGCTTCCCTTCTCGTTGCCGCATACTTCGCGTTTAAAGCTACTCTCTGGACCACACATTGATGCTCCAAGAACTTTATTAGATTCCGCATCAACAATAAGCTTCATGAATGTTTTCTCTTGTCACCCTGATATTGTCAACTTTTAGTGTCAGAATCTGTTTGGTATTTGTCGAACCCTCAATATTTCTTGATTTAACTATTGTAATTGAGTTGCAAGCTCCTGGCGACTATCAAAAAGCTTCTGAGATTAGATTTTGCCTTTGCAAATTAGTTTAGAGGGGTTCAAGAGCACAAAGTATAGCCTCCATCTTTGTAGAGCCAACCTTTGATTCTCGGTTAGAAGCTTCTGGATCCCTGCCTGTTGTGGTCGTGCTGTGTCCTTGGACTTTGGTGGACTTTGGTAACAAGACAATGATTCTCCAATAGTTGCAATGGATATTGACTTGCTGGCTAGGGGTCGCAATAAGAAGAACAAGCGCATCACTCCTAAAAGGACAACGTGTACCTGAAGCTTGTTGTTAAGCTTTATAGGGCAAGGAATACAAGATTGGTGTCCTAGTTGGTACTGGGGATCTAGAAGGCTAAATGGATCTCATCTTAGCCAACATTGGAGGAGTCGTAGTAGCGGCCTAAGATATGAAGGCCTAAGCTTCATCCATGATAGCTGGACTATCATCAGCTGCATACTGAATATGTTGAATAGCCATGACCAATGGCACGTGCTCCAGGTTGTCAACAGAGAGCTTGAGCTCTATCACCTACTCGTGAAGAGCAACAACTTGAGATGCAAGCATCATGGGGACAACAAGATTTGTGGAAGTATTTTTTGTACTTAGAATAGGAAATACTTTGGCATTCTTATTAGTTCCTACCAACACTTTGTTGGAACAGATGGTGCTCCTCTATTAGACAAAATCAATGTCGTCTTCTTGTTTGCATCTTTACCTCCTCTACAAGCTTCTCTTCTTTCCCTATTCACAAAGGTCTTGTTGAGCTTTATGTGAATGAAGAGCAATGGTCAAAAATAGCATAGATGTTGAGTGGAATTGATTTGGAATCTAACATAAGGATAGTGGATGATACATACAAGCTCTCCAAATGTGTGAAGATTGGCTTCATTCCTAGTAAACAATAGCAAAGATGAGGGCTTGATTCTTCAATACAAGGTTTGCTATGCTAGTGTTTTGGATATGAAATAGAAATTTCTTGAGGTTGCAATTCGATAATACGAGCTGTCACAATTGGAACAACGTGAGTTTGAAAGAAGATAGGTGAATGAAGAAGAACTGCAACAAGCGCTGACAGCAGCAGTGGCCTACACCATTCTTGAGCAATAGTGATAGAATTTGAGAGAAAATACAAAAAAAATGACATTACAACACCAACAACTGAATCAGGGATTGAAATTCCTTGAAACATGATTGGAATATTTTCAAGGAGCTGTTCTAACTACTGACAAAACTCAGTAAACTGATACAACAAACTTTGTCTTTAATGGTGTATAAACATCTTGAACACCAGGCATGACCAGCATCGATGGCTATTGCAAAGCTTGGTGAAAATTGTAGTAGTGTACAGTATTTAGAAAAAAGTAGTGATGTCAATCTTTGTATGAGGAGTATCGGGAATATCTCAAGCACTATTTGCACAACATTGGTCTGATTTGAGCTAAGGTTGCTAGCCAGCTTAGTTGGAGAAGCAAGAACCTCTATTCTTTCAAGTTAGCTTTGGTGCTCTAATACAATGAGGCTACTATCAGAAAATTGGCTTGAGTGGTAGTTTTTGGACAGTATAGGCACCAAAAATGGGGGTTATCAAGGTCAGAAGATGCAAGCATCAGGGCAGGGCAAGCTATTGATGGGATGGATGGTCCTTCCTCTTTCTTCATAATTCTAGCACATTTCAGTTTGATGCTGAACTAAAGCTTTTGTTGGAGAATATGGTCTATGCAACAAGTGCAAAATCTGGAGAGTGCAGTACGCCTTGATCTATATTTGTAAAAAATGCTCTAAATGGTTCAATGTAATGGATACAATAATATGGCAATGATGTATGGCATTGTGACAAGAAGGATGGGATATTGGATTCAGTAGCAATTTGTACTCTCTAATGGACAGCATGTATAACAGGGGGTATAGACATGTAAGTGTGGGACCTATGCTCAGTCAACAGCAACAACCTAATCATCAGCATTTCTATAGACATCAAGTGCATGAAGGGCATTGTTCTTATGATGATAGATCTCATAGGTATTCTCCTTATGGTCAGCAAGAGTATGCAGGGAATTACCATATGGGGCAGCATTCATATGATCATAATCATGGTTATTTTCATGAGACTAATGGGCAGCATCAACCTTATGCAAATGAGAAAAATATGGGAGTTAGTACCACCAATGACGAAGTGCAATGGCCAAAGAACCCTCATGTCATAGATCATGGGAATGAAGTAAACATCTCACGTGATTCTAATGACTTCCAACAAATGTCTAAGCAACTTGGCAACATGAATGATGGTTTACTTCAGCTTACCCACTCCATGGATGGTAAATTTGACAAGATGATTTCTCGTATGAAGCAACAAAGTAGTAGATTGGATACCAAGTTTGATTAGCTGATCACTATATTCAGCAATTTGGGAGATAGATTCCAAAGTAAACCACCACCCCATGTTGAATAAGTGCCACTTACTCATGGGAATGTGAGATCTACTATAGCTCATCAACATATACCATCGACTTATGAACATGGAGGTCCTTCTAGAGTCAATGAAACCGCTTAGCCACGCGCTAATTCATGGAGTAGAGGTAGTCCTAAATTTCCTATCTCAAGAGAACATGGACAGCAAGGTCATTCACTGCATGAAGATGAAGATGAAGCTGAAGACAAAGCTGAAGATGAAGATGAAGATGAAGATGAAGAGCAAGAGGATACACGTGACAAAGTTGATCAAGAGTACATTAGTGTACAACAAGAATAGAAAACTCAAGGTTTACATATATTTCATGATGATGTTGAAGAGGATTATGTTGATGATATATGTCATGAAGATATTGACGCATCACATGATGGGTTCTATTAGCCCATTGACAACTTTGGTATGCTACAGCCAATAGAAGAAGATGTTGATTGGAATGCATATGGATATGTACATGAGAAAAATGTTTGGTATGCATATACTTTTGATGAGAGTATCAATGAAGACATGCCTTATGATGATGATGAGATATCTTTTCCCTATGATCCAAGTAGTCATGATGGAGATGATTCTCTCTTTCCTTTTGATCTGGGTGGTTTGACATTTATGGTTCATGACAATCCTACTTCTCTTGATGGTTATTATCTCGGTATTCCATATGACCCAGGTAGTCTTATACTAAGAGAAAGTCATTCGCAGCAAGGCATCCTGCATACAAAACTCAATGATACTTTGTTCTCATGGTTTCTTCATGGTTTATATGGGTGAAAGGCTGAAGAAGATGGATTTTCCTACAGAATACAGCTTGTTGTATTAAATCCCTGTCATGAAATTAAAATGATTTATCTTTTTCAAAATCATGGATTTTTGCTTGGAGAGGGTAGCCTACATCATATACTTTGATATGACATATCATTTGTCCAATTTGGATGTGTCTATCGAAAGTTATGCCTATTTTACTATGGCAGCTTGGTTATGCCAGCATGCAAGAAATTCACTATAGATTTCTTGTGGAGCTTCATCAATCATGGGATCTTTTCAACCACATATGCTTTGATCTACTATTTCATCCATTTTATTCTTTCCCATTTTCTCAAGCTTTGAGGACAAAGCTTCTTTAGGCTAGGATGGCTTGTAGTAAAGCAAATTTAACCTAGGCTTAGGAGCTAGACACATTAATTAGGGTTAGCTATAAATAGTGGATTATGGCCAAATGTGGGAACCTTTTGATCATTTTGAAATACAACTCCTTGTGGAGCTCTTGAGGTCACATCCTCCCACCATTCATGGAGGTGCATATCCATGTCCACCCTACTTGGAGGTGAGTATCCTTGTCCACCATTGTAGAAGGTGAGTATTCTACAGCAGCTTATCATCACTTGATTCTCGGCATACCATCTATTTTTCCCATTAGTACATCTCATATGGAACATGGATCTTAGCTATGGCAGTAGAATTTCTTGTTATTGTCAGCATTAGATGTTAGATCTTGTGTATTTTCTTGTATGAGATGTCAGCTTTATTTCAACCAGCAATCTCCTCGCGACATTAATGACCACCCCAATGACCCTAAGTTTAGGAGACTTGCTCACAGACAACACCCCACGCTATAGCACGAGTTGAAACACTGGGTAGAAGAACCAATGGAGCATGCCCACTGACTTGTAGGATCATGATGCAGTCATGTAGATACCCAACTTGACATTGCATTCAGTGCCAAAGTCTCTACACATTAATGCCTTTTGGGAAGGCACTAAGACGCACGCAATTTTACCTATCCTAGCCCTAGGAGATGTAACATGGAAGGGAATC
The DNA here is from genome assembly GCF_053477565.2 of Lygodium microphyllum. NCBI lineage: Eukaryota > Viridiplantae > Streptophyta > Polypodiopsida > Schizaeales > Lygodiaceae > Lygodium > Lygodium microphyllum. Next base: position 117,994,695 of record NC_141147.1, read on the forward strand.
GTAGATACCGAGGTGGGAGTGAGTATGTTGAGACATACTGTACTCCCTTCTTGGGAAAACTCACTTGTCTAAACCGCTAGGTTCAACGTCACTCTAGCTAACGGAATGAAATTAAGGAAATTTGGAGTCTTAAAGAATTGGCCAATAAAGATTGCGGGTGTCCAATTCTTTGTGAACTTCATTTCATGTGAAGGGATTGGAACACAACATTTTGCTAGGACGAGAAACACTCGAGTCATTGAAGACTAGGACAAGAGTCTAATGTTCCTAAAGAACTGAATGGAGGTGGTAAAGGTTGATATGCACACTTGGAAGATGACCCTTGTCAACCTGGATGCCATCTCTACCATGCTCAAGGGTGATGCACCAATAAAGAAGACTCACGCACCTTTAACCAAATACATCCCTTTTCCTGAGGATGAGTGAGATTGGGTGCAGTCCTAGCAACCATGGATCTCCCATTACTAGATGAGGAGGAGATGTACAAACAGGCTACAAAAACTGCAAGCGTGTCAAAGATGGAGGTTGCAGTGCCACTCTGTATGATGGCTAGGAGCTCATGCAGCCAACCTAGACCTATCTCTTCCCATGTTCCTAGCAATAGGCTAGAATTACACAACATCCTTGAATATCTACTAGGAAAATTGATTGGCAATCCCACTGCTAATCTCAAACCCCTTAGAGACCTCCTCAATGATTCTGAGTGAAAATGGACTAAGGTGCATCACCTGAACTTAATGTACAATTGGGCCGTAGTCACCAACAAAGGAAAGGCTAGAGACGAGAGCCTAGGGGATGACGAGCAGCTAGGAGGAGCTGATTTTGATTATGAGTATGAGGACTGCCACTCCAGTAGTGAGGAAACCAAGAGCCTAGGGGATGACGAGCAGCTAGGAGGAGCTGATTTCAATGTGGTGTGGCTACAAGGAGTGCCACTCCAATAGTGAGAAAACTGAGGAAGAAGTGGACACCGTAGAATATGACACTAAAGAAAGGGTGATAGAACAGCTCAAAGAAGACTCCAAGCCCCAAAAAGAGACTACTTACAAGATTGAGAAAGGACTCATGCGGATGGAATGCGATTGCTCCTAGCTAGAGGATGTGGAAGCAATATATTACGAAAAAGCAAGGATAACCCAACCATCCGCAACACCCTTTATTAGGACAAATTCACCCACCGAGATCCAACTACCAAGGGAGAATCCTTCCTCTAGAAAGGACTGCAAGATTAATTCTAAATTTGAGGTCAATATAGAGAGCAACCCGAAGATACCCCCACCTCCTAGGATCAAACGCACCAAGGGGGACCTACTAGTCCACCTAAGGCATAGGCGATTGAAGGAAAAAAGGAGCGAAGAAGGTGGGGATGGAGCAACAGAAGAAAGCACAAGACCTACCTAGACGATTTATGAAGTTTAAGAAAGATGACAAAGTAGTGGTCTTGTTGGGAGCAAAAATACAAGGAGAGATAAATGAGCTGATCGAGGGACCCGCCAAGGTCAAGGAAGTCAACTTGGTAGGGAAGGTGAGAAGCCTCAACTAGTGTTTATAGCTAACACCCTCATCAAAGAGGAAGAGGCCAGTCTCATTGTGCTCTTGCAAGAGTACAAGGATGAGCTCAAAGGCATGGATCCTAGAGTGGTGACACATAGCATACCAATGGCCCCTGATGTAGTGCCGGTAAAACAATGACCGTACCCTATGAATCCAAAACATGCCCAAGCCGTGAAGGAAAAAATCAATAAGCTAATGAGGGCAGGATTCATCTATGAAATAGAGAACATGGATTGGGTATCACCTATGAAAAATTAGTGTTTGCAACAAGAAGAATGTGCACAAGGGAGATGAGAGCTCAAAGTACAAGAACAAAATCTTTCTTACTAAGTTGCTTAGAGTACAACTTGGGTACACTCTCTCACAACTGATAGTGACCCATAAGCTATTTATATAGCCTCTACCAAGCTAGGGTTAGGTTTTTCCCTACCCCTTAAGGCCATTCACATACATCTACCCTTATAGACCCTTGCTTGAGTGGATTCCCATGCCTATATCCTAACACCCCCCCTCAATGCCAGGGTAGCATTGCATCACAAGACATGTTAAAGTTCCCCCCTTCAATCAAATGGGATGCCTTTATAAATCACTCTACAAGGATATTCATAGGTAGAAAATGTTACAAGACTCAAAAGAGTTGGTCATCTGTGGATTGGGAGGCAAAGTTGGCCTCCAATTCCTTAGGTACTTTTGGAACACTAAGACAACTAGTGATATACCCAGTATTTTTGCATTTGTTATACTTCATTTTGTCAAGATATTGCTTCCAACAATTGCTTACATTATGCCCTTTTTTGTGACAGAAGGAGCACTTAGTAGAAGCAATATGGGCTAACACTTGCTCACGGGAAGTGAATGACGAAATTCCTTCAGTATGGTTTCTTTTCTCTTCATCCAGGCAAGACTGAATGGTACTTGCCAAAGAATGGGTTTGTAATATTAGCTAGGGTAGTCACAAGAGTTGGAAAAACCTTCTTCATAGACTTCAAAAGGATGGAAATGGCATCTTCATTATGAATGGGTGCTTGAACAGAGGCAAGTTGCCATAAGCCCCTTCATATGTGAAATAAACTTGCTTAGATCTTCTCCTTGTTTGTATTCCAAGCTGAAAAACTCAATCTTTAGAAAGATCATGGAGTTCTTTCATGTAGCACTGTAGAGCCTTTCAAGTTCATCCCACTTCTCCTTGGCACTGGATAGGTTGTCAATATGATGAATTAAAGATTCATCTAAATGAAGCATGATGATGGCCTAAGCTCTTTCATCATCTTCTACATCAAGGGGATTGGATGGGTCAATAACTTTTGTTCCTTTTATAAAGGGCCAATAGCCTATTTTCATCATTTTGTATTTTACCAGGACTTGCCAAGGATGGAAATATTTTCCATTGAACTTGTGAATTTGAGGCCTTACATCAGCATAGGCCATGGCCATTTTGGAAGGACTTGCCTATTTCCTTAAGCAATGGCAATGTCTAGTCCTTTACAAGTGGCCAAGTACAACCGAATAGCAGAATTGAGAGCCAACTTTTAAAGTTATAGAGTTGAAAACAATTGGAAATCATACATATGCAATATCTCAAGATAGGATTTAGGAGGTCATGTTCTTCGAACAACTCTTGATTTAAGCTTTACTTTTTTCCTCGGTTTCAACGAGGTGAGCTTTGATTGGACTTCAAGCTCTTCCTGACAATGTGGCCTATTAGAGGAGTTATTGGTGGAGCACGGCTTATGGATCAACTCTATGCTCTTGGATGAATCAGAGAAGAGTACCATAACACTCATATCTCTGATGTACTAGCACAATAGACTAATATTGGGATATGGTCTATGTATTTATAGTTGTATACATAGCCTTAAAACCAAACAAGAAGAGGTAAATGACATAAACCACTTGATGGATTTGATTTTCTGATAAAAAAACTAGATTGAGTCAATATCCAGCTAGCAACATGATTTTGAAATGCAACATTAGTGCTTACAAGCACTCATCTCAAAGTTTATGCCACTTGAGGTGTGAGATGTGGATTGTTTTATGAACTAAGGTCCATTGAGGTAAGAGGCTTTGAAATAGAGCTTTCAAATCTTCAACTAACTTTGGAGAATATCAATTAGTGATTAGAATCATTGTTAGTGATAGCAATAGTGAAAACGTTTGAAATGTGAAGAAAGCTTGAGGTTTGGCCATGGCTTCCAAGAGACAGGTAGTTAGGGTTTGCCTATGTGTGGCCAAACCCTTTTAGGGTGTTAGGAAGCCCACTTGGGGGGCTATCATAGACCCAAGACCCCCTCCATTATTGCATCTTCAATCGCGCCAAGGAGATGAACAGGAGGCTGCAAATTCTGCACCTGATTTTTTATTTCTTCAATGCGGCTCCACGATGATTTATTTTTCCCTCTGATGTGCAATACCAATTAACCTTATGTTGGGGAATAAATCTTCAGTACAAGTCAGGAGCTAAAATGCTCTTCTTTGGCTTCTCCAGTTCCTTTAAGGTCAGGGGGTCAAGGTTTGGCTATGGAGGTAAGAGGGAGAAGATGAAGATGATGAAAATCATGTGCACTTAGTGCTAAAAGGATAAGAGGCGGCTCTAATACCATGTGAAAAATCAGATTTTGCAACAAGAATAATGTGCACAAGGGAGATGAGAGCTCAAAGTACAAGAACAAAATCTTGCTTGCTAAGTTGCTTAGAGTACAACTTGGGTGCACTCTCTCACAACTGATAGTAACCCATAGGCTATTTATATAGCCTGTGCCAACCTAGGGTAAGGGTTTCCTCTGCCCCTTAAGACCATTCACATACATTTACCCTTATAAACCCTTGCTTAGGGTGGATTTCCATGCCTATATTCTAACATCACCCATTGTGATAGTCATAAAGAAGAATGGGAAGATACGAATGTGCATGAACTATAAGAAGGTTAACGTTGTGGCAAAAAGGGATAATTATCCATTACCATACATAGAGCACATACTCGAAAGGGTAGCAAGCAAAAAGACCTATAGCTTTTTGGACAGCTTCTCACGATACAACCAGGTGCAAATACATCTTGATGATAGGCACAAGACCGTGTTTGCTATTGAGTGGGGTGTTTTCACTTACATTGTAATGTTTTGTGGGTTGATGAATGCACCTACAACCTTTCAGTGGCTAATGTGCACCATCTTCAAATATATACTTGGATAAGAGCTAGAGGTGTTCATAGATGACCTATGCGTGCACTCTAGTTGGGAAAAACACTTGGAGAAGTTGCGAGAAGTATTTGAATGATGAAAGATTCAGAACCTCTCATTGAACCCCTCGAAATGCAAATGCTTGGTTAAGCATGGATGCATCCAAGGGCACATGGTGTCCAAGAAAGCTATAGCCACTGACTCTTTGAAGGTCAGGATCATTGTCGACTTGCTGCCACCAAAGGACTATAAGGAAGTTCAGTGTCTCTTGGGTCATACAAGATACTATTAGTGCTTTGTGTTGCATTACGCTGATTGCCTCACCACAAATAGGTGCGGTCAAGTGAAAGGACTATAAGTGATAAGGAAAAGTAAGAGAAGTAATTTCGGCCAAGGAGAGCCGAAGGAGCAAACAAAGGGAACCTCAGCAAAGCTATAGAAGGAGACAAAAGAAACAATGACAAGGGAGGAATGGGCTGAGTTGAGGAGGGCCCTAAAAGAGTCCAAGAGGGCCAAAGATGAGAGAAAGAGAAGAGCCGTGAAAGAGGCAAAAGAGCTTAGGAGAAAAGAGGATGAAGACACGGTAGAGGTGTTGAGATGACAAGCTCAACACATGCGGACATTGATGATGGACCGCCTGGTTAGATGGGTCCACATGTCTACACTTAGCCCATTGATGGTCATTATGACTCAAACATGGCCATTGACTCATTACTTATTGTATTCAGGTTGTTACACCTATTTACACAGCTGGCATAGTTATAGTGCTAGTCGACTAGTGTAGTCAGTTATGCATTGTTTGACTTGGTAGGCCACTTTCCTTTATGTTGTATCTTATCTATACTTTGTGTACATTGTAAAGTGTGTGGAAGAAGAAGAAGAAATCAGCAAGAAAACGTTTTGGCCTCCATCTCTTTTCTTGTCTCTTGAGTGAGCTTCTCCTTGTGTATTGTGTGTGTGTTCGGCGCAGCATCTTGAGCAAGTCCCCCCACCACGCGATTCTTGACATGGTATTAGAGCTGCGCCACTGAGAGAGGCTGATTTGGAAGGCTGAAGCGAAGGAGAAGAAGCAAGGTTCGAGCAAGCAAGCCACGGGTAAGAAGCTCTCCCATTCTTCCACTCTCTCTCTTGGATAGTGCCTGTGGAGGCACCGAAAGCAGGGTCGAGCAAAAATCTCAGATTGCAGTGAGATTTGCTATGTGCAAAGAGCACTGTGTATTCTAAATTTTGGGTATGTGAGGCCGTTTTAGGCCCCATTTTAGAGCCGCAAGGTTGCGGCAGCAGTTTCATGGTACACTATGACTTCGACTGTATTGACTGAAAGTGGGTGCGTAGATTACAGATTTTAGATATGTAAGTTCAAATGTGTTTACCAGTGAGTAAACATAAGGTTTATCTGCAAACTGGTTGCAGACTGCATGTATTATTGAGAGACAGTGAAAAAGGCTGTCTGGTGTATTGCTGTGCACTACAGGTCGAAGGTTGCTGAAGATTTGCTTGCTGTTTGGTATTAATTTTGTGGTAATGGCAGAGAACAATGGAAGCCCCATCATTGAGAAGCTCGACAAGAATAACTACCCTTCATGGAAGTTCCGTGTCACGAACTTCCTTATTGGAAAAGGCATCTACGAGTTTGTTTCAGGTGAAGAAAACGAGCCAGAGGTGAGTGATCCTCCAACTGCAGAAGAGACAAAGGCATGGAAGGAATGGAATGCAAAAGATAAAAAGATCATGTATTGGTTGTCTGCAGTAATTGACAATAATATGCTGGGACACATTAGAAATACATAGAATTCATATGCAGCTTGAACCATACTTGAAAGTATGTTTTCTGTAAATACAAAGGCACGAAAGATTCAACTCAAGCAAGAGTTGAATACATTGAATAAAGGGAAGATGTATATCAATGAGTATGCACTGAAGGTAAGGAGCATTGTAGATGCCTTGGTAGTGATTGATGCAATGCCCGATGATGATGATTTGGTGTGGTCTACCTTGGGTGGACTTAACAATGAAAAGGCTTGGAAGTCATTTGTAGCTTCCGTATATGTTAGAAAGTCATTTCCAGATTTCGATGAGTTGGTCTCCCTTATGATCACTAAAGAGATCAACATGCAGAGTGAGACATCTGAAAAAAGTGGTGAAGAGGTCCAAGCCTTCTACTCCAGTTTAGGAAGGGGACGTGGCAAGTCCTCTTCAAGAGGCCGTGGTACAGGACATGGTAGTGACAACCAGCAAAACATATTGAATCAACAATTTGGCGATATGTAGGTTTTAGGAGGTTGTGGTAACTTTAGAGGCAGGGGGAGCTTTAGAGGAAGAGGTGGATGGCAGAACTGAGGTTCTAACAACCCTGGTATTGTGTGTCACTACTATGACAAAACAGGTCATATTGCAGCCCAATGTTATGCTAAGAAAGATTATATCCGCAATGGTAAGTTGCAGCAAGGAAACTATGCATCGTCTTCAAGACAAAATGAAGGTCTATTTGTTATGCAGCATATGCTGAATGCTATTACAGGAAAGGGAACACATGATGATGTTTGGTATGCTGATTCAGATGCATCCAATCATATGACCAGCCATGCAGAATGGTTTGGAGAGATACAGAATTTGCAAAATGCAGGTTATGTGCAGACGGGTGATGATTCTCATGCCACCCAATTTCACACATTGGAAAAGTTTCCTTGTCCTTGCATGATGGTAAAACAAAGAGTCTTTCAGATATATTACATGTGCCATCTATTACAAAGAACTTGGTGTTAGTCGGTCAAATGGTAGAGCAAGAGCAAGTGAGATTTAATGCAAAGGGCTACTTTGTAGAAGACTTCAATGAAAAGTGCAGGTTAGTTGCAAAGGGAAGTAGAGTTGGATGTATGTTTACTCTGGATGCTGGAATTCCTACTATGAATGCTGCTATGTATGCTATTGGAAAAGGTGTTGTTGGAAATATTGAAATTTGTCACAAATGCATTGGACATACAAATGTACAAAGGCTGAAATTAATGCAGTCCAAAGTGTTGGTTATAGGTTTGCCTACATTTAGAGTTGCAAAATTTCATAAGGTATGCAAAGCATGTCAGTTTGGTAAGCAGGCAAGACAACCCTTTTCACATGATAGAGATGTAAGCAAAAATATCCTTGATGTTGTGCATACAGACATTTGGGGACCTACACAAAATGTATCTCTTAGAGGCAGTTCATACTTTGTCACATTCATTGATGATTGTTCTAGAAAGTTGTGGGTATATTTTATGAAGGAAAAGAGTGAAGCTTTTGAGCACTTTAGATCTTTCAAGGCTGCAGTTGAAAGAGAAACATGCTTGAAAGTAAAGTGCTTGAGGCCAGATGGAGGGGGAGAGTACCTCTCAAATGAGTTCAGGGATTTTCTGAGGTCTCATGGGATAAAGAGACAGTTCACATGTAGGTATACCCCATAGCAGAATGGGGTTCCAAAAAGAAAAAATAGGCATATTGCAGAAGTTGCACGCGCCTTGATGGTGGCTGAAAAGAATATGCTTAAGCATTTTTTGTCTAAGGCTATTCATACTACTGTTTATATTATGAACAGAACTCCCACAGCTGCAGTTCATGGTATGACCCCCGAAGAATGTTTTACAGGTAAGAAGCTTGAAGTTTCACACTTGAAAGTGTTTGGCTGCATTGCGTATGTTCATGTGCCAGATGAGTTGTGGAAGAAACTGGATCCAAAGGCTGAAAAGTGTGTCTTTATTGGATACTCTTTAGAGCAGAAAGGGTATCGCTGTTATAACCCTGTCACATGTAAGTTCAGAGTGAGCAGGGATGTCATCTTTGATGAAATGAGCAGTTGGTATGCATCTAGTGGTGATGCATTGGATGATGATGATCATCATGACACTCATGTGCAGGGTGAAAAGCAAGAATCACGGACTCTTAGTGGACTAGAGACATCATCTAGTAGTCCTTGGTCTGGGAGACTAAGGAGTACCTCTACATCTTGAGGTGCATCTAGCAGCACTACAGGTAAAGACAAAGGAAATAATAAAGTGTCAGTTGGCATTGATGCAGTTCTTGATGGAGACTCCAGTGGCTCAGAGAGCTTAAATGATGAGCTTGGTATTCCTTCTGTCAAGACACCAGGTGTACAGAGAGTTCATAATAATGTAAAGGCTCTATTGAGTGATCCGGTGGTACGCAGATCTAGTAGGGTCAGATACCCTGTTAAAAGATTTGGTTTTGAAGGATATGCAGCTCACCATTATGCTTATATGGTGAAACTAGTTGAGGATGTTGAGCCCACTTATTTTGAGGATGTTGTTGGTCATACTCATTGGGATGTAGCAACGGATGAGGAGATGGCTGCATTAGAGGCCAATAAGACTTGGGATCTAGTATCATTTCCGAAGGGCAAGAAAGCTATTGGATGTAAGTGGGTTTATAAGATTAAGCACAATGTAGATGGTTCTATTAGTAGGTACAAAGCTAGGCTAGTTGCAAAAGTCTATGCCTAGATATATGGCATAGATTATGATAAAACCTTCAGTCCACTTGCTAGGATGGCAACTGTCAGATGTGTGATTGCTTTGGCAGTAGAGCCAAAGGTTGGAGGTTGCAGCAAATGGATGTGAAGAATCCCTTCTTGCATGGTGATTTGCAGGAAGAAGTGTATATGGATGAGCCAGTAGGTTATGAAGATTTAGAGCATCCCACGTATGTGTGCAGGTTGAAGAAGGCGCTCTATGGGCTCAAGCAAGCACCTAGAGCATGGTCTGACAAGATCAGAGAGTATCTTGTCAATATTGGCTTTTATGTTTCTAATGCTAATCACTCACTTTATGTGAGAAAGGGAGATGCAGGTTTGGTCATCATAGTCATCTATGTGGATGACTTGATTATTACAGGTGATAGTGATAGTGGGATTGCTGAAGTTAAGGACTTTTTGAAAAAGAAGTTTGAGATGAAGGATTTAGGTGAGCTAAGGTACTTCCTTGGCATTGAGGTGATCAGATGTGATGATGGTATATGGTTGTCCCAAAGACAGTATGGCTTAGATATGTTGTCCAAGTATGGTATGACAGCATGCAAACCACTTTCAGTTCCGTTGGAGCAAAATGTAAAGTTGAGTGCTGATGTTGGGGATGAGATAGAAGACCCTACTGTGTTCAAGAGGATAGTGGGGAGTTTGATCTACATGACCATTACAAGGCCAGACTTGAGCTGTATACACTGTTGGTCTTGTGAGTTAGTTTATGCAAGTACCTAGAAAGCCACATTTGGATGCAGTCAGACGCATATTGAGATATGTGAAGTCCACATTACATTATGGAATTTTCTATGAGGCAGGTACAGATGTACAGGTGTTTGGATACACAGATGTAGATTGGGCTGGTAGTATGTCTGATAGAAGATCTACTAGCGGATACATGTTCTCTCTTGGTAGTGCAACAGTTGCTTGGAGCAGCAAAAAGCAATCTACAGTTGCTTTGTCGAGTACAGAGGCTGAGTATAGAGGTGCTGCTATTGTAGCATGTGAGGTAGTATGGCTGATTTGAATGTGCAGGTGGAAGGTCTAGTTGTCATTTATTGTGACAACATGAGCAGTATACAATTGTCTAGGAACCCTGTGTTCCATGCTAGGAGAAAACATATTGAGGTAAACTACCACTTTGTGAGAGAAAAGGTACTAGTAGGTGAGATTGACTTGGTGTATGTCAGCACACAGGATCAGATAGCTGACATCTTCACGAAAGGAGTGTTGAGATGACAAGCTCAACACATGCGGACATTGATGATGGACCGTCTAGTTAGATGGGTCCACACGTCTACACTTAGCACATCGATGGTCATTATGACGCACACATGGCCACTGACTCATTACTTATTATATTCAAGTTGTTACACCTATTTACAGCTCGCATAGTTTTAGTGCCAGTCCACTATATTGCACCCACTTCCTTAAGAGTACTTGCCATCACATGAAAAACTCACCTTGTGGACCATGTGCTATTACATCTATATTTGGACAGAGTACTATGCAAGGAGGAAATGCGAGGAGGAACTACACATTGCTAGCTACTTGAACAGATGAGATTTCCTCATAGATGTTCTCACCTATATCACCCATGTGGGCATCAAACCAAGTGACATTAACCATTATGTAGCCATGGAATACAATCCTAATTTTTATGATTGGCTTCTATAGAAGAGTCCTACAATATCTCATTAGCGTACATTCTTATATATATCTACAATTTTCACTTTGTAAAAATTTTGTTATGCTCATTTATTTATTTTTTTCTTTTAATCATTTTTTAATAAGCATAATTGAGCTATATACCATTTCCTCCTTTGCCACTCCAGTTCTGCATGATGGTAGGAAGCATTGCTAAACTTTTGGGGAGGGCAAGGAGTCGATCATTTTCTCAAAGTCAATTTCTTTCACAATTCATAATTTTTGCAAGGAATAAAGTAGCAATTAATTTTTGAACAAATGAGATGTGTAAGCTTATGTAAGTTTAAATTTCTTTCTCATCATCACAAATTCTCCCTTTTACAGACACATTTTAAAAAAAGACAAAATTGATATCTGCCCGTTTAAATTAGCAGATCCAACTTGTACTTCGTTTGTTCATACCCTTATGCATCCATAAACTTCCTCCACTCCTCTTCGGATTTGTTAATGACATATGTTAAATTACCCATCGGCAACCCCATAAAACACAAAGAGATATAGTATAACTTTGTAATCCATCATTCTCCCTTCTCTATCGGTGAAAATTTTGAGCACATTATTCGACGACTCAAACAACTCAGACCTCCAAAATAATGCCAAAATAAAAAAGCAGCCAAAATACAAAAAAAATCATGAAGAGCCCTTCATTATCATAATGGACGAATATCTGACCCCCACATTCTGAGGATCTAATAGTGCCTTTGAATTGTGTCCTACAATCAACAAATAACTACCTCAATTTCAAGGAATGCATCCACTTCCCTATCACCAATTCGCCGATGATGCAATCCATGGTTTTGATACTTGCAAGCCTCACTAATGCCGCTAACAATGGCTCTCTCTTAAATATTCCCTGTTGTTTCTGTTCACAATCAATCCTCAAGCAAAATATATCTAATCAGCTTTCCACCCCCCCCCCCCCCCCGCCCCCACTAGATAGGCCTTTAGCTTTTATTCCTTTGCTTTTCCTTCTTTTTTTGTGTTTTGCAAGCAAAATCTTTTTAAAGCTTTCCTTAAGCTTTTCCTTCCATCCAACAACCTTAAAATTTCTCAATGACTTTAAGCCTACTCCCTAATACACATCAAACCAAGAATATACAATCTTACATACTCAAAAAGATTTGTGACTTCAAAAGAAATCTTTGTCCAAAACAATCTCGAACTTGTGTAAACTCAAAAACCATAGGGATTCTCCACCTGCTCCATTTCATAAAATCAAAGTTCTTGTGACTAACTTGGTAGCTTGTGTGTGCTTGCTCTATCTCACGAGATGACATTTCCTACTTTGTTTGATGTAGATTCCATTGTCGTAAAAATGTGTGATAAGGGCATGGAACCATGCCTACCAGGATGGCTAGGCAGCTTATATCATGTTGTAGTCCTGTCAACTCTAGAGGCTGAAGATTATGCATAAACGAATGAAGAGGGAGATTTGGATTGATTACACCTCCATTCCTTAAACTCCCTTGCGGTTATTATAGCCTTCTAGTACCGGCCTTGAATTGAATTACTCCCTTCCCTCTATGAGCAACTACAATTGTCATGTTGAGACAATGGTATACTATGGGTATTATAGTTACATATTAAATCATGCATCATTCATTGGTTTTGTCATGTTTATCTATCATAACATGTACCTAATTAAGTTATTTAAAGAATAAGTAAAATTGTCATCTTTGAGAGCCTTAGTATCAATTTATAGATAATTGTGTATTAGCATACAAGAAAAATGTCTCAATATCTACGAGATTATAGACCTCTTACTCATAAAGTAAATTGGAATTCGACAATTACATCAACCTCTTTCAAGAAGAAAAATTAGAGAGAGAGAGAGAGAGAGAGAGAGAGAGAGAGAGAGAGAGAGAGAGAGAGAGAGAGAGAGAGAGAGAGAGAGGGAGAGGCTCTTAGTAGATAATGTAAAGCATGTCAACTCTCAAAAGTTTTTTTTTTGGAGGGGGGATACACTCATAAAGACCTATTAGATAGGTTGATACTTATGAAGCCTTATGATTTTCAAAGTGTAAATAGGCGATGCCTATCTTGCATGAAGCCTTTTTTATGAGCTAATGCAAAAGAGAGATCACACTTTCTCAGTATTTGCTCATTATGGGGACCTGGAGCGTCCTCTAGTAGTGGTTCACATTCTTTGCGGACAGGCAGATTGAGATCAGGAGAATCTTCTCAAAGCAATGCAGATAGTGGTATGTAGGTATCACGAAAAGGAAAAGAGAAGGTTGATCAGCCCATGTTTGATGTGAATGCAGGTCACTCTTATGTGGATGGTGAATCCAGTGGCTCAGAACAAAGCATTGATGATGAGTTGGGTATTCCTTCTATTGTTACACCTGGAGTAAGGAAGACCAGGGATGTTTTGAGAGCACCTGGGAGTGAACCTACTTTGCGCAGGTCTACGAGAGCTAGGTATCCTGTGGATAGGCTGAAATATGATGGATTTACAGCCATTCACTATGCATATATGGTCAAAGTGATACAGGAACCAGAACCCACTTCTTTTGAGCAAGCCATGGGAAAAGAAAAATGGGATAAAGCCATGGATGAAGAAATGGATGCCTTGGAAGAAAATGCTACATGGAAATTGGTACCTTTTCCTAAAGGTAAAAATGCAATTGGCTATAAGTGGGTTTATAAGGTGAAGCACAATGCAGATGGTTCTGTGAATAGATACAAGGCAAGATTAGTAGTCAAGGGGTATGCACAAACATATGGCATTGACTATGAAGAAACATTCAGTCCGGTTGCAAGGATGGCAACCGTAATAGTAGTCATTGCTATGGCTGCATCAAAGGGATGGTCTTTACATCAGATGGATGTAAAGAATGCCTTCTTGCATGGTGATTTGCAAGAAGAGTTCTATATGGAGCAGCCACCAGGTTATGTGCATATTGTTCATCCTGAGTTTGTTTGCAGGTTGAAGAAAGCCTTGTATGGCTTGAAACAAGCACCTAGAGCATGGTCTGACAAGATAGGACAATATATTGTCACTATTGGCTTTCAAATTTCCAAGGCATATTTCTCACTTTATGTGAGAAAAACAGAGAAAGGTATTATGCTACTTGTCATTTATGTTGATGATTTGATTATGACAGGTGACAGTGATGAAGATATCCTTCATGTGAAAATGCTATTGAAGCAAAAGTTTGAGATGAAGGATTTGGGAGAGCTGCGTTATTTCTTGGGCATTGAGGTGATTAGATCACCAAGTGGGATACAGCTCTTGCAGAGGCAGTATGGATTGGACATGCTGTCCAAATATGGGATGACAGGCTGTAAGCCTATTTCAGTTCCTTTGGAGCAGAATGTGAAGCGCACAGATTTAGGTGAGCTTCTAGAAGACCCTACTATGTACAGACGCATAGTAGGAAGTTTGATTTATATGACTATTACCAGGCCAGATTTGAGCTATGCTGTTGGATTGGTAAGTCAATTTATGCAGGCTCCAAGGAAACCACATTTGGATGCGGCTAGAGGCATACTCAGGTATGTGAAGTCCACATTGCAGTATTGACTATTTTATGAGACTGGGGTTCAGATACAGTTGCATGGATACACTGATGCTGATTGGGCTGGTAGTATTTCTGATAGACGATCTACCAGTGGATATGTGTTCTCTTTTGGGAGTGCTGCAGTCACTTGGAGCAGCAAGAAACAGCCTATAGTTGCCTTGTCAAGCACACAGGCTGAGTACAGGGGTGCAGCAATGGCTGCATGTGAGGTAGCTTGGTTGCATAAGCTACTTTATGATATGCATCAGTCTATAGATGGGCCAGTTGTCATTTATTGTGACAACATGAGTAGTATACACTTCGCAAATAACCCAGTCTATCGTGCTAGAACAAAGCACATTGAGGTGCATTATCACTATGTGCGAGAGAGGGTTTTACTAGGTCTTATTGATCTAGTTTATGTCAACATAGAGGATCAGGTAACTGACATATTCACGAAGGCATTGGGCGCAGAGAAGCTGCGCAAGTTCAGAGACCTGCTTGGTGTGTAGGAATTGGGATTGAGCTCGAGGGGGAGTGTTGAGATATCGAGCTCCACTCGTGATACGCCAGGGTGACCATTGTGTATTTATGTCACCGACTTGTCAGTTGCAGACGCGGTTGGTACACCGCCCATGAATAATAGCCACATGATAGCTATCCTTATCTACTCTAGTTCGTGGCTCAGTTAGTATGCCACCTTAGTTAGTTGAGTTTGGTTTGAGACCCATATATAGGGTTCTTCTATTTCTTTGTACTTGAGTTCTTTTGGCTTACACAACTAAGAAGAGGAAAAATGTTTTCAGCCTCCACCCTTGTGTGTATTCCCCCATTGTGCAAGCAAGAAAGCTTCAAGCGAGACTCCTTCCTTCTCTCCCACAATCTTGACAAGGAGATGGTTGCATTAGAGGCTAATAAGACTTGGGATCTAGTATCATTTTCGAAGGGCAAGAAAGCTATTGGATGTAAGTGGGTTTATAAGATTAAGCACAATGCAGATGGTTCTATTAGTAGGTACAAAGCTAGGTTGGTTGCAAAAGGCTATGCCCAGACATATGGCATAGATTATGATGAAACCTTCAGTCCAGTTGCTAGGATGGCAACTGTCAGATGTGTGATTGCTTTGGCAATAGCCAAAGGTTGGAGGTTGCAGCAAATGGATGTGAAGAATGCCTTCTTGCATGGTGATTTGCAGGAAGAAGTGTATATGGATGAGCCAGCAGGTTATGAAGATTTAGACCATCCCACGTATGTGTGCAAGTTGAAGAATGTGCTCTATGGGCTCAAGCAAGCACCTAGAGCATGGTCTGACAAGATCAGAGAGTATCTTGTCAATATTGGCTTTTATGTTTCTGATGCTGATCACTCACTTTATGTGAGAAAGGGAGATGCAGGTTTGGTCATCATAGTCATCTATGTGGATGACTTGATTATTACAGGTGATAGTGATAGTGGGATTGCTGAAGTCAAGGACTTTTTGAAGAAGAAGTTTGAGATAAAGGATTTAGGTGAGCTAAGGTACTTCCTTGGCATTGAGGTGATCAAATGTGATGATGGTATATGGTTGTCCCAAAGACAATATGGCTTGGATATGTTGTCCAAGTATGGTATGACAGCATGCAAACCACTTTCAGTTCCGTTGGAGCAAAATGTAAAGTTGAGTGTTGATGTTGGGGATGAGATAGAAGACCCTACTGTGTTCAGGAGGATAGTAGGGAGTTTGATCTACATGACCATTACAAGGCCAGACTTGAGCTACACTGTTGGTCTTGTGAGTTAGTTTATGTAAGTACCTAGAAAGCCACATTTGGATGCAGTCAGATGCATATTGAGATATCTGAAGTCCACATTACATTATGGAATTTTCTATGAGGCAGGTACAAATGTACAGGTGTTTGGATACACAGATGTAGATTGGGCTGGTAGTATGTCTGATAGAAGATCTACCAGCGGATACATGTTCTCTCTTGGTAGTGCAACAGTTGCTTGGAGCAGCAAAAAGCAATCTACAGTTGCTTTGTCGAGTACAGAGGCTGAGTATAGAGGTGCTGCTATTGTAGCATGTGAGGTAGTATGGCTACAAAAGTTAATGGCTGATTTGGATGTGCACATATTGAGGTACACTACCACTTTGTGAGAGAGAAGGTACTAGTAGGTGAGATTGACTTGGTGTATGTCAGCACACAGGATCAAATAGCTGACATCTTCACGAAGACATTGGGTATAGAGAAGCTTCAAAAGTTTGCAAGCTTACTTGGAGTCGCAGAGATGTAGTTGAGCTTGAGGGGGAGTGTTGAGATGACAAGCTCAACACATGCGGACATTGATGATGGACCGCCTAGTTAGATGGGTCCACACGTCTACACTTAGCACATCGGTGGTCATTATGACTCACACATGGCCACTGACTCATTACTTATTATATTCAAGTTGTTACACCTATTTATAGCTCGCATAGTTTTAGCGCTAGTCGACTATATTGCACCCACTTCCTTTTGAGTACTAGCCATCACATGAAAAACTCATCTTGTGGACCATGTGCTATTACATCTATATTTGGACAGAGTACTATGCAAGGAGGAAATGCGAGGAGGAACTACACATTGCTAGCTGCTTGAATAGATGAGATTTCCTCATAGATGTTCTCACCTATATCACCCATGTGGGCATCAAACCAAGTGACATGAACCACTATGTAGCCATGGAATACAATCCTAATTTTTATGATTGGCTTTTGTAGAAGAGTCCTACAATATCTCATTAGTGTACATTCTTGTATATATCTATAGTTTTCACTTTGCAAAAAAAAAATTATGCTCATTTATTTTTTTCTTTCTTTTAATCATTTTGTAATAAGAATAATTGAGCTATATACCATTTCCTCCTTTGCCACTCTACCTCTGCATGATGGTAGGAAGCATTGCTAAACTTTTGGGGAGGGCAAGGAGTCAATCATTTGCTCAAAGTCAATTTCTTTCACAATTCATAATTTTTGCAAGGAATAAAATAGCAATTAATTTTTGAACAAATGAGATGTGCAAGCTTATGTAAGTTTAAATTTCTTTCTCATCATCACAAATTCTCCTTTTTACAGACACATTTAAAAAAAAGACAAAATTGATATCTGCCCGTTTAAATTAGCAGATCCAACTTGTACTTCGTTTGTTCACACCCTTATGCATCCATAAACTTCCTCCACTCCTCTTCAGATTCATTAATGACATATGTTAAATTACCCATCGGCAACCCCATAAAACACAAAGAGATATAGTATAACTTTGTAGTCCATCATTCTCCCTTCTCTATCGGTGAAAATTTTGAGCACATTATTCGACGACTCAAACAACTCAGACTTCCAAAACAACGCCAAAATAAAAAAGCAACCAAAATACGAAAAAAATCATGAAGAGCCCTTCATTATTATAATGGACGAATATCTGACCCCCACCTTCTGAGGATCTAATAGTGCCTTTGAATTGTGTCCTACAATCAACAAATAGCTACCTCAATTTCAAGGAATGCATCCACTTCCCTATCGCCAATTCGCCCATGATGCAATCCATGGTTTTGATACTTGCAAGCCTCACTAATGCCGCTAACAATGACTCTCTCTTAAATATTCCCCGTTGTTTCCGTCCACAATCAATCCTTAAGCAAAATATATCTAATCAGCTTCCCCCCGCCCCCACTAGATAGGCCGCCTTTGGATCCATTTGTCCCCCTTCAAAAAAACGCAATTAAGCTTTTAACTTTTATTCCTTTGCTTTTCCTTCTTTTTTTGTGTTTTGGAAGCAAAATCTTTTTAAAGCTTTCCTTAAGCTTTTCCTTCCATCCAACGACCTTAAAATTTCTCAATGACTTTAAGCCTACTCCCTAATACACATCAAACCAAGAATATACAATCTTACATACTCAAAAAGATTTGTGACTTCAAAAGCAATCTTTGTCCAAAACAATCTCGAACTTGTGTAAACTCAAAAACCATAGGGATTCTCCACCTGCTCCATTTCATAAAATCAAAGTTCTTGTGACTATGGTAGCTTGTGTATGCTTGCTCTATCTCACGAGATGACATTTCCTACTTTGTTTGATGTAGATTCCATTGTCATCAAAATGCGTGATAAGGGCATGGAACCATGCCTACCAGGATGGCTAGGCAGCTTATATGATGTTGTAGTCCTGTCAACTCTAGAGGCTGAAGATTATGCATAAATGAATGAAGAGGGAGATTTGGATTGATTACACCTCCATTCCTTAAACTCCCTTGCAATTATTGTAGCCTTCTAGTACCGGCCTTGCATTCAAGTACTCCCTTCCCTCTATGAGCAACTACAATTGCCATGTTGAGACAATGGTATACTATGGGTATTATAGTTACATATTAAATCATGCATCATTCATTGGTTTTGTCATGTTTATCTATTGTAACATGTACCTAATTAAGTTATTTAAAGAATAAGTAAAATTTTCATCTTTGAGAGCCTTAGTATCAATTTATAGATAATTGTATATTAGCATACAAGAAAAATGTCTCAATATCTACGAGATTATAGATCTCTTACTCATAAAGTAAATTGGAATTCGACAATTACATCAACCTCTTTCAAGAAGAAAAATGAGAGAGAGAGAGAGAGAGAGAGAGAGAGAGAGAGAGAGAGAGAGAGAGAGAGAGAGAGAGAGAGGGAGGGAGAGACTCTTAGTAGATAATGTAAAGCGTGTCAACTCTCAAAAGTTTTTTTTTTTGGAGGGGGGATACACTCATAAAGACCTATTAGACAGGTCGATACTTATGAAGCCTTATGATTTTCAAAGTGTAAATAGGCGATGCCTATCTTGCATGAAGCCTTTTCTATGAGCTAATGCAAAAGAGAGATCACACTTTCTCAGTATTTGCTCATTATGGGGATCTACCTAATGATGGATTTCTTTTTTGGTACAGTGATGGTAACAACACCAGCTTCATCTTGGGCTGTTATTTTGTCCAAAATAATGTTGTCTAGTAGCTGGAATTGGCGAAGAAAGCTACCTTGAGGCCTCTCAATACTGTACTCAATTATATAGTCTCTAGTCCTTTCTAGCTCATTGATGTGCACACCAATAATTTGAAGCACATTGCCCGGGAGCACTTGTAAGCTTATGTCATCCTTGGTCAAACCTACAAAAAAAACACAATTTCAAACACTTCTTCATGTGGGGTATTGTTTGATGATATTGTTGATACATCAAGAACCCTCTTACCACTGAAAGATATTATAATTGGGCAGATTATTTCAATATGAAGGTCATATAGTTAAAGTATAGCTTACACATTATGTACATAGCATTGAGAAGCCTAGTATTTAAAGGTGGTCATAGTTGACAAATTTCCAACGGTGAGTGTAAGCTAATCTAGCTCTAGCCAATGATTTAACATCGTTTTCACGTGGAAAATGCCAATGAGGTTTGCCATTTACTTACTTCATTAGTTAGACTTCCACATGTAAAATCACCTAACGAATCATAATAAAATTTACATCATTTAGTCACCTCAAACCACTTCTAGCTCCTTGACAATGTCATGTCGATTCACCCTTCAAAAGCTATGACAATGTCATGTCGATTGTCCATTCAAATAATGGTAAGACTACCAACCATAACCAATGCATTCATTATACCAACCACCAGCCAATGTATTCATCTAGTCAATCGTCGAATCACATGGAAAATGCCAATGAGCATCGCCACATACGTACTTCATAATGAGATTTTCACACGTAAAATCGCTTCGAAGAAGCTATGACACTTTGATTCTACGTGCAAGAGGGAGCTCTGCTGGTCACCTGGTACATCGAGCTTGATGTGGTGTGCCGACGCAGTCTCGAGCCAGTCCACCTTGAGCTCGCCAACGCTGGCAATGGTAGGGAAGCGAGAGAAGCTGGCCATGATATAGGGAAGCGCGCGCAGACACAGAGAATGAGAGAAAGAGAGAGAGAGAGAGTGTGTGTGTGTGTGTGAGTACTAAGCCAACGAATGGGAAGGGATGAGCCAGCACCTGCCCTTTTATAGTAGTAGCGCTCGCGCGCTCTCTCTCTCTCTCTCTCTCTGTGTCTCTGTGCGCCTTTGCGGGGTCTCTACTCAACCCCCGTCGGGTTATTTCCTTCCCTTTCAGCTGACTCGCTACAAAAAGCATAGATATTACAAAAAGCATAGATAAAGTGTACAAAAAGCATAGATAAAGTGTAGAAAAATCATTACATGTGTGAAGTACATCACTACAAAGATATTATCTTTACTATCACATAGATACCTAGAGGTTGTGGATAAGCAAGCTCAAGTGCTATAGGATGAAAATGCCCTATCAACCTATACTCAGATAATGTTTTGGTCTTCCTTACTCCTTGCAATGTTTAGGTTGGATCATAATCATTAAGGATGGCATGAATAGCCACCATTCAATAGACTCAATGATGCATGCATGTCTCTAGCAACAATAAGTAATCATGGGAGAGAGAATGGTGAGTGATAGGAAGAAGACTCTGCTAATAAGGCATCAACCTTGGCAAATATAAGGGTGTGAATCATGATTATAGAAGTGAGTGAGATGTCATGTTTTCACCCTTTATGCACAATATAAGAGATACAATCTGCCAAGAAGATACCATTTTGAGTGATTTTGTCCCATGTGTATAAGAAACAAAGAGCCATGCATATTTGGCACTTTAACACCCAAAAATTGCATATTTTTCCTTAAAATGCATAGTCTTGGGTTTTGCGTTGTCAAGCATTTTTTTGAAAACTGAAAACCCCTAGTCATCAAACTGTAGATATGTTTGATTTTTGTTAGCTTAGTTATTTGCATGACTGTTTGTTTTGTCATCAAGCATCCCTGAGTCCATGACATCTAGGAGACTAGTGATCCCGCAACTGATCCATATAGCAGAGCAATCCAAGAATGCTTCTCATGAAGCAAGCACAACTCATGAGTACAAGGTTATAATGCATAAGCATCAAAGTAGTGCACAGCATTAGAGTGGCACATAAGAGACAACAACTGAGAATGAGAGAAAGAGAGAGAGAGAGAGAGTGTGTGTGTGTGTGTGTGTGAGAGTACTAAGCCAACGAATGGGAAGGGATGAGCCAGCACCTGCCCTTTTATAGTAGTAGCGCTCGCGCTCTCTCTCTCTCTCTCTCTCTCTCTCTCTGTGTCTCTGTGCGCCTTTGCGGGGTCTCTACTCAACCCCCATCGGGTTATTTCCTTCCCTTTCAGCTGACTCGCTTGCTCCTTTCCTACATTGTTTATCTTTTGTTTATCCTTTCCAACCATCATTCTCCCCCGCCGTCCCCTTGAGTGCATAAGAAGCCTCCATTCTGCTGTTCATTAGCATACGGCCACCTCTCTTCAATGAGTTTTGAAACGTCGGCACTTACAACTATGAATTGAGAGAAAGACAATTGCAACATTATTGTGACGTTCAAAAATAGTAGTCTTGTATTGCTACATCGAGGAATGCACTTAATAAAACTCTTGCAATTCCAATGTGAACATAAAGTGTACAAAAAGCATTACATGTGTGAAGTACATCACTACAAAGATATTATCTTTACTATCAGATAGATACCTAGAGGTTGTGGATAAGCAAGCTCAAGTGCTATAGGATGAAAATGCCCTATCAATCTATACTCACATAATGTTTTGGTCTTCCTTACTCCTCGCAATGTTTAGCTTGGATCATAATCATTAAGGATGGCATGAATAGCCACCATTCAATAGACTCAATGATGCATGCATGTAGGCCTATTGTCTCTAGCAACAATGAGTAATCATGGGAGAGAGAATGGTGAGTGATAGGAAGAAGACTCGTGCTAATAAGGCGTCAACCTTGGCAAATATAAGGGTGTGAATCATGATTATAAGAGTGAGTGAGATGTCATGTTCTCACCCTTTATGCACAATATAAGAGATACAGTCTGCAAAGAAGATACCATTTTGAGTGATTTTGTCCCATGTACAAGAACCAAAGAGCCATGCATATTCGGCACTTTAACACCCAAAAGTTGCATATTTTTCCTTAAAACGCATAGTCTTGGGTTTTGCATTGTCAAGCGTTTTTTTGAAAACTGAAAATCCCTAGTCATCAAACTGTAGATATGTTTGATTTTTGTTAGCTTAGTTGTTTGCATGACTATTTGTTTTGTCATCAAGCACCCCCGAGTCCATGGCATCTAGGAGATTAGCGATCTTGTAGCTCCATATTAGAGCAGAGCAATCCAAGAATGCTTCTCATGAAGTAAGCACAACTCATGATGCAAGGTTGTAATGCATAAGCATCAGAGTAGCACATAGTATCAGCCTGGTGCACAGGAGACAGCTGAGAGCACATAGACTCTCCAAAGTCAATCATAGAAGAAGGGCGAGCATCCCGGACACATGGCAAACGAGATCTCAAGATAGTATGCGGTCTCATTGAAGCAGAAGACTGACATACGGTTGTAGCATCAACCATAGTCGATGAGAAGGTTGTTCGTGAGAGGTATGGGAAGCCACAGATTCCTTTTACGAAGAGAGAGCCAGCTAAATATAACTTGAATGTAGACATCTTGAGAAATGGAGATTTGAGATACAGACAAATCCGAAATCTCAAACAAGTTGTTGACAAAGAGTAGAAAGCCAAAAAACTGGTGGAAGTGTGCTCCTTGGCTAAGTATGTGGAGAAGTTTGGGGGCAGAGTTAACCATCAGAGGTGTACTAAGTTCTTGACAAATTGTGATGTAGAAAAAAGAGCAAGGACTATCGCAGCAAAAACAACAGAGGGACTACAAAAGGTAGAGATTCCTCTCTTAGCAAAATTGATGCATTGAGCTCTAGGCCTACCATAGCACCCTTTCAAACCAAAGAAAAGAAAAGACATTGTGTTGTCTCAGTTCAAATTTACAAAGCAGGCAATGGGTAATGATTGCACCAAGCTAGAGGTAATCCCCAATCCAGATTTACAACTACATGCCAATTTTATATACACATTGTTCTCCGATGCTCACCACAATGCTACAATGAATAGGATCCACTTGACCATGTCAAAAGACTTGGTCACATACCACTTGAAGGATGTGGACCTCAATGCGTACATAAGAAACATAATACAGATAATGGCCAAGTTACTAGCGGTGGCTGTGGAGTCTAAGGAAGTCACTCATGGAAGCCAAAAACCAACTGGAGGAAAAGTTGCAATGGTGGCTTTTGGCAGTATACTAACTGCCATTGTGGAGAAAGTTCTAAATGGCCCAAATGTAGTCAGGAAATGGGTGGCAAGCACATAAGAGGACATGTCAACCAACTCAATACAGGAAGTAACCTCAAAAGAAAAGACCACAAGCAAAGGAGGATCCAATACACACGAGAAGCAAAATGAAACCCAAGAAGGAGAGAGTACGCAAACCTCCCAAGGCAAAAGAAAGATGCAAATACTGAGGAACAAAAAGATAAAATAAGAGAGAATGAAAAGGATAGAACATGTAGAGTAAGGAGAGCTCGAAAGCATTAGAAAGGAGAAAGAGGAGAAAGCTAGAAATGGAGAAAAAGCACTGAAAGATGACCAATAAAAAAGTAAGGATAAGAGTTTTGCAAAATGGGGGAAAAAGATAGACACTACCAAGAACCAAGGGAAAGAGGAAAAAATACCCTTGAAAGAAAAGGATGCACTAGAAATGGCCATGGAGGAATCCCAAAAGGTAGATTCAGAGGAATGCCAAACCAAGGAAAGACATAAGAATGAGGACTATCATTACAAAAATCTTTGGAGCAAATAGGAGGAGAAAGAAGAGTAGACATGGATGCTCCATCAAACCCACCCCAACCTGGAGCAAGACTAGGTAAAACTATAGAGAAAGTAGGATGTTTAGTAAGTGGAGGACACCATGGGGTTGAAGACAAGGGGAAATACCTAATCCAACCAAGAGCATTACCAACACTCCCATCACCACTCCCACCACCAAGCCAATAGGTAGAAAAAGCCATACCACCCCTACCCTTAACCCTTGTAGAGGAGAAGGGAGCAACCAAGTTGCCTTGGCAGCACAATGGTTGGAGGCAATGCATTTGTTGGTCTCTAAAAGTAGATAAAAAGAACTAGCAGTCATTGGATCAAAGAGACTAGCCAGAGAGGAAGTAGAATCAAAGAGGAGGGTGAGAAGATCCCAAGGGTAAACGAAACATAATCTCACATGCCACTCATCACACAAGGAGTTGGATAGGACTTTCATGATTTACCTATGTCACCCTAAAATGGTAGTACACAAGGTGTGTCTAGACCCTAATGATGGAGATAGCTTTACTACTAGCAAAGAGAGGAGTAGACAATAGAAAGTACGAATAAGTATTATAGGAGTACACACAAGAGAAGGAGATCAAGGAAAAATGGAAAGCACAACACAAGGAGGGCATGGCCACTATGACTCAACTAGTAGGGATGGTGAAGCAATAAGAAGACTAGATCAACTAATTGCAACAAGATAGAGAAGAAACTATACAAGTGAAGGATAGGATGCTCCAGTTGGAAGGGCAATAGGAGGAAGCTAATAGGAACAAGGAAGACCTTGATCAAAGAATAGAAGAACTCAACAAGGAGAAAGAAGAACTTCAACGAAATATAAGGGACCAAGCTACCACTTTGGAAGCCTTGATGAAGTGGCAAAATATAGGGTTAGAACAAGCCAAGAAGATAGTGTAACAATCACTACAAAGATTTGAGCTGGTAGCGATGGCGATTAGCGACGACGAGTATCGGTGTTGCTATTAGCGATGGTCTACAGGGAAAAAAGCGGGCCGAAACCGAGGGCAGCTTTATTTCGCGTTTTCGTGTTTTGTGTTTTGAGAGCGAGAGCAAGGGAGAGAGCGACCATTGTGAGAGAAGGAGAGGAAGAAGACTTGCCACCACCGCCGTTGCCGTTGTTCGCAAAGGAGAGGAGGAGCCGCCCCACACTCGCCATATCTCATCGGTGAGTCTCCCTCTCTCATTCTTTTGCTTGTTTAAGGTTTAAATCACTTTCTCTTTTGCTTGTTTAGGAGAGGAAATGAGAGAGAAAGAGAGGGAGAGGGAGAGAGAGGGAGAGAAAGAGAAAGAGAGGGAGAGGGAGAGGAAGGGGGAGAAAATGAGAGAGGGAGAGAGAGAAAGAGAGGGAGAGGGAGAGGGAGAGGGAGAGGGAGAGGGAGGGAGAGTGCATTCTCTCTCTCCCTCTCCCTTTTTCTTGTTTAAGGTTTAAATCACTTTCTCTTTTTCTTGTTTAGGAGAGGAAATAAGAGAGAGAGAGGGAGGGAGAGGGAGAGAGAGGGAGAGGGAGGGAGAGTGTATTCTCTCTCTCCCTCTCCCTTTTGCTTGTTTAAGATTTAAATCACTTTCTCTTTTGCTTGTTTAGGAGAGGAAATGAGAGAGAAAGAGAGGGAGAGGGAGAGAAAGAGAAAGAGAGGGAGAGGGAGAGGGAGGGGGAGGAAATGAGAGAGGGAGAGAAAGAGAAAGAGAGGGAGAGGGAGACAGAGGGAGAGTGCATTCTCTCTCTCCTTCTCCCTTTTGCTTTTGGAGAGTGTTAGGATATATTGTGAGTGGGAGAGAAAATGCGAGAGAATGAGAGGGAGAGGGAGAGAGAGGGAGAGAAAGAGAAAGAGATGTATACTCAAATGGATAGCTTTATGGAGATGTATGTCTACTCAAATGGATAGCTTTATGGAGATGTATGTCTACTCAAATGGATAGCTTTTGTCTACTCAAGATGTAGTCCACCTGTGTGTGTGTATATTGGAACGATAACATATCCATGATTATGGTAATGGTATGCACTTTTCTTTTTGTATGGGTACCATTACATCGACTCCTTAAGAGGGCTAAAAATCAGTCATACACTTTATAAAGTCTAATTAGGAGATTTAAGATGCACGATAATAGACTTATCGATAATGGTATGCAATGTGCTTTGCCATGGGCCACGTACATTGGTGACTCTTTAAGATGGCTTAAAATTGGTCATATCCTTCATAATGTCCAAGTAGGGGATCTAATTGTGATATGCATAATTCATTGTTTTTGTATTAACTTTATAGGCATAACAAATTAGTAATCATCACTACAAGATATAGACCTTATAGCGACGTTTAAAGCGACGAAAATACAAACAACAAAATTTGCCCCCGTCGTCGCAAAAAGCGTCGTTATTGACGACGCCATAGAATCGTCGTTATAACCGTCGCTATATGCGTCGGCGACGCATATAGCGATGATTACAGAGAATTTGCGACGCTGATAGCGACGGCAATAGTGACGCGTGCAGTAAATTTGCGACGCAAATAGCGACGGTAACAGAGAAAAAAAAAATTTTGTGGCAGGGCAGCAAGCTGCCTGCCACATATAGCACTGTGTGCTGCATGAGAGCCATACAAAATAGTTTCTGCACTGCTTCATACAAAGCGTTTGCAAACAAAAAGAATGTATACTGAAATCATAAAACTGATGGATGAAATAAATACATGATATCGCATAAAATGCGATTGGTACAATCATAAAACAATATCACTAATACATAGAAAATGTCTACATAGATCGGGCGACTAAAAACTAAAGGTATGTGAGCTCTAAGGATCCAAGGGCGAGCTACAAATCGTCGTCCCCCGAAAGCTCTTCCCGCTGTAAAGGAGCATCAAACGGATTCTGCAGAAAAAGAAACAACATATCAATCCACCATACAATAATGCATTCAAATATCTCATGGTAACTACGGATAAGAAAGATGAGTGACTTACTGGGCCGCCGCGTCTATACAATCGGTCGATCAATGATCTGAGACCGTGCCTCTCCACATATCGAGTCTCAAGGCCTTGCGGATAGCGATTTGTAATGGAGTGCTGCAAAGAAAACAAAATGCTAACTGTTAGAAACATGATTGTCAGTACAAAGAATATCTCAAAAAAACAAATAAGCAAAACAAAAGAGAATCTTACAAAGTCCTCCAAATATGTCCTGTGGCCGCCACTCCCAAGATGATGTACCGATCCGGCCTCGATTCGTGCCCTCGCCGCCTCCCGCTGCTGACTCCAACGTCCTGGCGAATTTGTAGCCTCCTCCCTTAGTCGGTGCCAGTCGTCTGCATCTAACCACTCGGGCTTTGGAGCCCCACTCTTGATTGCCTTGCGTGCGTCAGATCGTCTATGTGACATGTATGCATGCATGCAATCCATCATCCAGCCCATAGAGAATCTATCCACTGTGGCTGGCACCGGGAACTCCTCGTGCAAGGATGCTACTATGTACTCCTTGCTCCCCTCCGGTATGTTCCTCCAATGATCCAGGACATTGTGCCGAAAAACTTGTTGGCACAACTCCCTCATGCGAGCCATCACCCTCCTCCCCTCATCATTCATGATGATGGCTCTTGACATGCCATCCACTAGGTATCCATAATCCCTAGGAGTGTGCCTTGTATGGGCCCTCTCCCATCTCCGTCCACGCTCCTGGGCATATCCAGGAGATCCCTAAACATCCGGTGTACCGACTGGGGTACCCTCTCCCGGAGTGCC
This sequence comes from Lygodium microphyllum, assembly GCF_053477565.2. Classification (NCBI taxonomy): domain Eukaryota; kingdom Viridiplantae; phylum Streptophyta; class Polypodiopsida; order Schizaeales; family Lygodiaceae; genus Lygodium; species Lygodium microphyllum. The sequence continues at coordinate 118,022,679 of NC_141147.1, forward strand.
ACACAAAGGGGTGCCACCAGAGGGTGTGCCACCAAAAGGAGTGCCACCAGAGGGGGTGCCACCAAAAGGAGTGCCACCAAAAGGCGTGACATCTGCCGACGGCTGCGCAAAAGCCGGAGTAACTGGAGTGGACGTCCCCACAAGTGTGACAAATCCTGGCGGTGACCGAGCTCCAGCTGAACGACGAGACGGAGACATTGCGTCCGTGTCTCCACAGCAACACCCCCCTGATCCTCCTGCAGTCGCAGTCCCTCCCTCTGGCCCAAGTCGGGAGCGTCGAGATCGTCTACTCAAAGCTGAAGCATCTGATCGCGCCGAAGCTGATCTAGCAGAGCGTCCTGACGAAGAACGAGACAACTCCTGATCTGCTATCTCTCTGAATCTCGCGAGCTGATCTGGAGACATACGTGCCATCATCTCCTGAAACTCCTCATCGCTCATCCCTCGACTCATCCTGAAAATGTCGATACCTGCACAGATAAAAAATAATGTTAGAATAATCAATTTAAACTATACAAAGCACATTAATAAAATCATTTTTGAAAAATCCCTCTTAAAATGCATATCTTATCTACCTTTATGGAAGATCTAAACAACAAATTGAGTAATACAATTCTCCAAGAATGAAGTATTCTATGGTCCCATGTTAATCTCCTGACACAACTCTGCATACACTGGAAGGTCGATAGACATGTCACCACAAAACAACGAGTCTGTCTCGTTCTCAAAAAATTCTACGACTTCTGTATTTCCATCATTGTTAGACGATGCAAGCTCCAAGCTTGCGGTGGTCTCCACCCCTTGTAATTTCGATCCCTCTATTTGCATATTTTCTTCATCTATGCCTGGAATATCGCTTTGATCGTATACTCTCGCACCTCGAGGAGTTGAAGGTATAACATACCACCATCGAGGTTGTCGGGGATTTGGATAGAAGATTACCTGTTCACAAACACTTACAAACCATCTTCAAACCATTGTGACATAAACCATGTCGTATTACAATTAGCAAGCAAATGCCTAGTTGCACCTGTTCACAATGGGCCGGCAACACAAAGGTGTCGCGCAAATCCATCCATTTTTTTTCGGAATCTATTTCGAGAAATCCAGATGGACCTCGTCGAACTGTTGCGCTAGCTCCTCCAAGTACCACTTTGAACCACTGCACGTCGAATATTATCATGGAGAAGCTACGGTAATCCACCGTAATAATACTTTGCAAATTTTCAAAATACTCCATCTCATCCACAACCGTGTTCGGATCCGTTGCTCGTCGCGGGCTCTCTTGCTCAAACCTTGCCATGACACCACAGTCCATTGTGGAGCGCATTTTGTCAATACACTCCACCCGAAAATGCCGTCCGCGCGACCACGCTGCACTATCTATTTTGTACTGCACATTGAAACACTCAAATTAGATGTAGCAAGCAAATTTAGATACGACACATTCTAAACCCCTCATTACCTTTGGACTACATCCCCTCGAGAACTCCCACTCCTCCATTGAGACCTCTGTCCCTTCCCTGGATGTTGCGGTCAAGGCTCCATGCAACCATCGTGTTGACATAAACCGCGGCATCTCCTCCATGCCTTCGGGATATCGAATCGGTCGGTGACGCATACTGCGTCGGAATTTGGCTCGTGCTTCCTCTCGATCTTGCCTTGCAATCTGGTACTTGGCGAGCCACGTCTCCATGGAGGCATGGTGCAACATACAAAAGCGATTCACCTTCTCTTCCATTGAGGCATCCATTCTTTTTTCTACCCCATTTACAACCACCACATCTCCAGTCAGCCTGTCATTGTCCTTCAGCGTCCATAGCATTTCATTGTCTGGTTCCACCATTGGTAGCCATTGTGAGATATGCACTAACGCCTCTGACACCAACCAACCTTCCACCATGCTACCTTCCGGACGAGCTCGTTGTCGCACAAAGCCTTTCAGGGTTTTCATGAAGCGCTCCAGGAAGAACATCCATCGCGTATGGACAGGTCCAGCAATCTCCACTTCATCCACAAGATGCACAAGAAGGTGAACTTGTATCGTGAGCATGCTAGTGGGCAGGTATTTCTCAAAGAGACAGACCGTCTCAACTACTCCCTGCCTTGCGGATTCAATAGAGGACGTCTTAATCACTTTCTGTGAGATCCATTGCACCAAAGTCGACAGCTTGTAAATGGCCCCGCGAATTTCTGGAGTTAGGCATCCCGCGATCGCGATCGGTAGGACAAACTGCCAAAAATGAGAAAGCATTAAGAATAATGGTCACTTTTCAAATTTCAAAATGTCCACGCTAATTAAAATCCATTCTGTTCACAAACCTGACATATCTTATGCCAATCATGGGATTTTAGCCCAGAAATCTGGTCATCTTTAGAAAATGCGGACCTGAGAGAACGCATCATACCCGTCGAAGTGCGGATAGGCTTGATTACTTGCTTCACAATGCGCTCTTCTTTGGTAGACAAAACCCAGGGAGCGCGAGGAAGCTGCACTCCCCCTTCAGCACTCGACTGCGGCCAAAGCGCCTCCATCTTACCTACCTCCTTTAAATCCATTCGTGCCCCTATAGTGTCTCTCTTTCCTATGATGTGGTCCCATAGCAAGCTGCCCACATTTTTGAAAATATGCATGGGATCCAACAAGTGGTTGACCTGTAAGTGGGTCCAATATGGCAACTCATAGAAAACTGAGAACCGCCGCATTCCATTTGGATGTGAATCCGGGTTTACCATTTTCAGCTCGTACCAGCTTGCAGTGTTCATACGTGCTGGAGGTCGTCCAAGAAAACCTTCCCTGAGTTCATGATCCTCCGGCAAGAAAGCGGCGTGTCCTTGATATACCATCTTCTTCATGGTTCGTGACCTTCGGGAGTCTAACTGTGGCCCACACAATGGACATGCATGATAACCTGAGGTAACGAGACCTGCAAGGCGATCCAAGACCTACTGAATACTTGATTGAATGAAATAAAATATAGATATTACCGGCGAGAACAAAGGTCTGCTCACCTGAGCACTCTCCCAATCTCGGAAAGTCATGCATCGTCCACATGAGAATGGCTCGAATGTTGGCTGACTGCCGACCATCGCGCCTGCTCATATCTTGCACCGTGACCCCCTCCTCCCACAAAATCTTAAGCTCATCGACTAATGGATGAAGATACACGTCCATATTTTTTACTTTGTAGCGGCCCGGGACGAGCAAGCTAAGGATGAGATGTCCTTTCTTCGTAGAAAGCCATGGAGGAATGTTGTAGTTGACAAGCACTATAGGCCACACACTGTAAGAAGTTGAGCGCAGACCGAATGGGTTCACACCATCCATGGCGAGACCGAGCCGAAGATTCCTTGGCTCTCGCGCAAAGCCTGGGAAGGTAGAGTCAATGTGGCTCCATGCACGCAAATCTGCTGATATTCGTTGAACTCCATCCGTGGACCTATTCTGCACATGCCACGTTGTCAAGCTTGCCATGGCAGACGTGCGAAACATGTGGTTTATGCGGGGGATGAACGGAAAGTGTCTGAGGACTTTTTGAGGGATGGTTTGCCCTTGCAAGTCCTGTCGATACCTGTGAGCACCACACTTTGGGCATGTCTCCATACTCTCGTATTCATCTCGAAACAATATGCAGTCGTTGATACATGCATGGATGTTATTGTAGTCCATGCCAAGCTTCCGTAAAACATGTGGCGCATCATCACGAGACTCAGGCATGGTGTTTGCAGGTGGCAATATATGATATTTCAATAACATGAAAAAATCATAAAACACCTTGAAAAATCTATCCATGTTTGCAATAATACTGTTAAAAAAAAACAATGAAGTCTGTGTGCAAGGTACCTGAATAACTCAGTCACACTCGTATCGCTCCAACCGTATTTTGCTTGCACACTTAAGAGTGCAAGCAATGTCTTCAACCGAGATACTCGGCACCCATCATATAATGATATGGATGCTTCCTCTCTGAGCGGGTCAGATGTCTCAACATCCATGGGAATCAATGCATCGATCATTGTCTCCATCTCAGGCTCCAAGATTGTAGGCAAGTCGAGAAGGTTGTCTGTCTCCTCTAGCATTGACGGTATAGATGGGCCTTGCAAGTGGTCGATTGGCTCCTGCAATCCATTCCTTCGCACGTCCACGAACTCTTCTAATTGGCCGCAAAGGGTGCACTCCCCCTTGGGTCGAGACATCACCCCCCTGGATACAAAATTTACCAACAAGACCCAATCTTATTGTGTATGGTTTTCAATTAGCTTGAGAGTAAAATGCATGAAAAATGCTAACTTCAAATTACCGTTTGCTGAAAGTCTGCAATCGCCTGATCAATGATCTCAGATTGAAACTCGCCAAATCGTCGTACGTGTTCTATAGACAATCGACGTTTTTGTCTAATTGCCAACTTGCATTGAGAGCAAGGACATGGGACACGCTGATTAAGATACGACTCGCGGTCTTGAACAATAGGACCTTCTTTGTTTGCCATCTTATCTACATTACAGCAAACAAGGCTTAAATGGATAGCTTTATGGAGATGTACGTCAAGTTGCAAGTTGACCATAAACCTTGCATTGTATATAGTAGTCGAGAGATTTTCCGATGTTATATCTCGGCCTTGTATCATGCTCAACGATTTGTTTGTCCCGGTAGATAATTTTTTGTTATATCTCGGCTTTGAGTATAAGTAATCCATTTTAAAATTAATGCGCGCCATCTATGAAATTTTATAACTATAGTAATAAAATTTATTTCAATCAATTCTACTCATAGTCATAAGACCTGAGAGAAATTATCCTATACTCAATTTAAGGGTTTCTTTTTCTATAACAATAATTTTGGGTTCATTTTGATGAAGTACGTGGCCGTATGCAAAGCACATTGCATACCATTATCAATACGTATATTATCTTCAATTTTCTTCCCTTCCCTCTCCCTCTCTTTCTCTCCCTCTCCCTCTCTTCCTCTCTTTCTCTCACCCTCACCCTCTCCCTCTCCCTCTCGTTCTCTTTCTCTCCCTCTCTCATTTCCTCCCTCCCCCTCCCTCTCCCTCTCCCTCCCTCTTTCTCCCTCTCCCTCTCCCTCTCCCTCTCCCTCTCCCTCCCTCATTTCCTTCCCCTCCCCCTCCCTCTCCCTCTTCCTCTCCCTCTCCCTCTCTTTCTCTTTTTTTCCCTCTCCCTCTCTATCTCTCTTTCTCTCTCATTTCCTAAACAAGCAAAAAATAAAGTGATTTAAACATCCTCCAAGCAAAAGGGAGAGGGAGAGATACAATGCACTCTCCCTCTCTTTCTCTTTCTATCCCTCTCTCATTTCCTTTCCCTTCCTCTCCCTCTCACTCTCTTTCTCTCTCATTTCCTCTCCTAAACAAGTAAAAAATAAAGTGATTCAAACATTAAACAAGCAAAAGGGAGAGGGAGGGAGAGAGAGAATGCACTCTCCCTCCTTCTCCCTCTCTTTCTCTTTCTCTCCCTCTCCTATTTCCTCCCCCTCCCTCTCCCTCTCCCTCTCCCTCTCCCTTTCTCTTACTCTCTCGTTTCCTCTCCTAAACAAGCAAAGAAGAAAGTATTTTAAACATTAAACAAGCAAAAGGGAGAGAGAGAGAATGCACTCTCCCTCTCTTTCTCTCCCTCTCCCTCTCTTTCTCTCCCTCTCTCTCCCTCTCCCTCTTCTTCTCTTTCATTTCCTCTCCTAAACAAACAAAAGAGAACGATTTAAACCTTCAACAAGTAAAAGAAAGAGAGAGGGAGACTCACCAATGAGATATGGCGAGCGTGGGCGGCTTCTCTTTGCAACGAGGGCTCCTCCTCTCCTTCACGAACAACGACGGTGGCGGTGGCGGTGGCGGCGTCAAGTCTCTTCCTCGTCTTCTCCCACAAAGCCTTGGCTCTCTCCCTCGCTCTCTCCCTCGCTCTCGCTCTCAAAAGGCGAAGAAAACAAAATGAAAACGGTGCTCTGGTTTCGACCGCGCTTTTTTTCCCTGCAGCGTCGCAATTGGCGTCGCTATATCCAATTGAGCATAGGATATTTTCTTCAAATGTTATGACTATGAGTAGAATTGTTTGAAATAAATTTTATTACTATAGTTGATAAATTTCATAAATGGCATTAATTTTTATACATGGATTTCAACACCATGGATGCATCAATATCAACCTCAATGTTTTACAAAATTTGCTTCTCAAGCTCCTGCAGAGGCTAAAACCTCTCAAGCAAGAGCTTATGGTCAGCTTGCAACTTGACATATATCTCCATAAAGCTATCCATTTGAGCCTCATTTGTTGTAATGTAGATAAGATGGAAAACGAAGAAGGTCTTATTGTTCAAGATCACGAGGCGTATCTTAATCAGCGTGTCCCATGTCCTTGCTCTCAATGCAAGTTGGCAATTAGACGAAAACGCCGATTGTCTATAAAACACGTACGACGATTTGGTGAGTTTCAATCTGAGATCATTGATCAGGCGATTGCGGATTTTCAGCCACGGTAATTTGAAGTTAATATTAATCAATATGCATTGTACTCGCAAGCTAATTGAAAACCATGCACAATAAGATTGGGTCTTGTTGGCAAATTCTCTATCCAAGGAGGTGATGCCTCGTCCCAAGGGGGAGTGCAACCTTTGCGGCCAATTAGAAGAGTTCGTGGGCGTGCGATGGATGGAGTGTAGGAGCCAATAAACCACTCGCAAGGCCAATCTATATCGTCAATGCCAGAGGAGATAGACAACCTTCCAAAACTACCTACAATCTTGGAGCCTGAGATGGAGGCAATGATCGATGCATTGATTACCATGGATGTCGAGACATCTGATCCGCTTAGAGAGGAATCATCCATACCATTATATGATGGGTGTCGAGTATCTCGGTTGAAGACATTGCTTTCACTCTTAAGTGTGCAAGCAAAATACGGGTGGAGCGATACGAGTGTGACCAAGTTATTGAGGTACCTTGCACATAGGGTTCATTTATTATTATTTTTTGACACTATTATTACAAACATTTGTGCTTTTTCAAGATGTTTTATGATTTTTTTCAGGTTATTGAAATATCATACATTACCACCTGCAAATACCATGCTTGAGTCTTGTGATGATGCACGACATGTTTTACGGAAGCTTGGCATGGACTACAATAACATCCATGCATGTATCAATGATTGCATACTATTTCAAGAAGAATACGAGACTATGGAGACATGTCCAAAGTGTGGTGCTCACAGGTATCGACAGGACTTGCAAGGGCAAACCATCCCTCAAAAAGTTCTCAGACACTTTCCGCTCATCCCCCGCATAAACTACATGTTTCGTACGTCTGGCATGGCAAGCTTGACAACGTGGCATGTGCAGAACAGGTCCATGGATGGAGTTCAACGAATATCAGCGGATTTGCGTGCATGGAGCCACATTGACTCTACCTTCCCACGCTTTGCACGAGAGCCAAGGAATCTTCGGCTCGGTCTCGCAATGGATGGAGTGAACCCATTCGGTTTGCGCTCAACTTCTTACAGTGTGTGGCCTATAGTCCTTGTCAACTATAACATCCCTCCATGGCTTTCTACGAAGAAAGGACATCTCATCCTTAGCTTGCTCGTCCCAGGCCGCTACAAAGTAAAAAATATGGACGTGTATCTTCGTCCATTAGTCGATGAGCTTAAGATTTTGTGGGAGAAGGGGGTCACTGTGCAAGATATGAGTAGGCGCGATGGTTGGCAGTCAGCCAACATTCGAGCCATTCTCATGTGGACAATGCATGACTTTCCAGGATTGGGATAGTGCTCAGGTGAGCAAGCCTCTATTCTCGCTGGTAATATCTATATTTTATCTCATTCAATCAAGTATTCACTAGTTCATGGTGTCGGAATAGGTCTGGTTACCTCAGGTTATCAGGCATGTCCATTGTGTGGGCCACAATTAGACTCCCGAAGGTCACGAACTATGAAGAAGATGGTATATCAAGGACACGCCGCTTTCTTGTCAGAGGATCATGAACTTAGGGAAGTTTTCCTTGGACGACCTCCAACATGTATGAAGACCGCAAGCTGGTACAAGCTCAAAATGGTCCACGCAGAATCACATCCAAATGGAATGCGACGGTTCTTAGTTTTCTACGAATTGCCATATTGGACCTACTTACATGTCAACCACTTGTTGGATCTCATGCATATTTTCAAGAATGTGGGCAGCTTGCTATGGGACCACATCACAGGAAAGAGAGACACTATAGGGGCATGAATAGATTTGAAGGAGGTAGGTAAGATAGAGGTGCTTTGGCCGCAGTCGAGTGCTGATGGTCACGTGCAGCTTCCTCATGCTCCTTGGGTTTTTTCAGGTTTGTGCTACGAATGGATTGTAATTAGCGTGGGCATTTTGCAATTTGGAAGTGGCCATTATTCATAATGCTTTCTCATTTGTGGCAGTTTGTCCTCCCGATCCCGATCGCAGGATGCCTTACTCCACAAATTCGCAGGGCCATTTACAAGTTGACTTTGGTGCAATGGATCTCACAGTAAGAGAGTGGAGACGGTTTGTCTCTTTGAGAAATACCTACCCACTAGCATGCTCACGATACAAATCCACCTTCTTGTGCATCTTGTGAACGAAGTGGAGATTGCTGGACCTGTCCATACGCGATGGATGTTCTTCCTGGAGCACTTCATGAAAACCCTGAAATTCTTTGTACAACAACGAGCTCGGATAGAAGGTAGCATGGCCAAAGGTTGGTTGGTGTCAAAGGCGTTAGTGCATGTTTCACAATGGCTACCAACGGTGGAACCATACAATGAAATGCTATGGACGTTGAAGGACGATGATAGACTGACTAGAGATGTGGTGGTTGGAAATGGGGTAGAAAAAAGAATGGATGCCTCAATGGAAGAGAAGGTATTCACTTTTGTATGTTGCATCATGCCTCCATGGAGACGTGGCTCGCCAAGTACCAGATTGCAAGGCAATATCGAGAAGAAGCACGAGCTGAATTCCGACATAGTACGCGTCATCGACCGATTCGATATCCCATAGGCATGGAGGAGATGCTGCGGTTTATGTCAACGCGACGGTTGCATGGAGCCTTGATCGCAGCATCCAGCGAAGGGACAGAGGTCTCAATGGAGTGGGAATTCTTGAGGGGATGTAGTCCAAAGGTAATGAGGGGTTTAGAATCTATTGTATCTAAATTTTATATGCGACATCTAATTTCAGTGTTTCAATGTACAGTACAAAATATATAGTATAGCATGGTCGCGCAAACGGCATTTTTGCATGGAGCGTATTGACAAAATGCGCTCCACAATGGACTGTGGTGTCATGGCAAGGTTCAAGCAAGAGAGCCGACGACAAGCAACGGATCCAAACACGGTTGTGGATGAGATGGAGTATTTTGAAAAGTTGCAAAGTATTATTACAGTGGATTACCGTAGCTTCTCCATGATAGTATTCGATGTGTAGTGGTTCAAAGTGGTACTTGGAGGAGCTGGAGCAATAGTTCGACGAGGTCCATCGGGATTTCTCAAAATAGATTTTGAAAAAAAAAGGACAGATTTGTGTGACACCTTTGTGTTGTCGGCCTATTGTGAACAGGTGCATGGATTCATTTTCTTGCTAATTGTAATACGACATGGTTTATGTCACAATGGTTTAAACTCACTTTGTACATGTTTGTGAACAGATAATCTTCTATCCAAACCCCCGACAACCTCGATGGTGGTATGTTATACCTTCAACTCCCCGAAGTGCGAGAGTATATAATCAAAGCAATGTTCCGAGCATAGATGAAGATAATATGCAAATAGAGGGGTCGATATTACAAGGGGTGGAGGCCATCGAAAGCTTGGAGCCAGCATCGGCTAACAATGATGGAAATATAGGAGTACAAGAATTTTTTGAGAACGAGGCGGACTCATTCTATTGTGGTGACATGTCTATCGACCTTCTAGTGTATGCAGAGTTGTGTCAAGAGATTAACATGGGACCATAGGATACTCAATACTTGGAGCATCCACTTACTCAATTCATTGACCAATCTCTTATAAAGGTACATAAGATATACATTTTAAGAGAGATTTTTTAAAAATGATTTATATTACTGTGCTTTGTATAATTTAAATTGATTATTCTAACGCCATTTTTTATCTGTGCAGGTGACATTTTAAGGATGAGTCGAGAGATGAGCGATAAGGAGTTGCAGGACATCTTCGCACGCATGTCTCCAGACTAGCTCGCGAGATTCAGAGAGATGGAAGACCAGGAGCTGTCTCGTTCTTCGTCAGGGCGCTCTGCTAGATCTGCTTCAGTGCGATCGGATGCTTCGGCTTCGAGCAGACGATCTTGATGCTCACGACTTAGGCTAGAGGGAGGGAGTGCATTGGGATCAGGGGGATGCTATTGTGGAGACATGGATGTGGTGTCTCCGTCTCGTCGTTCAGCTAGAGCTGCGTCACCTCCAGGATTTGTCACACCTGTGGGGAGATCTACTCCTGTTATTCTAGCTTTTGCGCAGCCGTTAGCAGGTGGTACCCCTTTGGGTGCCACCCCTTTGGGTGCCACTCTGATAGAGGTTACCCCCGTCGGTAACACCGGATGTAGAGGGGTCTCTTGGATATGCCCAAGAGCGTGGATGCAGATGGGAGAGGACCCATCTTAGGCAGACTCTTAGGGGTTATGGATATCTGGTCGATAGTAGGTCACAAGCCATCATCATGAATGATGAGGGGAGGAGGGTGATGGCTCGCATGAGAGAGTTGTGCCAACAAGTTTTTTGGTACAACGTCCTGGATCATTGGAAGAACATACCAGAGGGGAGCAAGGACTACATAGTAGCATCCTTGCACGAGGAGTTTCCGGTGTCAGCAGCGCGAGGCGGCGAGAGCATGACTGGAGGTGGGAGTGGTCCATCATCTTGGGAGTGGCGACGACATGAATATTTGGAGGACTTTGTAAGTTTTTCTTTTGTTTTGTTTGTTTGTTTTTTTGAAATATTCTTTGTACTGACAATCATGTTTCTAACAGTTAGCATTTTGTTTTCTTTGCAGCACTCCATTACAAATCATGATCCACAAGGCCTTGAGATTCGATATGGAGAGAGGCACGGTCTCAATGCATTGATCGACCGGTTATATAGATGCGGCGGCCCTATAAGTCACTCATCTTTCTTGTCTGTAGTTACCATGAGATATTTGAATGCACTATTGTATGGTGGATTGATGTGTTGTTTCTTTTTCTACAGAGTCCATTCGATGCTCCTTTGCAGTGGGACGAGCTTTCGGGGGATGAGGATTTGTAGCTCGCCCTTGGATCCTTAGAGCTCACACACCTTTATTTTTTAGTGGCGTGATCTATATAGACATTTTCTATGTATTAGTGATATCCTGTCATGATTGTACCAATCGTTGTTTTATGCAATCATGTATTTATTTCATGTATCAATTTTATGATTTCAGTATACATTCTTTTTGTTTGCAAGCGCTTTATATACAGTAGTGCAAATTTTGTATGGCTCTCATACAGCACACAGTGCTATGTGTGACAGGGAAGCTTGCTGCCCTGGCACAAAATTTTTTTTATCCCTATTACCGTCGCTATTAGCGTTGCAAATTTACTGCTCGCATCGCTATTGTTGTCGCTATGCGCGTCACAAACTTACTGGTTGCATCGCTATTGGCGTCACTATTGGTGTCGCTATTGGCGTCGCAAATGCGACGCTACTAGCGACGCCAATAGCAACGTTTCTATGGCATCGTTAATAACGACGCTTTTTGCGATAACGGGGGAAAATTTTGTTGTTTGTATTTTCGTCGCTTTAAACGTCAGTATAAGGTCTATATCTTGTAGTGAATTAGAAGCAAGAAGTGAAGAATCATTGCAAGAGATTTGTAGAGGCGAGCACAAGCTCAACCACCAAGATCCATGGACCCCTTATTGTTCAAGCTTTTCCAGCGAGGACTAATGGCTACCTCTCACATAGCAATGCGCTATCCATCTCTACGAGTGTAGTGAGCTTACATTGATGCCCTGTGAGTTGCTTCCTCCCTCAAGCACTCCGATAGTCTCACAATTCGTGATGCAAGCTCAAGCATCCTCAAACCTCCACCTCTAAGCTCCATCCTCCATAGCCACGTGTGAGATGAGAGAAGAGAAGAGAAGAAGAAGAGAGGAGATGGAGGAGGGCTTCACCTCCAAGATCCCTTGCCCTCACACGCTCATTCCCTCACTCACTCACACTTCTTGCCTCAAGCCTCACAAGCAAGAAAGATAAGGGAAGAGAAGAAGAGAAGATGAAGAGTCCACTTTGCCACACACCAAAGAATAAGCTCTCATTTCCTTTTTGAACTTTATATACAAAGTCCTCTTTCCCTTGGGTGGTCATCCCCTTTTTACATGGCCGGCCATAGCCTAAGGCCCCCTTTTTCCAATGTTCTCCTATCTTTCTAGCTTCTTTCCTACCACCCATCTACCTTTACAATTTTGCACGAGTGAGAGCACGACGCTCTTGAAATAAATCATGGTGCGCCTTGCCCTCTTTTATAAAAGTATTCACTTGCACTTTTTCTTAACACGCCTTCATTTTCCATTCCACTTTTTCATTGGCCTTGTCTTTTGCTTTAGATTTTCTGGATTTTTCACTTTTTCACCTTATTCGTCTAAGGGTTAACATTACCCCCCTCCTAGTTGAGTGCAAAATCCATGGCACTTGTTTGGTGGTGAGTTGGAGGGTATTGCTGGGCTAGCAAAGTGGCTTTTTGAGTTTTTATACAAGCCATCTTGGGAGGTGTGTTGGAGGGATGTATGGAACATAAAGGCCCTTGCGTTGGATATGATTCTTGGTGCTAAGAGAGGCTAATGGGCGGGTCGCGGTCTTTGAAATTGAACATTGGGTTGGATGGATCCATTGCCAGGCCTTCTGCGGTTTCCCTTTGTTGCACTATTTCAAATGAGCTGCTTCATTCACTTATTTACTAGATCTATCACATTGGTCCTTTGGTTGGGCATGGCTACATGGTGGCATGGTGCATAAGATGGGGAGCGCATTGCATGGATGATGGGGTTTGTGGGGCCGGTGGTTGGGGCCTTGTTTTGTACCTAGAAAGAAATGACGGTGCACTACCTAGGGGTGTGTCTACCTTATCGTGGCTTGCATGGTGCTAGAGCTTGCAAGATTGGAAGATGAGTCAACCATGGGCAAGCTTCGGTGTGTCCCATACTTGAGGACCTAGTTTGTGCATAAGGGAGGTGCAGTGCAGGGGGCTTAGGGTGACAGGTCCACAACCATTGGCAAGAATTACCTTGGTAGGTATGTCTTGCCCTTAATGTCCCCTAAGCATGTGTCATGGGGGATGGGGCTAGGTATGGAAACCCTAGGTACAGTGATTGCGGTGTGCAAGGTGGTTTTTTTTAAATGTAGATGACTAGAGCCAACACTTGGATGCAAGGGGTGCTCTCAGGCTCTACCTCGATCTTCCTCGCTTGGACCATGTGTGAGGTAGTTTGAGGAGTTTAGTCAAAAAGGCGCAACTCTGTAGGTATTTCTTGATGTTAGTCTTCGCATTGAGAGGTGTGGTCTACAAGAACGGATGATTGCACCTCGTAAAGTGGCTATTGTTCATGTCTTCAAGGATTCTCATACAAAACAAGGGAAGTAGGGTTGTCCTCATCATGAGCCTAGCCATAGCGCAACTATCTATTCCTAGGTTAATGTCAAAAAAGGGTGGAAGAAGGTGGGCTTCCTCGGTTGCTAGCTTTTGTTTAAGCAGAAACCTATTGATTCTAAGGTAATCTCAAGTGGTTATGAAGGCTAGGTTTGGGAAGGAAGAGAAATACTTGAGGAAGTGGTTGATGGAAGGGGGCAAGTCCCCTACTCTAAAGGTCATGCATTCCTTGGGAGTTGCATTGACATTGTAGATCTTTGGAAAATTGTACCTGCCATGCACCCCCTATCGTAATCCACTTCGTGTCTACGAGGGTAGGGCATGTAGACAAGATCATTCTGTTCTTTCTGTAGCATGTAGTAGAAGGCCTCCATGCATCAAAATTGGTGTCCCAAATCCTCCTCCGCCACTTTGGTTGCACCTCGTAGCCTTGGACGATTTTGGGAACCCGATAGACCTTGTCTTGGCTGCCGGGGCCGGTTGAGAGATTATTTATGGCGTTATTCGTCACAACTTATTAATGGTTCTAGTAGTCTATGGGCTCTCGTCTCCATTCTGTGATTATAATGCTCTACTCCTCGACCCATTGGTTTGTTAAAGTATTTCCCAAACGAATGATTCCTTCCCCTACCTCTAGGGGTAAGATGACTCGGTCCGAAGCTCATGGATAGAGGAAGGAGAACTCGAAGGGTTGGGTTTTGATCTCCTAATGTCGACATGATGCTGATCCTTGCGTACTAGTAGTAGAGCCTCATCAGGAAGCTGCTATGGCCGTGCTTGCACCCTTTGCTTGGCTTGCTCCACAAGTTCCCATCTTCTTCTCTCAGCAATAACACGCTTGGCAACCTGGGCACCCTTCGGCTCTTCTAGGGGTAGATCGGGTAAGGGCAGACTGAGATCTTTGATTTGCAATTCTTCTTCAAATGCTTACTCGAAGTTTGGCCCTTCCCTTCGGTATCTTGTTTCATAATGAGTTGGATTGGGGGTGGATGGGCTGCTGTTGTTCCTTGAATCTAAGTTTCCTAAGCTCATTGGTGGAGAGGCCGGCTTGTCGCAAGTAGCTACATTGCTGCTTCTTGGTTATGCTCATTCTAGTTGGGAGTGTGCGCTCTTGTAGGACATGGCTTAAAGCTCTGGTTGTCAATTCCAACTTCCTCTTCATTCTCTCTACCAAATCCTCAGCTTCAACCTGTGTGACATGAAGCATAGTGCTCAAAAAAACTTGCCTCTGCATGTTGGAGCATGCTTCAGTGACCTCAGCTCTAGATTTTGTGACCACCCTCTCACACTTTGATATTATGAGGCCCTCTGTCAATCCTTGCACTCTTACAAAGTTGCGCCTCTCCCATTGTTGTGCCTTCTCTTCTAGATTTTCCTTACCCCTGTCCATCTCCTGAGACATCATTACCACTTGTTCTTGCTCATTCCACACTTCCATCATTTGGGTCTTCTCTTTATCTCAACGGTTCAGCTACTCTTCTGCTATCCTCCTGCCTTGTTTAGCCATAGAGCAATGCTGGTAGGCATTTGCGATCCTTTTTATAGATCTTTAGTAGTTTGCATGTAGCTTTCTAGCTCCGCCCGGTGCAGCTTTCTGTCGGTCATGGCCATGGCCATTAGTGCCTCCACCTCCTACCGAGCGTTCTTCAGGTCATCTTGCAAGTTTCTTGTGGCTCTTTCTATGGCCTCTTCCTTCATTTCCAAAATGGATCCTATTCCTCTCTCTAGCCTTCCTTTCTCTTCCTTTGCCAACCAAAATTGGAATACCAGGGCATCCTTGTGTTCTTGGCATTGCTTTCCTGATGCTTGGTCTCCTTCTTGCGGGCTCTGTCGTAGTTCTGCATATATAGCTTCCACTCGTTCCATTCATTGCTACAGCTCAGTGCATTGTTCGATAAGCAACTTGTGGTGCCATTGCTCCTCCACCAAGTCTTGGGCTTCATCCTCTAGTCTTTGCGTTAGGAGATCTTTGTTCTCTTGAGCCTCCTTTTCTTTAGCTCTGATTTGCTCTTTCAAGTTTCAAATTTATTTTTGATGCTCAACGGCTTCCCGTGTCATCTCTAGCCATAGGGCCACGATAACTTCTCTTTCAGCCTCCATAACCGCAGTCTTCTTCTCTTCCTTATCCTTAGTTGGGCTAGGAGTTCAACCACATAGGCATCATAATCAGCAGCTAAGGGCATCATTGGCGGTGCTGTAGTGGTGGATACTTGCAACCTTTGCCAGTTTGGGTCTTTTGCCTGGATGCAGCCAACCTTTTGGCTCTTGCCCTTGGCAAAATTTATTGTACTTTCATGACCAGGAATTGCATCATGGACATGAGCTGAGTGGTGTCCATGGTAGATGCTGGCTCTTGCATGGTGGAGGTGGTGGTGGTGGTTTGAGGTGTGAGAGTTGAAGGGAGGGGATGCAATGGGTCCTTTCCCTTCCTCACAACGATTGGGGCTATGTAAGAGCTGCCATTTGGTTCATCTTCATGTAGTGGCCTCAAGGTGGCCATTCTTTGGGGTAGTGGATCTCCTCTACAGACTTGTGCATGGCCTCTACCATGTCTTCATCATCTTTTCTCCTCAGCTCTTCTGCCTCTTTCTTGGCTCTTCTCTTTCTCTCATCTTTGGCCCTCTTGGACTCTTCTTGGGCCTTCCTCAACTCGGCCCATTCCTCCCTTGTCATTGTTTCTTTTGTCTCCTTCTGTAGCTTTGTTGAGGTTCCCTTCGTCAATCAAGACATTGCAGTTGGCTCCCTCATCAATCAGGACCTTAAGAGCACGCGTGCATTGAGCAGTGGCCGTGATGTGTAGGTATGTTGGTGCTACAACCTCTTCATCCTTGCCCTCTAGTTTAGTGATGGTGGCTACGTGGACATTGATAGGGGCTTCTAGCATAGGGGGCTCCTGCCTTGGGTGTTTGGGAGGGTAGTACTTCTTTATGCGACTACCGTTAAAGAAGCCTATGCCCTCACCTTCAAGGGTTTCAAGTTCTACATTGCCCATCCTTCTAATGGTGCACACTCGAAAGGGTCCCAACCCTCGTAATTTCATTTTCTGCTTGTGGCCCTTTACCAAGTAGAGCAAAACAAGGTCTCTTTGCTCAAAGCCACATTGTTTGATATGCTTGTCAAACCACATCTTGCATCGTGCTTTCTCAAAAATTAGGGTGTGAGTGGCTAGGAGCCAAGTCTTAGTGAATCATTCCAATTCCACGAGGCGGTTGGTCCAAGCTTCCTTCCCTTCTCATCTCTTTTGCATTGCTACCCTCAGGCCATGGACAAAGAATTCTAATGGCAAAATTTCCTCAGTCCCATAGGTCATCCTAAAGGGCGTCTGTCCCACATCCGTTTTATAGGCTATCCGATAACCCCATAATACTGCCATAGGTTTCTTGTCCCAATCACTTCGCGAGGTAGCAACTATCTTCCTAAGGACGTTGACTAAGATCTTCTTCATAGATTTTTCTTAGCCATTAGCTTGAGGGTATTAGGGTGAGGATTTCCTGTGGATGACTAAGAAGGTTGAGATCACGTGGGCAATCACTTCGTTGATGAAGTGTGTGCCTTGGTCGCTTACTAGTTCAATAGGGCAACCAAGTCATGAGATAACTTTCTCCCAGAAGAACTTTGCTATGGTCCTAGCATCGTTCTTCCTAGTGGCTTGTGCCTTGTGATCCATTTCATAAGATAGTAAGTTGCTACAATGATGTATCTAGCATGTGAATATTGTGCCGCCCGGGTCCAATGAAGTCGACTCCCGATTTCTCAAAGGGCTACCGTGCAATGATAAGGGTCAACTCCATCTTATTTTTTCAAGCATGAACTTTAGTCCTTTCTAACTTGTCACAATGCTTCACGAATTGAGCAACGTCATGGAATAGGGTGGGCCACCACAACTGAGATTGCAGCACCTTGCCAGATGTCATATCCCCACTGAAGTGCCCTCCAGCAATCCCTCCATGCGCTTTGCTCAACATGTGGTGCATGTCGTGCTCGCAGACACATCGCTATAGCAACCCGTCTTGCCCTAGCCTATAAAGTTATCCAACCATTACTAGTAAGGTTGGATTCTCAGAATAAGTCGCCTAAGCATGGCCTCCTCGATAGGTTTTTGGGGCATTCCATGCTCTAGTACCTAGACTATATAATCCACCCAGTATGGCATTAGATTAGCTTTGAAAAAATCTTTCTCGCTAGACAAGCTGAAAGGTGGACATCCGACAAGTCGTCAGCTATGCCCTACCCTGCAACTTCTCCTATAGGTATTCAGGACATGTAATCAGCCATGTAGTGCTGCTTGCCCTTGCGTACCACCAAAGAGAAATCAAATCTAGAAGAAGAAGCAACCATCGAGTGATGCATCCAGTAGCGCATGGCTTATTTACGAGTTAGAGCAATGCTTGATGGTCTACGAAGAAGGTGAAAGGCATGGCCAAGATATAATGTCAAAACTTCTTCATAGCAAACACCATGGCCAGCCCTTCCCTTTCTGTGGTGGAGTAGTTCATCTCCATGTCAATGAGTTGTATGGTGGCAAAACTCACAAGGTAATCCAAGTTACACTCCCCAGGCTGACACAATACAGCTCTAATAGCACATTCAGATATGTCACTATGCATGTGAAAGGTGATGTTCTAGTTTGGGGCTCGTAAAATTGGTGTAGTTGTAAGAGCCTTCTTCAACTCATATCCTCGTTGGCACTCATCAGTCCACTCAAATACGATCAATAGCCTATACAATGGCCTTGCAATCAATGCATAATTCAACATAAAGCACCGATAGTATCTTGTGTGACCCAAGAAACACTGAACTCCCTTATAGTCCTTTGGTGGCGGCAAGTCAATCGTGACCTTCGAAGAGTCAATGGCTATACCTTTCTTGGACACCACGTTGTCGAAGGGTTTGTGAAAGCAATGTCGCAACCACAGAAGTCCTTGTGAAATTCCAGAATAGAAGATATCACTCGAGCATCGTCATCTTTTGCCTATCCACATTTGGTCAAAAGCAGTTTTACCAAACATATCAGCTTGCCAACAGAAACTCTGAAATCCTGAAGATGTGCTTCCAACACTCTGTTAATCCACTTCAGTTTGCCACTTAAGCCATAGTGCAAGCAACTAAAGCAATTCAAGCTTCTTCCTCTCAATAACACTTTTCGTTCAAAATCAGATATCCTTCCAAGAGTTAAATAAACCTCCTTCCACTGATGAATATTGTAAAGTATTTTCTGAAGTTGAAACATGCGATCAACCAAAGATGAAAGCTCTTGTGAGACTCTCTTTTCTGCATTAAAAATTCAGTTTCTTCCTCTTCTTTGACAACAGCAACATTTTGAATTTTTCTGAAAAGGGAACTCAAGCTCTTTCATTCCAAAAGAGTTCAAAACAGAGTTTATGCAATATCTACTTTCAAGAACATTACATGGGAATACATTTCAGACAATTCAGCAAAAATAGGAGCCATGAATTTGCAAGGTCTACACCAACTTGCAGTAAAATCAACTACTACTGTTTTTCCATTTCTATTAGCTTCGAAAAGCTTATTATTCCAATTAGAGCGACTCTTGTCAACATAGACATTTCCATGAGGAGCCTTAGCAACTTCTTAACCTTCGAATCGATGCAGAAAATGAAAACGAAGTCGGATGGAGAGAGCCAAAGGACCTCCAGGTAGGAACAAATCACAATTTTTTTATTTTGAGAATAAAAAAAAACTTCTGAGAGCTCTGTTCTTCAATTCGCTTCAAGTTTTGATCTCTGAAGTTGTACTCAGAGCTTTAACTTCTGATGATCAGCGAGCCAGTTCATGTCGTCTTCTTCCCCTTCAGCATTCGATCACGATCTCCTTATTCGTCTACAGGACTTCTTCTTCTATGTATCCTGTTCATCTCGTGGAGGTGGCAGAAACTGGGTAACTGTGATCAAGGAGTTGGCAGGGCATGGCGCATGTGGATTTCTGCAGGGAAGGCTGCATTTTGGATGCTGATTCTCTCGCGAATGCGCGAGATATTCAGCCTCGAGAGTAAGGCGCTCTCTTAATTGGATACTGGTTCTCCCGCGAAGCAAGATCAGCCTCAATGGAAGAGGCAGGTTAGCTTTCGAGCTCTTTGTAAATGTGAAACAAATGCATTTGTCTTCTGGAATAGTGACAGGAATAGGAATGCTGGTGCTTCATAGCTCAGTCGCCTCCATACCCCGGAAGAGAATGGAACCGTTGAACCGGGAATGAAGACAGGACCGGGATGAAGAGAGATGTTGAAAACCTGGCTATCTAGAAATCTCATGACGCAATTCGTCCTTGTCTTCGTCCTCAAACAGAGTTGGCCTCCAGTCTTTTGCATCTCCTTCCGCTACAGCATCCTTCATTCCCCTTCTTCCACTGCCTCCTCATGCCTTCGTTTTCCGCCAGGCCTCACTCCCTTCATTCCCTTCAGTCTTCGACGTCTTCAGAGTGCTTCAGTTTCAGCGTCTTCTGCGACCTTTGACGTTGTTATTGCCTCTCTTTCTCTTCGTTGCTGATCTGCAGCATGTTATCCCAAGACCTATTGTGGTTACGATCTTCTTCCATTGTTCGATTCCTGTATAAGACTCCGTTCAGAAGATAGTCATCACCATCATCCAGAGAACGTGCTTCTTTCGTTCGATCCTTTTGCCCAGCAGCAACCTCATCAGTCATCACCTCTGTTCCTCTCGTACTTCTTTTCCTCCCCTCATCCCAGCAGCCTACCACACAGACAGATCCCTCCTTATCGTCCGCTTTCTCTCCTCCAAATTAGGCTCCTTTTCTTCCTAAAGCGCGGCTTCTCCTCAGCTTTCCTCCATCCTCCTCTGTTTTCAATTCGTATCCTATTTTTTTCTTCCGCCCTGATTCGATTGAGGAGCCACTCTTCCCCCCAAAATACCTCCTTCTCAAAATAGCTCCCAAAAGCTTCTCCTTTTTCCCCCCTCTTTAGCCTTTCAAAAATCCCCTCTTTAGCCTTAATAGCTCACATATCATTATTTTTGGTTCAAATTCAAACTATCTATTCTAGAGCTTGTAGAAGTTTTAGCTTCTTCCTTCTCCTCCGATGCGTGTGTAGTCACATATGCATGCACCTGTGTGTGCTCATGGCCATGGCCACCGTGCTCCCATGGATGCCACAAACCCAGAAGGACAGGGCCATCCTCTTTCGCTCTGTAGAAAACCCAAAACCACATGATGAAGCAGCCTCAGTCATTAAGCTTAAACCATGAATCCGTCCAACAGTCAATGGCTCCTCTTTTTGCTGAGTCTACGAGCAATAGTGCTGATGGATTTTGGCAAGCAATGATTCCTAACCTTTTTGCAGCAACATGTATCAACATAGGCTGAAAGCATCTCATCATGTTCACTCATGCGCAGAAAATAAATGTAAACACAACAACTAAATATGTACAAAGTACCAAATCCCATGCACAACTTTTGGGTGGTTTTCACACCTCGAATGCGCAGCAATACGACAACGTGCCCTTGGATGCATCCATGCTTAACCAAGAATTGGCATTTTGAGGGGTTCAATGACAGTTTTTGAAGCTTGCATCATTCAAATACTGCTCGTAGCTTCTCCAAGTGTTTTTCCCAACTAGAGTGCACGCATACGTCATCTACGAACACCTCTAGCTCTTGTCTAAGCATATCTTTGAAGATGGTGCACATTAGCCATTGAAAGGTTGCAGGTGCATTCATCAACACAAATGGCATTAGAATGTAAGCAAAAACACCCCACTCAATAGCAAACACGATCTTGTGCCTATATCGTCAAGATGTATTTGAACCTAGTTGCATCCTAAGAAGCTGTCCAAAAAGTTGTAAACCTTTTTGAAGCTACCCTTTCGAGTATGTGCTCTATGTATGGTAATGGATAATTATCCCTTCTTGTCATAGCCTTAACCTTCTTATAGTTCATGCACACTCGTATCTTCCCATTCTTCTTCATGACGATCACAATGGGTGATGTTAGAATATAGGCATGGGAATCTACCCTAAGCAAGGGTCTATAGCCAAACCTTGACCCCCTGACCTTGGAGGACCTTGGAAGCCAAAGGAGAGCATTTCAGCTCTCCTGACTTGTACTGAAGACTTATTCCCCAACACAAGGTGAACTAGCATTGCACATCAGAGAGAAAAATAAATCATCATGGAGGGCAGCATTGAAGAAATCAAAATCAGGTGCGGAATTTACAGCCTCCTGTTCATCTCCTTGGCGCAGTTGAAGATGCAATAATGGAGGGCGTGTTGGGTCAATGATATCCCCTCAAGTGGGCTTCGTAACACCCTAAAAGGGTTTGGCCACATAGAGGAAAACCCTAAATGCCTGTCTCCTGGCAGCCATAGCCAAACCTCAAGCTTTCTTCACATTTCAAACTTTTTCACTATTGTTATCACTAACAGTGATTCTAATCACTAATTGATCTTCTCCAAAGTTAGTTGAAGATTTGAAAGCTCTATTTCAAAGCCTCTTACCCTCAATGGACCTTAGTTCATAAAACAATCTACATCTCACACCTCAAGTGGCATAAACTTTGAGATGAGTGCTTGTAAGCACTAATGTTGCATTTTACAATCATGTTGCTAGCTGGATTTTGACTCAATCTGGTTTTTTATCAGAAAATCAAATCCATCAAGTGATTTATGTCATTTACCTCTTCTTGTTTGGTTTTAAGGCTATGTGTACAACTATAAACACATAGACCATATGCCAATATTAGTCTGCTATTGGTATATTAGAGATATGAGTGTTATGGTAATCTTCTCTGATTCATCCAAGAGCATAGAGTTGGTCGATAAGCCATGCTCCACCAAGAACTCCTCTAATAGGCCACATTGTTGGGAAGAGCTTGAAGTCCAATTAAAGCTCACCTCATTGAAAACGAGGAAAATAATAAAGCTTAAATCAAGAGTTGTTCCAAGAACATGACCTCCTAAATCCTATCTTGAGATATTGTATACGTATGATTTCAAATTGTTGTCAACTCTGTAACTTTAAAAGTTGGCTATCATTTTTGCTATTTGGTTGTACCTTGCCACCATTAAAGGACTAGACATTGTCATTTCTTAAGGCAATAGGTAAGACCTTCTAAAATGGCCATGGCCTATGCAGATTTAAGGCCTCAAATTCACAAGTTCAATGGAAAAGATTTCCATCCTTTGTTGAGATGATAAGCTCAACACATGCGGACATTGATGATGGACCGCCTGGTTAGGTGGGTCCAGACGTCTACACTTAGCATGTTAGTGGTTATTATGACTCACACATGGCCACTGACTCATTACTTATTATATTCAAGTTGTTACACCTATTTACAGAGCTGGCATAGTTATAGCACCAGTCGACTAGTGTAGTCGGTTATGCATTGTTTGACTTAGTAGGCCACTTTCCTTTATGTTGTATCTTATCTATACTTTGTGTACATTGTAAAGTGTGTGGAAGAAGAAGAAGAAATCAGCAAGAAAACGTTTTAGCCTCCATCTCTCTTCTTATCTCTTGAGTGAGCTTCTCCTTGTGCATTCTGTGTGTGTTCGGCGCAGCATCTTGAGCAAGTCCCTCCACCACGTGATTCTTGAGATGGTATCAGATCCACGCCACTGAGAGAGGTTGATTTCGAAGGCTGAAGTGAAGGAGAAGAAGCAAGGTTCGAGCAAGTAAGCCACGGGTAAGAAGCTCTCCCATTCTTCCACTCTCTCTCTCTTGGATAGTGCCTCTGGACGCACCGGAAGCAAGGTCGAGCAAAAATCTCAGATTGCAGTGAGATTTGGTGTGCGCGAAGAGCCCTGTGTATTCTGAGGCTATTTTAGGCCATGTTTTAGAGCCGCAAGGTTGCGAACAGCAGTTTCAAGGTACACTGTGACTTCGACTGTATTGACCGAAAGTGGGTGCGCAGGTTATAGATCTCAGATCTCTAAGTTCAAAGGTGTTTACCAGCAAGTAAACACAAGTTTTATCTGCAAACTGGTTACAGATTACATGTATTGTTGAGCACATAGTGAAAAAGGCTATCGGGTGTATTGCTGTGCACTACAAGTCGAGGGTTGCAGAAGATTTGCTTACTGTTTGGTATTTATTTTGTGATAATGGCAGAGAACAGTGGAAGCCCCATCATTGACAAGCTCGACAAGAACAACTACCCTTCATGAAAGTTCTGTGTCATGAACTTCCTTATTGGAAAAGGCCTCTACGAGTTTGTTTCAAGTGAAGAAAAGGAGTCGACAGTGAGTGATCCTCCAACTGCAAAAGAGACAAAGGCATGGAAGGAATGGAATTCAAAAGATAAAAAGTTCATGTATTGGTTGTCTGCAGTAATTGACAATAATATACTGGGACACATTAAAAATGCAGAGAATTCATATGCAGCTTGGATCATACTTGAAAGTATGTTTTCTGTAAATGCAAAGGCACGAAAGATTCAACTCAAGCAAGAGTTGAACACATTGAAGAAAGGGAAGATGTCTATCAATGAGTATGCACTGAAGGTAAGGAGCATTGAAGATGCCTTCGCAGCGATTGATGCAATGCCTGATGATGATGATTTGGTGTCGTCTACCTTGGGTGGACTTAACAATGAAAAGGCTTGGAAGTCTTTTGTAACTTCCGTATATGTTAGAAAGCCATTTCCAGATTTCGTTGAGTTGGTCTCCCTTATGATCACTGAAGAGATCAAGATGCAGAGTGAGACATCTGAAAAAAGTGGTGAACAGGTCCAAGCTTTCTACTCCAATTCAGGAAGGGGACGTGGCAGGTTCTCTTCAAGAGGCCCTGGTACAGGATGTGGTAGTGACAACCATCAAAACAGATTGAATCAACAATTTGGCGATATGCAGGTTTCAGGAGGTCTGGTAACTTTAGAGGCAGGGGGAGCTTTAGAGGAAGAGGTGGATGGCAGAACCGAGGTTCTAACAAATGTGGCATTGTGTGTCACTACTGTGGAAAAACAAGTCATATTGCAGCCCAATGTTATGCTAAGAAAGATGATATTCGCAGTTGTAAGTTGCAACAAGGAAACTATGCATCGTCTTCATGACAGAATGAAGACAAAAATGAACATTTGTTTGTTATGCAGCATATGCTGAATGCTATTACAGGAAAGGGAACACATGATGATGTTTGGTATGTTGATTCAGGTGTATCCAATTATATGACCAGCCATGCAGAATGGTTTGGAGAGATGCAGAATTTGAAAAATGCAAGTTATGTGCAGACGGGTGATGATTCATGCCACCCAATTTCACACATTGGAAAAGTTCCCTTGTTCTTGCATGATGGTAAGACAAAGAGTCTTTCAGATGTATTACATGTGCCATCTATTACAAAGAACTTGGTGTCAGTTGGTCAAATGGTAGAGCAAGGGCTGCAAGTGAGATTTAATGCAAAGGGCTACTTTGTAGAAGACTTCAATGACAAGTGCAGGTTAGTTACAAAGGGAAGTAGAGTTGGACGTATGTTTACTCTGGATACTAAAATTCCTACTATGAATGCTGCTATGTATGCTAAAGGAAAAGGTGTTGTTGTAGATATTGAAATTTGGCACAAACGCATTGGACATGCAAATGTACAAAGGCTAAAATTAATGCAGTCCAAAGGATTGGTTACAGGTTTGCCTACATTTAGAGTTGCAGAATTTCATAAGGTATGCGAAGCATGTCAGTTTGGTAAGCAGGCAAGACAACCCTTTTCACATGACAGAGATGTAAGCAGAAATATCCTTGATGTTGTGCATACAAACATTTGGTGGCCTACACAAAATGTATCTCTTGAAGGCAATTCATACTTTGTCACATTCATTGATGATTGTTTTAGAAAGCTACGGGTATATTTTATGAAGGAAAATAGTGAAGCTTTTGAGCACTTTAGAACTTTCAAGGCTGCAGTTGAAAGAGAAACAGGCTTGAAAGTAAAGTGGTTGAGGTCAGATAGAGGGGGAGAGTACCTCTCAAATAAGTTCAATGATTTTCTGAGGTCTCATCCGATAAAGAGACAGTTCACATGCAGGTATACCGCACAGCAAAATGGGGTTGCAGAAAGGAAAAACATGCATATTGCAGAAGTTGCATGCGCCTTGATGGCTGAAAAGAATATGCCTAAGCATTTTTGGTTTGAGGTTGTTCATACTACTGTTTATATTATGAACAGAACTCCCACAGCTGCAGTTCATGGTATGACCCCCGAAGAATGTTTTACAGGTAAGAAGCCTGATGTCTCACACTTGAAAGTGTTTGGTTGCATTGCGTATGTTCATGTGCCAGATGAGTTGCAGAAGAAACTAGATCCAAAGGCTAAAAATTGTATCTTTATTGGATACTCTTTAGAGCAAAAAGGGTATAACTGTTATAACCCTGTCACATGTAAGTTCAGAGTGAGCAGGGATATCATCTTTGATGAAATGAGCAGTTGGTATGCATCTAGTGGTGATGCATTGGATGATGATGATGATCATGAGATTCATGTATAGGCTGAAAAGCAAGAATCACAGACTCTTAATGGACCAGAGACATTATCTTGTAGTCCTTGGTCTAGGAGACTAAGGATTACCTCTATATCTTTAGGTGCATCTAGTAGCACTACAGGTAAAGACAAAGGAAAGAATAAAGTGTCAGATGGCAAATGCAGTTCTTGATGGAGACTTCAATGGCTCAGAGATCTTAGATGATGAGCTTGGTATTCCTTCTATCAAGACACAGGTGTATAGAGAGCTCATAATAATGTAAAGGCTCCATTGAGTGATCCGGTGGTACGCAGATCTAGCAGGGTCATATACCCTGTTAAAAGATTTGGTTTTGAAGGTTATGCACCTCACCATTATGCTTATATGGTGAAACTAGTTGAGAATGTTGAGCCCACTTGTTTTGAGGATGCTGTTGGTCATACTCATTGGGATGCAGCAATGGATGAGGAGATGGTTGCATGAGAGGCCAATAAGACTTGGGATCTAGTATCATTGTCGAAGGGCAAGAAAGCTATTGGATATAAGTGGGTTTATAAGATTAAGCACAATGCATATGTCTCTATTAGTAGGTACAAAGCTAGGCTGGTTGCAAAAGGCTATGCCCAGACATATGGCATAGATTATGATGAAACCTTCAATCTAGTTGCTAGGATGGCAACTATTAGATGTGTGATTGCTTTGGCAGTAGCCAAAGGTTGGAGGTTGCAGCAAATGGATGTGAAGAATGCCTTCTTGCATGGTGATTTGCAGGAAGAAGTGTATATGGATCAGCCAACAGGTTATGAAGATTTAGAGCATCCCACGTATGTGTGCAGATTGAAGAAGGCGCTCTATGGGCTCAAGCAAGCACCTAGAGCATGGTCTGACAAGATCAGAGAGTATCTTGTCAATATTGGATTTTATGTTTCTAATGATGATCACTCACTTTATGTGAGAAAGGGAGATGCAGGTTTGGTCATCATAGTCATCTATGTAGATGACTTGATTATTACAGGTGATAGTGATAGTGGGATTGCTGAAGTCAAGGACTTTTTGAAGAAGAAGTTTGAGATGAAGGATTTAGGTGAGCTAAGGTACTTCCTTAGCATTGAGGTGATCAGATGTGATGATGGTATATGGCTGTCCTAAAGACAGTATGGCTTGGATATGTTGTCCAAGTATGGTATGACAGCATTGCAAACCACTTTCAGTTCGGTTGGAGCAGAATGTTAAGTTGAGTGTTGATGTTAGGGATGAGATAGAAGACCCTACTATGTCCAGGAGGATAGTGGGGAGTTTGATCTACATGACCATTACAAGGCTAGACTTGGGCTACGTTGTTGGTCTTGTGAGTTAGTTTATGCAAGTACCTAGAAAGCCACATTTGGATGCAGTCAGACGCATATTGAGATATATGAAATCCACATTACATTATGGAATTTTCTATGAGGTAGGTACAAATGTATAGGTGTTTGGATACACAGATGTAGATTGGGCTGGTAGTATGTCTGATAGAAATTCTACCAGTGGATACATGTTCTCTCTTGGTAGTGCCGTAGTTGCTTGGAGCAGCAAAAAGCAATCTATAGTTGCTTCGTAGAGTACAAAGGCTGAGTATAGAGGTGCTGCTGTTGCAGCATGTGAGGTAGTATGGCTACAAAAGTTAATGGCTGATTTGGATGTGCAAATGGAAGGTCCAGTTGTCATTTATTGTAACAAAATGAGCAGAATACAGTTGGCTAGGAACCCTATGTTCCATGCCAGGATAAAACATTCTGAGGTACACTATCACTTTGTGAGAGAGAAGGTACTAGTAGGTAAGATTGACTTGGTGTATGTCAGCACACAGGATCAGATAGCTGACATCTTCATGAAGGCATTGGGTACAAAGAAGCTTCAAAAGTTTCAAAGCTTACTTGGAGTCGCAGAGATGCAGTTGAGCTTGAGGGGGAGTGTTGAGATGACAAGCTCAACACATGCAGACATTGATGATGGACCGCCTAGTTAGATTGGTCCACACATCTACACTTAGCACGTCGGTGGTCATTATGACTCACACATGGCCACTGACTCATTACTTATTATACTCAGGTTGTTACACCTATTTACAACTGTCATAGTTATAGCGCCAGTCGACTAGTGTAGTCGGTTATGCATTGTTTGACTTAGTAGGCAACTTTCCTTTATGTTGTATCTTATCTATACTTTGTGTACATTGTAAAGTGTGTGGAAGAAGAAGAAGAAATCAGCAAGAAAACGTTTTGGCCTCCATCTCTCTTCTTGTCTCTTGAGTGAGCTTCTCCTTGTGCATTCTGTGTGTGTTTGGTGCAGCATCTTGAGCAAGTCCCTCCACCACGCAATTCTTGACATCCTTGGCAAGTCTTGGTAAAATACAAAATGATGGAAAGAGGCTATTGACCCTTCATAAAAGGAACCAAAGTTATTGAACCCATCCAATCTCCTTTTTGTAGAAGATGATGAAAGAGCTCTGGCCATCATCATGCTTCATTTAGATGAATCTTTAATTCATCATATTGACCAACTCTCCACTGCCAAGGAGAAGTGGGATGAACTTGAAAGGCTCTACGATACTATATGAAAGAACTCCAAGATCTTTCTAAAGATTGAATTTTTCAGCTTGGAATACAAACAGGGAGAAGATCTAGCAAGTTTATTTCACATATGAAGGGGCTTATGGCAACTTGCCTCTGTTCAAGCACCCATTCATAATGAAGATGCCATTGCCATCCTTCTGAAGTCTATGGAGAAGGTTCTTCCAACTCTTGTGGCTACCCTAACTAATATTCCAAGCCCATTCCTGGCAAGTATCATCGAATCTTGCCTTGATGAGGTAAAAGAAACCATATTGAAGGAACTTAATCATTCACTTCCCGTGACCAAGTGTTAGTCCATACTACTTCTACTAAGTGCTCCTTGTGTCACAAAAAAGGGCATAATGTAAGCAATTGCTGGAAGAAATATCTTGACAAAATGAAGTGCAATAAATGCAAAGAGACCGGGCATATCATCAGTTGTCCCAGTGTTCCAAAAGTACCTAAGGAATTGGAGGCCAACTTTGCCTCCCAATCCACAGATGACCGACTCTTTTGAGTCTTATAACATTCTCTACCTATGAATATCCTTGTAGCTTGATTTATAAAGGCATCACATTTGATTGGGGGGGAACTTTAATATGCCTTGTGATGCAATGCCACCCTGGCATTGAGGGGGGTGTTAGGATATAAGCATAGAAATCCACTGTAAGCAAGGGTCTATAAGGGTAGATGTATGTGAACGGCCTTAAGGGGCAGGGAAAACCCTAACCCTAGCTTGGTAGAGGCTATATAAATAGCCTATGGGTCACTATCAGTTGTGAGAGTGTACCCAAGTTGTACTCTAAGCAACTTAGTAAGAAAGATTTTGTTCTTGTACTTTGAGCTCTCATCTCCCTTGTGCACATTCTTCTTGTTGCAAACACCAAGTTTTCATAGGTGATACCTAGCCCGTGTTCTCTATTTCATAGATGAATCCTGCCCTCATTAGCTTATTGATTTCCTCCTTCACAGCTTGGGCATGTTTTGGATTCATAGGGTACAATCATTGTTTTACTAGCACTACATCAAGGGCCATTGGTATGTTATGCATCACCACTCTAGGATCCATGCCGTTGAGCTCATCTAAGGACCAAGCAAACACATCCTTGTACTCTTGCAAGAGCGCAATGAGATTAGCCTATTTCTCCTCAGTTAGGGTGTCAGCTATAAACACTGATGGAGGCTTCTTATCTTCCCCTGCCAAGTTGACTTCCTTGACCTTGGCGGGTCCCTTGATCGGCTCATTTATCTATCCTTGTCTTTTTGCTCCCAAAAAGACCACTACTTTTTCATCTTTCTTAAACTTCATAAATCGTCTCGGTAGGTCTTGTGCTTTCTTCTGTTGCTCTACCCCCACCTTCTTCGTCTCTCCTCTCTTTTTTTTCTTCAATCACCTACACCTTAGGTGGACTAGGATGTCCCCCTTGGTGTGTTTGATCCTAGGAGGTGGGGGTATCTCTGGGTTGCTGTCTGTAGTATTGACCTCCAATTCAGAATTAAAATTGCAATCCTTGCTAGAGGAAGGGGTTTCCCGTGGTGGTCGGATCTTGGTGGGTGCATTTGTCCTAACCAAGGGTGTTGCCAATGGCTGGGTTATCCCTGCTTATTCGTAATCTATTGCTTCCACATGCTCCAACTAGGAGAGATCGCATTCCATCCACATGAATCCTCTCTCAATCCTGTAACTAGTCTCTTTTTGGGGGTTGGAGTCTTCTTTAAGCTGTTCTATCTCCCTTCCTTTAGTGTCGTATTCTATGGTGTCCACTTCTTCCCCAGTTTCCTCACTATTGGAGTGGCAATCCTCGTACTCATCACAGTATCACCTCCTCCTATCTACTCGTCATCCCCTAGGCTCTCATCTCTAGCCTTTCCTTTGTCGGTTACTAAGGCCCAATTGTACATTAAGTTTAGGTGATGCACCTTAGTCCATTTCCACTCAGAATCATCAAGGAGGTCTCTGAGGGGTTTGAGATTAGCAACGGGATTTCCAATCAATTTGCTTGCCATATACTCAAGGATCTTGTGTAATTCTATCCTATTTCTAGGAACATGGAAGAGATAGGTCTAGGTCGGCTGCCTGAGCTCCTAGCCATCATACAGAGTGGCACTGCGGGCTCCCTCTTTGACATGCTTGCAGTTTTTGCAGCCTATTTGTACGTCTCGTCCTCAACTGACAATGGGAGATCCATGGTTGCTAGAATGTGCATCCAATCTCACTCATTCTCAGCACAAGGGATGTATTTGGTTAAAGGTCTGTGAGTCTTCCTTATTGGTGCATCACCCCTGAGCATGGTAGAGATGGCATCTAGGTTGACAGGGGTCGTCTTCCAAGTGTGCATCTCAACCTTTACCACTTCCATTTGGTTCTCTAGGAGCATTAGACTGTTGCCCCACTCTTCAATGACTCGAGCATTCCTCATCTAGGATTGTTCTAGCAAAATGTCGTAGTCTAGTCCCTTCATGAAAATGAAGTTCACAGAGAATTGGACACCCGCGATCCTTATTGGCCAATTATTTAAGGCTCCAAATGGCCTTACTTTCATTCCGTTAGCTAGATTTACGTTGAACCTAGCGGTTTCGACAAGCGAGTTTCCCCAAGCATGGAGCACACTATGTCTCAACACACTCACTCTCGCCTCCGTATCTACGGTTCCCTTCCGTGTTACATCTCTTATGGCTAGGATAGGCAAAATTGTGTGTGTCTTAGTGCCTTCCCAAAAGTCGTTAACGTGTAGAGACTTTGGCATTGAGTGCAATGTCAAGTTGGGTATCTACATGACTACATCATGATCCTGCAAGTCAGTGGCAGCATGCTCCATCAGTTCTTCTACCCAGTGTTTCAACTCATGCCATAGCATGGGGTGTTGTTTGTGAGCAAGTCTCCGAAACTCAGGGTCATTGGGGTGGTCACTAATGTCGTGAGGAGATTGTTGGTTGTCTGCCTCTCTTTGAGGTTTGTGCTCCTTGATGAGTGGTCTTGACTGATCGTATGGCCTGTGGCATCTAAACTTGGCCTAGGTAGCACCGTCTATGGCATGGGCTCATCTCTCAACCTTGGTTGTGCAAGTGAGACTGGCGTGGTTACACTAGAGAGATCCTTGATCTCACCCTATAAGATTGGCTCAACATCCTTGAAGTGCTCATGGGATTCTTTTACCCACTCCTTGACTTTGGCTATTGCCTCAAGTGGGTGCCTAGGGTGCGGATGCTCCCCTATCTTTGCAGTCCCCTTCTCTGCCATCTTTGGAGCGGTAGTTTTTGCCTCTGCATCTATGACCTTCTTGCCAGTCACTAGCATTGTCACACCCTCAGTCTTAAGAGTGACCTTTGCATAAGTCTTTTTCTTCCTTCTTCGTCGGCTCTTGTTTCCTATTGAGGCTAAATCTAAATTGCTAGGCCTTGGTAGTGATATGCGTGCTTGCTTCATTTGTGCTTTGGTCATGACATGCAATGAGATGGATATTCCCTCACTATCGAATGTCTTGATTTCGAATAGCCCCAAGGGTACTGAGGGCACGTTTGCCAGGCTAGGTGGATGGCTTCTGTCCAAGGCAATCGGCAAAGAGGTGAGTGATGCTGCACACGACACATCTAAGGTCGGCTTTTTCATTCATGAATACACTCGCAGTTTTTACAGCCTGTTTGTACGTCTCCTCTTCACCTAAGAATGGGAGATCGATAGTCCCTAGGACGTGCATCCAATCCCACTCATCTTCAGGATAAGGGATGTATTTGGTTAAAGGTCCGTGAGACTTCCTTATTGGTGCATCACCCTTGAGCATTGTAGAGATGGCATTCAAGTTGACAAGGATTGTCTTCCAAGTGTCCATCTCAACCTTTACTCCTTCCATTCGATTCCTTAGGAACGTTAGATTGTTGCCCTAGTCTTCAATGAATTGAGTGTTCCTCATCCAAGGTCGTCCTAGTAGAATGTCGTAGTCCACTCCCTTCATGACAATGAAGTTCACATTGAACCTAGCAATTTTGACAGGCGGGTTTCCCCTAGCTTGGAGCATAGTATTTTTCAACACACTCACTCCCACCACGGTATCTACGATTCCCTTCCATGTTATGTCTCCTAAGGCTAGGATAGGCAAAACTACGTGTGTCTCAGTGCCTTTCTAAAATGCATTAATGTGTAGAGACTTCGGCACTAAGTGTAGTGTCAAGCTAGGTATATGCGTGACTACATCATGATCCTCAAGCTGTAATAGAAGTTCCTTAACATAGTCGCCATAGTTCTTGGAGGATGGCAGTGTGGTGGGGGTAGTGGTTGTGGATGTTTCAATTCTCTATCTTTTACGATCCTGCCTTGACTCAACATCTGCTTGCTAGTGTTGGTCTCTTCATCCCTATCGCAGGAACTCCTTCACCTCCCTCCTAGGCCATTTCTTTATTGACCAAAAATTGCACTCAGGCCATGATGTTGATGGAATCAAATTTAGGTGTAGAGCCTTGGGTGGTTATTGTTGTTGGGGTGGTCAGTACTAGGTTGGTTGAAAGTGGGTGTAACAGACCTTTACCCTTGCCCTCTGTACTTAGCAGTGCTGCTAAATCTTCTGACCTTGGGCTCATGGTAGCCAGCTCTTCTTCCCTAGAGGGCTGCTCTATGGACATGCGTGTTGCTAAAGCTATATCCTCATTTTCCTTTCTCCTCAGCTCTTCATCTTCCTCATCAGGTTTTCTCTTTCTCCTCTTCGGATTTTTTGGATTCCTCTTCTATCCTCTTTAACTCCTACTTTTCTTTCCTTTTTCTTTTTTCTTGAGTGCTTTTTGGACTCTCTTTGGGCTCTTTGTAGGTCTACTTTCTCTTGTTTCATGCTCTCTTATTTGGCCTTTTGACAACACCTAAAAACAATACCTATATTGCAACAGTTTTTTGGCGAATTTGTATACAATTGACACCTTATTGCCAAATTTTTACATTAATTTACTACAGATGTGGTGCTCGTTGTTGCTGTTTTGCAAGACCTGTCTTTGCAATCTGTGGCAAGGGGAAAATCCTGGTTTGGAGTTTTGCGCTAGAGGGTTGATTTAGAAAATACTTGCCTTTGTAGATGGCCCAAAGCAAATATATATATATATATATATATATATAGATATATATATTTCTATGATTAGTCACATTTATAAGTGTAGTTGAAGATTGGTGAAAAAGGGTGGTGTTAATATATTTAGATCTTCTATATGAAGCTAGCATGCTTTGGATAGGTCGCCTATGCAAGGATATTTGAGAAGTTTGATAAGGACTATCGTATGTTTGGAGTGAAGCTCAGTAGAGGTATGTCCATGATGGGCATGCCCAAAGGTGGTTATGAGAAAGGTTGTTGAAGGAAGAGAAGTAAAGAGGGAGCGTGTGATCTTGGGGGGCGTGAGAAAGAAAGGGCGCCAATTTTCTGGTCGACGAATAGAAGAGATAGAATGTCAATGAGTCCCATGCCATGCCATACAAACCGAGATTGCACAGAGAGTAGACAAAGAAGGTGAAATAAAGCCAATGGAAAATAAGGCGCCTTCCTGGAGCCATGAAAGAAAGAGATAGAAGATACCAAAATCAAGTTGATAGTGAAGAGGGAGATCTTAATTGCATTAAGGAAAAGCCAGGGGTGAAAGACAACATCAAACCTTCATATCTACCTTCATCGCCATGCTTTCTCTTTAATAATTCATTTATCTAAAATAAATGATATAGTATAGTATGAGTGAATGTTCAATTTAGTATTTTTAGAAAATGCCTTGAAACCTGTTTTCCTATGTTGAATGATTTTCTATATTTATGTGCACTTGAAATTATTTTCTAAAAATAAAAAATAGTGAAAAATGCTCTAAAATGGTTCAAAATTGACATATATGAATTTTTACAAAAAAAAATGATCCAATATGACTTATAATTTTTTTTTGATAAAGGCTATGTCTTTAGAAATTTACTAAAAAAAATTCATAATATTTAAATACTATTTAATATATTTAAAATTTAAAAAAGTTTTATTTTTAAAGAAAAATCATAGTTTTTATTTAAATAAAATGTGTTATTTATCAATGAAAATTATGGATTCCTAGTGAAAGACTGAAAATATAGTTTCTGAGTTGTTGGTGAATTTTTGTAAGGATTAAAAGGAAAGAAATAACAATTTAATAATGTTTTACTTAAAGAAATGCTTGCATAAAGATATGGTGTTTTGGTTTTGATAAATAGAGATTATCCGTGGTGTGGAAATTTATAAAATATAGGAGAGTAAGAATAAGAAGCTTAATAATACTTTGTAATAATTACTAATGTCAGATTTCAGCTATAATATTTGGTTTAAATTAAAAGCAACATAAAAAATAATAATTTAATGATTAGATGGCATGTGATGAAGTCTCAGCGTCTATATGAAATATCTACATTTTATTTACATTTAGAGAAATTAGATGATTGAAAGAATTACGAGTGGAAGGCCACTAGGACTAACTGATAAATTAAAGGAAAATACGGGAATTTAAAATAAACTATGTATGTGTTTACGTTAGAGTGCAGAGAGTACATGTTTTTATCCTGATTGGTATTTAGTAAAGAAGAAGAAAGAAAGGATGTTATTCTCCCAAAACGAATTAATTATCTAAACACTAAAAGCAACGATGAATTGCAATACGGAGAGGGGAAAGTTATAAGGAATTAAAATTATGGGTTTATGGTACGTTAGAAAATTTGTTTTGAATGTTTGCTATCACTTAAATAAATAAAAAGAATTATTTTTAATCAATTGGAGAAGAGAAATATAAAAAGGAATTTAAATGGGGATATTCAAATAGATCCAAGGGATCTATACCTTGAAACAAATTTCTTAAAGTCAAACATCAAAACTTCTTGGATAAACCGCCACTAGTATGGCAGGAGAAATTTATGAGGAGCCGCTCCTGAAAGATGGAGGGAAACTATAGTTATCCTAGGTTTAGCGTTTTAGTGCCCAATATAAAGACCTAACTTTAAAAGTTTAAAAGCAACGAAATGTGAGATTAAGTATGTTTATTGGAGTTTAGATATCTATAGTGGGACTACTACAAACAAACGTCGTAAATATTATGGAAGGCTAAACTAAATTAGTATAATTAGTAGGAAAAATCACCTATTTAGTGCAACAACTTTTAGGAGTTGGCTTGCCGACCTGGTTAAAAGTGGCTTGGTCTTTGGCGAGTCACCTTCTCGTATGGAGTCTTTTTCTTTGACTTCTTGGCCCCTCCACAGCTAGATTGTGCTTCCTGCTCTTCTTCTTTGTCACTCACCATTCTCTCACTAGATTGCTCTTATTCCTGGTGGAGAGGGGACCTGTCTGGTGTTTCGCCAACTCCCTCATCTTCTTGTGCTTCCCCAATGCATCTTTGATGATGGTCATCAAGACCCCTCCAAACCCAATGGTCGAGGCCTTATACGACGATTTCTTCCTTGCCTTGGAGACCAAGGACTCTTTGCATGCAGGTCTTCCACCTGTGTGGCCAATGCTTTTGCTAAATTTTCTATTGTCTTTTGCACAAAGCCGTTCAGGTTTAGTTCGTCCAAGGATTTTCTTGCAATGCTTTCCAACATAGATACGTTGATTCAGTTCATCAGTGCATTGTACCTATGACTGGAGAACAAGGCATAATATGATAGACACCGCTATTTCAATGTGTCGTTTGTTAGTTGGGATTCTCTTATAAGACTCTACACATGAGTAACGTAGTCCTTGATGTCCTCTTTGTCCCTCTGCTTGACATTCATCAGCCTCACTATAAGATTATATGAATACCTACTAGCCTTGAAGAATCTCTTGATGAAGAGACTCTTGAGGTTATTGAAATTGTTGCACTTCTTAGCGTCTAAGTTGGTGTACCACATCCTACCCTTCATTAGGGCCAAAAACGCTTCAAAAAATGCACTTTTGTTAATCACCGGATTAAGGAAAGGGCCAAAGAGAGTTCGCCACGTGTGCAAGAATATGGTATTCTTGTCTTCTCTTTTTTAGAGATAGTGGAGTCCATTTCGTGATTCTCTCTTCTTTTTTAGCCAAAACCCCTAAAGTTTGACATGTTTTGGAGTCCCAAAGACGTTATTTACTTACAAATCTGACAAAATACATGACAGAGATGTGATGAAATTAATAATGAGTTTTTTGAAAGTCAGGAGATCTTTCAATATTGTTTTTGGCGCCCACATACTCATTTGGGTTCTTTGCGCTACTTTTTAGTTCATTCACCCCTCTTTGAGCTTCTTTCTCTGCGCTTTCATTCTTTTCATGGCTTCCTCCAGGCGCCCTTCTCGTTTAATACACTCTTGCACAGTCTATAGCCAGGGAGTAGATGGAAAATTTGAGCCCAAAACCTTTGCTGTGAACGATTGGGTTACCATGCTGCCATCTTGCAAGGGCTCTCATAAGGTGAAAAGAAGAAAACGAGAAGATATAAAACATCACTGGAAGGGGCGTATCATTGCCTTCAAAATTATGCCCGAAGGCTGGTTTGTCAAGGTGCAACATGTTTACATGGCCAAGGATATGCACTTGCCTCCAAACGAACGTGTTCCCCAACAAACACACTGTAAGTTATAAGTTGAATAACGTATATAATTCTTTTCCATTTATGCAAGTTCTAACAAACGGTTCGTCATTGTAGATATCTTTCCGTCAACAAGTATTGAATGGCAACCTGTGGAAAGCCTAAGTGGGACTTTCCATGCCATTCATAAGGTATTGGCAGACGTTATTTATGCCGATCAAACTGTGTCTTTTTATAGTGAATGCAAGGTTTTTATATATTATGCACAGTATGTGGTTCCCTCTAAAGCGGATAGGTATGGGAATATCGAAGATTTGCCATTGCCAAGTCTTTCATCTCTAAATTGGGAGATTCTTGACAAGGTAACAGTGCAGAGTTTCAAATTCAAAATATCTCAGGATATTAAAAAGTCCATGACAGCTAGAAGGATCTCAAGAAGAATACGTTTATCATGGTTTGTACCCCTCCATATCTTCGTGGCTTGCTTCAAAACAACAAATTTACAAAGAACGAAGGTATCCTGGCTAAGTAGAAACTTTTCGGAAGAGGATTTGGACAACACTATAGGGACGCATTGAAAATCTAGAGAGTGCGATCATAAAGGTGATATCTTGAGGTGTAGTGCATGCCCTCAATCCTTGGCTTTGGCTTACAGTATCCCTCGCCAAAATCTTGCTTTGGGCTTTGATTACAGGCGATACAAACTAAGATTGGGTATTTGGGTTCCTTTGGATTCTGATACAGATAACACACCATATAAACTTGTGGTGCATGTTTTTCCGCATGAAGAAGTAAAGAAGGTGAATGTTACTTTCAATTGGAGTCTGAAAGATGTGAGGGATACCTTGGAATTGCTAGACAATACATCCCCTAGATATAAGTTCAAAGTGAATGGTGTAACAATTGGTAAAAGAGCCGAGCGCTCTTTCTTTTGTACGAGTTGTTTGTCTCCCACAATTGTGAGTTTGGGGCCTTGAGAATGAAAACTTGGCAGGAATTTATCTTAATAGACTGTCCTTAAGATATTTTTTAATGGGAACTTCATAAGCTATCGTGAAGCAAGTCGCCTTTCGAATGTGTATAAATAAAATGTACATTGCATCCGATTTACAAGTGAAAATTTTCATTACACAATGAGGTACAAAAATTGCATAAAAATGTACAAAGCCAAAATAATAAGGCTCGTGTATAAAATGTACATTACATTCGATTTACAAGTGAAAATTTTCATTACACAATGAGGTACAAAAATTGCATAAAAATGTACAAAGGCAAAATAAAAAGGCTCGTGTATGCTTATGTTTGCTATTTTCATTCTTTATCGATTTCTTCAAAGATATTTTTTCTCACAGGGCCTTTCTTTGATTGTTGAAAAAATTTGACCTTTACAGGTAGTCTCTTTTCTTGGGGCTTAAGAGGGGATGGATCAAATTTAAGAGGAGAGAGCACTGGCATTTCTTTTTTCTTAGACTCTGCAGCAGTGGTCCCATTGCCTTTTCCCTTGCCCTTGTCTTTACCATTGCCATTTTCCTTACCCTTTCCCTTGACCTTTCCCTTGCTTGTGCCCTTGGCCATTGAAGTTTTGGGAGGAAGAGGGGAGTCAGGATCATACAGTGTGATTGCTTTGTCTAGAATCAGCTTGATGCATCTCTCCCTTATCCACCAAACATATGATTCAGGATAGTCTCTACACTGTAAGAATAAATGTTATAAGTTAGTGAAAAGACATCATGATAAGGGTTACACAAACATCAAATGAAATAAACTTACATTCACTCCTTCTATTTGTAACAGCTTTGAATCCACTGTTCTGCAAATGTTTGAGATAACTCTCCATCCACAAGAATGCGCATCGCTTTGCAATGGAACTTCTTGTAGAAGAAAAGTATACGGCCTTTGAGGATCAGCAAGATCCTCGTATGTTGTATCCAAAAATGTAGAAACGAGTCTACCAGCACTGCAAAAGGAAGCTTTGTAAGTTCAAAATATTATTTATAAAAGAAATCAAAGTAAGTAATTTTCTTCCAACATACATTCATGCTTGACCGTGAACACCGCTGAGAGAATTCATAAATATAATTTTCCTTGAAAGACAATTAATGTAGATGAGACTCCAATGCCCTCTGCAAATTCATAAAAGAGGTGAGTAGAAGGGTGAAAGCAAATGAACATAAATTTTCCTCTACAGAAAAAGAAAAATACCTTTCTACATAAGGGAAAAAGATGTGATAATTTGTCACACTATCGAAGCTACGAAAAAATGGTGAAATATTAGAACCAGATTTTGCAAAAAGTTCCACAGAGAGAAGTGGATCAACAATGTATATGGTTCTTTGGATATCGAGAGTGAGAGAGGAAACCAATGCCCTGTAGATCATAGCAAAAGCTATTCAATACCAATTTCATCCAAAATATAATTGAACCTATAAGACTTAACTTATGCAACAAAAAACCTTACCTTATGTAACAAAAAACCACGGAGTCAGATAGTTGGATATCCCTTTTTTCCAACATGGGCTTGTCCTCGGGAGATATACTAAGATATTCCTCCTCAGGTTCCCCAGCAACATTCACAAGAATCTGCCCATACACTTTGCCCATCCTCGCTGTTGACGGGAGCAAGTGATGCGGCTTTCCTCTTGTAAACATCGTCTTCAGTTTCAAACACCTCCTAATTTTCTTCACTCAAGAAAGCCTCCTGTTGGGTGGCACCCCTTGTAGGGTAAAGGTGATTAACATCCTCAACATTTAGCTTTTTCTCTTTCCTGGACAATTTTGGGGGAATGTTAAGGATTTCAAAGGCTTTTTGATCACTGGAAGGCAAGGGCCTCAGGACTTTGTCAAACCTATACCTCACTCTAATAATGATGCTGAAATCTTTATTCATAAGGGTGATCCTATGAGCATGGGCGGCAGCAATGTAAGCATCGTTCATGAAATCAATAACAAAATCTTATGCGGCCTCTTGCAGGGCAAGAATGGCTGAGAGTTGCCACTTCTTATTTAGACCAGAGACAGTTGCCACTTGAGACAATCTATCAAAGATCTCTTTAACCACCCTTATAAAAGCAGCTTTTGGAATGACATGCTATGTAGCTCTCTGGGCTTTCCTGATCTCACTGAAACATCTCTGCATATAGAAGAACCTGGACTTCCTCTTTCTCTTTTGTGGCTTGGGGTGTTCAGTGGCTTCAACAGATGTGGACTCAGGTACCATTGTAGGGAATGAATCTTTCACAGGGTAAGCCTCACCCTTTGCTTCCTCAACTTCAGGTGAAGAAACATTTATAGAAGATGTAAGGACAACACCTGGTGTAGGGGGATTTCTGTTGTAAAATGCTCTGGAGCCTGTGATGGACCAGCTTCTTCTACCCCCTCAGATTCATCAAATTTTAACTTTCTTCTACCCCCACTGTCCTTCCCATCTAGATACACTCTTCTTGCAGTTTGCTTTGTCCTTGCCATCCAGAAAAGCAAAAATAACAACCAGAAGGACAATAACTGAAAGACAAATTGGCGAGGAAAGTGCCGAAATGAGCAATTCTGATACGGCACGATATGAACAAAGCGAGCAGAATGGAACAGCGCCTTCGCTCCGTATTGGAGATCAGATGCCGATACGACGTGATATGGAGGAAACGAGTACACTGTTTGGATGCCCTCACTCCGTATTGGAGATCAGATGCCGATACGGCGCGATATGGAGGAAACCAACACTGCGTAAGGACGCCCTCGCTCCGTATTGGCACGATATGGAGGAAACTGCTGATACGGCGTGATATGGAGGAAATGAGCACACTGTCTGGACGCCCTCGCTCCATATTGGAGATCAGATGCCGATACGGCGCGATATGGAGGAAACCAACACTACGTAAGGATGCCCTCGCTCCGTATTGGCACGATATGGAGAAAACTGCCGATATGGCGCGATATGGAGGAAACGAGCACACCATTTGGACGCCCTCGCTCCGTATCAGCACAGCTCTTTTTGCTAGCGAAAAAAGGACTAAGCCGAAAGACAACCGATACAATGCGAGATGACGCAAGTCTTGTATCGCACCGTATCGGCAAGGAAGGTGGGAAGATCTCAAGAAATGAAAAGTGTACATGTCGGAAAAATGACCACTTATATACCCAGGTCAATCATGACACGTGTCAGACACGTGTCCGATACTGATTGTGCCACGTATCTGCATTTATGGTCCGTATGCTACGTGTCAAGTAATGACCGGTCCACTTGTTCTCCATGTGGTTATCGGCCACGTGTTGCCCAACCGCTACTGCCACGTGTATGAGACTAACGGATACTGCCAAGTGGCATAATCCACGCCTACATAAAGGTGTGTTTCTTATCTGTACGGCTTTTTTCGGTTTCCGACCTCTGTTTGTATTGCTGATACGGCGTGAGAGCGACTGTTGGTTTTCTTCGCTTTCCTCTCTTCGCTTCATTTTGGAGGTTCTGCAGAGTCTTCTTTCAGCACTCCTCAAGCTCGTGTGACCACCTTTGTTGTGGCTCTAGCGCTTCTTACTGGGATCACCGATACAGCGCGAGGGGGCCTATCCATCTGAATCGTTTCTCTCTTATCACACCGTATCGTCAGAAGTTGCAAACATGTCTGAACCCATAGAATTCCTAGGATCCAAGGTTTCTCCAGGAACTGGTAAAAGAAGAAGGCTTTCAAAAGGCTCAAGTGCATCAACATCTGATCAGCCTGTGCATTCTTTTTCCTCTCCATCCTCTGCCACCAGTGTGAGAAAGCCAAGTACATCTCCAGGGAAGCGAACGTCGGTAGTGAGAGGTCAAGGAGTATCAGAGCTCATTGATATCACTCCATCAGAGAGGCTACTTGATTTTATGCTTCAGAATGGAATGGATCTCTCATTCTATGGAGTTGTGAAAAATATTTTTAATCCTGATTGGGAACTTGACAAAGTTCTAAAATCTTGTGAAAAATATATTGTGGAGGACTTTTTGGAGTTTGAAACTCTTGTAGGTCCTTCTGTTGAAGTTGGCACAATTGAATATGTCCATGTTCCCATTGGGTCAACAGGAAATGAAAAGGCAGTATTTACTAGAAAGTGCAAGGCCCACTCTCTGGAGAGGTTTCATTCAACATACATATTTTGCTGCACTCATTCCAAAAACTGCAAGATGATGAGAAAATATGCTGCTTTTATTGTTTTCACCCTTGTCAAATACCCTGTGAAAGCTGAGGAGCAACAGCTGGAAGGAGCAAAGTCTGCCAGCTTTTGCATGTTAGATGATCTGGTAGATGAAAGGGAAACAGAGGAGGTTGTAGATACAGATTTTGAGGCTTCTATTGCTGAGAATTTGGATGTTGCTCACTTCAAAGCTGAGACTATCATTGAGGAGAGCCAAGGAGATACAAACCCTCAACCTGATGAGATTTCTCACCATATTGTTCCTTCCCTGCCATGTATACCTTTCAAGGACAAGGAGTACATTTTACTATCAGATATTCAAAAACTTTTTAATCTCAGGGAAGATTATTGTCTTGCAATTATTGCAGAGGCTTGTGATGCTGCAAATGGGATAATTGACACAGAAAATGAATCAAAGGAAGAGATTCTGAAACTTGATAAAGAAACTCTAGATGATAAGTTTATTGATGTTGGTGAGGCCCTCTCTCTTTGTTTTGAAAAGGCCAAAGAAGCTGAGAAAGAGTTGAGTATTACTGATGAGGACTTCGATCGCATTCAAAGCGAGCTTGACATTTCCAATTTTGGAAGAGAGGAGTCTGAATATGTTAAAGAATTGACTAACACCAATGAGACAGCATCATCAATTAATTTATGGAATCCGTTTAAATTGGAGTACGATGAAAATCAAGTGGTAAGATAATTTTGAATTTGCTTTTACACATTGGTAGGTTTACATTTCATGCTCATTCAGTATGGGTTTTATTTGCAGTTGGAGATTGCT
This sequence comes from Lygodium microphyllum, assembly GCF_053477565.2. NCBI lineage: Eukaryota > Viridiplantae > Streptophyta > Polypodiopsida > Schizaeales > Lygodiaceae > Lygodium > Lygodium microphyllum. The sequence goes on from NC_141147.1 coordinate 118,065,794, forward strand.
GATACAGATAACTTCTTGGGGCGTGGTAAAGGATCGAGAGCTGCTAGTAACACCACCAAAGACATTGCACTCGGCCACTACTTGGCTAGGATTGACCCTGAATCCTTTTTTGTACTTCATAGTAGTTTCTCAGAGGACGCAGCATGGCCGATACTTTGTATTAAAGCTCTTACAAGGCTTCTAGGTTTCTCAGGATTACAATATAATGCCCACAAAGTAATGTTTTTGGAAAAGACTGTAGCAATTAGGATTTTTGGCTACGGTCCAGGTTACTCTGCTTCTAGAGCAGGATACTTTTTGGCGTTTTCATCCTACGCCTTAGCTACAGACAGAACTGATGTAAAATCTATAGCTGGCTACAAGAGAAAAAAATTTCTATGTTATAGAGGAAAGATTCCTGAGGAGGAAGAGAATGTGAGAGTTTTGGAAAACTAGCTTTGTATATATTCTTTCTTATATATAAAAGTGCGATTGCTCATGTGTCATTGCTGTCTTTTATTTGCATTCTTTGAAGTTGTCGTCGAAAAAACCAGTTGAATAGCTCCTCCAAAGCATTGCTTTTTGTAACTCCTCCCCCATGCCTTGTGCTTCGAAAATAACTTGTGCGTGCTTGATAGTGGGATTTTTCCATGCCTTGGTTGCTATAAGTTGCTAAGGGGCCATGCTCCTCCACAAAGAAAGGTCCATGAATATGAAGAATATGCTGCAATACAAAGTAACACAAATTTTATACCAATTGAAAAACCTATCAAAATAAGCCGATATTAAATAATTATTACTTTACCAGATAAAAAGTGATATCTTTTTCTCCCCATGCCTCTTTTATCGCCTGAACAAGCTTTGTGATTGATCTTTTGAACTCTTCCGCATATGTATATGTTGTCTTATGTTGCCTGAGGAGTTTCAGAAAAACATCAAGGTGTATCCAGACCTCCATTCTAAGAAACGCAAGCCTCGGCGTGCTTGCAACATTTGTTGTGATCTCACATAGCTCTCTCCAACACTCCCAAGCCGCATTCACCTTCCTTCCTGAATGGTTTCCTAAGAATCGTCTAGCTTTTGAGCCTCCCATAGAGACATCGGGCAAGATATCTCTTGTTTTTCCTGAAAGTATTGGATCCTTTCTCAAGTGAACTTGGCCCCCATGAAATCCCATTTTCGATAGCAATGCCTCACATTTATCAATACACTCATCTGATAAAGATAATGGCTTAATGGAATATGCGTAGTCAAGATGCAACCTAAGAAGCTTATCGATTATTCTAATCTCTGCATGCAAAGTACAAATATGAACATTCTTAAGAGAGATGGAAAGAATGGGATCCCAGATGTCTTCTATGTTTTTAAATTTACCCAAATCTATAGAGTCTCTATTTGGGGCTCTTCTTACTGGTCACAAACTACTCCAATCTTTGGATCCAATACTTTCCATGCAATAAATGCAAGGATATTTTGCATTTGCACCATTACATATTCCAAGCATACATTTGATAGTTTTCAAATCAGCACTCATATGCCATTCCACATTAAATTTACCAACCCCATCAACTACCAACATTTCGCCTTCAGTTTGAGACTTAATGATATTTGGAATACCTGTATGGTTGAATAACCATTTCAACGTTTGATGATTTTCAATTGGTACCTGGGTTGCACCAATCCACCAAATCTCCATCTCGGATTGGATCTTATGCAATGGAGCTTTGCCCTCGCCATTGCCATGGTCCAATGCCATGTTCATGAGGCAAATGCTAATTCTTTCCATCTTCTGTCTCTTTTGAATCTGTGCTTCATCCAACTTCAAGGCAAACTTTAGAACACCATAAATTTCTTCTACTGTGATTTTATACATGTGAACCATTTCAATTTGCACCTTTTTTAGATCAACCCATATATTGTTAAACTCATTGTAATAAAAAATTGCCTGTTTTTTTTGTTTTTCATAGGACATAGACCTTTCGATGTGAAAGTAATCTCCAGAAACATGTGGAATCTTGCAATTCATGGAAATTCTTGCAGTGGAAACTACAAGGGCTCGGGGAAATCCAAATATAGTTACCTTACTGTGTTTAAGATTTTTAAACCATAATCCAGAGATAGCACGGTAACCTTTTCGACTTATACCCACAGTATCACATGTCTCTACGATTTCATTTGCTTTCACTGTACCTTTTAAATCCTTCACTAACTCTCTCAGAGTTGGACCTCTCAAATCCACATTTTATGGTGACTTAAGAATCCTCAAAATGTCTTTCTTATTCATGGTTTCCTTCAAAAGTTTGATTCTTTCCTCATTCTCTCGGATATTTATGCCTAGTATGTTAGAGACATATTTCTTTGTAAGATTTAGTCTCCTTTTCTTTGCTCTCTCACACAAGCTGGTTATATTTTTTAATGGTCTCTTCCTCTCTCTAAATCCTACTGGAGTTTCTCTCAAGCGTATTAGCTTATTCTGCAATGAATTGTTAACATTTTTCAAAATATCAATCTGACTTGTCAACTCTAAAATTTTTGTTTATGTAGTTTCTAGTGCTTTTTTCATTTCGTGCACTTGAGCTATATATGTGTAAGATGCAGAGTATAACCTCATACAGTAGCCAAGCATTCCATTGTAACCTTCTCCAGCATATCTTATATAGTCATGGACATTCAAAAAAGGAGGTGGTTTACCTGTAGAAGGATCCCTGGGGTAGATATTTCCATCCACCCACAAATCTATATGCTTCATTCCTTGTGTTCGCAACCTGTTGGCTTCAATCTCATCTATCAATACTCGATGATGTATACTTCTCCAAGATGTGTAAGTCGGATCTAGCTGAATAGATAGCTTGTATTTACGTGTGCTTGCAACTGTGTTATTTGAAGTAGTATTGCTAGACATTCTAGCAAATGAACCGAGCAAGAATCTCACAGTGATAGAAAACAAGTGCAGCAAAAGGAATGGTAAAAGAGAATAGTGTATAGAAAGAAAACGCGGGAGCAAACAAATGCGAAGTTCGTACGAAAATCTCGAAAATACAAAATCTCTCGAGTTCCAAGACAATAAACGGCCAAAAAGGTGACCCCTGACCTGGATTAAAAGATGAGGGCAATTAATGGCCGACCTCTTCAATGAACCAAATATTCTCTCATTAATCACATATGGACAACCAAATTTAGAGGTTTTATTCTTCCTAAACCTCAACTAATTAGCAACTTAATCACTTTCTTACAAGTGCCATTTTTGAAGCGTTTTTAGCCCTAATGATTGCGCAAGCATAGGCCAAAATCTTGTGAGCACTAAGCGAGATTGGTGAGGCCGTTAGCCTCCAGACCTTCTCAAACTGCTTAGAAAACTATATGGGTCTTTGCTCGTATGGTATTTGTCTAGTTGTTTCATAACTACGAGGATTTTTTATTGGCTCTTAGAGCCCTAGGTAACTCCTAATCCTACAAGAAATAATGTTGCTAGTGGTGATACACTTTGTTCTACCAACATGTTGTCTATTAGTCACTTTGTAAGAAGCTTGCTCAATGTCAAATCCACATATAGTGCTCTTTCCCTCTCTACGTTTGGTCCTATTTGATTTCTATTTGCTAGGGTTGTGCTTCTTTCATTTCTATGTGTCTTGAGGCAATCTCCTAGTCTGTTGTTGCTTGTTGTATGCCACTATGCTTTGCAAAGCTTTCCCCGCTAGCTTTCTTTCCTCCTTGAGGTCCGCTATGATGTCTTCTAATGGTCTGCCATGGTGGTCCAACTTGGTTTGTATGTCATATTTATTCACCATCTGTTGGATTTCGACTAGGAAATCCCCTAGGTCAAAGCTCTTCATTTTCGTGGTTTATACTGGTTTTTGCTATATCTATAGTCTCTTACTCCACCAATTTTTCGATGAGGTTGATCAAGTTGGGTAGCGTCACGCTCCTAATGGTGTCGATTCCTTCTATGTGTCTGACTTTTCGTTTTGCACCTCTCACTTGGTCCTTCCAATTGGGGCTCTTGATCATCTGTCTAGGTTTGAGGGTCGTCTCCTAGTGGTGGGTTCGTTTTGTTTATGAAGTCTAAGTGTGTTCCTTCTTATTTATAGACAATCCTCAATTTATGTTCATTGTGTGTGTGTATGGTGCTCTTTTCCATACACTATGTGAAATCAAGCTTTTCGGTTTTTCAAGTGCATTTCAAGTGTTAAAAACAATGTGGGTGCGAGCATGAGATAGTAAATGCAAATTTTGCACTTTGTTCTATGTTCTCAGCCGAATAGGGCTTTAGGCTCGGCCACCATTGGCCACTCTCACTGGTCTCTAAAGTCTGTGCTATGTTATTCAGCTTGGTCAGGGTCAATTGGAGCCTGCATGTCAGTTTATGGCTCTAAGAGGGGCTAAAAGCTAAGGTGACTCTCAATGGTTGTGTCTAGCTATCCGACTGCGATTTCTAAGGCAATTGTGCCTCTAAGGATTTTGGATTCTTCCCCTATTGTGGAGGTGTTCTGCTTAGTCCGAGATGTGCTAAATTTGTCATTTTTTTCCTGTCATATTTTTTGTTAGATTTTGCAATGTCCAATCCCCAGAATCGGACATCCAATTTTCAATCGTCCAATTTTCGCACGTCTAATTTAGGCATTTGATTATGATGCGTCCAATTTGGATTGGTTCGATTATCATTTTTTCGATTCTTATGATTTGATTTCAAGTTCTTTCAATTTTCATGATCCGTGTGTTCGATTCTGAGAGTGATTAGAGTGACCAATGGCCGAGCATCCAAATCCAATTTTGGGGGTGTCTCGATTGTAGGCCCTCTGATTGTCGAATTGAACAAGCTGAGGTAGTCCAGGTGTTTGATTGCCTAGAATCGAATGTTCAAGTATGCGATTCTAAGAATCAGACCCTACAAGCCCTGCCTGATTCCAACGGCACCATGAAGGCTTTGACGACAAAAAACCAAATCAAAGCAATGATTTTGGCCACGCAAGCATGCAATGAGCTCCAGGATACAAGAATGGACACATAGGAAGGTTTCTATATACTTGGTATGCACAAAAAATGCTTGTGGAAGATGATTGATCTGCCTGAAGCTCAAGGTCTCTCTCTCTCTCTCTCTCTCTGTGTCTCTCTCTCTCTCAAGCTCTCTCTCTCTCTCTCTCTCTCTCTCTCTTTTGAAGGTGAAAATGAGCTTTCTTCTTGATCTTTGGGGTCTTAAACCCTTGTTCCCTCAGCGTTGATCTCTCCAATCACTCTCCTTGTGGCATTAACACATTTAAGCACTCTTTTTTCCCATTTTTTCCTTGTTTGTGCCCTATTTGGGCCTGTTCTACAACAATTACCCTAAAGCTTTTTGCTTCGATCTCTCGATCCTATCCTACTCTGTTGAGATATTTGCAATCACACCTACTCTAGTCCCTTTGTATAGGACAGCTAGGCTAGGAAGATGTAGTCCATTCTATGAAGAGAGACAAAATCCCATATGCACACTGGATGTTAAGTGCTACCAAAGAACTCTATATAATGTTGTACTTGACTATCACTTTCATATAAGATGAATACAATATCATGATGCTTTCCTCTTTCAGCTAGTGTCATTATCATTGTCTGTCTAATACACAAGAATGTCTTTATGAGTTCAAGTCTCAATCTTGAAACCTAATTCACTTGTGTAATAGTTGTCTCTTCTTCGTCTATGTCATCATGAGTTCGGTCTCTACCTTTCAACCTCCATAGCTTTGCCATGCTCTAGATCCACATCTTTGACATGGTATCAGAGCTCAGCTGAGCATGGCTTATCTCTCCTCTACTCTCTCTCAACTCATCTTAACCTCAGGTCAGCTCATGGCTCCATTTCTCACCTCCATCTCTACTTGACCTTCCTTGTCAGCCATAGCCAACCTGCACCGTGCCTGCTTCAAGCTCTTGGATCTCTCTCCAGAAGTCATATCTCAACTTGCTCTCTTCTAGACATTTGTTCCTTGACTCCCAAGGCTTCTTTGTATCACTTAAGAGCTCGACATTGGCCACTCCATAACTCAGCATTGACAATTTTCTCAATCTCTGCCCCTATGTCTACCATAGCCAAACTAGACTTGTAGTACTTGGAGCCTCCATATCTTTTTCTACAGTCCTTATCTCTTCACGTTTTTTTCTGAGAATATATTCTGCACTCCTAGACTCAACTAGCCAGCATGAAAAGCACCAACATTGTGCATCGTACAACTCCTCATTGTTGATCTCCCCAAACTGGTGTAGTTTTTCGTAGATGTCTAAATGACCTGCTGTAGCTCGGCATAGGGGCGGCCACTGAAGGGGCTTTTATGGGGCTTTAGTAGACCATATAGTGGGCCAACTCCAGCTAAGAGGGCTCTTAAAATTTTTACCTCTACGAGCTGCTACAGTGGAAAAAACAGTCGGGTCTAGGAACCCTAAACTGAGGCAGCCATAGCTTTGAGCTTCAAGCTCAAAAATCCATCAGTTTCTCTCTCCTTAGGACTCAACAAAGCCCTTGCCACTCTGATTTGATCAACTTTCCCATCAAATCATCAAGGAGGGGAGATCTTGAACAATTGGAAGAATTGAAGACCAAGCCACCATAGCCACTTAAATTCAAGCTTCTTCCTTCACTTCAAGATCTTACTTCTTCTCAATCAACTAAAGCATTTGTTACTCAGATCTATTGTCCTAGCATCAAATCAAGGAGGGGAAGAACCTGGAAAGATTGAAGAAGGATCAAAGACCCCAAACAAAGAAGATTCAAGCTCAACATCAACACAAACATAGTCTTCGCATAGTGTGTTTTCACACTGTCATTACTTGTGTCTCTTGATACATTGTAATTTGCTCTTTCACTTGTAAAATCTGAGAATCTTGGAAATGATTTGCTGCTGCTTGAGCTTTTCAGCATGGGAAAAGACTCACCGATAGCTCGGTTCAAGGGAGTTGGGTTTCACACCTGGCAAACTCGCATCAAGCTCATGTTGATGAAGAAGGGTCTCTCGGCCATCACAAATGGCAAAGAGAAGAAACCTCAGGATGAAGACCTTGCAGCTACTTGGCAAAAGAATGATAACAAAGCCCAGGCCATCATCAAACTGGAGTTAGATGGCAACTATATCAACCATGTGGATAACTGTGAGACCTCACAGGATACATGGAAGAGACTTGACACCTTGTTTGGTACACAATCTAAATCATGAAAGTATGGTCTCGTGATAGAGTTTTTCAGGCTTGAAATGAGGTCCAACACATCACTTGCCACACATCTAAATTACATGGAAGGACTTCTAACCCAACTTGCAGGAATCAACATTAAAATGGAAGGAGATGTTTGCATTGGTGTTCTACTTAAGAGTTTGCCTCTTGAATATAATAATGTATCAACAACTTTAATCAACATGTCAAATATTGAACTTGTTGATTTCTAGGCATCACTATTAGAAGAGGAAAAGAAGCTAAAGTCGAAGAAAGAACCAAGTACCTCTAGAGATGAGCATGCATTATATGTTGGCAACACATACAAAGGCAAGAAGGATCAGCTCTTCTATGAATTCTGCAAAAGCACCAGACACACCAAGAAGTTCTACCATGCAAGAAAGAGGTCCCAAAAGGCCTATCTAGTTGTAGTCCAAGAAGAAGAAGAAGAAAATGGAGCAAAGGAAGAAGAAGTAGAAGAAGACCACTGGGAGAAGGACAAACCTCATCAGTCCTTCTATTCAGATAGAATTTTTTAGTTTTGTGTTTCCTAGTCCTAATGTCTCAAACATAAACTTGCAAAACTCCTTAGTTATCCTTGTACGACAGCCTCTGTACACTTTGTAAGGCCCCTGCTACAGCCTTTGGATGTCCATCATGTTTGTGGTACCCACACTTAGCCTTTTCTGCAACAGCCTTTGGTGTTTTGCCATGTTTATGGTGTGCCCACACTTTGTAGGTGTTGCTTTTACTAAAGCCTCTACATACTTTGTACTTTTGGTTGTGATTGAGGAGGGGTGTTGAGATATTTGCAATCACACCTACTTTAGTCCCTTTGTATAGGACAACTAGGCTAGGAATATGCAGTCCATTCTATGAAGAGAGACAAAATCCCATATGCACAGTGGATGTTAAGTGCTACCAAAGAACTCTATATAATGTTGTACTTGACTATCACTTTCATATAATATGAATACAATATCATGATGCTTTTCTCTTTCAATTAGTATCATTGTCATTGTCTCTCTAATACAAAAGAATGTCTTTATGAGTTCAAATCTCAATCTTGAAACCTAATTCACTTGTGTAACAGTTGTCTCTTCTTTGTCTATGTCATCATGAGTTTGGTCTTGTCAAGATTGTGGGAGAGAAGGAGGAGTCTCACTTGTAGCTTTCTTGCTTGTACAATGGGGGAATACACACAGAGGTGGAGGCTGAAAACAATTTTCCTCTTCTTAGTTGTGTAAGCCAAAAAGAACTCAAGTACATAGAAATAGAAGAACCCTATATATGGGTCTCAAAACCAAACTCAACTAACTAAGGTGGCATACTAACTGAGCCATGAACTTGAGTAGATAAGGATAGCTATCATCTAGCTATTATTCATGGGCGGTGTACCAACCGCATCTGCAAACTGACAAGTCGGTGACATAAATGCACAACGGTCACCCTGGCATATCACGAGTGGAGCCCGATATCTCAACACTCCCCCTCGAGCTCAATCCCAATTCCTGCACACGAAGCAGGTCTTTGAACTTGCGCAGCTTCTTTGCACCGAATGCCTTCGTGAATATGTCAGCTACCTGATCCTCTGTGCTGACATAAACTAGATTAATAAGACCTAGTAAAACCCTCTCCCGCACATAGTGATAATGCACCTCAATGTGCTTTGTTCTAGCATGATAGACTGGGTTATTTGCCAAGTGTATACTACTCATGTTGTCACAATAAATGACAACTGGCCCATCTGTAGGCTGATACATATCATAAAGTAGCTTATGCAGCCAAGCTACCTCACATGCAACCAAGCTACCTCACATGCAAGCATTGCTGCACCCTTGTACTCAGCCTCTATGCTCGACAAGACAATTGTAGATTGTTTCTTGCTGCTCCAAGTGACTGCAGAACTCCCAAAAGAGAACACATATCCACTGGTAGATCATCAATCAGAAATACTACCACCCCAATCAGCATCAGTGTATCCATGCAACTGTATCTGAACCCCAGTCTCATAAAATAGTCCATACTGCAATGTGGACTTCACATATCTGAATATGCGTCTAGCTGCATCCAAATGTGGTTTCCTTGGAGCCTGCATAAACTGACTTACCAATCCAACAGCATAGCTCAAATCTGGCCTGGTAATAGTCATATAAATCAAACTTCCTACTATGCGTCTGTACATAGTAGGGTCTTCTAGAAGCTCACCTGCATCTGCGCTCAGCTTCACATTCTACTCCAAAGGAACTGAAATAGGCTTATAGCCTGTCATCCCATATTTGGATAGCATGTCCAATCCATATTGCCTTTGCAAGAGTTGTATCTAACTTGGTGATCTAATCACCTCAATGCCCAAGAAATAATGCAGCTCTCCCAAATCCTTCATCTCAAACTTCCGCTTCAATAACATTTTCACATGAAGGATATCTTCATCACTGTCACCTGTCATAATCAAATCATCAATATAAATAACAAGTAGCATAATACCTTTCTCTGTTTTTCTCACATAAAGTGAGAAATATGCCTTGGAAATCTGAAAGCCAATAGTAACAAGATATTATCCTATCTTGTCATACCATTCTCTAGGTGCTTGCTTCAAGCCATACAATGCTTTCTTCAACCTGCAAACAAACTCAGGATGAACAGCATGCACATAACTTGGTGGCTGCTCCATATAGATCTCTTCTTGCAAATCACCATGCAAGAAGGCATTCTTTACATCCATCTGATGTAAAGACCATTCCTTTGATGCATTCATAGCAATGACTGCTCTTACGGTTGCCATCCTTGCAACTGGACTGAATGTTTCTTCATAATCAATGCCATATGTTTGTGCATACCCCTTGACTACTAATCTTGCCTTGTATCTATTCACAGAACCATCTGCATTGTGCTTCACCTTATAAACCCACTTACAACCAATTGCATTCTTATCTTTAGGCAAAGGTACCAATTTCCATGTAGCATTTGCTTCCAAGGCATCCATTTCTTCATCCATGGCTTTCTCCCATTTTTTTTTTTCCCATGGCTTGCTCAAAAGAAGTGGGTTCTGGTTCCTGTATCACTTTGACCATATAGGCATAGTCAATGGCTGTAAATCCATCATATTTCAGCCTATCCATAGGATACCTAGCTGTGGTAGACTTGTGCAAAGTAGGTTCACTCCTAGGTGCTCTCAAAACATCCCTGGTCTTCCTTACTCCAGGTGTAACAATAGAAGGAATACCCAACTCATCATCAATGCTCTATTCTGAGCCACTGGATTCACCATCCACATAAGAGTGACCTGCATTCACATCAAACATGGGCTGATCTACCTTCTCTTTTCCTTTTCGTGATACCTGAATACCACTATCTACATTGCTTTAAGAAGATTCTCCTGATCTCAATCTGCCTGTCCATGGCGAAGAATGTGAACCACTGCTAGAGGATGCTCCAGGTCCACTAATATTTTGTGACTATTGCTGTGAATTTTGTGCAGCATTACCATTTTGTGCATCTACATCATCAATCACATTTACTGGTTTATACCAGCTACTCATCTCATTAAAAAAAACATCTCTGCTCACTGTAAACTTACGAGTAGAAGGGTTATAACATCTATACCCTTTCTGCTTTGCAAAGAATAACCAATAAAGATGCACTTGTCAGCTTTTGGATCCAACTTGGATCTCAACTCATCTGGCACATGAACATAGGCAATGCAACCAAAAATCTTCAAATGAGAAATATTTGGTTTTCTACTAGTATATCTCTCCTGTGGAGTCATCCCATGTATTTTTGCAGTGGGAGTCATGTTCATTATGTAGACTACTGTAGTAACTACTTCAGCCCAGTAAAAATCTAGCAAGTCTTTTTTGTTGAGCATGGCACGAGATACCTCTCCAATATGCTTGTTTTTTCTTTCTGCAATTCCATTTTGTTGTGGAGTACGACTACATGAATATTGCTGCTTTATGCCATGCTCCTGCAAGAACCTTGCAAACTCATTTGAGAGGTACTCTCCCCCTCCGTCTGACCTTAGGCATTTTATTTGCAGGCATGTTTCTTTTTCAGCCATAGCTTTAAGAGTTTTGAAATGCCCAAAAACTTCACTTTTCTTTTTCATAAAATACACCCAAACTTTTCTGCTATAGTCATCAATAAAAGTGACAAAAGAATGACAACCTCCAAGAGATGCAACTTTAGTAGTCCACACATCAGAGTGGATTAATTCCAATGGCTTCTTACTCTCTTGAACATGTCTAGGAAATGGTTTCCTTGCCTGTTTTCCAAATTGACAAGCTTTACATACCTTATGCATTTCTGCAACCTTGAATTTAGGCAATCCTGCAACAATATTTTGGGCCTGCATTGATTTAAGTCGTTGTACATTAACATGACCAATGCGTTTATGCCAGATATCAATATCTGCAACTACACCGGTCCCATGTGCAAACATTGTTGCACTCAATTCAGGCATGTCTGCATCCAACGTAAACATTATTCCCTTCTTCTTTCCTTTTGCTATCAAGCAACCTTTATTTTTCATATCCTCAACAAAGCATCCATGAGGATTAAATCTGACCTGCAAGCCCTGCTCAACCATTTGACCAATAGAAACCAGATTCTTGGTGATATTGGGGACATGAAATACATCGGACAGGTATTTCTTTTTCCCATCCTGCATAGACAAAGGAATTTTTCCAATCTGCACTATAGGATGTGCAGTATCATCACCAGTCTCCACAAATCTTGGTTTTTCCATTTTCCTTGCATCCTCCATCCATTCTGCATGACCTGTCATGTGGTTTGATGCACCTGAGTCAACATACCATACATCATTGCTTTCTTCTGCACTTGTCATAGAATTGTTCATGTGCTACACCATAAACAAATGCTCATTTCTATCATCACCCTGTCCACTAGAAGATGCATAATTCCCTTGTTGCAATTTCCCATTCATGATGTCATTCTGCTTTTTATAGCAGTCTTTAGCCATATGACCCATTTTACCACAGTAGTAGCATTCAACATTGCTGTTTGCATTTTGGCCTCTTTGCCATCCACCATGACCTCTTTGGCTCCCCCTACCTCTAGAGTTACCACGTCCTCCTCCATAGGACTGGTTTTCTTGAGTTTGCTGCATATTCTGATTTCTACCACGGCCTCGAGATCGGCCTCCTCTACCTCTGCCTCTACCTCTTCCAGCATTTGAGTAGAAGATAGCTTCTTTTGAAGTTCCTCCTAAAGAAGATGCACCACCATTTCTCTGCTCCTCAGAAATTAGAAGAGAAATCAACTCCTCAAAATCAGGAAATCTTTCAGGAACGGAAATGGATGTTTGGAACTGTGTATAATCCTTTCCTAGACCATTCAAGGTCACAGAAACTAAATCATCATCTTCCACTGGTGACCCAATGGAAGCAAGTGCATCTGCAATCTTCTTCACCTTCATGTGGTAGTCATTGATGCTCATATTTTCTCTTTGCACATTGTGCAACTCTTGCTTGAGCTGCATTTTCCTAGCTTGCATATTTGTGCTATATATTTTTGACAAAGTATCCCATGCCTCCTTTGGCGTACTTGCATCTTGAATATGCACAATCATAGAGTCTGAAATGCTGATAGACAGCCAGTACATAACTTTCCTGGCTCTCTCATGCCATGCTTTAAATGCTTGCATTTGCTGTTGATTGGGAACATCAGGAAGAACTGGTTCTTCTTCATTTCCTGCAACAAATTCCCAATATCATTTTTCCATAAGGAAATTTGTCATTCTAAACTTCCATGCTTGGAAGTTGTTCTTGTCAAGCTTTTCAGTTACAATCTATGAAAGAGAATCAGATGCCATTACAGAACACTGCAAAAAACACAGCTTCACCCTCACAAGGGCAAATCTGCAAAACTGACGAAAGTGGTATTTGACCACACAGTCACTTCCTAGTGAAGATTTTGCATAAATAGGAAACAAGGATGATTCTGTAACTCCCAATGTCTCTGCACACAAGCATACGATGCAATTTATGTGGTAACTTTTCACTGACTTGTAGAACAATGGTCCCACAGCATAAAACAGGGCCTTTTCTTGAGTGCATGCAGAAAACTTCCGCCTCCAAAACAGGCCCCGAAATGGCCTCAAATTAAAAAAACAGAGTAACCAAGGGCTAAAGACCTTTCCCGCAGCATATACTGCCCTCTTGCTACACCGCGAAGGGCATCTCAATCTGAGACAATGCACTCTTGCACTTTCCGGCTGTGCTACCTGCAGAGACTTGCTCCCAAGACAGAAAAATGAAAGCAACACTGGTCCTCTTACCAGAACACCGCAAACTTGGCTTGCTTTCTTGAGCTCCTTACCATGAACAAGGCTCTGATACCATGTCAAGATTGTGGGAGAGAAGGAAGGAGTCTCACTTGTAGCTTTCTTGCTTACACAATGGGGGAATACACACAGAGGTGGAGGTTGAAAATAGTTTTCCTCTTCTTAGTTGTGTAAGCCAAAAAGAACTCAAGTACATAGAAATAGAAGAACCCTATATATGGGTCTCAAAACCAAACTCAACTAACTAAGGTGGCATACTAACTGAGCCACGAACTAGAGTAGATAAGGATAGCTGTCATCTAGCTATTATTCATGGGCGGTGTACCAACCGCATCTGCAAAAACTGACAATTCGGTGACATAAATGCACAACGGTCACCCTAGCATATCACGAGTGGAGCTTGATATCTCATCAGGTCTCTACCTTCCAACCTCCATAGCTTTTCCATGCTCTAGATCCGCATCATTGACATACTCTAAATGCAACAAAAATCAAAACCCAACTACGGAAATGATTTATCCCACTTGCCTACTCATCAAAAACCCAAAATATTTATTTGTTTTGAAGATAAAAGACCCCAAATCTCCTACCAATATCAAGCACCGGCTCAAGGATGAAACCATACTTTGATTCTTGATTTGAGGTGCGCAAGTGCTCAAGCTTGAATCCATTGGTCCTGACAAATGGAATCTAAATTAAGTGGGAGCTCAAGCTCATCTACCAAGACCCATAGACCGCTTATTGCTTCAAGCATTTCAAGCAAGCAAAATTGGCTATCTCTCACCTAGCAGAAGCGCCTTCAATTCCATGGGGACGTAGTGAGCTTACCTTGATGCCCAAAAAAGTAGCCTCCTCCCTCAAGAAAACTAGTAGCTCCATGATATGAGATGTGAGCTCAAGCAACCTTAAGTCTCCACATCCAAGCTCCATCCTCCATAGTTGCACACGAGACAAGAGAAGACAAAGAAGAGAAGAACAAGAGAGGAGATAATGGAGAGCTTCTTCTTCAAGATCCCTCACCCTAACACACAGACACTCCCTCACACTCTCCCCCCTCTCAAGCACACACAAGCAAGAAAGAAGGAGAGAAGAAGAGAAGAAGAAGAGACCACTTTAGTCACACACCAAGGAATGAGACTCTCATTCACTTTTTGAGTTTATATACAAGCCCTTAATATCTTGGGCACCCATCCCCTTTTTACATGATTGGGCATCTTTCCAAGGTCCTCATTACCTATTCCCTTCTAGTTGCCTTATCCCTTCACCTATGTTTGTCTAGAATTTACAATTTGCACATGAGGGAGCTTACTCTTTTACAAAATTTTAGTGGCACCTTTGCATTTTAACATGCGCCTTTGTCTTCAACTTGGCCTTTGAGGTCGCCCTTGCACTTTGGTATTTCTTCTCTTATTCCTTTGCCTAGCTGCCTTTTTTGCATTATTTCATATTTTTGAATTTTCTTTTTCATGTCTTGCATATCGGGGTTAAAGTAATCTCAAGAAAATACATCATTGTAGCCACCAATTATCTTACAAAGTGGGTTGAAGCATGAGAAATGAGGAAGAATGATGCATGGACCACTACTAAATTTCTTTGGGAGCAAGTTATTTCTTGATTTTGCTACCCCATTGAATTAGTTAGCAATCAAGGTACACACTTCATCAATGAGGTGATTAAGCATATGTTGTCTACTTTTCTGGTTATCAATTGGAAATTGTTACAATACTATCCCTAAGCCAATGGTCAAGTAGAAGCAACAAACAAAATCTTGGTCAACGCACTGACGAAAATTGTCTCTGCTTCGTGAAGTGATTGGGACAATAAGTGGGTAGCAACCCTATGGGCATATCACATTGCCTACAATGGTTATCAGACAAATGCCATTGAAGCTAATATATAGAACATAAGTGATCTTACTAATTGAATTCTTTGTTCTGAGTCTATAGATAGCCATGCAAGAGAGATGAAAGGTTAGAAGGCCTGAACTGACCATTTAATTGAACTAAAAAGGTTATCTAAAACTCAACTTATCACCATGCACACCCTTATTTGTGAAAAGGCACAAAGAAAGTTATTGTTTGAAAAACATGTCAAACAACGGGACTTTGAAATATGTGACCTAGGGTTATTGTATTCTATCGAGGGCCATAAATAGAAAATGAAATCCCAAGGATTAGGACCATTCAAAGTTCATCAAATTAGTAGAATCAGTTAGGTGGAGTTTGAAATCCTAGATGGAGAGGGCATAGGCTTCTTCATGGGAAGTCACATTAAGAAATACTACCCGCCAATGCACCCATTACATGGGTTCCCTATGCTGTTGCTACTCATAAACATACAGGTAGTATCCATTATTGAAATCCAACATAAGACATGAGGAAACCATTGCACCAACCTATTTGAGGCTACAAATCACAACTTAGAAAGATCAAGTTCTTGATGGATTGATGAAGGGGCTGATAATAATATGCCCATGTACAATGACTATACAAAAATTAGACAACCCTAGTTAGCCCTTACCATAGCCAAAATTATTCCATATGGAGGAAAACCATACTTACTTTTAGGAAAGAAAAGAGTCATGATCACCATCAATACTGATAGTCTCTTTGTCATTTTTTATGTACTTCCAAATGCTACGGGGGTGGGATTGGAAACATTGTTGGGTTGAACCTTCAAGAAACAAACTCAATGCAATGTTGACTATGAGACCCAAAAAATCCAACTTGCTCTCACCAATGTTAGAACCATAAAATATTTTAGCAAGGGCACCCATGCTTTAGTCAAGCCTGTGATGCCACTGATGTTTTTATCTACTACCAACTCTAGTGGGGGGTAAATAAATAGTGAATGAATTGCAAAAAGCTCAAAAGAATAAATAGGAATCTGTAAGCAGGCTAGCCACCTCCCAAAAATCCCACACCAAGTATGTTCCCAAGAATAGGTCCTCAACCCATGAAACTCAAGCCATGAAGCAACCCAAATCTCAAATTTGCAATTGAGGAACTTGACGAAATAGTTAGCACTACTACAAATGAACACATGTGAAGTTGTGATGGGCCTATAAGGCTTACTATGCGCACAAGGGTATTATGAAGGCAATAATAGGGTATGGCTTCCAAAAATACCACAATAACCACTACCAGAACCATTAAACTCAATAAGGCAAGAAAATTCATTCTCACATTGCTAGTGACACTAATGTTAAACTAACCATTGTGCATCCCTCTAGCAATCAACAATTCACGCCGACATGTAATCAAGTGCCTAGCCAGAATGCTTCCATGCCATCATAGTCGAGTGCTAGAAGATATCTGAACCATCAACCACCACCATCTGCTCATAGATGGAAGCCTAAATACCACAAGTCCATGTCTCTCATAGCAACATTGACTCTAGCTACCCCAACAGTCACCAAGCACTAGGTTCTAGAGACAACAACTTTCCAAACTCAAAGAGACATGTCATTCATCTCCACTTCAAGTCCAATTACACCTCAAGACCATCTTCAACTAATATGATGACCACACCTCCATACATGCATGTATCAAAGCTGAATGATAATCAAGCAAATCCTCTAGTGAGGTCAAGTATATGTATATAATTGATAAGTCATGTTAAACCACAACCACCTATAGAATTGCTGTCTACATATTTGAGACCTTTTATATTAGAACTAGCTACAAATATGTTCTTGATATTGGTGATAGTATAGTCAATAATATATGTTGACTTGACAATACCTTTACCCTATTTGTTTGCAGTTATGATCACTTGGATCTAGATCTGTTAGGTGAAGACACCGCAATCATAGTGAGAAGCCTTCCTTGCTCTTGGGAGGAGTACGAATTCATCTTCACCAAGCACACCTCTATTGTTGAAGAACTCATTGCCATACAAGTTAGCAAGGAGCAAGCCATCATATAGGGGTGCTTAATAATATCTTTTAAGTGTAGCCACATAGAGGCCTAAAAAAAAAAGCTGAATTGGAGAAACTAGCCAAATCCAAATACCCATTTCGTCAAAAGGAGTCCACTCTTCGGGCGCAATGGGAGTGACTCAATTGTCAAATAATGATTAACGTTAAACAATGTCAAACAATCAAAACCACTGAGTATGACCCCACTTATACTGCACCCACTTCCTTTCGAGTACTAGACATCACATGAAAAACTCACCTTGTGGACCATGTGCTATTACATCTATATTTGGACAGAGTACTATACGAGGAGGAAATGCAAGGAGGAACTACACATTGCTAGCTACTTGAACAGATGAGATTTCCTCATAGATGTTCTCACCTATATCACCCATATGGGCATCAAACCAAGTGACATGGACCACTATGTAGCCATGGAATACAATCCTAATTTTTATGATTGGCTTCTGTAGAAGAGTCCTACAATATCTCATTAGCGTACATTCTTGTATATATCTACAGTTTTCACTTTGTAAAAATTTTGTTCTGCTCATTCATTTCTTTCTTTCTTTTAGTCATTCTGTAATAAGCATAGTTGAGCCATGTACCATTTCCTCCTCTGCCACTCCACCTCTGCATGATGGTAGGAAGCATTGCTAAACTTTTGGGGAGGGCAAGGAGTCGATCATTTTCTCAAAGTCGATTTCTTTCACAATTTGTAATTTTTGCAAGGAATAAAGTAGCAATTAATTTTTGAACAAATGAGATGTGCAAGCTTATGTAAGTTTAAATTTCTTTCTCATCATCACAAATTCTCCTTTTTACAGACACATTTAAAAAAAAGACAAAATTGATGTCTGCCCTTTCAAATCAGTAGATCTAGCTTGTACTTCGTTTCTTCACCCCCTTATGCATCCATAAACTTCCTCCATTCCTCTTCGGATTTGTTAATGACATATGTTAAATTACCCATCGGCAACCCCATAAAACACAAAGAGATATAGTATAACTTTTTAATCCATCATTCTCCCTTCTCTATCGGTGAAAATTTTGAGCACATTATTCAACGACTCGAACAACTCAAACCTTCAAAATAACGCCAAAATAAAGAAGCAACCAAAATATGAAAAAATTTGTGAAGAGCCCTTCATTATTATAATGGACGAATATCTGATCCCCACCTTTTGAGGATCTAATAGTGCCTTTGAATTGTGTCCTACAATCAACAAACAACTACCTTACTTTCAAGGAATGCATCCACTTCCCTGTCGCCAATTTGTCGATGATGCAATCCATGGTTTTGATACTTGCACGCCTCACTAATGCCGCTAATAATGGCTCTCTCTTAAATATTCCATGTTGTTTCCGTCCACAATCAATCCTTAAGCGAAATATATCTAATCAGCTTCCCCCCCCCCACTAGATTGGCCGCCTTTGGATCCATTTTATCCCCCTTCGGAACAACACAATTAAGATTTTAGCTTTTATTGCTTTGCTTTTCCTTCTTTTTTTGTGTTTTGCAAGCAAAATTTTTTTAAAGCTTTCCTTAAGCTTTTCCTTCCATCCAACGACCTTAAAAGTTCTCAAAGACTTTAAGTCTACTCTTTAATACACATTAAACCAAGAATATACAATCTTACATACTCGAAAAGCTTTGTGACTTCGAAAGCAATCTTTGTCCAAAACAATCTTGTGTAAACTCAAAAACCATAGGGATTCTCCACCTGCTCCATTTCTTAAAATCAAAGTTCTTGTGACCAACTTGGTAGCTTGTGTGTACTTGCTCTGTCTCACGAGATGACATTTCCTACTTTGTTTGATGTAGATTCCATTGTCGTAAAAATGCCTGATAAGGCCATGGAACCATGCCTACTAGGATGGCTAGGTAGCTTATATCATGTTGTAGTCCTGTCAACTGTAGAGGCTGAAGATTATGCATAAATGAATGAAGAGGGAGATTTGGATTGATTACACCTCCATTCCTTAAACTCCCTTGCGATTATTGTAGCCTTCTAGTACTGGCCTTGCATTCAATTACTCCCTTCCCTCTATGAGCAACTACAATTGTCATGTTGAGACAATGGTATACTATGGGTATTATAGTTACATAATAAATCATGCATCATTCATTGGGTTTGTCATGTTTATCTATCGTAACACGTACCTAATTAAGTTATTTAAAGAACAAGTAAAATTGTCATATTTGAGAGCCCAAGTATCAATTTACAGATGATTGTGTATTAGCATACAAGTAAAATGTCTCAATATCTACGAGATTACACGCCTCTTACTCATAAAGTAATTTGGAATTCGAAAATTACATCAACCTCTTTCAAGAAGAAAAATGAGAGATAGAGATAGAGAGAGAGAGAGAGAGAGACTCTTAGTAGATAATGTAAAGCATGTCAACTCTCAAAAGTTTTTTTTTTGGAGGGGAGATACACTCATAATGACCTATTAGATAGGTCGATACTTATGAAGCCTTATGATTTTCAAAGTGTAAATAGGCGATGCCTATCTTGCATGAAGCCTTTTTTATGAGCTAATGCAAAAGAGAGATCACACTTTCTTAGTATTTGCTCATTATGGGGATCTGCCTAATGATGGAT
Organism: Lygodium microphyllum; assembly: GCF_053477565.2. Taxonomy (NCBI): domain Eukaryota; kingdom Viridiplantae; phylum Streptophyta; class Polypodiopsida; order Schizaeales; family Lygodiaceae; genus Lygodium; species Lygodium microphyllum. The sequence goes on from NC_141147.1 coordinate 118,085,781, forward strand.
TTCTTTTTTGGTACAGTGATGGTAACAACACCAGCTTCATCTTGGGCTCTTATTTTGTCCAAAATAATGTTGTCTGGTAGCTGGAATCGGCGAAGAAAACTACCTTGAGGCCTCTCAATACTGTACTCAATTATATAGTCTCTAGTCCTTTCTAGCTCGTTGATGTGCACACCAATAATTTGAAGCACATTGCCCGGGAGCACTTGTAAGCCTATGTCGTCCTTGGTTAAACCTACAAAAAAAAACACAATTTCAAACACTTCTTCATGTGGGGTATTGTTTGATGATATTGTTGATACATCAAGAACCCTCTTACCACTGAAAGATGTTATAATTGGGCAGATTATTTCAACATGAAGGTCACATAGTTAAAGTATAGCTTACACATTATGTACATAACATTGAGAAGCCTAGTATTTAAAGGTGGTCATAGTTGACAAATTTTCTAACGGTGAGTGTAAGCTACTCTAGCTCTAGCCAATGATTTAACATCGTTTTCACATGGAAAATGCCAATGAGATTTGCCATTTACTTACTTCATTAGGAGATTTCCACATGTAAAATCACTTAATGTAATATACAAAATCACGCTTGACATTCCCCAAATGAATTCCCATTTCATTTGGGGGATGTCAAGCGTGATTTGGTATATGCTGCAGAATCAAGGGCCTTTCTTCTGATTCAGGTACAGCTGTGTGGAATATGCTATTTTTGCATGAGGCGAGAGCCTCTTTTCTCCAGGAACAGGAGAAGTTATTTGCTGCCCACAAGCAGGAACAGGTGAGGGTGGTAACCTCACCAAGTAAGTGTCTGAAACAACATTAAATCAGTTTTGATTCTGGACTGTTTAGAGGTTATTTAAATGTAATATACCAAATCACACTTGACGTCCCCAAATGAATTCCCATTTCATTTGGGGGATGTCAAGCGTGACTTGGAATATTACACTTAACAAATCATAATGAGATTTACATCATTTAGTCACCTCAAACCACTTCTAGCTCCTTGACAATGTCATGTCGATTCACCCTTCAAAAGCTATGACAAAGTCATGTCGATTGTCCATTCAAATAATGATAAGACTACCAACCATAACCAATGCATTCATTATACCAACCACCAGCCAATGTATTCATCTAGTCAATCGTCGAATCACATGGAAAATGCCAATGAGCATCGCCACATACATACTTCATAATGAGATTTTCACACGTAAAATCGCTTCGAAGAAGCTATGACACTTTGATTCTACGTGCAAGAGGGAGCTCTGCTGGTCACCTGGTACATCGAGCTTGATGTGGTGTGTCGACGCAGTCTCGAGCCAGTCCACCTTGAGCTCGCCAACGCTGGCAATGGTAGGGAAGCGAGAGAAGCTAGCCATGATATAGGGAAGCGTGTGCAGACACAGAGAATGAGAGAAAGAGAGAGAGAGAGAGTGTGTGTGTGTGTGTGTGTGAGTACTAAGCCAATGAATGGGAAGGGATGAGCCAGCACCTGCCCTTTTATAGGAGACTAGCATTAAGCATCCTCGAGTCCATGACATCTAGGAGACTAGCGATCCCGCAGCTCTATATTAGAGCAAAGCAATCCAAGAATGCTTCTCATGAAGCAAGTACAACTCATGAGTGCAAGGTTGTAATGCATAAGCATCAGAGTAGCGCATAGTATGAGCCTGGCGCATAGGAGACAGCTGAGAGCACATAGACTCTCCAAAGTCAATCATAGAAGAAGGGCCAACATCCCGGACACATGCAAACGAGATCTCAAGATAGTATGCGGTCTCATTGAAGCGGAAGATTGACATATGGTTGTAGCATCAACCATAGTCAATGAGAAGGTTGTAGCCAACTTTTCCTCCAGGATGGGGTTGAAGACAAGGGGAAATACCTAATCCAACCAAGAGCATTACAAACACTCCCATCACCGCTCCCACCACCAAGCCAATAGGTAGGAAAAGCCATACCACCCCTACCCTTAACCCTTGTAGAGGAGAAGGGAGCAACCAAGTTGCCTTGGCAGCACAGTGGCTAGAGGCAATGCATTTGTTGGTCTCTAGAAGTAGATAAAAAGAAGTAGCAGTCATTGGATCAAAGAGACTAGCCAGAGAGGAGGGGTGAGAAGATCCCAAGGGTAAACGAAACATAATCTCACATGCCACTCATCACACAAGGAGCTGGATAGGACTTTCATGATTTACCTATGTCACCCTACAATGGTAGTACACAAGGGATGTCTAGACCCTAATGATGGAGATAGCTTTACTACTAGCAAAGAGAGGAGTAGACAATAGAAAGTACGAAGAAGTATTATAGGAGTACACACAAGAGAAGGAGATCAAGGAGAAATGGGAAGCACAACACAAGGAGGGCATGGCCACCATGACTCAACTAGTAGGGATGGTGAAGCAATAAGAAGACTAGATCAGCTAGTTGCAACAAGATAGAGAAGAAACTATACAAGTGAAGGATAGGATGCTCCAGTTGGAAGGGCAATAGGAGGAAGCTAATAGGAACAAGGAAGACCTTGATTAAAGAATAGAAGAACTCAACAGGAGAAAAAAGAACTTCAACGAAATATAACAGACCAAACTACAACTTTGGAAGCCTTGATGAAGTGGCAAAACATAGGATTAGAACAAGCCAAGAAGACAATGTAACAATTAGAAGCAAGAAGTGAAGAATCGTTGCAAGAGATGTGTAGAGGTGAGCACAAGCTCAACCGCCAAGACCCATGGACCCCTTATTGTTCAAGCGTTTCCAGCGAGGACTAATAGCTACCTCTCACATAGCGATGCGCTATCCATATCTACGAGTGTAGTGAGCTTACCTTGATGCCCTGTGAGTTGCTTCCTCCCTCAAGCACTCCGATAGTCTCACAATTCGTGATGCAAGCTCAAGCATCCTCAAACCTCCACCTCCAATCTCCATCCTCCATAGCCACGTGTGAGACCAGAGAAGAGAAGAGAAGAAGAAGAGAGGAGATGGAGGAGGGCTTCACCTCCAAGATCCCTCACCCTCACACACTCACTCACTCCCTCACTCACTCACTCACACTTCCTCCCTCAAGCACTCACAAGCAAGAAAGAGAAGGGAATAGAAGAAGAGAAGATGAAGAGTCCACTTTGCCACACACCGAAGAATCAGCTCTCATTTCCTTTTTAAACTTTATATACAAAGCCCTCTTTCCCTTGGGCGGTCATCCCCTTTTTACATGCCCGGCCATAGCCTAGGAGGCCTCCTTTTTCCATTGTTCTCCTATCTTTCTAGCTTCTTTTCTATGGCCCATCTTGTGAAATATGTGGGATTTAGAGCATGACAGATGCGGAAGCTATGGAGGTTGAAAGAGGAAAAAGAAACTCATGAAGACATTGACCCTGACTAGGACAAATTGTTACACAAGTAAATTAGGTTCCAAGATTGAGACTTAGACTCATAAACACAATCTTGTGTATTGACAGTGACATGACAATTTACTGGAAAGAAAAGAGTACTATCATTACATTAGAAAAAGAGTGCAACTACAATGCTTTATAGGAATTGAGTGGTGGTACTTTCTCCTACTGTGCATATGGGATTCTGGTCTTGAGCCCTCACTGCTTCTCACAAAGGGACTAAAGTAGGTGTGATTGCAAATATCTCAACACCCCTCCTCAATCACAACCAAAAGTACAAAGTGTGTAGAGGCTTTAGTGAAAGCAACACCTGAAAAATGTGGGCATACCATAAACATGGCAAAAACACTAGAGACTGTCGCAGAAAAGGCTAAGTTTGGGTACCACAAACATGATGAACATCTTGAGGCTGTAGTAGGGACCTCAAAAAGCGTACAAAGGCTGTAGTATAAGGATAACTGAGGAGTTTACAAGTTTATGTTTGAGGCATTAGGGCTAGGAAATACAAAACTAAAAAACTCTATTAGAATAGAAGGACTGATGAGGATTGTCCTTGTCCTGGTGCTCTTCTTCTTCTTCTTCTTCTTCTTCTTCTTCTTCTTCTTCTTCTTCTTCTTCCTTTGCTCCATTTTCTTCTTCTTCCTTGACTGCAACTAGATAGGCCTTTTGGGACCTCTTTTTGGCATGGCAAAACTTGTCGATGTGTCCAGTCCTTTTGCAGAAGTCCACAGAAGAGCTGATCCTTCTTGCCTTTATACCTGTTGCCAACATATAATGCATGATCATCTCTAGAGGTACTTGGTTCTTCCTTAGATTTTAGCTTCTTTCCCTCCTCTAATAGTGATGCCTGGATATCAACAAGTTCAGGATTTGGCATGTTGATTAAAGTTGTTGATACATTATTATATTCAGGAGACAAACTCTTAAGTAGAACACCGATGTAAACATCTTCTTCTATTTTAAGGTTGATTCCTGCAAGTTGGGTTAGAAGTCCTTCCATGTAGTTTAGATGTGTGGCAAGTGATGTGCTGGACTTTATTTCAAGCCTGAAAAACTCACTTAGGGGACCATACTTTGATGATTTAGACTGTGCACCGAACAAGGTGTCAAGTCTCTTCCATGTATCCTGTGAGGTCTCATAGTTATCCACATGATGGATAAAGCTGTCGTCTAGCTCCAGTTTTATAATAGCCTAGGCCTTATCATCATTCTTTTGTCAAGTCCAATGGTAATGGCCTAGAGGCCCTTCTTCATCAGGATCAATTTGATGCAGGTCTGCCACGTATGAAACCCGACTCCTTTGAAACGGGCACTTGGAGAATCTTTGCCCATGTTCGTCTTGAGAGACCAGCAGCAAATTAGCTTCAAATGACTGAGAATAACCAAGAATGAGTTGATCTTTGTATGTGTCAAAAGACACAAGCAATGGCAGTGAAGTATCAAAAGATAATAGTTTGAAATTTGATGTTTGTTGCTTGAGTTTGACTTGATGATCTTCAAAAAATCTTCATAGCTTTTCCTCCTTGCTAATTTGATGGTTGAATACTTGCTAAAACTTCATATTAGAGTGGCCTTGGCTTGGTTTAAGTGGCAAGAGAGAGAAAATGAAGGAAAAATGAGCTTAAAGGTAAGTGGCTATAACTATCCTATCAAAACAGGGACCAACAACTGGTAAATGAACTCCCACGTGCTCCACAGGTTGAATTTGCTCAAACCCTTTGAGATGGAGGACCCTCATCAATGGTCTAACTCCCCCTAAGAGGGTTTGTACTCATTATGCTCCAGTTGAGAGATCTAAGCCTTCAAAGTGGTCGCTTTAAAAACTACACCCAGATTTGGGAAAATGCAAATGTCGGGCATGGTGTGCATCAATCTCCTTGATTTTTGTGCCAAGAAGTTGCGCTTGACCTGAGAAACAACTCTCGAGAAGAAAGCTTGAAGAGATATGGCCTGATTGATGAGATATGGTTGCTCCAACAGCGGTAGGTAGGTGTTGTCCATAGACACAATTATGGCAGCAACTCTGAAAAGAGGCAATGCTGAGGCTATAGTTGCCCAATCTCAATGATTGAGGTGCCAAAAAGGAGATTTTGAAGTAGAGAAACACTTCTCCAGAAGGAAGTTCAAAGAGATTTGGCCTGTGGAGAGAGATATGAGAGCTTCAAACTGACAGGGTGCTGTTGTCTATGGCTGCCATGGAAGCTTCATTGAAGGTAGGAATGCAAATGAAGTTGGAGATAGGGTCCAATACTCAAAATGAGCTGAGAAGAGATGCAAAAGGAGCTAAGAGGAGTGAAAGGAGAGTTGGGCCATGCTCAATTGAGCTCTGATACCATGTGAAATACGCGGGATCTAGAGCATGGAAGATGTGGAAGCTATGGAGGCTGAAAGAGGAAAAAGAAACTCATGAAGACATTGACCCTGACTAGGACAAATTGTTACACAAGTGAATTAGGTTCCAAGATTGAGACTTGGACTCATAAACACAATCTTGTGTATTGACAGTGACATGACACTTTACTGGAAAGAAAAGAGTACTATCATTGCATTAGAAAAAGAGTGCAAGTACAATGCTTTATAGGAATTGAGTGGTGGTACTTTTGATGCCAGGAGGCATATTCCACGGTGGATTCCGTGAGGTTTTATGGTGGATTCCGTAAACTTAGATGACCGGGGCTCATACGCAAAGAGGATTCTTTGTGCGAGAAGTTGATGGGGACGCCTGTCCTTTCTGGTTGGACTATATTTTTGAGCAAAAAGATTGAAAATATATATTAAATACATGCTTTGTGAAGCGCTCACACAAGGCATGGGGGAGATTCAACCCAATTTGTCTCTTGTCTCATGTCGTGCTTGCTTTCACATTGGTTTTTGTGCTAAAAAGTAGAGTGCTTTGTTCTTGGGGACCTTTGGAAATTCACTACGTGAGCTACCTGCGTCCGATCTGCGCACCAACTTTCTCCTATTGTGCATATGGGGTTCTGGTCTTGAGCCCTCACTACTTCTCACAAAAGGGACTAAAGTAGGTGTGATTGCAAATATCTCAACACATCTACCTTTACAATTTTTCACGGGTGAGAGCACGACGCTCTTAAAATAAATCCTGGTGTGCCTTGCGCTCTTTTATAAAAGTATTGACTTACGCTTTTTCTTGATGCGTCTTCATTTTGCAATCCACTTTTTCTTTTCCCTTGTCTTTTTCTTTAGGATTTTTGGATTTTCCACTTTTCCACCTTGCTCATCTAACGGTTAACAGTACCCCCCTCCTCGTTGCGTGCAAAACCCATGGCACTTGTTTGGTGGTGAGTTGGAGGGTGTTGCTCGGGTAGCCAAGTGGCTTTTTGAGTTTGTATACAAGCCATCTTGGGAGGTGTGTTGGAGGGATTTATGGAATAGAAAGGCCCTTGCATTGGATATGATTCTTGATGTTAAGAGAGGCTAATGGGCAGGTCCATCTTTAAAATTGAACATTGGGTTGGATGGATCCATCACTTGGCCTTTTGTGGTTTTCCTTTGTTGTGCTATTCCAAATGAGCTACTTCATTCACTTGTTGACTAGAGCTATCACGTTGGTTCTTTGGTTCAGCATGGCTGCATGTAAGATGGGGAGTGAATTGTATGGATGATGGGGTTTGTGGGGCCGGTGGTTGGGGCCTCGGTCTGTACCTAGAAAGAAAAGACGGTGCACTACCTGGGGGTGTGTCTGCCTTATCATGGCTTGCATGGTGCTAGTGCTTGTAGGACTAGGAGATGGGTCAACCTTGGGCAAGCTTCGGTGTGTCCCATAATTGAGGACCCAGTTTGTGAATAAGGGAGGTGCAGTGTAGGGGGCTTAGGGTGACAGGTCCAACCATTGGCAAGAATTGCCTTGCTAGGTATGTCCTGCCCTTAATGTGCCCTAAGCATGTGTCATGGGGGAAGGGGCTAGGTATGAAAACCCTAGGTGCAGTGATTGTGGTGCGCAAGGTGTTTGTCTTTAAATGTAGATGACTATAGCCAACACTCGAATGCAAGGGGTGCTCTCAGGTTCTACCCTGATCTTCCTCGGACGAGTCGAGAGGTGGTTTTAGGGATCTAGTCAAAAAGGCACATCTATGCAGGTATTTCTTGATGTTAATCTTTGCATTGAGAGGTGTGGTCTACAAGAAAGGATGATTGCACCTCGTAAAGTGGCTATCATTCATGTCTTCAAGGATCCTCATACAAAATGAGGGAAGTAGGGTTGTCCTCATCATGAGCCTAGCCATAGTGCAACTATCTATTCCTAGGTTAATGTCAAAAAACGGTGGAAGAAGGTGGGCTTCCTCGGTTGTCGGCTTTTGTTTAAGAAGAAACCTAATGATTCTAAGGTAATCTCAAGTGGTTATGAAGGCTGGGTCTGGGCAGGAAGAGAAATACTTGAGGAAGCAATTGATGGAAGGGGGCAAGTCCCCCTACTCTAAAGGTCATGCATTCCTTGGGAGTTGTTGCATTGACATTGTGGATCTTTGGAAAGTCATACTTGCCATGAACCCTCCTATCATAATCCACTTCGTGTCTGGGAGGGTAGGGCATGTAGAGGAGATCATTCTGTTCTTCCTGTAGCGTGCAGCAGAAGGCCTCCATAAATCAAAATTGGTGTCCCAAATCCTCCTCCGCCACTTTGGTTGCGCCTCGTGGCCTTGGATGGTTTTGGGAACCTAATAGACCTTGTCTTGCTAGTAATCTATGGGCTCTTGCCTCCATTGTGTGATTATAACGCTCCACTGCTCGACCCATCAGTTTGCTAGAGTATTGTCCAAATGAATGATTCCTTCCACTATCTCTAAGGGTAAGATGACTTGGTCCGAAGCTCATGGATACAGGAAGGAGAACTCAAAGGGTCGGGATTTGATCTCCTGATGTTGATAGGATGGTGATCCTTGCATAGTGGTAGAGGCTCATCAGGAAGCTGCTATGGCTGTGCTTGCGCCCTTTGCTCAACTTTCTCCACAAGTTCCCATCTTCTTCTTCTCTCAGCAATAACATGCTCAAGAACCTGGGCACCCTTCGGCTCTTCTATGAGTAGATCGGGTAAGGGCAGACTGGGATCTTTGATTTGCGATTCTTCTTCGAATGCTTACTCAAAGTTTGGCCCTTCCCCTCGGTATCTTGTTCCATAGTGAGTTGGATTGGGGGTGGATGGGGCTGCTATTGTTCCTTGAATCTAAGTTCCCTGAGCTCATTGGTGGAGAGGCCGGCTTGTCGCAAGTAGCTACATTGCTGCTTCTTGGTTATGCTCATGCTAGTTGGGAGTGTGCGCTCTTGCAGGACATAGCTTAAAGCTCTGGTTGTCAATTCCAACTTCCTCTTCATTCTCTCTACCAAATCCTCAGCTTCAACCTGTGTGATATGAAGCGTAGTGCTCAAAAATACTTGCCTCTACATGTTGGAGTACGCTTCAGCGGGCCTTAGCTCTGGATTCTATGACCACCTTCTCACACTCTGAGATTGCGAGGCCCTCTGTCAATCCTTGCACTTTTTCAAAGTTGCACCTCTCCCATTGTTGTTCCTTCTCTCCTAGATTTTCCTTACCCCTCTCCATCTCCTGAGACAACATCATTACCACCTATTGCTGGTCATTCCACACTTCCATCATTTGGGTCTTTTCTTTATCTCGACGATTCAGCTACTCTTCTACTATCCTCCTACCTTGCTCAGCCATGGAGCAATGCTGGTAGGCTTTTGCGATCCTTTTTTATAGATCTTCAGTAGTTTGCACGTAGCTCTCTAGCTCGGCCCGGTGCAGCTTTCTTTCGGTCATGACCATGGCCATTAGTGCCTCCACCTCCTGCCGAGTGTTCTTCAAGTCGTCTTGCAAGTTTCTTGTGACTCTGTCTATGGCCTCTTCCTTCATTTCTAAAATGGATCCTATTTCTCTCTCTAGCCTTCCTTGCTCTTGCATTGCCGACCACAATTGGAATACCAGGGCATCCTTGTGGTCTTGGCATTGTTGTCCTAATACTTGGTCTCCTTCTTGTGGGCTCTCCCATAGTTCTGCATGCATAGCTTCCACTCGTTCCATTCATTGCTAGAGGTCAATGCATTATTGGATGAGCACCTTGTGGTGCCACTGCTCCGCCACCAAGTCTTAGGCTTCATCCTCTAGTCTTTGCCTTAGGCGATCTCTGTTCTCTTGAGCCTCCTTTTCTTTAGCTTTGAGTTGCTCTTTCAATTTTCGAATTTCTTTCTGATGCTCGACGGCTTCTCATGTCATCTCGAGCCATAGGGCCGCGATAGCTTCTCTTTTGGCCTCCATAACCGCAGTCTTCTTCTCTTCATTAGCCTTAGCTAGGCTAGGAGTTCAACCACATAGGCATCATAGTCCGCAGAGCAGAGGGCATCATTGGCAGTGTTGTGGATGTGGATGCTTGAAACCTTTTCCGCTTTGGGTCTTGCCTGGACTCAGCGTCCATCGCAACCAACCTTTTGGCTCTTGCCCTTGGCAACATTTCTTGTACTTTTGTGACCAGGAACTGCATCATGGACATGAGCTGAGTGGTGTCCATGGTAGATGCTAGCTCTTGTGTGGTGGAGGTGGTGGTGGTGGTTTGAGGTGTGAGAGTTGAAGGGAGGGGATGCAATGGGGCCTTGCCCTTCCTCGCAACGGTTGGGGCTACGTAAGGGCTGCCACTTGGTTCCCCTTCATGCTGTGGGCTCAAGGTGGCCATTCTTTGGGGCCGTGGATCTCCTCTACAAACCTGTGCATGGCCTCTCCCATGTCTTCATCCTCTTTTCTCCTCAGCTCTTATGTCTCTTTCTCGGCTCTTCTCTTTCTCTCATCTTTGGCCCTCTTGGACTCTTTTTGGGCCTTCCTCAACTCGGCCTATTCCTCCCTTGTCATTGTTTTTTTTGTCTCCTTCTGTAGCTTTACTGAGGTTCCCTTCATCAATCAGGAGATTGCAATCGGCTCCCTTGTCAATCAGGGCCTCAAGAGCGTGCGTGCATCGAGTAGTGGCCATGATCTGTAGGTATGCTGGTGCTATAACCTCTTCATCCTCGTCCTCTAGTTCAGTGATGGTGGCTACGTGAACATTGACAGGGGCTTCTAGCATAGGGGGCTCATGCTGTGGGTGTCTGAGAGGGTAGTACTTCTTTATGCAACTTCCATTAAAGAAGCCTATGCCCTCACCTTCAAGGGTTTCAAGTTCTACTTTGCCCGTCCTACTAATGGTGCGCACTCGGAAGGGTCCCAACCCTCGGAATTTCATTTTTTGCTTGTGGACCTTTACCAAGTAGAGCAAAACAAGGTCTCTTTGCTCAAAGCCACGTTGTTTGATATACTTGTCAAACCACATCTTGCATCGTGCTTTCTCACAAATTAGGGTGTGAGTGGCTAGGAGCCGAGTCTTAGTGAATCGTTCCAATTCCACGAGGCGGTTGGTCCAAGCTTCCTTCTGTTCTCATCTCTCTTACATTGCTACCCTCAGGCTAGGGACAAAGAATTCTAGTGGCAAAATTTCCTCAATCCCATAGGTCATCCTAAATGGTGTCTGTCCCACATCCATTATATAGGTTGCCCAATAAGCCCATAATACTGCCATAGGTTTCTTGTCCCAGTCACTTCTCGAGGTAGCAACTATCTTCCTAAGGATGTTGACTAAGTTCTTGTTTCTGTATTTTGCTTGGCCATTAGCTTGAGGGTATTAGGGTGAGGATTTCCTATGGATGACTAAGAAGGTTGAGAGTAGGTGGGAAATCACCTCATTGATGAAGTGCGAACCTTGGTCTCTTACTAACACCATATTAGAGATTTTGGGAATTTCCCAAGTCCCACTTTGAATGAATGTCTTACTTTTGTGAATGAAAGAGAGCACTATGTCTATGTTTATCTGTAAAAGGCACTTTGTATGTTACAAATATGAGATCAGACATCTTGAGAGCTTAAATGATGAATGTAAGTTATGTGGTTGTTACGAGATTTGGATTTCACCTCTATCTTTTCTAGCATACTAACAAAATATGATGTTGTATGGTGGTGGAAACATCAAGGAGGCCTAACTAGTATATACCTAGGAAATTTCCAAGTTTAATGTAAGAATACAAAGGTTTGATGGAGTGGAGAGAGAATTTAGAATACAAGAGCCTTAAACATTGTATGAAAATATATTATCATGGCCAAAATTTATAATGTTATGGATTTGAAGATATTATAATACGAGTTTTTTCTTTTAGATATAGCATTATTTAAAGTGACATGTATAAGTTTCATGAACTAGGACCTTAAAAGAGTCACCACTAACTAGGTGTGGTTTAATAACTTGATCTAATACCATATCGTAATAAGTTTGGATAACCTATGATGTGATGGTTCTTTTTTTGTGTAAACCAATAGACACAAGTATGTCAAATAATTGCTCACTCCATTTACCTTTTTTGTATGTATATGCATGATATATAAATATCTTTTATTCAAAATTTCTATCTGTCTTGACAATATATGGACAAGATGGATATTGACTTTGGCCAAAATTAACGAGTTTCACACTTTGACTAGCTAAATGAATTTTCATATCATGAAATAAAGATTTATATACCAAGCTAGAAGTTTATGATTTTTCCAAGACTAAAGATTTAACCTTTGACCAATGGTTTGTGTTTCCAAAGAAATAGACATAATTTTTATAATCAATCAAGACTTATTTGTTAGCTAAGACATAAAGTACAAAATTGGACCTAAACCACTTTATAAGAAATTTCAACACAATCAACTAATGTTTTTGAAATAATAAAAAACATTAAGTAGATTCTCCTCATTGATATTAGTGGCGCTTAAAAACACCAAGGTAGCTACACAAAACACTTTAAATTTTTAACAAGCATATATTTTATAGCCATGCAAAAGCCCTTAATGTAAGGGATATATTTACTATGGAAGTCAAAATTAGTCCATATGGAGTCATTGTCTTGTTGCATCATGTATATTGGAAAAATACAACTTTTGTAGATAGTTGCACTACCATTTATGAAATGTTTGTGATATCCTAACTCATGAGCAAGTTGCATTGCTTCCATATCTTTCAAAGTAGAGACTAAAGGAGTCTGCTTCAACATGGATAATTGTGAGTTGTTCAATGTAAGTGATAGAAGATGTGAGGCATTTGTTGAGTATGCTTGTATAGTAGATGGTTATAAAGTACAAAATAGGATTTAAACCACTTTATAAAAAATTTCAACACAATTAACTAATGTTATTGAAAGAATAAAAAACATCAAGTAGATTCTCTCATTGATATTGGTGGTGTTTAGAAACACAAAGGTAAGTACATAAAACACTTTAAATTTCTAACAAGCATATATTTCATAGCCATATAAAATACTTTAATGTAAGGAATATATTTATTATGAAAGTCAAAATTAGTCCATATAGAGTCAGCGCCTTCTTGTTAATCATGTATATTGTAAAAATAAAAATTTTGTAGATTTTGTATAAAACATTTAGCTACACTACCATTTATGAAATGTTTGTAATATCCTAACTCATGAGCAAGTTGCATTGCTTCCATATCTTTCAAAGTAGAGACTAAAGGAGTTTACTTCAACATGGATAATTTTGAGTTGTTCAATGTAAGTGATAGACGATGCGAGGCATTTGTTGAGTATGTTTGTATAGTAGACTATCATAAAGTACAAAATAGGATTTAAACCACTCTATAAGAAATTTCAATACAATTAACTAATGTTATTGAAACAATAAGAAACATCAAGTAGATTCTCTCATTGATATTGGTGGTGTTTAGAAACACCAAGGTAATTACATAAAACACTTTAAATTTCTAGCAAGCATATATTTCATAGCCATGCAAAAGCCTTTAATGTAAGGGATATATCTATTATGAAAGTCAAAATTAATCCATATAGAGTCAACGCCTTCTTGTTACATCATGTATATTGGAAAAATACAAATTTTGTAGATTTTGTATAAAACGTTTAACTGCACTACCATTTATGAAATGTTTGTGATATCCTAACTCATGAGCAAGTTGCATTGCTTCCATATCTTTCAAAGTAGAGACTAAATGAGTTTGCTTCAACATGGATAATTGTGAGCTGTTCAATGTAAGAGACGGATGACGTGAAGCATTTGTTGAGGATGTTTGTATAATAGATGGTCTCTTGAAGCAAGAAGTAATTGAAGATTGAACATTTATACCATCTTTATCAATCATGGTCTCGTGCGGTGCTGATGATGAAGATGAAATACCATCATTCTCTGCTCTAGTCCATTCATCAATGACAACCTTGAATTGAGCATACAATTCATGTCCATATTGAACTGGATCCTGTCCATATCGATCAAACTTGATGACTTCACGTGCATCATGGCATTTGCTTAAGCGAGTCAAGTATGGTAGAAGTTCTTTGATCAAGATAGAGTCTTCACGATCAATATCAAATGTTTTTGGATAAATGCAATTCTCAACAGGATTTGGACATCCTTTGTAAGGACTATCATCTATGAGAATAGTCTTGGTATGCTGACAAACATCTCCATATTGATCCCATACATACTTCAGAGGCTTGAACATTGCTTCTACTCCCATCTTATCTGGCCTATATATGATTTTGAGTCAATGTCTATTACATTGTTCTTGGCCCCAAATCATGAAGAAAGGATACTTCCTTTTTTCATGGATCTCCAAGCACTTAATAACTGCCATGACATTCTTATGTAAAGCTGTTGACCAAAATCCCACTTGGAATCTTGCAAATAAGGCTTGAAGAGACTCCATACATCCTAGTCAAAGAACAAGCCATTGCTTTCCCATTTGAACAGAGTTCAAGCATGTAACCTTAGCAAAGACAAGTGATTCTCCAAATGTAGTATTTGCTCAAAGATCAAAGAGCAACTTGCAGTAACAAAGTGTCTTCAAGAGCGAAATGTGATTCTAAAGAAGCGTCAATATCACATGCTACAACAACAAAGTTGTCGGAACATATACTACAGTTGGCGCTTGGCCTCAGCATTAGATCCAAATAAAAACTTGTGTATCATACATGATAAAATGGACCAACAAAAGACAACTATCCCTAGGTTAAGGCTTCGATCAAAAGAGAGTGAAAGATCTACTCAACTACTAGTTTCTTTAACAGGCATGATTACACATGGACATGGAGAAGGTAGATATGGACATTTCTAACTTGATCTATGGCCTCATGATCCTAACTTCACAATTGCCTCATTGTCATTGTGCTTTAGGAACTTGGAGCGACTACATAGGCATGCAAATGGCAATCTACAAGTAGATGAAATGCCAAGATCAACCTCTGTGCTATTAAATGCCCTCAACTTGAAAAAAGCACTAGACCACCATCAAGTTATTGCACAAAATAAATCATGCATGGAAGATAATACACCACAGGATGACCATCATCATTTCAAACGATTGCCAGAGAACTTACTTCTACAACTTGATAATTGTGGGTCAGAAAACAAAAATCGCTATCTCTTTGCATATCTATCATTGCTTGTTGCACGAGGAACATTCAAGATGATCTAGCTTGGGTTTCTCATGGTGGGTCATACACATGAAGACATCGATGCAATGTTTAGCAAATTTTTAGAGAAGCTAAGGACGAGCATGACCTTCACTTTTCCTCATCTTATGCAACATTTTCAATCATGCTAGATGACTAGTCCTACACCTTTCTTATTGACACATGTTCCTGATTTTAAGAGATACATTGAGGGATACTTGTGTGATTAGAAAGATACACTTGTTGGTCACTCAAAACCTCTTCAATTTTGGTTTTATATGCAAGGAGATACACCTATCATGCAATACAAGATGCATCCAAAGTCCCCAGACTGGTTACCAAGAGAAGGTGGCATTGAATTATGGAAGAGAGACCTTGTAGGAAAGCCTACTCTTCCAAAGGGTGTTCCAATGTTGCTGCCCATGTTTGAGTACGTTAAGGATCATCAAGAAGTAGTAAGTGGAGTTAAAGATTATCTGAAGTATTGGGAAAGATGGTAAAATGTACAAGGACCTAAAGCAGAGTTCACAAAGTTTATAACACCAATGATTGATTATTGGAAACATATGATCTACGCTCTTCAAACTCCAAATGTCTAAGAAGATTTATTTTTCATAGATTTTTGGCCAAGAACGCAAAGTGATGTAACCAATATAGATGTAGATAATGCAGATGACTTCATTGGATTGGAAGAGTTGAAGGATCACTATTATGGTCCTCTGAGCAAACAACCCAAACATGCATTTGAACCAATGCTTGATGTTAGAAAGATGACTTTGTGCTTGTTAGACCTTCAGATCCAATATATCCAATATGGCTTGGTGTTGCACAAACTGAGGTCGATACAAATAGACATTCCAAAAACTTCAACAGGGTACATATACAATATTGGGCACTAGTTTGTAGTCGTCAAAATGCTACAGATGCAAAGGTGTATTTTAGTTGTTGGGATAAATATTGGATGTGCAACAAAAAAGATCTTGAACGATGGGAAACAATAGATAGCATTGTCTTCTCTTGGATGAAGAAAGGTACAAAATCTCCCAAAAAAATCAAAATTCCCCCAAAGTTTGTATTGAAGGCTAAAGAAAGTCTACATGAATCCATCGACTGAAGATTTTCCTTCAATATTTCAAGGATATTAAAACTAAGGTATTTATTAACACCACCTTTTTGAGTTTTTTTCAATCTCTTGGAAACAACCATAAGCAGTAATATGTTTAATTGCACCAAGTTCCAAATTAATGAAATTCCCAAAATTCATGAAATCCATTTTGATTTGGTTTTCCCATATTGATGGGAAATTCCCAAAATCCCAAATATGGAGTTTACTAGTTCAATAGGGCAACCGAATCGTGCTATAACTTTCTCCCACAAGAACTTCATTGGGGTCCTAGCATCGTTCTTCCTAGTGGCTTGTGCCTCATGGCCCATTTCATAAGATAGTCAGTTGCTACAATGATGCATCTAGCATGTGACTATTGTGCCGGGGACTGATGGGTCCAATAAATTCGACTCCCGATTTCTCAAAGGGCTGTCATGGAATGATAGGGATCAACTCCATATTATTGTTTCGAGCATTAACTTTAGTCCTTTGTAACCTGTCATAATGCTTCACGAATTGAGCAGCGTCACGGAATAGGGTGGGCCACCACAACTAAGATTGTAGCACCTTGCGGGCTGTCATAACCCTGCTGAAGTGCCCTCCAGCAATCCCTCCATGCACTTTGCTCAACATGTCGTGCATGTTATGCTCGCAGACACATTGCTGTAGCAACCCGTCTTGCCCTAGCCTATAGAGTTGTCCAGCCATTAATGGGTAAGGTTGGATTCTCAGAATAAGTCGCCTAAGCATGGCCTCCTCGATAGGTCTTTGGGGCATTCTGTGCTCTAGTACCTAGACTATATCATTCACCCAATATGGCATTAGATTAGCTTTGAAAAAATCTTTCTCACTAGACAAGCTGAAAGGTGGACGCCTGGCAAGTCGTCAGCTATGCCCTGCCCAATAACTTCTCTTGTAGGTATTCAGGACATGTAATCAGCCATGTAGTGCTACTTGCCCTTGCATAACACCAAAGAGAAATCAAATTCTAGAAGAAGAAGCAACCATCGAGCAATGTGTCTAATAGCACATGGCTTATTTACGAGCTAGAGCAATCCTTGATGGTCTACGAAGAAGGTGAAAAGCGTGGCCAAGAGGTAATGTCAAAAGTTCTTCACATCAAACACCATGGTTAGCCCTTCCCTTTCTGTGGTGGAGTAGTTCATCTCCATGTCAATGAGTTGTCTGATGGCAAAACTCACAAGGTAATCCAAGTTATGCTCCCTATAGTGACAGAAGATAGCTCCAATAGCACATTCAGATGCGTCTATATGCACATGAAAGGTGATATTCCAGTTTGGGGGTCGTAAGATTGGTGTAGTGTAAGAGCCTTCTTCAACTCATATGCTTGTTGGCACTCATCAATCCTCTCGAATACGATCAACAACTTATACAAAAGGCCTTGCAATCAATGAGTAATTCAACACAAAGCACCGATAGTATCTTGTGTGACCCAAGAAACACTGAACTCCCTTATAGTCCTTTGGTGGCGGCAAGTCGACAATGATCTTGGCCTTTGAAGAGTCAGTGGCTATACCTTTCTTGGACATCAAGTGCCCTTGGATGCATTCATGCTTAACCAGGAATTGACATTTCTAGGGGTTCAACGTTAGGTTTTGAAGCTTGCATCATTCAAATACTGCAAGCAGCTTCTCCAAGTGTTTTTTCCAACTAGAGTGCACGCATAGGTCATCTACGAACACCTCTAGCTCTTGTCTAAGCATATCTTTGAAGATAGTGCACATTAGCCATTGAAAGGTTGCAGGTGCATTCATCAACCCAAATGGCATTACAATGTAAGCAAAAACACCCCACTCAATAGCAAACACAGTCTTGTGCCTATTGTCAGGATGTATTTGAACCTGGTTGTATCCTGAGAAGCTGTCCAAAAAGCTGTAGACCTTTTTGCTTGCTACCCTTTCGAGTATGTGCTCTATGTATGGTAATGGATAATTATCGCTTTTTGTCATAGTGTTAACCTTCTTATCGTTCATGCACACTTGTATCTTCCGAGGTCGGCACATCCTATATAAATAGCCTATGGGTCACTATCAACTGTGAGAGGGTGCACCCAAGTTGTACTCTAAGCAACTTAGTAAGCGAGATTTTGTTCTTGTACTTTGAGCTCTCATCTCCCTTTTGTGCACATTCTTCTTGTTGCAAACTCTGATTTTTCACGTGGTATCAGAGCCTCCTCTGATCCTTTTAGCACTAAGTGTATATGATTTTCATCATCTTCATCTTCTCCTTCTTACCTCCATAGACAAACCTTGACCCCCTAACCTTGGAGGACCTATGGAAGCCAAAGAAGAGCATTTCAGCTCCTGACTTGTACTAAAGACTTATTCCCCAACACAAGGTGCACTAGCGTTGCACATCAGAGGGAAAAATAAATCATCATGGAGGGCAACATTGAAGAAATCAAAAATCAGGTGCAGAAGTTGCAGCCTCCTCTTCATCTCCCTGGCGCGATTGAAGACACAATAATGGAGGGCGTTTTGGGTCAATGATAGCCCCCCAAGTGGGCTTTCTAACACCCTAAAGGGTTTGGCCACATAGAGGCAAACCCTAAATGCCTGTCTCCTGGCAACCATAGCCAAACCTCAAGCTTTCTTCACATTTCAAACTTTTTCACTATTGCTATCACTAACAGTGATTCTAATCACTGATTGATCTTATCCAAATTTAGTTGAAGATTTGAAAGCTCTATTTCAAATCCTCTTACCCTCAATGGACCTTTTTTCATAAAACAATCCACATCTCACACCTCAAGTGGCATAAACTTTGAGATGATTGCTTGTAAGCACTAATGTTGCATTTTACAATTATGTTGCTAGCTTGATATTGACTCAATCTAGTTTTTTATCAAAAAATCAAATCCATCAAGTGGTTTATGTCATTTACCTCTTCTTGTTTGGTTTTAAGGCTATGTGTACGACTATAAACACATAGACCATATCCCAATATTAGTCTGCTGGTACATCAGAGATATGAATGTTACGCTACTCTTCTCTGATTAATCCAAGAGCATAGAGTTGATTGATAAGCCGTGCTCCACCAAGAACTCCTCTAATAGGCCACATTCTCTAGAAGATCTTGAAGTCCAATCAAAGCTCACCTCATTGAAACCGAGGAAAATAGTAAAGCTTAAATCAAGAGTTGTTCAAAGAACATGACCTCCTAAATCCTATCTTGAGATATTGCATATGTATGATTTCCAATTGTTTTCAACTCTGTAAATTTAAAAGTTGGCTATCTTTTTTGCTATTCGATTGTACCTTGCCACCTATAAAGGGCTAGACACTGCCATTTCTTAAGGCAATAGGTAAGACCTTCCAAAATGTCCATGGCCTATGCAGATGTAAGGCCTCAAATTCACAAGTTCAATGGAAAAGATTTCCATCCTTTGAGAGTCTTGATAAAATACAAAATGATGGAAAGAGGCTATTGGCCCTTCATAAAAGGAACCAAAGTTATTGAACCCATCCAATCCCCTTGATGTAGAAGATGATGAGAGAGCTCTGGCCATCATCATGCTTCATTTAGATGAATCTTTAATTCATCATATTGACCAACTCTCCACTGCCAAGGAGAAGTGGGATAAACTTGAATTTACGATCCTATATGAAATAACTCCAAGATCTTTCTAAAGATTGAGTGTTTCAGCTTGGAATACAAACAGGGAGAAGATCTAGCAAGTTTATTTCACATATGAAGGGGCTTATGGCAACTTGCCTCTGTTCAAGCACCCATTCATAATGAAGATGCCATTGCCATCCTTCTAAAGTCTGTGGAGAGGGTTTTTCCAACTCTTGTGGCTATCCTAACTAATATTCCAAGCCCATTCTTGGCAAGTACCATCTACTCTTGCCTCGATGAAGTAAAAGAAACCATACTAAAGGAACTTCATCATTCACTTCCCGTGAGCAAGTGTTAGTCCATACTGCTTCTATTAGATGCTCTTTCTGTCAGAAAAGGGCATAATATAAGCAATTGCTGGAAGAAACATCTTCACAAAATGAAGTGCAATAAATGTAAAGAGACCGGGCATATCACCAATTGTCCTAGAGTGCCAAAAGTAACTAAGGAATTGGAGGCCAACTTTACCTCCCAATCCACAGATGACCAACTCTTTTGAGTTTTGTAACATTCTCTACCTATGAATATCCTTGTAGCCTCATTTATAAAGGCATCCCATTTGATTGGGGGGGGGGGGAGACTTTAACATGTCTTGTGATGCTATGCCACCCTGGCATTGAGCAGGGGTGTTAGGATATAGACATGGGAATCCACTCTAAGCAAGGGCCGATAAGGGTAGATGTATGTGAATGGCCTTAAGGGGCAGGGAAAACCCTAACCCTAGCTTGGTAGAGGCTATATAAACATCCTATGGGTCACTATAAGTTGTGAGAGAGTGTACCCAAGTTGTACTCTAAGCAACTTAGTAAGAAAGATTTTGTTCTTGTACTTTGAGCTCTCATCTCCCTTGTGCACATTCTTCTTGTTGCAAACACTAATTTTTCATAAGTGATACCCAGTCCATATTCTCTATTTCATAGATGAATCTTGCCCTCATTAGCTTATTGATTTTCTCCTTAACGGCTTGGGCATGTTTTGGATTCATAGGGTACGGTCATTGTTTTACCGACACTGCATCAGGGGCCATTGGTATGTTATGCGTCA
Organism: Lygodium microphyllum; assembly: GCF_053477565.2. Lineage (NCBI taxonomy): Eukaryota > Viridiplantae > Streptophyta > Polypodiopsida > Schizaeales > Lygodiaceae > Lygodium > Lygodium microphyllum. Next base: position 118,106,456 of record NC_141147.1, read on the forward strand.
CCACTCTAGGATCCATGCCTTTGAGCTCAGGCAAACACATCCTTGTACTCTTGCAAGAGCGCAATGAGATTGGCCTCTTCCTCCTCACTTAGGGCATCATCTATAAACACCAATCGAGGATTCTTACCTTCCCCTGCCACGTTGACTTCCTTGACCTTGGCGGGTCCCTCAACGATCAGCTCATTTATCGTTCCTTGTCTTTTTGCTCCCAACAAGGCCACTACTTTGTCATCTTTCTTAAACTTCATAAATCATCTCGGTAGGTCTTGTGCTTTCTTCTGTTGCTCTGCCCCCACCTTCTTCATCTCTCCTCTCCTTTTTTCCTTCAATCACCTACGCCTTAGGTGGACTAGGACTTTCCCCTTGGTGCATTTGATCCTAGGAGATGGGGGTATCTTTGAGTTGCTATCTGTAGTATTGACCTCCAATTCAGAATTAAACTTGTAATCCTTGCTAGAGGAAGGGTTTTCCCCTGGTAGTTGGATCTCGGTGGGTGCATTTGTCCTAAGCAAGGGTGTTGCCGATGGCTGGGTTATCCCTGCTTGTTTATAATCTATTGCTTCCACATGCTCCAGCTAGGAGCAATCGCATTCCATCCACATGATTCCTCTCTCAATCCTATAATTAGTCTCTTTTTGGGGCTTGGAGTCTTCCTTGAGCTATTCTATCACCCTTCCTTTAGTGTCGTATTCTACGGTGTCCACTTCTGCCCCGGTTTCCTCACTATTGGAGTGGCAATCCTCGTACTCATCATCAGAATCAGCTCCTCCTGGCCACTTGTCATCCACTAGGCTCTCGTCTCTAGCCTTTCCTTTGTCGGTGAGTAAGGCCCAATTGTATGTTAAGTTCAGGTGATGCACCTTAGTCCATTTCCACTCAGAATCATCGAGGAGGTCTTTGAGGGGTTTGAGATTAGCAGCGGGATTTCCAATCAATTTGCTTGCCATATACTCAAGGCTATTGTGTAATTCTAGCCTATTGCTAGGAACATGGAAGAGATAGGTCTAGGTCGGCTGCCTGAGCTCCTAGCCATCATACAGAGTGGCATTGCGGGCTCCCTCTTTGAGATGCTTGCAGTTTTTGCAGCCTATTTGTACATCTCCTCCTCATCTGAGAATGGGAGATCCATGGTCGCTAGGACGTGCATCCAATCTCACTCATCCTCAAGACAAGGGATGTATTTGGTTAAAGGTCTGTGAGTCTTCCTTATTGGTGCATCACCCCTGAGCATGGTAGAGATGGCATCCAGTTGAAAGGGGTTGTCTTCCAAGTGTGCATATCGACCTTTACCACTTCCATTTGGTTCCCTAGGAACATTAGATTGTTGCCCTAGTCTTCAATGACTGGGGCATTCCTCATCTAGGACCGTTCTAGCAAAATGTCATAGTCCAGTCCCTTCATGACAAGAAGTTCATAGAGAACTGGACACCCGCGATATTTATTGGCCAATTCTTTAAGACTCCAAATGGCCTTACTTTCATTCCCTTAGCTAGAGTGATGTTGAACCTAGCAATTTTGACAAGCGAGTTTTCCCAAGCATGGAGCACACTATGTCTCAACACACTCACTCCCACCTCGGTATCTACGGTTCCCTTCCGTGTTACATCTCCTAGGGCTAGGATAGGCAAAATTGCGTGTGTCTTAGTGCCTTCCCAAAAGTCATTAACGTGTAGAGACATTGGCACTGATTGCAGTGTCAAGTTGGGTATCTACGTGACTACATCATGATCCTGCAAGTCAGTGGTAGCATGCTCCATCGATTCTTCTACCTAGTGTTTCAACTCGTGCCATAGTGTGGGGTGCTGTTTGTGAGCAAGTCTCCTAAACTCAAGGTCACAGGGGTGGTCACTAATGTTCTGAGGATATTGCTGGTTGTTTGCCTCTCTCTGAGGCTTGTGCTCCTTGGCCACTGGTCTTGACTGATCAGATGGCTTGTGGCATCTAAACTTGGCCTACATGGCACCACCTATGGCATGGGTGCATCTCTCAACCTTGGTTGTGCAAGTGAGACTGATGTGCTTACACTAGAGAGATCCTTGATCTCACCGTGTAAGATTGGCTCAACATCCTTGAAGTGCTCATGGGCTTCTTTTACCCACTCCTTGACTTTGGCTATTGCCTCAAGTTGGCACCTAGGGTGCGGATGCTGCCCTATGTTTGCACTCCCCTTCTCTGCCATCTTTGGAGTGGTAGTTTTTTCCTCTGCATCTGTGACCTTCTTGCCAGTCACTAGCGTTGTCACATCCTCAGTCTTAAGAGTGACCTTTGCATTAGTATTTTTCTTCCTTCTTTGTTGGCTCTTGTTTCCTATTGAGGCTACATCTAAATTGCTAGGCCTTGGTAGTGATATGCATGCATGCTTCGTCTGTGTTTTGGTCATGACATGCAATGGGGTGGATATGCCCTCACTGTCAAATATCTTGATTTCAAATAGCCCCAAGGGTATTGAGCGCACGTTTGCCAGGCTAGGGGATGGCTTCTGTCCAAGGAAATCAGCAAAGAGGTGAGTGATGCCGCACGCGTCACACTTCTAATGGTATTGATTCCTTCTGTGTCTGACTTTTCTTGTTGTGCCTCTCACTTGGTCCTTCCAATTGGGGCTCTTGATCATGTGTCTAGGTTTGAGGGTCGTCTCCTAGTGGTGGCTTTGTTTTGTTTATTAAGTCTAAGTGTGTTCCTTCTTATTTATAGACAATCCTCAATTTATGTTCATTGTGTGTGTGTGTGTATGGTGCTCTTTTCCATACACTATGTGAAATCAGGCTTTTCATTTTTTCAAGTGCATTTCAAGTGTTACAACAATGTGGGTGCGAGCATGAGATAGTAAATGCAAATTTTGCACTTTGGTCTATGTTCTCGGTCGAATAGGGCTTTAGGCTCGGCCACCACTGGCCACTCTCATTGGTCTCTAGGCTCTATGCTATGTTATCTAGCTTGATCAGGTCAATTGGAGCCTGCAGGTTAGTTTATGGCTCTAAGAGGGGCTAAAAGCTAACATGACTATCAATGGTTATGTCTAGCTATCCGATTGGGATTTCTAAGGCAATTGTGCCTCTAAGGATTTTGGAGTCTTCCCCTATTGTGGAGGTGTTTTGCCTAGACCGAGATGTGATAAATTTGTCAGTTTTTTTCCTGTCAGATTCTTTGTTTGATTTTGCAATGTCCAATCCCTTGACTCGAACATCCAATTTTCAATTGTCCAATTTTCGCACGTCTGATTTAGGCATTCGATTATGATGTGTCCAATTTGGATTCCTCCGATTATCATTTTTTTGATTCTTATGATTTGATTTCATGTTCTTTCAATTTTCATGATCCGTGTGTTCGATTTTGAGAGTGGTCCGAGTGACCAATGACCAAGCGTCCAAATCCGATTTTGGGGGTGTCCAATTGTAGGCCGTTTGATTGTCAAATTGAACAAGCTGAGGTAGTCCGAATGTTTGATTGCCCAGAATTGGATGTTCAAGTGTGCAATTCTAGGAATCTGACCCTGCAAGCCCTGCTTGATTTTAGTGGCACCACGAAGGCATTGATGACAAAAAATTGAATTAAAGCAATGATTTTGGCCACGCAAGCATGCAATAAGCTCCAGAATACAAGAATGGACACATAGGAAGATTTCTATATACTTGGTATGCACAAAAAATGCTTGTGGAAGATGATTGGTCTACCTGAAGCTCAAGGTCTGTCAATCTCGCTCTCTCTCTCTCTCACTCTTCTGAAGGTGAAAATGAGCTTTCTTCTTGATCTTTGGGGTCTTAAACCCTTGTTCCCTCAGCCTTGATCTCTCCAATCACTCCCCTTGTGGCATCAATGCATTTAAGCACTCTTTTTTTCCATTTTTTCCTTGTTTGTGCCCTGTTTAGGCCTGTTCTACAACAATTACCCTAAAGCGTTTTACTTCGATCTCTCGATCCTATCCTACTCTAAATACAACAGAAATCAAAACCCAAATACGAAAATGATTTATCCTACTTGCCTACTCATCAAAAACCCAAAACACTTATTTGTTTTGAAGATAAAAGACCCCAAATCTCCTACCAATATCAAGCACCGGTTTTTCGGGGATGAAACCCTACTTCGACACTTGATTTGAGGCGCGCAAGTGCTCAAGCTTGAATTCGTTGGTCCCGGCAAATGGAACCTAAATTAAGTGGGAGCTCAAGCTCATCTACCAAGACCCACAGACTGCTTATTGCTTCAAGCATTTCAAGCGAGCACAATTGGCTATCTCTCACCTAGTAGAAGCGCCTTCGATTCCATGGGGGTGTAGTGAGCTTACCTTGATGCCCAAACAAGTAGCCTTCTCCCTCAAGCAAACCGGTAGCTCCATGATTTGAGATGTGAGATCAAGCAACCTTAAGCCTCCACCTCCAAGCTCCATCCTCCATAGTTGCACACGAGATAAGAGAAGAGAAAGAAGACAATAACAAGAGAGTAGATGATGGAGAGCTTCTTTTTCAAGATCCCTCACCCTCACACACACACACTCCCTCACACTCTCCCCTCTCTCAAGCACACACAAGCAAGAAAGAAGGAGAGAAGAAGAGAAGAAGATAAGAAGAAGAGACCACTTTAGTCACACACCAAGGAATGAGACTCTCATTCTTTTTTTGAGTTTAAATACAAGCCCTCAATCCCTTGGGCACCCCCATCCCCTTTTTACATGATTGGGCATCTTGCCAAGGTCCTCGTTACCTATTTCCTTCTAGTTGCCTTATCCTTCACCTATGCCCGTCTAGATTTTAGAATTTGCACAAGAGGGAGCCTAGCAGTCTTTTACAAAATTTTAGTAGCACCTTTGCATTTTAAGATGTGCTTTGTCTTCAACTTGGCCTTTGAGGTCACCCTTGCACTTTGGCCTTTCTTCTCTTATTCCTTTGCCTAGCTGCCTTTTTTCACATTATTTCATATTTTTGAATTTTCTTTTTCATGTCTTGCATGTCGAGGTTAAAGTAATCTCAAGAAAATACATAATTGTAGCCACCAATTATCTTACAAAGTGGGTTGAAGGATGAGAAATGAGGAAGAATGATGCAAGGACCACTACTAAATTTCTTTGGGAGCAAGTTATTTCTTGATTTGGCTACCCCATTGAATTAGTTAGCGATCAAGGTACACACTTCATCAATGAGGTGATTAAGCATATGTTGTCTACTTTTCTGGTTAACAATTGGAAATTGTTACAATACTATCCCCAAGCCAATGGTCAAGTAGAAGCAACAAAAAAATCTTGGTCAATGCATTGACGAAAATGATCTCTGCTTCATGAAGTGATAGGGACAATAAGTGGATAGCAACCCTATGGGCATATCGCATTGCCTACAACGGCTATCAGACAAATGCCATTCACGCTAATATATGGAACATAAGTGACCTTGTTGATTGAATTCTTTGTTCTGAGTCTATAGATATCTATGCAAGAGAGATGGAAAGGTTAGAAGGCTTGGACTGACCATTTAATTGAACTAGAAAGGTTATCTAAAACTCGACCTATCACCATGCACACCCTTATTTGTGAAAAGGCACAAAGAAAGGCATTGTTTGAAAAACATGTCAAACAACAGGACTTTTAAATAGGTGACCTAGGGTTATTGTATTCTATCAAGGGCCATAAATAGAAAATGAAATCCCAAGGATTAGGACCATTCAAAGTTCATCAAATCAATAGAATCAGTTAGGTGGAGTTTGAAATCCTAGATGGAGAGGGCATAGGCTTCTTGAAGGGAAGTCGCATTAAGAAATACTACCCGCCAATGCACCCATTACATGGGTTCCCTATGCTGTTGCTGCTCGTAAACATATAGGTAGTATCCATTATTAAAATCCGACTCAAGACATGAGGAAACCATTGCACCAACCTATTTGAGGCTACAAATCACAACTCAGAATGATCAAGTTCTTGATGGATTGATGAAGGGGCTGATAATAATATGCTCATGTACAATGACTATACAAAAATTAGACAACCCTAGTCAAATTTATTCCATATGGAGGAAAACCATACTTACTATTAGGAAAGAAAAGAGTCAAGATCACCATCGATACTGATAGCCTCTTTGTAAATTTTTATGTACTTCCAAATGCTAGGGGGTGGGATAGGAAACATTGTTGGGCTAAACCTTCAAGAAACAAACTCAATGCAATGTTGACTATGAGACCCAAAAAATCCAACTTGCTCTCACCAATGTTAGAACCATAAAAGATTTTAGCAAGGGCCCCCATGCTTTAGCTAAGAGTGTGATGCCACTGATGTTTTCATCTACTACCAACTCTAGTGGGGGGGTAAACAAATAGTGAATGAATTACAAAAAGCTCAGAAGTATAAATAGGAATCGGTAAGCAGGCTAGCCACCTCCCAAAAATCCCACACCAAGTATGTTCCCAAGAATAGGTCTCCAACCCATGAAACTCAAGCCATGAAGCAACCCATGAAATCTCGAACTTGCTATTGAGGAACCTGATGAAATATTTAGCACTACTACAAATGAGCACATGTGAAGTTGTGATGGGTCTGTAAGGATTACTATGTGTAGAAGGGTATTATGAAGGCAATTATAGGGTATGGCTTCCAAAAATCCCACAATAACCACTACCAGAACCATTAAACTTAGTAAGGCAAGCCAGTTCATTCTCACATTTCTAGTGACACTAATGTTAAACTAACCATTGTGCCTCCCTCTAGCAACCAACAATTCACGCCGACATGTAATCAAGTGCCTAGCCAGAATGCTTCCATGCCATCATAATCGAGTGCTAGAAGATATATGAACCATCAACCACCACCATCTGCTCATAGATCGAAGCCTAAATACCACAAGTCCATGTCTCTCACAACAACATTGACTCTAGTTACCCCAATAGTCACCAAGCATTAGGTTCTAGAGACAACACCTTTCCAAACTCAAAGAGACACATCATTCATCTCCACTTCAAATCCAATTACACCTCAAGACCATATTCAACTAATATGATGACCACACCTCCATACATGCATGTATCAAAGCTGAATGACAATCAAGCAAATCCTCTAGTGAGGTCAAGTATATGTATGTAATTGATAAGTCATGTTAAACCACAACCACCTATAGAATTGCTACCTACATATTTGAGACCTTTTATATTAGAACTAGCTGCAAATATGTTCGTGATATTGGTGATAGTATAGTCAATAAGATTTGTTGTCTTGACAATACCTTTAGCCTATTTGTTTGTAGTTATGATCACTTGGATCTAGATCTGTTAGGTGATGACACCATAATCATAGCTAGAAGCCTTCCTTGCTCTTGGGAGGAGTACGAATTCAAGTTCACCAAGCACACCTCTATTGTCGAAGAACTCATTGCCATGCAAGTTAGCAAGGAGCAAGCCATCATACATGGGTGCTTAATAACATCTTTTAAGTGTAGCCACATAGAGGCCTAAAAAAAAAAACTGAATTGGAGAAACTAGCCAAATCCGAATACCCATTTCGTCAAAAGTTGTCCACTCTTCGGGCATAGTGGGAGTTACTCAATTGTCAAATAATGATTAATGCTAAACAATGTCAAACAATCAAAACCACTGAGTATAACCCCACTTATACTGCACCCACTTCCTTTCGAGTACTGGCCATCACATGAGAAACTCACCTTGTGGACCATGTGCTATTACATCTATATTTGGACAGAGTACTATGAGAGGAGGAAATGCGAGGAGGAACTACACATTGCTAGCTGCTTGAACAGATGAGATTTCCTCATAGATATTCTCACCTATATCACCCATGTGGGCATCAAACCAAATGACATGGACCACTATGTAGCCATGGAATACAATCCTAATTTTTATGATTGGCTTCTGTAGAAGAGTCCTACAATATCTCATTAGCGTTACATTCTTGTATATATCTACAGTTTTCACTTTGTAAAAATTTTGTTATGCTCGTTCATTTCTTTCTTTCTTTTAGTCATTCTGTAATAAGCATATTTGAGCCATGTACCATTTCCTCCTCTGCCACTCCACCTCTGCATGATGGTAGGAAGCATTGCTAAACTTTTGGGGAGGGCAAGGAGTCGATCATTTGCTCAAAGTCAATTTCTTTCACAATTCATAATTTTGCCAAGGAATAAAGTAGCAATTAATTTTTGAAAAAATGAGATGTGCAAGCTTATGTAAGTTTTAATTTATTTCTCATCATCACAAATTCTCATTTTTACAGACACATTTTTAAAAAAAGGACAAAATTGATGTCGCCCTTTCAAATCAGTAGATTCAGCTTGTACTTTGTTTCCTCACCCCCTTATGCATCCATAAACTTCCTTCACTCCTCTTCGGATTTGTTAATGACATATGTTAAATTACCCACTGGCAACCCCATAAAACACAAAAAGATATAGTATAACTTTTTAATCCATCATTCTCCCTTCTCTATAGGTGAAAATTTTGAGCACATTATTCGGTGACTCGAACAACTCAGACCTCCAAAATAACACCAAAATAAAGAAGCAACCAAAATGCGAAAAAAATCATGAAGATCCCTTCATTATTATAATGGACGAATATCTGACCCCCACCTTCTGAGGATCTAACGGTGCCTTTGAATTGTCTTCTAGAATCAACAACAAAGAGCTACCTTAATTTCAAGGAATGCATCAACTTCCATGTCACCAATTCATCGATGATGCAATCCATGGTTTTGATACTTGCAAGCCTCACTAATACCGCTAACACACAATGGCTCTCTCTTAAATATTCCCTTTTGTTTCCATCCACAATCAATCCTGAAGCCAAATATATCTAATCAGCTTCCCCTCTGTAACGTGTCCACCTATTCCCTTTCAGGACATGTCTTAGTAGCCCATCAGGAAGAGAGTCTAGAAAGCTCCGCCCGGTACTCCCATGGAATGTTACGAGGTTTGTGATCTAGGTCTTCCTGAATCTGCCACATAGTGGAAGTATTTCGGCTGTTCCCACTTAGGACCGAGCTGAATTAGGGTTTTCCTAGCGGTCAAACTCCTAAAACGGTGGCTAGCGTCAAACCCCAAGCAAATTGCTTTACGTAGGAACGTCAGGGTCAAAGCGGATTCATGCTGCACTTGGTTTAAGGAGAATGGGAAACGAGAGGGATGCAAAGCTCGACCTCTCTGTCCATAAGGCATAGTCCCATTCCGTTCCCCTAAAATAGCATAAATCAAGATTTTAGCAACTTGAACTCTAGGTCACCGTTGCCTGTTGTTCATTCCCTTCGAGTAAAGTTCCCTGCTGTCGATTCCATTTGAGAAAAGTTCCCGGCCAACCAAGACCACCCATCCATAGGACGACGAACCCATGGCCACATCCACCACACTTTCCTTAGAGTTGTTTTAGTTGTATAATTACCTACCACATTTAGTTGGACACACATAAAACAACCTCCTTAATTAGCCCATTAGACACTGGTTCCTTCACGTAATCTTAGCACTTGACATAGAAAAAAAGTGCCAAACAAGTTCCTTTTCAACAGTTGATCTCTATTTATCTTTGGAAAACATCATATAATCTAGCCCATAGGCTAATCCATAATCCGCCCGAAGGCAATCCATAATCCACTCGAAGGCTATCCAGCAATCCATAGGGATTACTAATCCAAGATTCCACATGTAGACTAGTATGCGGGCCTCCAGATCCAATCTCGGGTTACGTTGGCCTCTTGTGTCGAGCCTGGAAGGCAAGGGATTTATGACCAGAACCCTCTGGCACCCAAGCATCCTCCTGCTCCAAGTAGCACCCAAGGGAGAGACCTCACGTGGCGGGTTCGGTCCACATTCCCGACGCGGCTACAACCCCCTTAGTTAGGGTCAGGCAGACAGCCGAGGGTAACTGATGCTACCTCTCCCTTCAGGCCTTCAATCTAAAGCATTAATTAACTTTCCATCTTTTAGTTCCTTGAGCAAATGATGCAAATAGTGCTCCAAAACTGTTACAAGCACAATCAATCCAGTGGTTATTTATTTGGCCAACTGCTAAGGAGTGAATCCTTATCTCCGAATGCATCCAACATTCGATCTGGGATCAATTGCGACTTGGCAAGATCCCCCAAGTGTTTGTTTGTTCACCCTTTTGTCCTTGGGTTAGGGTCATACCCTGTTAAGCGAAATATATCTAATCATCTCCCCCCCCCCCCCCCCCACTAGATAGGCCACCTTTGGATCCATTTTATCCCCCTTCAGAAATACACAATTAATCATTTAGCTTTTATTCCTTTGCTTTTCCTTATTTTTTTGTGTTTTGCAAGCAAAATATTTTTAAAGCTTTCCTTAAGCTTTTCCTTCCATCCAAGGACCTTAAAAATTCTCTTTCAGCTGACTCGCTTGCTCCTTTCCTACATTGTTTATCTTTTTTTAAATCCTTTTGAACCATCATTCTCCCCCGCTGTCCCCTTGAGTGCATAAGAAGCCTCCATTCTACTGTTCATTAGCATACGGCCACCTCTGCTCAATGGGTTTTGCAGTATGCACTAAGGCTCGAGAATGGCCTTTACCAACCGGACTTTTACCTCGCATAAGGTTTTGAAGTGTCAACACTTACAACTATGAATCAAGAGAAAGACAATTGCAACATTATTGTGTCGTTCAAATAGTAGTCTTGTATTGCTACATCGAGGAATGCAATTAAGAAAACTCTTGCAATTCCAATGTGAACATAAAGTGTACAAAAAGCATTACATGTGTGAAGTACGTCACTACAAAGATATTATCTTTACTATCAAATAGATACCTAAAGGTTGTGGATAAGCAAGCTCAAGTGCTATAGGATGAAAATGCCCTATCAACCTATACTCACATAATGTTTTGGTCTTCCTTACTCCTCGTAATGTTTAGGTTGGAACATAATCATTAAGGATAGCATGAATAGCCACCATTCAATAGAGTAAATGATTCATGCATGTAGGCCTATTGTCTCTAGCAACAATAAGTAATCATGGGAGAGAGAATGGTGAGTGATAGGAAGAAGACTTGTGCTAATAAGGCATCAACCTTGGCAAATATAAGGGTGTGAATCATGATTATAAGAGTGAGTGAGATGTCATGTTCTCACCCTTTATGCACAATATAAGAGATACAGTCAGCAAAGAAGATACCATTTTGAGTGATTTTTTCCCATGTACAAGAAACAAAGAGCCATGCATATTTGGCACTTTAACACCCAAAAGTAGCATATTTCTCCTCAAAACGCATAGTCTTAGGGTTTGCGTTGTCAAGAATTTTTTTGAAAACTGAAAACCCCTAGTCATTAAACTGTAGATATATTTGATTTTTGTTAGCTTAGTTTCTTGCATGACTGTTTGTTTTGTCATCAAGCATCCCCGAGTCCATGACATCTAGGAGACTAGTGATCCCGCAGTTGATCCATACAGCAAGTAGAGAAATCCAAGAATTCTTCTCATGAAGCAAGCACAACTCATGAGTCCAAGGCTGTAATGCATAAGCATTAGAGTAGCTCATAGCATCAACATGGCGCATAGGAGACAGATGAGAGCACATAGACTTTCCAAAGTCAATCATAGAAGAAGGGCCAGCATCCTGGACACATGGCACATGGGGTCATCCATAGGATTGAAATCAATCCCACAGGCATACCTAGGCCACTTGGACCTTAGTAACCCATCCACCGAGTGAAGCTTTAGTCCACTATGTGGAGGAGACAAACCATGAGGAGCCTTATGTGAACTCTTATGTCTTGTACAATAAAGAGGGAAATCCAGTTTTCATGGACTATCAACCAATGTCGGTGATGGCATTAGGAAGAGGAAGAGGAACATGCAGAGGCTTAGGAGGGCAAACCCAATAGCCAATTTTGTATTGGACTTGCAGTCATCTAGGACACATCTCTTCGCATTGCCTGGAGAGGGAGCAAGCCAATCAAGATAAGAATGACCTCAGATGTGTAGAGTGTGGAATCACTCACCTCTTTGCCAATTATCCTAGACGGACATCACCCTCTAGTTTGGCAACCATACCTTTAGTACCATTGGGGTTTTTTGGTGTCGAGACACTTGATAGAGAGGCTACACCCAATCTGCTGCATGTTATGACTCGAGCACATATAAAGAAAGCATGCATATCACTATCAGGGCCTAGTAACTTGGACAACACAGCCTCAATAGGGAAGAAGAGTCATTGGTGAAGGAAGACGAAAACCAATGCAAATATCACACTTAAAACCGAGAGTGCAATGACACTACCTATTGAAAGAAAGTCATGGACACAAAGGCAGAAACATGAGCTTCAAAGACTGTTGAGAAAGGGAGTGCTAAGCTGGGGGAGTACCCCAATCCAAAGTGCCAACTTGAAGCCATAGAAAAGGTCAAGGTTTGGGTGAGAAAAGCCCAGGAGCATGTTGAGCCCATCTTGGAGGACGAGATCGATTATCTCTCTAGCATAACCATGCCAATCTCTCCTACATGACCGAGAGACGCATCTGCACCTCAAATTGTGCTACCTAAACAGAGCTTAAACACCAGGGCCAGTAAACTAGTCAAGGCCATTGGCCAAGGAGCACAAAATTAGGAGAGAAGCAACCAACCAACAATCTTCTCACAATGCTAGTGACCACCCCTGTAACTCTAAGCCTAGGAGATTTGCTTAGGTAGCATCTAGCTATGGCACGAGCTAAAGTAGTGGATGGAAGGATTGCTAGAGCAAACAAGAGTTGACTTGCAAGACCACGACATGGTCACACAAATACCGAGCCTGATGTTGCACCTAGTATCCAAGTCATTTCACATTAATGCTTTTTGGGAAGGCACAGAGATACACGCAGACTTGTTGGTCCTAGCTCTAGGTGATACCATAAGGAAAGGGATTGTAGACATGGGGGCAGGAAGCAGTGTGCTTAGCCACATAGTACTCTAGGGGCTTTAGGTAACCCACCTGTTGAGAATGCTACACTCAACGTCACACTAGCTAATTGAATGAAAGTAAAGCCATTCAGAGTGTTGAAAATTTGGCCATTAAAGATCACAAGAGTCCATTCTCTATGGACTTCATTGTAATGAAAGGAGTTGACTACGATATCTTGTTAGGCTGACCTTGGATGCGCAACACATGAGTCATAGAACACCATATTGGAGAATATGGGAATTTCCCGTAAGTTTGGGACACATGGTCAAATCTTTGCATTTGTCATAATTTGAACAGTATAACTCCAAATTGAGCACTCTATAGCTCAATAGATTCCATTTTTCAAGCACTTTCCAATGATAGGTCACACCATATGGTTCTGAGAAACTTATGGGCATGTTATCTGGGTGCCACCTTTTTAGTATTAAGAGAATGGGAATTGGGAGATTCCCAAACTCACTAATATCGTGTTATAGTAAGATTGGGGCAATGGTCTGATCTTCCTAGGCAATCAAATGGAAGCAATAAGAGTAAAGATGGATACTTGGAAGGCTACACCAATCAACTTGGACACCATCTCAGCTATGTTGAAGGGCGATGCTCAGATTAGAAAATCTTACAGGCCACTAACCAAGTATATCCCTTACCATGAGGATGAGGGAGATTGGATGCATGTGTTAGCCACAATTGATATACCATTCTTGGACAATGAGGAGTTCATACAAGCTACCAAGGTAGTTGGTGAACCCAAGAACAAACCCTTAGTACCAGTTTGTATTATGGATAGAAGCTCACATAGATGATCCACCCCCATCACGCTCCATGTCTCGAACAAAAAATGAGAGCTCCATAAGATCTTAGAGCACATGTCAGACAAATTAGCCTATAACCAGCCTATAACCCAGCTGCAAATCTTAAACCACTTAAGGATCTCTTAGGCGAATCCAAGTGGCGATGGATCAAGGTGCACGATCTGGACTTGATGTAAAATTAGGCCTTAGTCACCATTGGCAAGGAAACACAGTATCAAGTCCTAGGAGATGTTGAGCAGTCGGATGAGGATAGTTCAGATGATGAGTATGAAGATGATTGTTCCTTCAATGAGATGAGAGCAAAGAAGACATTGACACAGTAGAGTACAACCTTAAGGGACATATGATTGAACAAATATGGGTAGACTCCAAATCGTAGAAGAAGAACAACTCTAGAATTGAGAAAAAAGTCATGCAAATGGACTACAATTACACCTGGTTGGAGTACATAGGAGCGATTGTTTATGAATGAGGGAGTCTTGCCCAACCAAGTGCCCCACCAATATTTAGAAAAAAATCACCATCAGAGCTATGACCTCCAAGAGAGACTCCCTCTTCTAGTGAAGGTAGAGAGTTTGATTCTGAGTCGGAATTAAGCTCGAATAGTGATCCTAAGATATCCTGACCATCTAAGACCAAACGCACCAAGGGAGACCTACCAGTCCACCTAAGGCGCCAAAGATTGAAGGAGGAAAGAAGGAAATATCTTAGAGATCCACAAGCTGAGGAGGAGTAGAGGAAGCGGCAAGACCTGCCAAAATGATTCATCTGATTTAAGAAAGGCAATAGGGTAGTGATCTTGCTAGGAGCCAAAAGACAAGGGCAAGCGAGTGATCCTATAAAAGGACCCAGCGAAGTCAAGGAGGTCAATCTAGCTAAGGAAAGGGAAATGCCCCGACCTACGTTCATAGCCGATGACTTGAGCAAGAAAAAAGAAATGAGTCTCATTGCTCTCTTACGAGAGTATATAGATGTATTCACTTGGTCCCTCGATGAGCTAGAAGGGGTAGATCCGAGCGTGGTGACTCATAACTGTTGATAATCAAAGTTTGCAGCAATAGAATGTGTGCACAAGAGGGAGAAGAGAGCTCAAAGTACAAGAATGAAATCTTGCTTACTAAGTTGCTTAGAGTACAACTTGGGTACACTCTCTCACACATGATAGTGACCCATAGGCTGTTTATATAGCCCTTTCCAGCTAGGGTTAGGGTTTCCCCTGCCCCTAGGGCTATTCACACTCATTTTCCCTTATACTCCCTTGCTTACAGTGGGTTTCTATGCCCATCTTCTAACACCCCCCCTCAATGCCAGGGTGGCATTGGATTACAATACATGTAAGAGATTCCCCCCCTTTTTGGGATGCCTTTATAGATCAGGCTTACAAGGTTGTTTTAGGTAGATGATTTAAATAGTCAAAACAGTCGATCTGCAGATGAATTGGAGACATAGTTGGCCACCAATTCTTTGGGTATTTCAGGAGTGTTGGGGCATTTACTAGTGATATGCCCCGTCTTCTTGCATTTGTTACATTTCATCTTCTCGGGATACTTTTTCCAGCAGTTGTTTACAAGATGTCCTTTTTTCTTACATAAAGAACATTTAATGAGAACTATATGAACCAATACTTGTTCACGGGATTTTGAAGTTTCCTGATTATTGTTGCTTTCTTTGTGGTTCCTCTTTTCTTCATCCAAACAGGATTGAATGGTACTTGCCAAAGTAGGATCTGGAATGTTGGTGAGAGTGGTTACAAGAGTAGGAAACACCTGTTTTACAGCTTTTAGGAGAATAGCAATAGCATCTTCTCCATGTATTGGAGCTTGTACAGAAGCAAGTTATGTCATAAGTCCGAATTGTAGGAGGGCACTTCAGCGGAGACATGATGGCCCCCAAGGTGTTGTAGTCTCAACTGTGGTAGATTACTTTTTTTTTAGATGCAGCATGATTTGTAAGGCACTCTGACGAGTGCCAACAAACATGATTTGTAAAGCACTGTGGTAGACTACTTATTTTAAAGATGCAGCATGATTTGTAAAGCACTGTGACGATCTAAGCCCAATCATTGCAAGACAACCATTCAAGAAATGGAGAATTGACTTCATTGGGTTGATTAGACCTACGACACAGTACTCACAGGCCAAGTACATCATCATTGCTACATGCTATCTCACAAAGTGGGCAGAAGCACGAGCCATGAGGAAAATGATTCTAGAACCATTCATCTAGTTAGTGATCAAGGCACACACTTCATTAATGAAGTGATTGCTCTCCTCCTCCTGTCAACCTTTCTAGTCATCCATAAAAAATCATCACCCTACTACCCTCAAGAGAATGGCCAAGCTGAGTCTACTAATAAGATCTTAGTGAGCATCTTGACCAAAGTAGTATCTGCCTTGTGTAGCAATTAGGACAACAAACTAATGGCAGCCTTATGGGTCTATCAAATAGCCTATAAAACAATGGTAGGACAGACTCCCTTCAAGTTAACCTACAGGAGTGAAGCCATTCTACGTGTAGAGTTCTTTATTCTGAGCTTGAGAGTAGACATCCAAGAGAGATGGGATGGAAAGGAGGCATGGACAGAGCGCCTAATCGAGCTAGAACACTTCTCAAAGACTTGGCTCCTGGCCACCTATGCCTTGATTTGCAAAAAGACATGATGCAAGAGTTGGTTTGACAAGCACGTCAAGTAGTAAGAATTTGAGCAGGGTGACTTAGTGTTGTTGTATTCAATAAAATGCCATAAATAGAAGATGAAGTTTAGGGGATTAGGGACTTTCTGAGTCCGCACTATCAATCAAAAACGACAATTTAGAGCTCGAGACCCTAGATGGAGAGGGCATAGGCTTCTTCAATTGTAGCTACATAAAGAAGCACTACTCTCCCACACATCCACTACATGAGCCTCCCATGCTAGAGTCCCCTGTGAAGGTCCAAGTCATCGCAATAATGGTAACTGCCCAACAAACACATACCTTCGATGCATTCATCAATGAGGGAGCTAATTTTACTATCTTAACTAACAATCATTTGACTAAAATTGGTTTCCCACAACTACAACCTACCAATTCCAAACTTAGCCCATTTGGGAGCCGATCGAATGCCCTTTCAAGGAAATGCAAAGTCATAGTCTCTATCGAGTCTGAAAGCATACCCATATTTTTTTATGTGTTGCAAAATATAGAAGATGCTTGTAAGGAATTGCTATTAGGATGCTCATTTAAAAAGAAAACACATTGTAATGTCGACTACGAGTCTCAGTGTATTCACCTTGCTATTGGCAATATATGAATAGTCACAACTTTCAATAAGGGCGGCGCGGCTCCATTAAAGCCTGCAAGGCCACTGGTAGAAAAACCTACCACCAAGCCTAATGAGAGGGGTTAAAACTTGTCACAATCCGCCAAGCCACACTGCTAGCAAATTGCCGAGTTCAAAGCTAAGGCCCTTGAGCCACAGTTCAATTGGGTGCCTAGACCTCAAGGACTGCTTCCTAGAAGCATACAAACACGACCTTGCAAGCCTAGAAAATTACACTCAAAACCTAGGAGGCAAATAAGAAATTATAAGCACTGATGAATAGTCCCCATAACCTTATTGCAAGCGCAAGGCTATTACAGGGCCAATGCTTGGATACGGGTGCCTAGAACCAAGAGGGCCAGTGGCACTATTTAAAAGCCACCCTTAAACTTGACCACACAAAGCCCATGACAAATCAGGCACTAAAGCCACAAAAGACTCAAGCTACGAAGCCCATAGAGCCCAGCATCGTTAAGCATGTAGAGCCTAAACGGGTCTATTGACCAAAATCATAGCTTGTTGACTCCAAATAGACCCAACCTAGCACTTATGGTGCTCCTAAAGCCTCACAAACATCTAGCAGTACAACATCAAAATCACAGCCTCGAGCGTCCATTCAAACCCTAGCCTCAACCGTCTTAAACCCTCTTATGGATGATGATTGATTCTTACCTTGGCCGCAAACTTAGCTAAAAATACAAGGGATGACTTGGGTGTTTTCCTTCGGCATTTGGATGCCATGTTTACCACTCTTGCTAACAGGTATGACCAATTAGACCTAGGTCTTTTTAGATGAGTCTTTAGCAACAAAGGTACGCATGATTCCTTGCTCATGGAAAGAATCAAAATTTAGATTGCACATCATGACTCACCCCTATTTTAGATAGCATTTTGACATAGGAGAAGTTACACATTGCAAGGCGGAATAGACTTTAGTGATTTCCTAATGGATGTCCTCACCTACATCACTCATTTAAGCATCCGACATGTCAACATGGACCACTATGCTAACATGGAGTACAACCGAAACTTCTACGCTTGGCTCATACAAAAGGGAAACACTGTGAGCATGCGTTGAATGGCCTTAACCCTTCAATCTCTAATCCTAGGAAGGATTCTTTACATTTCCAAAGGGGAGGGGGAGCGGCTAAGGTGGAAAAATATACTTTAAGAAAATTCTCATGGATCTTCATTGGATTGTGTGAATTGTGAAGAAAAATTCTCCTTCTATACTTAAGCTTTTCATTTTTCTATAAGCGCACAATCACTCTCTACTCATTATCTTAAGAAAACTAATGGTGAGCTATGGTGTTATGACAGGGATCCACAATGGCAAGTCAGGAGAAGAGCAGCAAACTTCCATTCTCATTAGAGGAACAAGCTAAGGACCAAGATAAGGATAGCCTATCAGTGGAGACAACGGCCTTCAACCAGTTCAGGTTCAGGCATGTCTTGAACTTGGAGGAAGTGTGCTCCTTGGCTAAGTATGTGGAGAAGTTTGGGGGCAGAGTTAACCATCAGAGGTGTACTAAGTTCCTGACAAATTGTGATGTAGAAAAAAGAGCAGGGACTATCATAGCAAAAACAACAGAGGGACTAGAAAAGGTAGAGATTCCTCTCTTAGCAGAATTGATGCATCGAGCTCTAGGCCTACATCGCACCCTTTTGAACCAAAGAAAAGAAAAGATATTGTGTCATCTCAGTTCAAATTTACAAAGCAGGAAATGGGTAATGATGGCACCAAGCTAGAGGTAATCCCCAATCTAGATTTACAACTACATGCCAAGTTTATATACACATTGTACTCTGATGCTCACCACAATGCTACAATGAATAGGATCCACTTCACCATGTTAAAAGACTTGGTCACATACCGCTTGAAGGATGTGGACCTAAATGCGTACATAAGAAAAATAATACATATAATGGCCAAGTTACTACCGGAGGCTGTGGAGTCTAATGAAGTCACGCAGAAGCCAAAAACCAACTAGAGGAAAAGTTGCAATGGTGGCTTTTGGTGGTATACTAACTGCCATTGTGGAGAAAGCTCTAAATGGCCCAGGAAATGGATACCAAGCACATAGGAGGACATGTCAACCAACTCAATACAGGAAGTAACCTAAAAAGAAAAGACCACAAGCAAAGGAGGATCCAATACACATGAGAAGAAAAATGAAACCCAAGAAGGGGAGAGTATGCAAACCACCCAAGGCAAAAGAAAAATGCAGATACGGAGGAACAAAAAGATAAAATAAGAGAGAATGAAAATGATAGAACATGTAGAGCAAGGAGAGCTTGAAAGCATCAGAAAGGAGAAAGAGGAGAAAGCTAGAAATGGAGAAAACACACTGAAAGATGACCAATAAAAAAGCAAGGATAATAGTTTTGCAAAAGGGGAGGAAAAGATAGACACCACCAAGAACGAAGGGATAGAGGAAAAAAATACCCTTGGAAGAAAAGGATGCACTAGAAATGGCCATGGAGGAATCCCAAAAGGCAGAAGAGGAATGCCAAACCAAGGAAAGACATGAGAATGAGGACTATCATTACAAAAATCTTTGGAGCAAAGAGGAGGGGAAAGAAGAGTAGACATGGATGCTCCACCAAACCCACCCCAACCTAGAGCAGGACTACGTAAAACTATAGAGAAAGTAGGAAGTTTAGAAAGTGGAGGACACCATGTGGTTGAAGACAAGGGGAAAGACCTAATCCAACCAAGAGCATTACTAACACTCCCATCACCACTCCCACCACCAATCCAATAGGTAGAAAAAGCTATACAACCCCTACTCTTAACCCTTGTAGAGGAGAAGGGAGCAACCAAGTTGCCTCCGCAGCACAATGGCTGGAGGCAATGTATTTGTTGGTCTCTAGAAGTAGATAAAAAGAAGTAGTGGTCATTGGATCAAAGAGACTAGCCAGAGAGGAAGTAGAATCAGAGAGGAGGGGTGAGAAGATCCCAAGGGTAAAAGAAACATCATCTTACATGTCACTCATCACACAAGGAGCTGGATAGGACTTTGATGATTTACCTATGTCACCCTACAATGGTAGTACACAAGGGATGTCTAGACCCTAATGATGGAGATAGCTTTACTACTAGCAAAGAGAGGAGTAGACAATAGAAAGTACGAAGAAGTATTATAGGAGTACACACAAGAGAAGGAAATCAAGGAAAAATGGGAAGCACAACAAAAGGAGGGCATGACCACCATGACTCAACTAGTAGAGATGGTGAAGCAATAACAAGACTAGATTAGCTACTTGCAACAAGATAGAGAAGAAACTATACAAGTGAAGGATAGGATGCTCCAGTCAGAAGGTCAATAGGAGGAAGATAATAGGAACAAGAAAGACCTTGATCAAAGAATAGAAGAAATCAACAAGGAGAAGGAATAACTTCAATGAAATATAAGGGACCAAACTACCACTTTGGAAGCCTTGATGAAGTGGCAAAACATAGGATTAGAACAAGCCAAGAAGACAATGTAACAATTAGAAGCAAGAAGTGAAGAATCGTTTTGCAAGAGATGTGTAGAGGTGAGCACAAGCTCAACCGCCAAGACCTACGGACCCCTTATTGCTCAAGCTTTTCAGCAAGGACTAATGGCTACCTCTCACATAGCGACACACTATCCGTCTCTATGAGTGTAGTGAGCCTACCTTGATGCCCAAGTGAGTTGCTTCCTCCCTCAAGCACTCTGATAGTCTCACAATTCGTGATGCAAGCTCAAGCATCCTCAAACCTCCACCTCCAAGCTCCATCCTCCATAGCCACGTGTGAGAGGAGAGAAGAGAAGAGAAGAAGAAGAGAGGAGATGGTGGAGGGCTTCAACTCCAAGATCCCTCGCCCTCACACATGTCAAGATTGTGGGAGAGAAGGAAGGAGTCTCGCTTGAAGCTTTCTTGCTTGCACAATGGGGGAAGACACACAAGGGTGGAGGCTGAAAACAGTTTTCCTCTTCTTAGTTGTGTAAGCCAAAAGAACTCTAGTACAAAGAAATAGAAGAACCCTATGTATGGGTCTCAAACCAAACTCAACTAACTAAGGTGGCATACTAACTGAGCCACGAACTAGAGTAGATAAGGATAGCTATCATGTAGCTATTATTCATCGGCGGTGTACCAACCGCGTCTGCAACTGACAAGTCGGTGACATAAGTACTCAACGGTCACCCTGGCGTATCACGAGTGGAGCTCGATATCTCAACACTCCCCCTCGAGCTCAATCCCAATTCCTGCACACCAAGCAGGTCTCTGAACTTGCGCAGCTTCTCTGCGCCCAATGCCTTCGTAAATATGTCAGCTACCTGATCCTCTGTGCTGACATAAACTAGATCAATAAGACCTAGTAAAACTTTCTCTCGCACATAGTGATAATGCACCTCAATGTGCTTTGTTCTAGCATGATAGACTGGATTATTTGCCAAGTGTATACTGCTCATGTTGTCACAATAAATGACAACTGGCCCATCTGTAGACTGATGCATATCATAAAGTAGCTTATGCAACCAAGCTACCTCACATGCAGCCATTGTTGCACCCCTGTACTCAGCCTCTGTGCTCGACAAGGCAACTGTAGGCTGTTTCTTGCTGCTCCAAGTGACTGCAGCACTCCCAAAAGAGAACACATATCCACTGGTAGATCGTCTATCAGAAATACTACCAGCCCAATCAGCATCAGTGTATCCATGCAACTGTATCTGAACCCCAGTCTCATAAAATAGTCCATACTGTAATGTGGACTTCACATACCTGAGTATGCATCTAGCCGCATCCAAATGTGGTTTCCTTGGAGCCTGCATAAACTGACTTACCAATCCAACAACATAGCTCAAATCTGGCCTGGTAATAGTCATATAAATCAAACTTTCTACTATGCGTCTGTACATAGTAGGGTCTTCTAGAAGCTCACCTGCATCTGTGCTCAGCTTCACATTCTGCTCCAAAGGAACTAAAATAGGCTTACAGCCTGTCATCCCATATTTGGACAGCATGTCCAATCCATACTGCCTCTGCAAGAGCTGTATCCCACTTGGTGATCTAATCACCTCAATGCCCAAGAAATAACACAACTCTCCCAAATCCTTCATCTCAAACTTCTGCTTCAATAGCATTTTCACATGAAGGATATCTTCATCACTGTCACCTGTCATAATCAAATCATCAACATAAATGACAAGTAGCATAATACCTTTCTCTATTTTTCTCACATAAAGTGAGAAATCTGCCTTGGAAATCTGAAAGCCAATAGTGACAAGATACTGTCCTATCTTGTCAGACCATGCTCTAGGTGCTTGCTTCAAGCCATACAAGGCTTTCTTCAACCTGCAAACAAACTCAGGATGAACAGCATGCACATAACCTGGTGGCTGCTCCATATAGACCTCTTCTTGTAAATCACCATGCAAGAAGGCATTCTTTACATCCATCTGATGTAAAGACCATCCCTTTGATGCAGCCATAGCAATGACTGCTCTTACTGTTGCCATCCTTGCAACTGGACTGAATGTTTCTTCATAGTCAATGCCATATGTTTGTGCATACCCCTTGACTACTAATCTTGCCTTGTATCTGTTCACAGAACCATCTGTATTGTGCTTCACCTTATAAACCCACTTACAGCCAATTGCATTTTTACCTTTAGGCAAAGGTACCAATTCCCATGTAGTATTTGCTTCCAAGGCATCCATTTCTTCATCCATGGCTTTCTCCCATTTTTCTTTTCCCATGGCTTGCTCAAAAGAAGTGGGTTCTGGTTCCTGTATCACTTTGACCATATATGCATAGTGAATGGCTGTAAATCCATCATATTTCAGCCTATCAATAGGATACCTAACTCTGGTAGACCTGCGCAAAGTGGGTTCACTCCCAGGTGCTCTCAAAACATCCCTGGTCTTCCTTACTCCAGGTGTAACAATAGAAGGAATACCCAACTCATCATCAATGC
This sequence comes from Lygodium microphyllum, assembly GCF_053477565.2. NCBI lineage: Eukaryota > Viridiplantae > Streptophyta > Polypodiopsida > Schizaeales > Lygodiaceae > Lygodium > Lygodium microphyllum. The sequence goes on from NC_141147.1 coordinate 118,129,381, forward strand.
TCTGTTCTGAGCCACTGGATTCACCATCCACATAAGAGTGACCTGCATTCACATCAACCATGGGCTGATCAACCTTCTCTTTTCCTTTTCGTGATACCTGCATACCACTATCTGCATTGCTTTGAGAAGATTCTCCTGATCTCAATCTGCCTGTCCATGGCGAAGAATGTGAACCACTGCTAGAGGACGCTCCAGGTCCACTAATATTTTGTGACTGCTGCTGTGAATTCTGTGCAGCATTACCATTTTGTGCATCTACATCATCAATCACATTTACTGGTTTATACCAGCTACTCATCTCATCAAAAACAACATCTCTGCTCTCTGTAAACTTACGAGTAGAAGGGTTATAGCATCTATACCCTTTTTGCTGCAGAGAGTAACCAATAAAGATGCACTTTTCAGCTTTTGGATCCAACTTGGATCTCAACTCATCTGGCACATGTACATAGGCAATGCAACCAAAAATTTTCAAATGAGAAATATCTGGTTTCCTACCAGTATACCTCTCCTCTGGAGTCATTCCATGTATTGCTGCAGTGGGAGTCCTGTTCATTATGTAGACTGCTGTAGCAACTGCTTCAGCCCAATAAAAATCTGGCAAGTCTTTTTCATTGAGCATGGCACGAGATACCTCTCCAATATGCCTGTTTTTCCTTTATGCAATTTCATTTTGTTGTGGGGTATAACTGCATGAATATTGCTGCTTTATGCCATGCTCCTGCAAGAACTTTGCAAACTCATTTGAGAGGTACTCTCCCCCTCCATCTGACCTTAGGCATTTTATTTGCAGACCTGTTTCTTTTTCAGCCATAGCTTTAAGGGTTTTGAAATGCCCAAAAACTTCACTTTTCTTTTTCATAAAATACACCCAAACTTTTCTGCTATAGTCATCAATAAAAGTGACAAAATAATGACAGCCTCCAAGAGATGCAGCTTTAGTAGTCCACACATCAGAGTGGATTAATTCCAATGGCTTCTCACTCTCTTGAACATGTCTAGGAAATGGTTTCCTTGCATGTTTTCCAAACTGACAGGCTTCACATACCTTATGCATTTCTGCAACCTTGAATTTTGGCAATCCTGCAACAATATTTTGGGCCTGCATTGATTTAAGTCGCTGTACATTAACATGACCAATGCGTTTATGCCAGATATCAATATCTGCAACTACACCGGTCCCATGTGCAAACATTGCTGCACTCAATTCAGACATGTCTGCATCCAATGTAAACATTCTGCCCTTCTTCTTTCCTTTTGCTATCAAGCGACCTTTATTTTTCATATCCTCAACAAAGCATCCATGAGGATTAAATCTGACCTGCAAGCCCTGTTCAACCATTTGACCAACAGAAACCAGATTCTTGGTGATATTCGGGACATGAAATACATCAGACAGGTATTTCTTTTTCCCATCCTGCATAGACAAGGGAATTTTTCCAATCTGCACAATAGGATGTGCAGTATCATCACCAGTCTCCACAAATCCTGGTTTTTCCATTTTCCTTGCATCCTCCATCCATTTTGCATGACCTGTCATGTGGTTTGATGCACCTGAGTCAACATACCATACATCGTTGCTTTCTTCTGCACTTGTCACAGAATTGTTCATGTGCTGCACCATAAACAGATGCTCATTTCTGTCATCACCCTGTCTACTAGAAGATGCATAATTTCCTTGTTGCAGTTTTCCATTCATGATGTCATTCTGCTTTTTGTAGCAGTCTTTAGCCATATGACCCATTTTACCACAATAGTAGCATTCAACATTACTGTTTGCATTTTGACCTCTTTGCCATCCACCACGACCTCTTTGGCTCCCCCTGCCTCTAGAGTTACCACGTCCTCCTCCATAGGACTGGTTTTCTTGAGTTTGCTGCATATTCTGATTTCTACCACGGCCTCCAAATCGGCCTCCTCTACCTCTGCCTCTACCTCTTCCAGCATTTGAGTAGAAGACAGCTTCTTTTGAAGTTCCTCCTGAAGAAGATGCACCACCATTTCTCTGCTCCTCAGAAATTAGAAGAGCAATCAACTCCTCAAAATCAGGAAATCTTTCACGAACTGAAATGGATGTCCAAAACTGTGCATAATCCTTTCCTAGACCATTCAAGGTCACGGAAACTAAATCATCATCTTCCACTGGCGACCCAATGGAAGCAAGTGCATCTGCAATCTTCTTCACCTTCATGTGGTAGTCGTTGATGTTCATATTTTCTCTTTGCACATTGTGCAACTCTTGCTTGAGCTGCATTTTCCTGGCTTGCGTATTTGTGCTATACATTTTTGACAAAGTATCCCATGCCTCCTTTGGCATACTTGCATCCTGAATATGCACAATCATAGAGTCTGAAATGCTGATAGACAGCCAATACATAACTTTCCTGGCTCTCTCATGCCATGTTTTAAATGCCTGCATTTGTTGTTGATTGGGAACATCAGGAAGAACTGGTTCTTCTTCATTTCCTGCAACAAATTCCCAATATCCTTTTCCCATAAGGAAATTCGTCATTCTAAACTTCCATGCCTGGAAGTTGTTCTTGTCAAGCTTTTCAGTGACAATCTGTGAAAGAGAATCAGACGCCATTACAGAATACTGCAAGAAATTCTGTCACTGCAAAAAAACACAGCTTCACCCTCACAAGGGAAAATCTGCAAAACTGGCGAAAGTGGTATTTGACCACACAGTCACTTCCTAGTGACGATTTTGCATAAACAGGAACCAAGGATGATTCTGAAACTCCCAATGTCCCTGCGCACAAGCATATGATGCGATTTCTACAGTAACTTTTCACCGACCTGTAGAACAGTGGTCGCACAGCATAAAACTGAGCCTTTTCCTGAGTGCGTGCAGAAAACTTCTGTCTACAGAACAGGCCCCGAAATGGCCGCAAATCAAAAAAACAAGGTCGCCAAGGGCTAAACCCCTCTCCCGCAGCATATACTACCCTCTTGCTTCACCGCGAAGGGCGTCTCAACCTGAGACAATGCACTCCTGCACTTTCCGGCTGTGCTACCTGCAGAGATCTGCTCCCAAACAGAAAATGAAAGCAACATTGCTCCTCTTACCAGAACACCGCGAGCTTGGCTTGCTTTCTTGAGCTCCTTACCACGAACAAGGCTCTGATACCATGTCAAGATTGTGGGAGAGAAGGAAGGAGTCTCGCTTGAAGCTTTCTTGCTTGCACAATGGGGGAAGACACACAAGGGTGGAGGCTGAAAACAGTTTTCCTCTTCTTAGTTGTGTAAGCCAAAAGAACTCTAGTACAAAGAAATAGAAGAACCCTATGTATGGGTCTCAAACCAAACTCAACTAACTAAGGTGGCATACTAACTGAGCCACGAACTAGAGTAGATAAGGATAGCTATCATGTAGCTATTATTCATCGGCGGTGTACCAACCGCGTCTGCAACTGACAAGTCGGTGACATAAGTACTCAACGGTCACCCTGGCGTATCACGAGTGGAGCTCGATATCTCAACAACACACTCACTCCCTCACTCACTCACTCACTCACACTTCCTGCCTCAAGCACTCACAAGCAAGAAAGAAAAGGGAAGAGAGGATGAAGAGTCCACTTTTCCACACATGAAAGAATGAGCTCTCATTCCCTTTTTGAACTTTTTATACAAATTCCTCTTTCCCTTCGGTGGTTATCCCCTTTTATGGCCGGCCATAGCCTAGTCCCCCTTTTTACATTGTTCTCCTATCTTCCTAACTTCTTTCCTACCGCCCATCTACCTTTATAATTTTGCATGGGTCAGAGCACGATGCTCTTAAAATAAATCATGGTGCACCTTGCACTATTTTACAAAAGTATTGACTTGCACTTTTTCTTGATGCGTCTTCATTTTGCAATCCACTTTTTCTTTGCCCTTGTCTTTTTCTTTAGGATTTTTGGATTTTCCACTTTTCCACCTTGTTTGTCTAAGAGTTAACATTACCCCCCTCCTCGTTGCGTGCAAAACCCATGGCACTTGTTTGGTGGTGAGTTGGAGGGTGTTGCTGGGGTAGCAAAGTGGCTCTTTGAGTTTGTATACAAGCCATCTTGGGAGGTGTGTTGGAGGGATTTATGGAACAGAAAGGCCCTTGCATTGGATATGATTATTGGTGTTAAGAGAGGCTAATGGGGGTCCATCTTTCAAATTGAGCATTGGGTTGGATGGATCCATCGCCTGGCCTTCTGCGATTTCCCTTTGTTGCGCTATTCCAAATGGGCTGCTTCATTCACTTATTGGCTAGAGCTATTGCATTGGTCCTTTGATTGGGCATGGCTACATGGTGGCATGGCACGTAATATGGGGAGCGCATTGCATGGATGATGGGGTTTGTGGGACCGGTGGTCGGGGCCTTGGTTTGTCCCTAGAAAGAAATGATGGTGCACTAACTAGGGGTGTGTCTGCCTTATCGTGGCTTGCATGGTGCTATGCTTGGAGGACTGGGAGATGGATCAACCTTGGGACCCATTTTGTGCATAAGGGATGTATAGTGCAGGGGGCTTAAGGTGATAGGTCCAACCATTGGCAAGAATTACCTTGCTAGGTATGTCCTACCCTTAATGTGCCCTAAGCATGTGTCATGAGGGATGGGGCTAGGTATGGAACCCTAGGTGCAGTGATTGTGGTGCGCAAGGTGTTTTTTTTGAAATGTAGATGACTATAGCCAACACTTCGATGCAAGGGGTGCTCTCAGGCTCTACCCCGATTTTCCTCAAACAAGTCGCAAGGTGGTTTTAGGGGTTTTGTCAAAAAGGCATAGCTTTGCAAGTATTTCTTGATGTTAATCTTTGCATTGAGAGGTGTGGTCTACAAGAAAGGATGATTGCACCTCGTAAAGTGGCTATCATTCATATCTTCAAGGATCCTTATACAAAATGAGGGAAGCAGGGTTGCCCTCATCATGAGCCTAGCCATAGTGCAACTATCTATTCCTAGGTTAATGTCCAAAAAGGGTGGAGGAAGGTGGGCTTCCTCAGTTGATGGCTTTTGTTTAAGTAGAAACCTAATGATTCTAAGGTAATCTCAAGTGGTTATGAAGGCTAGGTCTAGGCAGGAAGAGAAATACTTGAGGAAGCAGTTGATGGAAGGGTGCAAGTCCCCTACTCTAAAGGTCATGCATTCCTTGGGAGTTGTTGCATTGACATTGTAGATCTTTGGAAAGTTGTACCTGCCATGCACCCCCTATCATAATCCACTCTGTGTCTGTGAGGGTAGAGCATGTAGACAAGATCATTCTGTTCGTCCTGTAGCGTGCAACAGAAGGCCTCCATACATCAGAATTGGTGTCCCAAATCCTCCTCCCCCACTTTGGTTGCGCCTCGTAGCCTTGGACGGTTTTGGGAACCTAATAGATCTTGTCTTGCTAGTAGTCTATGGGCTCTCGTCTCCATTGTGTGATTATAATGCTCTACTCCTCGACCCATCGGTTTGCTAGAGTATTTCCCAAACGAATGATTCCTTACACTACCTCTAGGGGTAAGATGACTCGGTCCGAAGCTCATGGATAGAGGAAGGAGAACTTGAACGGTCGGGATTTGATCTCCTCATGTCAACAGGATGTTGATCCTCGCATAGTGGCAGAGGCTCATCAGGAAGCTGTTGTGGCACTGCTTGCACCCTTTGCTCGGCTTGCTGCACAAGTTCCCATCTTCTTCTTCTCTTAGCAATAACACGTTTAGGAACCTGGGCACCCTCAGGCTCTTCTAGGGGTAGATTGGGTAAGGGCGGCGGACTGGGATCTTTGATTTGCGATTCTTCTTCGAATGCTTATTTGAAGTCTGGCCCTTCCTTGCTATCTTGTTCCATAGTGAGTTCGATTAGGGGTGGATGGGCTGGTCCTCGAATCTAAGTTCCTTGAGCTCATCAGTGGAGAGGTCGGCTTGTTGCAAGTAGCTGCATTACTGCTTCTTGGTTATGCTCGTGCTGGTTGGGAGTGTGCACTCTTGCAGGACATAGCTTAAAGCTCAGGTTGTCAATTCCAACTTCCTCTTCATTCTCTCAACTGAATCCTCACCTTCAACCTATGTGACATGAAGCACAGTGCTCAAAAATACTTGATCCCTCTACGTGTTGGATCATGCTTCAGTGGCCTTAGCTCTGGATTTTGTGACCACCCTCTCACATTGATATTTCCAGCAGGCGCTCTACCAACCCTTGCACTCTTTCAAAGTTGCATCTCTCCCATTGCTGTGCCTTCTCTTCCAGATTTCCCTTACCCCTCTCCATCTCCTGAGACAGCATCATTACCACCTGTTGCTACTCATTCCACACTTCCATCATTTGGGTCTTCTCTTTATCTCAATGGTTCAGTTGCTCTTCTGCTATCCTCCTACCTTGCTCAGCCATGGAGCAATGCTGGTAGGCTTTTGTGATCCTTTTTAATAGATCTTTAGTAGTTTGCACATAACTTTTTAGCTCCGCTCTTGGTGCAGCTTTCTTTTGGTCATGGCAATTGCCATTAGTGCCTCCACCTCGTGTTGAGCGTTATTCAAGTTGTCTTGCAGGTTTCTTGTGGCTCTATCTGTGGCTTCTTCCTTCATTTCTGAAACGGATCCTATTTCTCTCTCTAGCCTTCCTTACTCTTCCATTACTGACCACAACTAGAATACCAGGGCATCCTCGTGTTCTTAGCGTTGTTGTCCTGATGCTTGGTCTCCATCTTGCGGGCTCTCCTGTAGTTCTGCATGCATAGCTTCCACTCATGCCATTCATTGCTAGAGCTCAGTGCATTGTTGGATGAACAACTTGTGGTCCCATTTCTTTGCCACCAAGTCTTGGGCTTCATCCTATATGACTTAGATGATCTTTGTTCTCTTAAGCCTCCTTTTCTTTAGCTCTAAATGGCTCTTTCAAGTTTTGAATTTCTTTCTGATGCTCTATGGCTTCTTGTGTCATCTCTAGCCATGGGGTACGATAACTTCTCTTTCAAACTCCATAATCATAGTCTTCTTCTCTTCCTTAGCCTTCTCTAGCTAGGCTAGGAGTTCATCCACATAGGCATCATAGTCCACAGCTGAGGGCATCATTGGCGGTACTATGGTGGTAGATGCTTGCAACCTTTGCCGCTTTGGGTCTTGCCTATACTCAGCATCCACCATAGCCAACCTTTTGGCTCTTGCCCTTGGCGACATTTCTTGTACTTTCGTGACCAGGAATTGCATCATGGACATGAGCTGAGTGGTGTCCATGGTAGATGCTCGCTCCTGCGTGATGGAGGTGGTGGTGGTGGTTGAAGGGAGGGGATGCAATGGGTCCTTGCCCTTCCTCGCAATGACTAGGGCTACGTCAAAGTTGTCAAGATTGTGGGAGAGAAGGAAGGAGTCTCACTTGTAGCTTTCCTGCTTGCACAATGGGGGAATACACACAAAGGTGGAGGTTGAAAATAGTTTTCCTCTTCTTGGTTGTATAACCCAAAAAGAACTCAAGTACATAGAAATAGAAGAACCCTATATATGGGTCTCAAACCAAACTCAACTAACTAAGGTGGCATACTAAGTGAGCCACAAACTAGAGTAGATAAGGATAGCTGTCATCTAGCTATTATTCATGGGCGGTGTACCAACCGCATCTGCAACTGACAAGTCGGTGACATAAATGCACAACGGTCACCCTGGCATATCATGAGTGGAGCTCGATATCTCAACACTCCCCCTCGAGCTCAATCCCAATTCCTGCACATCAAGCATGTCTCTGAACTTGTGTAGCTTCTCTGTGCCCAATGCCTTCGTGAATATGTCAGCTATCTGGTTCTCTATGCTGACATAAACTAGATCAATAAGACCTAGTAAAACCCTCTCCCACACATAGTGATAATGCACCTCAATGTGCTTTGTTCTAGCATGATAGACTAGGTTATTTACCAAGTGTATACTACTCATGTTGTCACAATAAATGACAATTGGCCCATCTGTAGACTGATGCATATCATAAAGTAGCTTATGCAACCAAGCTACCTCACATACAGCCATTGCTGCATCCCTGTACTCAGCCTCTGTGCTCGACAAGGAAATGGTAGGTTGTTTCTTGCTACTCCAAGTGATTGCAGCATTTCCAAAAGAGAACACATATCCACTGGTAGATCGTCTATCAGAAATACTACCAGCCCAATCAGCATCAGTGTATCCATACAACTGTATCTGAACCCCAGTTTCATAAAGTAGTCCATACTGCAATGTGGACTTCACATACCTGAGTATGCATCTAGCCGCATCCAAATGCGGTTTCCTTGGAGCCTGCATAAACTGACTTACCAATCCAACAACATAGCTCAAATCTAGCCTGGTAATAGTCATATAAATCAAACTTCCTACTATGCGTTTGTACATAGTAGGGTCTTCCAGAAGCTCACCTACATCTGTGCTCAGCTTCACATTCTACTCCAAAGGAACTGAAATAGGCTTACAGCTTATCATCCCATATTTGGACATCATGTCCAATCCATACTACCTCTGCAAGAGCCGTATCCCACTTGGTGATCTAATCACCTCAATGCCCAAGAAATAACGCAGCTCTCCCAAATCCTTCATCTCAAACTTCTGCTTCAATAGCATTTTCACATGAAGGATATCTTCATCATTGTCACCTGTCATAATAAAATCATCAACATAAATGACAGCACAATACCTTTCTTTGTTTTTCTCACATAAAGTGAGAAATCTACCTTGGAAATCTGAAAGCCAATAGTGACAAGATATTGTCCTATCTTGTCAACCATACTCTAGGTGCTTGCTTCAAGCCATACAAGGCTTTCTTCAACTTGCAAACAAACTCAGAATGAACAGCATGCACATAACCTGGTGGCTGCTCCATATAGACCTCTTCTTGCAAATCACCATGCAAGAAGGCATTCTTTACATCCATCTGATGTAAAGACCATCCCTTTGATGCAGCCATTACAATGACTGCTCTTACAGTTGCCATCCTTGCAACCGGACTGAATGTTTCTTCATTATCAATGCCATATGTTTGTGCATACCCCTTGACTACTAATCTTGCCTTGTATCTATTTACAGAACCATCTGCATTGTGCTTTACCTTATAAACCCACTTACAACCAATTGCATTCTTATCTTTGGGCAAAGGTACCAATTCCCATGTAGCATTTGCTTCCAAGGCATCCATTTCTTCATCCATGGCTTTCTCCCATTTTTCTTTTCCCATGGCTTGCTCAAAAGAAGTGGGTTCTGGTTCCTGTATCACTTTGACCATATAGGCATAGTAAATGACTGTAAATCCATCATATTTCAGCCTATCCACAGGATACCTAGCTCTGATAGACCCGCGCAAAGTAGGTTCACTCCCAGGTGCTCTCAAAACATCCATGGTCTTCCTTACTCCAGGTGTAACAATAGAAGGAATACCCAACTTATCATCAATGCTCTGTTCTGAGCCACTGGATTCACCATCCGCATAAGAGTGACCTGCATTCACATCAAACATGGGCTGATCTACCTTCTCTTTTCCTTTTCGTGATACCTGCATACCACTATCTGCATTGCTTTGAGAAGATTGTCTTGATCTCAATATGCCTGTCCATGGCCAAGAATGTGAACCACTGCTAGAGGACACTCTAGGTCCACTAATATCTTGTGACTGCTGTTGTGAATTCTGTGTAGCATTACCATTTTGTGCATCTACATTATCGATCACATTTACTCGTTTATACCAACTACTCATCTCATCAAAAACAACATCTCTGCTCACTGTAAACTTACGAGTAGAAGGGTTATAGCATCTATACCATTTCTGCTACAAAGAGTAACCAATAAAGATGCACTTCTCAGCTTTTGGATCCAACTTGGATCTCAACTCATCTGGAACATGAACATAGGCAATGCAACCAAAAATCTTCAAATGAGAAATATCTGGTTTCCTACCAATATACCTCTCCTATGGAGTCATCCCATGTATTGCTGCAGTGGGAGTCCTGTTCATTATATAGACTGTTGTAGCAATTGCCTCAGCCCAATTAAAATGTGGCAGGTCTTTTTCATTTTGCATGGCACGAGATACCTCTCCAATATGCCAGTTTTTCCTTTCTGCAATTCCATTTTGTTGTGGGGTATGACTGCATGAATATTTTTGCTTTATGCCATGTTCCTGCAGGAACCTTGCAAACTCATTTGAGAGATACTCTCCCCCTCCATCTGACCTTAGGCATTTTATTTGCAGGCCTATTTCTTTTTCAATCATAGCTTTAAGAGTTTTGAAATGCCCAAAAACTTTACTTTTATTTTCATAAAATACACCCAAACTTTTTTGCTATAGTCATCAATAAAAGTGACAAAATAATGACAGCCTCCAAGAGATCCAGCTTTAGTAGTCCACACATCAGAGTGGATTAATTCCAATGGCTTCTTACTCTCTTGAACATGTCTAGGAAATGGTTTCCTTGCCTGTTTTTCAAATTGACAGGCTTCACATACCTTATGCATTTCTGCAACCTTGAATTTAGGCAATCCTGCAACAATATTTTGGGCTTGCATTGATTTAAGTCACTGTACATTAACATGACCAATGCGTTTATGCCAGATATCAATATCTGCAACTACACCAGTCCCATGTGCAAACATTGCTGCACTCAATTCAGGCATGTCTGCATCCAACGTAAACATTCTGCCCTTCTTCTTTTCTTCTGCTATCAAGTGACCTTTATTTTTCATATCCTCAACAAAGCATCCATGAGAATTAAATCTGACCTGCAAGCCCTGCTCAACCATTTGACCAACAGAAACTAGGTTCTTGGTGATATTTGGGACATGAAATACATCCGACATGTATTTCTTTTTCCCATCCTACATTAATGGGACCTAAAATGGGCCGGCACTCGCTCATGCACTAGCCGAACCTCTATCATACGCTCAACAACCCCACGGCCTCACGGCCAGGAGCGTGGATCACATACATCATCTTCCTAAACATCTTGCATTTGTATCACGTCTCGTAGTCCAACTCTAAGCCAATTAACACTCCTCAAAGGGAGTCCCAATACATTGCCAAATAGCACGAAGTACAAACATAGGAGGTCCTCCCACGGCTGATTGCCGCTACCTCACTGCGACTCTCCTACATCTTGGGGATTGGCCCCTCGATGCGTCGCTAAACATATATAACACATTATCGCACACATTTCCACTCAAGGTACCAATTGATCATATCCAGGAATGTACCTTACCTCGCTTTCTTTCCCTTAGACCCAATGCAACCTTACTCACTCAACGTTGGTCATATCTCTAAAAAGTAATTGCCATGCATCCAGGAGGTATTATCTGATACATTTTAAACTTCATGCTTCATGCAAATTGTGAATGTCCATGTGCTCAAACGATTAAGACAATCAGCATTGTGCTTAGTGCAAAAGCATTCTTTCAATGAATTTGACTATTGCTCGTATACGGCGTTGCATGAACCTAGCACCAAGAAACCCTCGTGCTACTAGGTTCTTAATTTTTAATTATCGACCAACTTAAATGGTATGCATAAAAACCAGCAAGCTTTTCATCATTTCATTCAGTATTTAAACACCTTTTACACACTCTACCTCCTCACCTGTTTAGGTTATGCATTATTGATCGGTTTCGGGTTCATTTCCATGTCTTTTGTTATATAAAAACAATAAACACTCACTAAAACATAAAGGTAGGGTTGAACTGAGGCTAAACCTCATACTTCAGACCCCCCATACATCCACAAATATGAATCTTATTTTTCCTTAATTTTCGGCACTCAAAATCCATTTTTCCCCTATTTTTCCCCCATTTTCCCTATTTTTCCTATTTTTCTTGCATTTTTGCAATATTAAATGACTGAAAATTTAGAATGAGTTATGGGATGTGGCCCTTAGGTTCATTTGCAACAAAAACACAAATTTAGTTGGTGTGTCTTACTATATTTTCCATTTATATCTCAAAAACACCCAATTTTCCCATATTTCACGTGTTTTACGGGTTTTACACTAGTAATTTCATCCACAACACTTATGATTTTCTGATTTTTTGATTTCAAACAGTTGGAAGACATTGCAAACAACATTATAATGCATAATCATCCCATGGGAACAAGTATTCATGAAGCAAATTGCATAAAACATCAATTTCCTTTGTAAAAATGAGATTACCATTCTTTGCGGGTTGCGGGTTTTTATTTACCATATCTTGGGACAGATTTCTAGCCACCATTAATGCTCATGACAGTCCACAATCAGCAATCTTCATTCCTCTTGAACCACGGAGCAGTCCGGTCTTCATTGGACAAGCATCCATCATCCGTTCTTCTTCTTCTTCTTCACCACATGAATATGCCCTTAGGGGAGAGAAAGGGGGGAGAGAGAAATACTGAAATCAGAATTCTTCATAGAGACCACCATTTGACGGGCAAGAGGTAGCGATATGATCAGCAGGGAGAAGGTAGACAAGGCCAATGATCATTTGCATAGGTTGCTTGCAGCCTGGAAGTTGCCTCTCCATCCACCATGGTGTGATTTTCGGCGCTGTTTTTGGCGCCCTCTTCTCCCTCATCCCACAAATTTTTCCCTTCAATTTGCATGCCTTTTGGTTGGGGGGTTAAAATTCTCCCAAAGGGCACCCCCCCTTTGGTCCATGTTGTGGCCACCCTTTCAAATCTTGACCATTCCTTGGCCATTTCCCCGTCCAGACTCGGAATTGAGCTCTGAAAAATCCTAGGCGTCTGGCTTGGCATCTCGCATTGGCCGGTAACTTGTGTCAACCCGCACGACTGTCTAAAAAATTATGAAAAATCAACAACTGTCGCTCAGGCGCCTTTAAAGCACTTTGGCGCTTAAAATCGTCCTAGATCGAGCCACCGTCTTTGACGTTGAATATTTTTCCCTTGATATTCATAATTTTTAGCTATTTTTAAGCACTTCTCAACACCAAAATTCCGCTCTCATTGGTGACCACGGGATAGGGCGACTCAGCCCGTCGAACCCACGAACATATCTGCAAATAACCAACCAAAGGAAGCATCAAGCTGATACAAAACAAATAGATACTAACCACAACACAACGCTCACCCCACCCCCTGACAAAACCAAGGCATGACATCCACAAGGAGTAGGCCTAGCATCATCTGATAGAAGATCTAAAGCTAGTCACGAACCAACTGCTCCAACACAGCCAAACTAAAAAGAACTGTCAAAGAGGTTGCCCTAAGTGGTGGTCTGAACTACCTACCTAACTAAGGACAACACAACCAGGAACTCCTACTAGGCGAGGACTCCTATAGCCTGATCAAGAAGTTTTTGCTTTTAGCACATCTCTTCTTTTAGGGTTTTTATGTTTCATACTCGGGTATGTAAAAAGGAGGGAGCTGAGCGTAGTGACCCAAGGAGAACAGGCATCGGCCTCAGGACCTGTCTCAGTACCTAAGAACCTACCAAGCCCTCGCAAGGCGACACTTAACCCTTTTCTGACGCTCACTTTTATTTTTGCTCCAACCTTCCTCATTTTTTTCTTTTTCAGCAAGATGCCACCCCTAGGAGGACAAGGCATCGGCCCTGGGTCTGACTCGTCCCCAGGAACCTACCAGGCCTTCGCAAGGCAATGATCAACCGCTTATAAATTTTTCTTTCTTTTCTTTTCTTTGATAGGGGTTAGAACCCCCTTTTACACACCTTTGTATATTTTTATTGTCTTTTGGGATATTTAGGGTTTCTTTTCCTTTATCCTCATTTTTTTTTCCTTCGAGAGGCTTCTCTAACTGTCTCACAACTAGGTAGAACTCCTAGAACAGCTACCTAGCAGGCTAGCAGAATAGGGTCACGAGGACTTCGGTCTAAAACAGGTCTTTTGGTGTCAGGTAATGTCTTTACAGGAGGCAACGACTACTCCGACCTCCCTCAAACATACTGAACCTAAACCTCAAGACTTCATGCCTTGAATTCCGGTCCCCAATAAGAAACGATAAAACCCCTTAACAAGTACACAAACACATACATCATAAAAATCACAGTACTCATAAAGGAGAAATATCACCTGGATAGGGCTAGAAGAAGCTTCCACGCAACAAAAGGCTCCTTCCAAGCTCTTCTTCCGAACCTGTCTAGCACAAACTCAAACAAGAAACCATTAACCGCACCTGCACAAGACAGACAATTGGCCCTCTTGGCCTAATGAAATAAAGCACTTTACTACCAAACTAAATCGGTCCTCTTGGCCTAACAAAATAGAACAATAAAACCTCGCAAATTGGCCCTCTTGGCCTAATGAGATAAAACATAGTAGCACCTACACATCCTTCCCTAGAATAACACAGATATACAATAATAAGCTCCTTTCCAAGGAGGAAAAATAGGCTCGTAGCCCTAAACTAAATGCATAAGGTTATGACCCATCCCTCCTGCATAGATAGCAAGAGGCGTACGCATAACATGTTGTCTAATCAATCTATGGGTCCCAGATAATAACGATAGATTGGTCTCGGCTACTCTTTGCATCACCCATATCAACCATCGTTTGCCATATACTGCATGTTCTGAAAACATCCCCCACAAGCGACCGGGTCCTATTTCATCATTGATCACAATATCCAGACTAGGACCACAATTAAAGAAGAGATCTTCTTCATAAGCAAGATTTTCCAATGAATCCGCAAACTGATTCCAGTAACGTGGAATCAGTTGAAAAGACACTCTCTCAAACTCCTCTAGTAGGGTCATCACAGTACGATGATACATAGAAAGAATGGGATTCCGCACTGTGTATGTCCCATCTAGCTGATTCAGGATCAACTGAGAATCCCCTTTTACTAACAATCGACGAATACCACCTTGCTTGGCAATATGCAGTCCCATAATCAAGGCTTTATACTCCGCCATATTGTTAGTGAATCCTACCCCGAGATAAGCAACTAACTTCATCGTCACTCTACGTCGGGGGTCTCGGATTACTACTCCAACACTTCCTTTTCTATTAGGGCCCGTGGATGCTCGGTCAAAATATAATGTATATGTCCACAATGGGTTTACACAGCCGGCCATCACGAACTCCTCTATTCGTAATTATGGTAATCAAAGTTTAGCATGTTGAGAGGATGAACTGACGGCTCCATCCCACCTTCTTCATTGAAGTAAAAAGGGATACACGTCAAGAGTCGTAAACAGTGATGGCAGAAAAATTTGATCTCCCACACAAAGGTTCCATCTTCTTGCTCAATCACTTTATACCCTTTACTCCACCAGATGAGTTTCCCTGATGGTATCTTTGCTCTAGATATGGGTGCTCCAAATAAGGGATTAACCGACCCATCAACCAACTTTAAGTTCTTTCGCAGGTCTCAGATCATTCCTAGCATGGACCTACAATGCATTTTCTTTGTACTAGGAAACTTAGAAGTAATAAGGTTTAATCTTATTAAGATTAACCTTATTCTTAAACTCTACTCCCTGTAGATCAACTAATAGGGCTGTAGACCTATTCTTCCCTAACCTAACAATCTTGTAGGGGCCATCCCATTTAGGTTCCAATTTTCCTGGGAACAGCTCCCTACGCGCATCGTAATACAAAACTAGTTGCCCCTTCTTAAAGGTATACTTCTTCGCTTTTAGGTCATGCAACTATTTCATGCGAGGTTTAGCCACCTCTTGATGTAACAAGCTTTGCAACTTAAGTTCATCTAGGTGCGCTAAAGTCATAAATTGCTCTAATAGGGCGTCTTCACTACCCAAAGAATGGTTTATTGCGAATCTAATGGTCGGTAACTCAATTTCTAAGGGTAAAATGCACTCTTCACCATAAACTAGTTTGAAGAGCGTGTGGCCAGTGGCTCGCTTGAACGTGGTATTATATGCCCATAGTATCACATATAGCTTCTTATCCCAGTAGCGTTTCTTTTCATATATGACTTTTGATAGGATACCCACAAGCTGCTTGTTGGTACTTTCAACCTGCCCATTTGCCTACGGATTATAAGGAGTCGTTTTATTGTGCTTGATTTGCCAAGCCTCACTCAAGCTTTTAATAACCTTGTTCAGGAAATGGGTTCCACGGTTCGACACTAATTCTTTCAATGGACCAAAACGGCATATTATCTGTTCTAAAAGGAAACTAGCAGTTTCTTTATCATCATCTTTCCTTGTTGCACGTGCTTCTGACCACTTTGTGAAGTAGTCAGTTGCTACAATAATATACCTCTTTTGCGCAGTCAACGACGGAGTAATCGGACCCACAAAGTCCATTCCCCACTTCTCAAATGGAAGTATCGCCATAATAGGGGTGAGTGGTTTCTTTTCCTATTCTCTTGACTATCATGTCATTGACAAATATCGCATCTCTTAACATACGCAAACGCATCTTGGAAGATGGCAGGCCACCAGTAACTTGCTCTTAAAGCCTTTTGTGTTGTAAGCCGTCTAGCAAAATGACCTCCGCAAGAGGAATCATGGCACTCTTCCAAGATGAATGGCACCTCGTCAGGCATCATGCATCGGCGATAGATGTCATCGACCCCTTGCCGATATAATGTACCTGCGATCAAGGCAAACTTTAATGCTTGCTGCTTAATTTTCCTTCTCTCAGCTTTAGATAGTTCAGATCCAGCCTCTCCTGTCGATAAATAATGTGTTATTGCAGCATACTAGGAGGGAATAGACATCGTATCTATCTTAAATAACGACTCCATGTCACTACCTTCAGCCACAGATTCTTTCGGCTCCCCAAAGTCCACAAGACATTCCACGATGCCTTGCAACCTTGGTGGCTTACTCCTGATTTCATAATCAAACTCCTGCAAAGTGATTAACCACTTCGCTAGGCGATCAGGCAGCTACAGCTTATTCATCAATAAGCGAAGGCCCTCCGCCTTCGTATAAAGCACAACTTTCTCATAGAGAATATAATGCTTGAATTTCTTGGTCCCAAAGACCATCGCAAGACACAACTTCTCCATGTAAGTATAATTGATCTCGAATACCCCCAGCTTCCGGCTAGCAAAAGCAATTGGGTGATACCACTTTTCTTCCCAAATTTGGGCTAAACAGCAGGGCTGATACTATACATGGTGGCTGCTAAAAATATATAGAACGCCTCGTCTCTTTTAGGTACTTTTAAAACGGGAGCTTTTACTAGCTCCTGTTTCACATCCTCGAATGCTACCTTACAAGGGTCGCTCCATACAAACAAACAGCTAAAGGACAATAGATTTGTAAGCGGCAACATTCTTTCTGCCAAGGTTTTTATGAATCTACGATAATACCCAACCGAAGACAGAAAGCTATGAACTTCTTTCGGAGTGCGTGGTGGACCCATGGCAACTATGACTTTGACCTTCTCGGGATCTGTCACAATTCCTACCGAACTGACCACATGGCCCAGCAAGAGCCCATAAGGTACACCAAAAACACACTTCTAGGGCTTTAGAGTGATACAAAATTGTCTGCAGCACTCAAAGCACTTTCTTAAAATGCTCATCTGCCTTTCTCTCACGGTGGCGGCCCCTAAGTCATCAATAAACACCTTCAACTCTTTAGGGGATATGTCACCGAATGTCTTGTCTGCTGTTCATTGGCACGAACCAGGCGCATTGTATAAACCAAAGGCCATCACATGGTACGCAAAAGTACCAAAGACAGTAATGAAAGTTGTTTTCAACTTATCCTCTTCTGCAATTGCCATCTGGTTATATCCTGCAAAGCAATCCATAAATGAATATATCTCCCCACCCGCTAATTGATCCAAAATCAGGTCAATAAATGGCAACGGGTAGTAGTCCTTAACCGTCTGCTTATTCAACTCTCTAAAATCCACACATAATTGGATCTGATTATTTTTCTTCTTTCTAATCACAACTGGCGAACACCATTCTGTGTGTTGAACGGGGAAGATTAAACCAGATTTCCGAAGCTTCTGTAACTCCTCAAACAGCCCGTCCCTCAATTCAAAAGGCATACGCCTTACTTTCTGATGCACAGGACGACTGCACTCTTTTACAGGAATAGTATGAACAGCCAGGCTGGGAAGAATGCCTCTCAGCTCATCATAACTCCAAGCAAAGTTGTCACGGAATTCTTTAATTAGGGACACATAGTCCTCCCTTTCTGCTACGCTGAGCATAGAACCTAATTTAATTGGCCATGAATCATCAGGCGTACCAAGGTCTAGCTTGATAACATCTGCATCTCTTATACGATCTTCGGCCTCTATTGGCTCGTTGAAAATGATCTAATAGATGTCTTCCGTGGTGGATCCCTCTTTAGACTCATCACTCGATGATGTTTCATTGGTGGATAAATCCTCTAATGTCTCCAATTCTGTAGAAGATAGAGGAGCTCTCTCACTCTGTGGGGACTCAGGATAGGCATCAATCACCACGCGCTGAGCACCTCTGCCGAATATCAACCGACCGGCGGGTATATCCACTTGGCAGTACGCTTGCAAGATCCAAGGTCGTCCAAGTAATACTTGGTAACTTGGACGCCCTGCAAAACGAATCACCCTAAAGTCCAACAGGCATTCTACATTTGCAACAGTGACATGGACCTTAGTAATGCAGCCTTCCGGCTATCTCAAACTATCATCTGCCATTTTGAGAATTGTGGAGGTATCTTTCTGGATCGCAAGACCCAACCTTTCCATCAGTTCAGAACTCATAATATTAACAGATGATCCCATGTCGACAATGGCATAATCTACTAATATCCCATCAACATAGGCTGCAACCCTTGGGCAATGCTTCTCAGCATGCTCAAACCAGTCATCACCAACTCGCGCAATACCCAAAGGTTCCACGATATACCTGGTATGCAAGATCTTTCTAAATTCCTTGCATACTCCTGGGGAAAGCTTAATAAGGTGTAAAAGATTCACATCCAGCTTGACTTCGCAAAGAGAGCTCGCCAAATCGAAATCACAATAGTTCGGCAGAGTTCGCTTTTCACACCAAACCATCCGCTCTTTAGGTCGTTGAACCGGCTTTACTGCCTCTTTTTTAACTTTCACCTTCTTCCTTGGTGGTTCCTTATCCTTCTTAACATCGGCTTTACTCTCCATGGGCTTCAAAGGTCCCCCTTCCATGGCAGGATCCAGAACTTCCGTTCCTTTGTCACCCTATTTAGGGTTTCCGTCAACAGGCTTATCCTTGTCGGCCTCTCTACCCTTTTGACCTCTTGTAAGGATAGCTTGCAGATTAGAGGTTTCAGCGTCATTAACACGCATAGCCTCAATCAAACTAACCCCACTACCACTAGGCAGCTCCTCCACTGTAGTATTTGGTCATTGGAGTATTTACTTAGGCTCGTCTTCTCACTGGGAATCATTTCCTTGCGCACAATGATTAACAGGTCCAAGTTGCCGACTGCCTCGCTGGAGGGAACTAATCTTACTCCAGCAAAGTGGCTGCTAAATGGCCAGATTTTCCACAAATGTCGCACTTGAAATTTGGGCAATTTTGTGGATAATGCTGCCCACCACACCATTTGCAGCTAAACCTCGAACGTGCACCCTCATCTGGGTATCTAGTTCCTATCAAATTTTATTGTTTTTTAAGAAAGTTAGCATCAATGGCTATTTGTTGATATTGCTCTGTAATCATATTGGTATAATGCTTCATCATGTCCTTAACCTCGCCAAGAACATTGGAAGCACTCGACTCGTAGCCTTGATCATTACCCTGTCGTTCCATCGGCCTAACAATTCGATTAGGCACTGGTTGTTGAACCACAGGCATGGTATTAGGATTAAGTGCCTGGCTTCCACCATTTGGAGCTATTTGACTGCCCGTCGGCATCGACATGCTAGGGGGAGCTGGTATAAAGGCACATTCTGCATCATGCTCCCTCTCCCATTAGGATTAGCCATCGCTATTCCTTGGCTACTACTGCCATTGGTCGTTGCCATATTATTTCCCAATGCTAGACCCATATTCAAATTGCCTCGAGAGGCATAGGTTGCTTGTAGTCGAGATTCCACTTCTTGTGCTCGTGTAATGGCAGTATCTATATCCCCCAAAGGGACACTACTCAATTGCAACTGGATATTAAAGTCCAAACCATGTAGGAAATATTGCAATTGGGCAGCTATGGGGATAGGAATAGAGGTGTCCAACTTACGGAAAACCTCTTTTATTTTCTTCGCATAAGCACGAATATCCTCGTGTGGTTCTTGGAGGGTCACGTTAAGTACATGCAACCAATATTGCCCACCCCTTTCAGGGGCAAACTCCCTTCGAAAAGGTCCATAGAATGCATCAATATTCAATATGGTTCTGGCTTCTAAACCATGATACCATATGGCAACTCTTCCTTTGAGAGTCATGTTGAAGAACATCATTAAATGTCCTTCTTCTTGGATGAGACAGTTAAACATCAACTTTTGAAACTCCCTGATATGGAGCTCTGCATCTTCCTCAACTAGCCCATTAAAAATGGGTAGCGGGTAACCTGGAGCCGGCAAATCCATCGTTCCTGCAGGAATCGCAATAGGCTGCGCCATGACGAAAATTGGATTTGCACTAGAAATAGGGGACAGTGGGGTTACACCTCCCGCACTTGATGTAGATTGGCTTATGGAAGAAAGGGGAGCACTAGAGCTTCCACCTTCTCCTAACTTACTGCTTGTGGCACCAAGACCACTAGATCCACTCCCTCGTAAGGGTTTAACACCGCTACCCTTAGGGGAATACCTCCTAAAAATTTCAGCACGTCGCCTAGCTCTTTCGTCTCTCTCTTGCTTTTGGATTTTGGCTAGACAATGCTTATCGATGAATAACAGATCAATCTCAGTATCCTTTGGCATAAAATCCTAACTGGTCCCTAGACAACTAGGATTCGAGGACCGCCACTTCTAAGCGGCTCTCGGCAGACACACCATTGATGGGACCTAAAACGGCCCGGCACTGGCTCATGCACTAGTCGGACCTCTATCATGAGCTCAACAACCCCACGACCTCGCGGCCAGGAGCGTGGATGACACATACATAATCTTCCTAAACATCTTGCATTTGTATCATGTCTCGTTGTCGTACTGCTGCGCATCCGAGCCGTAAACACCTCCATTTTTGTTGTGCATCTGTGTTATCTTTTCGCATGTGTTTTATTATGTGTGATTGCTGCATTATCTACTCGTCCTTCCAGTACCCGCATCCAATGTACATACTCCACTTGTGTGTTTGTGTTTGTGTCTGTTTCAGTTTGTATGCATGTTGTATGTGTGGTAGAAAAATATGAAAAACGGATGCCAAAGAGTAATATTATGTTGTCAATTATAATGATGAATTCCAAGAAAAGTGCAGGATATCGTGGAATCGAAGGAAAGTTCGGGAATTTGCTGTGGATGCTGCGATGAAGTGGTTAGTTGTTCATCATTTGAAGCTCATGCTGAATGTGGAGAAGGGGGGAGATCTTGTTCTTTGTGATGGATGCCCAGGAGCATAACACATAGAATGTGCTGGTCTATCTTGCATACCAGAGGGAGATTGGTTCTGTTCTCTATGTCAAAACAATCTTGGGGGAGATAAGAGACAAGTGTCTAGGACAAGTGTAAAGAGGTGGGTTAGGCTTCCTGTTTTGAAAGTTGGAGGGAAAGATAAAAAGATTTGCATTCTCAGAATAGCCTTATCAATGCTATGTTGAGATTGGAGAGGGAGGGCTATTAATGGAAAAAGTAGATGAAGACGCAGAAAAGAGGAAAATTGGGAATTTTTTTCGGCTGTTACTGAGGAGAGTTAATCCACTATTGGAGGGGGCTAAAGCTCTGTTGAGAGGAGGAAAGCAATCGACAACAAGGAAAGAATCGGGCAGAGCTCTAAGAAGCTCTACTATGAGTTAGTGGTTGCTCTTCTCTCTGATTGCCGTGATTCAGATTTAGAGCTTGACAAGTTGAAAATTCTGGTATCAAAGGAGTCGAAGACTGAACGACCCCAATATTTCACATGGTGTTGGCCCGATTTGAAGATACAAGAGCAAAGGGAAGAATCACGTGTGTAATGGGTAAATGAAGTCTGGATCTGCGGAAGGGGAGAAATTTGACAAAGAGGCGATAAACGAGCTCTTGAGAAGATGAAGCGGATGGAGGAGAGGAACCAGGGAGCTTTGTGACATCGAAGAAATCTTCAATCAGAAGCAGTTTGTGATCCTTCTTCGCTGGTTTTCCCGCCATAGCTGATCTGCTGCTTTGCTTTGCTTTGCTTCTTCTAATGAAAGACCTTCTCAGTTCCGCTTCATCATTATTGAACCTCAGCAGATCGCCATCGAATTCGGCTGAAAAGCATATACATTTCTCAAGGAAATCACCCGGCAGAAGGTAGAAATGTTAGGCTTGCAGGTCTATGAAGTGGCAAGGCAACTGGTGCATCGATTCCAATGGGTTTATCTGAAGATGTATCAGTGATCGCTTGGAGTTTATCACTAGAAAGGCCAACGATGATCCTTTATGGAATTGACAACATTCGTGAACTATTTGGACACAAGGTGGACTTGAAATTGATAAAGTCTAATCCAATATGTCGCCTTGGATTGCATCTATAGAAGGCAATGACAATGGGTTCCTGAAACACGGACAAAGGTGGGAAATTTTGGAATGTTTCGACCTGAGATGCTACTCCCAATGGGTTCTTCCTAGTACTTAAGAAGGAAGACGATTATGGCTACTGTCTTCAGCCTTGCCAAATCCCTGATTTTAGAGGCAAGCACCGCAAGCAGGTCGAATTGAATCGTTTGAACCAGGAAATAAGGCTTTTCTAGAAGGATCTGGAGGACCTTAAAAAACAAACTGATTGTGTATCCGTAGCTTGCAAAGAATTGGTCATGAATATTGAAAATACTCCTGATCCCCTTTTGTCCAGGACAACTAATTTAGGGGCACAATCTACCTGGAACCGATGGTTTGATCAGCCTGTAGAGATAAAGAGATGTTGCTGGATATGTTAGAGTGGCAGCACCTCCTCTTGAATCTGTCAAGGTTCTGCTTTGATGCTCCAACCAAGATAGGGATTTTGTGCAATCTCTCCAGAGAAAAATAACATATCGTCACCTGATACTCTTTTTTGTGGCACTTGATGCATATTTAAAGGCACCAAAAAGAATAGCTGCTATTGTGATGGTGGCTCCTGCAGTGATGGCTTGTCTTTTGTTGCCAAGCAAGGCCTAAGTATCAAATGATCAGGATCAAAAATAACATCAGCATCTTATGCAGGCTACTAACACTGTGAGCAGTGCTGCCTACAGAACTCCATTGTTTTAACATTGTATGGATTTTTGAAAATTGTTTACAGGGATTACTACCTAGCAGATTTTAACAAGCCTATGTGCCAATGGCAAAACTGATCTCAAACACCTGAATGGAAAACTGGTTATGAGATACTACAGCTTTTTCTGAACATGGACTTCATGTATTTAACTTGACAAACAATATAGAGTACTTTGGCATCAATTTTTTTTAGTTCTTCTTGCTAGCCTCTTTCCTTGCTATATCTTGAACCCCGTGTTCTGCAGCTCTTGCATGAACTCTATGACATTTATGGTGAACCCGACGTGAAAGTGCTGCGTCAAATTTCAGCAAGATGGGAGACTCGCAAGAAGAGATGACAGATGACAATGTCATGAAGCACCTGTTTCAATCATTTACAACTTATATGCAGCAGCAAGCTCACGCGAAACGTGATAGTGATACCATGGATGCCTTGAAAGCTGTCCAACAGGAGATGAAGCAGTTCAACGGCCAACAAGTTTCAACTTACCTGCATTTGTATGAAGGAAAGATGAAGTTTTTTGGGGTTTCTCAAGATGTTTGGAGCCGCTACTTCTTGCGGATCGTGGTGCGCACTCTTGAAGTCCAAATTTCAGAAATTCAAGGAACACATGCTGGTTGGGTAGAGTTTAAGAAGGCATTAAAAGATGAATATTTCCTGGAGGATACAAGTCTTATGAACCACAGGAAATTCTTAGCATGGGTTTCTATGCCTAATAAGGGACTTTCAGTTTTACCGCCCTTCTGCGAGAGTTTGAGAGCCGCTATGATCAGTTGGATGGAATTGAGCAGCAAGCTTTGGAGATGCAGAAAGTGGAATTATTTTTACAAGCTGCTGATGCTGATTTACAGGAAAAGTTGGATGATCTTTTGGAAGATCAAGCTACTGATTCAGGTTTAAAGACTGAGTGGAGACATGTCATTGATGCTGTGAATGCTCTTGTTAAGAAGCAGCGCAGGAGAGTATGATTTCATCATAATACAGGATCTGCTTCTGAAAAATCCTTGGAGACCTCTTCTTCTACCCCTGCTGCAAGTTCTATGCCTAAGCCTACTCCTCCTGTTGTAAATCCACCAGTTCCTGCAGCTCCAGTGCCCTTATCAGTAGATGATGTTATTAAAGGTTTGGCAGATTTGACGATAGAGGCAGTTAAAGTTGAAGTTGGGAAGTTAAAAGAGCAACTTATGTCAGTACCTGTTGTAGCGCCTGCTCCAACGACTTCTTTTCTAGCTGGCCAAAGAAAAGGGAGACGATGTATTTGGTGCGATAGTACAAAGCACCAACACTGCAGGGATTGTGATGCTTTTCAGGAAGCGTGTAAGAAGAATAGGTCCCCAAGAGCTCCATTGCCATAATCCCTGTAAAGGCTTACTATGTGCACAAGGGTATTTTAAAGACAATTATAGGGTGTGGCTTCCAAAAATCGCACAATAACCACTACCAGAACCATTAAACTCAAAAAGGCAAGCCAGTTCATTCTCACATTGCTAGTGACACTGATGTTAAACTAACCATTGTGCCTCCCTCTACCAACCAGCAATTCAGGCCGACACGTAATCAAGTGCCTAGCCAGAATGCTTCTATGCCATCATAGTCGAGTGCTAGAAGATATTTGAACCATCAACCACCACCCTCAGCTCATAGATGGAGGCCTAAATACCACAAGTCCATGTCTCTCACAACAACATTGACTCTAGCTACCCCAACAGTCACCAAGCATTAGGTTCTAGAAACAACACCTTTCCAAACTCAAAGAGACACGTCATTCATCTCCACTTCAAGTCCAATTACACCTCAAGACCATCTTCAACTAATATGATGACCACACCCCCATACATGCATGTACCAAAGATGAATGACAATCAAGAAAATCCTCTAGTGAGGTCAAGTATATGTATATAATTGATAAGTCATGTTAAACCACAACCACCTATAGAATTGCTGCCTACATATTTGAGACCTTTTATATTAGAACTAGCTGCAAATATGTTCTTGATATTGGTGATAGTATAATCAATAACATCTATTGTCTTGACAATACCTTAACCCTATTTGTTTGCAGTTATGATCACTTGGATGTAGATCTGTTAGGTGAAGACAGCACAATCGTAGTTAGAAGCCTTCCTTGCACTTGGGACGAGTACAAATTCATCTTCACCAAGCACACCTCTATTGTCGAGCCATGCAAGTTAGCAAGGAGGAAGCTATCATACAGGGCTGCTTAATAACATCTTTTAAATGTAGCCACGTAGAGGCCTCAAAAACAAAAATAGCTAACTTGGAGAAACTAGCCAAATCTGAATACCCATTTCTTCAAAAGTGTCCACTCTTCCAGCACCGTGGGAGTGACTCAATTGTCAAATAATGATTAACGCTAAACAATGTCAAGCCATCAAAACCACTGAGTATGACCCCACTTATATAGCACCCACTTCCTTTCGAGTACTGACCATCACATGAAAAACCCACCTTGAGGACCATGTGCTATTACATCTATATTTGGACAGAGTACTATGCGAGGAGGAACTACACATTTCTAGCTGCTTGAACATATGATATTTCCTCATAGATGTTCTCAGCTATATCACCCATGTGGGCATCAAACCAAGTGACATGGACCACTATGTAGCAATGGAATACAATCCTAATTTTTATGATTGGCTTATGTAGAAGACTCCTACAATATCTCATTAGTGTACATTCTTGTATATATCTACAGTTTTCAATTTATAAAGATTTTGTTATGCTCGTTCATTTCTTTCTTTCTTTTAGTCATTCTGTAATAAGCATAGTTGAGCCATGTGCCATTTCTTCCTCTACCACTCCACCTCTGCATGATGCTAGAAAGCATTGCTAAACTTTTGGGGAGGGCAACAAGTCAATCATTTGCTAAAAGTAAATTTCTTTCACAATTCAGAATTTTTGCAAGGAATAAAGTAGCAATTAATTTTTGAACAAATGAGATGTGCAAGCTTATGTAAGTTTAAATTTATTTCTCATCATCACAAATTCTCCTTTTTATAGACACATTAAAAATAAGAAAAATTTGATATTGGCCCATTCAAATCAGTAGATCCAGCTTGTACTTCGTTTTTTCACCCCCTTATGCATCCATAAACTTCGTCCACTCCTCTTCAGATTTGTTAATGACATTTGTTAAATTACCCATTGACAACCCCATAAAACACAAAGAGATATAGTATAACTTTTAAATCCATCATTCTCCCTTCTCTATCGGTGAAAATTTTGAGCACATTATTCGGCGACGCGAACAACTCTCAGACCTCCAAAATAATGCTAGAATAAAGAAGCAACCAAAATACCAAAAAAATCATGAAGAGCCCTTCATTATTATAATGGATAAATATATGACCCCCACCTTCTGAGGATCTAATAGTGCCTTT
The DNA here is from genome assembly GCF_053477565.2 of Lygodium microphyllum. Classification (NCBI taxonomy): domain Eukaryota; kingdom Viridiplantae; phylum Streptophyta; class Polypodiopsida; order Schizaeales; family Lygodiaceae; genus Lygodium; species Lygodium microphyllum. Next base: position 118,155,981 of record NC_141147.1, read on the forward strand.
GAATTGTGTCCTACAATAAACAAACAGCTACCTTAATTTCAAGGAATGCATCCACTTCCTTGTCACCAATTTGTCGATGATGCAATCCATGGTTTTGATACTTGCATGCCTCACTAATGCCGCTAACAATGGCTCTCTCTTAAATATTCCCTGTTGTTTCCATCCACGATCAATCTTTAAGCAAAATATATCTAATCATCTCCCCCCCCTAGATAGGCTGCCTTTGGATCCATTTTATCCCCCTTCAGAACAACACAATTAAGCTTTTAGCTTTTATTGCTTTGCTTTTCCTTCTTTTTTTGTGTTTTGCAAGCAAAATCTTTTTAAAGCTTTTCCTTCCATCCAACAACCTTAAAAATTCTCAAAGACTTTAAGCCTACTCCCTAATACACATTAAACGAATAATATACAATGTTACAAACTCGAAAAGCTTTGTGACTTCGAAAGCAATCTTTGTCCAAAACACTTGTGTAAACTCAAAAACCATAGGGATTCTCCATTTGCTCCATTTCTTAAAATCAAAGTTCTTGTGACCAACTTGGTAGCTTGTGTGTGCTTGCTCTATCTCACGAGATGACATTTTCTACTTTGTTTGATGTAGATTTCATTGTCATAAAAATGCTTGATAAGGGCATGGAGCCATGCCTACTAGGATGGCTAGGCAGCTTATATCATGTTGTAGTCCTGTCAACTCTAGAGGCTGAAGATTATGCATAAATGAATGAAGAGGGATATTTGGATCCATTACACCTCCATTCCTTAAACTCCCTTGCAATTATTGCAGCCTTCTAGTACCAGCCTTGCATTCAATTACTCCCTTCCCTCTACGAGCTACTACAATTGTCATGTTGAGACAATGGTATACTATGGGTATTATAGTTACATAATAAATCATGCATCATTCATTGGTTTTTTCATGTTTATCTATCGTAACACGTACCTAATTAAGTTATTTAAATAACAAGTAAAATTGTCATCTTTGAGAGCCCAAGTATCAATTTATAGATAATTGTGTATTAGCATACAATAAAAATGTCTCAATATCTACAAGATTACGGACCTCTTACTCATAAAGTAATTTGGAATTCGACAATTACATCAACCTCTTTCAAGAAGAAAATTTAGAGAGAGAGAGAGAAAGAGAGACTCTTAGTAGATAATGGAAAGCATGTCAACTCTCAAAAGTTTTTTTTTGGAGGGGGATACACTCATAATGACCTATTAGATAGGTCGATACTTATGAAGCCCTATGATTTTCAAAGTGTAGATAGGCCATGCTTATATTGCATGAAGCCTTTTCTGCGAGCTAATGGAAAAGACAGATCACACTTTCTCAGTATTTGCTCATTATGGGGATCTGCCTAATGATGGATTTCTTTTCTAGTGCGATGATGGTAACAACACCAACTTCATCTTGGGCTCTTATTTGTCCAGAAGAATGTTGTTTGGTAGCTGGAATTGGAGAAGAAAGCTACCTAGAGGCCTCTCAATACTGTGCTCAATCATATAGTCTCTAGTCCTTTCTAGCTCGGTGATGTGCACGCCAATAATTTGAAGCACATTGCCCGGGAGCACTTGTAAGCTTATGTCGTCCTTGGTCCAAACCTACAAAAAACAACACAATTTCAAACACTTCTTCATGTGGGGTATTGTTTATGATATTGTTGATACATCAAGAACCCTATTATCACTGAAAGATATTATAATTGGGTAGATTATTTCAATATGAAGGTCACATAGTTAAAGTATAGCTTACACATTATGTACATAACATTGAGAAGCCTAGTATTTAAAGGTGGTCATAGTTGAAAATTTTTCTAACGGCTACTCTAGCTCTAGCCAATGATTTAACATTATTTTCACGTGGAAAATGTCAATGAGGTTTTCCATTTACTTCATTAGGAGATTTCCACATGTAAAATCACTTAACAAATCATCATGAAATTTACATCATTTAGTCACCTCAAACCACTTCTAGCTCCTTGACAATGTCATGTCAATTCACCCTTCAAAAGCTATGACAATGTCATGTCGATTGTCCATTCAAATAATGGTAATACTACCAACCATAACCAATGCATTCATTATACCAACCACTAGCCAATGTATTCATCTAGTCAATCGTCTAATCACATGGAAAATGCCAATGAGCATCACCACATATGTACTTCATAATGAGATTTTCACACGTAACATCACTTGGAAGAAGCTATGACACTTTGATTGTAGATTGAGATTGATTCTACATGCAAGATGGAGCTCTGCTAGTCACCTGGTACATCAAGCTTGATGTGGTGTGCTGATGTAGTCTCGAGCCAGTCCACGTAGAAATAGTAGGGAAGCAAGAGAAGCTGGCCATGTTATAGAGCGCGCCAACGAATGAGAGAGAGAGAGAGTGTGTGTGTGTGAGTGAGTACTAAGCCAACAAATGGGAAGGGATGAGCCAGCACCTGCCCTTTTATAAGGGTGCGCCTTTGCCGGGTCTCTATGCAAATATAAGGGTGTGAATCATGATTATAAGAGTGAGTGAGATGTCATGTTCTCAGCCTTTATGAACAATATAAGAGATACAGTCTGCAAAGAAGATACCATTTTGAGTGATTTTGTCCCATGTACAAGAAACAAAGAGCCATGCATATTTGGCACTTTAACTCTCAAAAGTTGCATATTTCTCCTTAAAACGCATAGCCTTGGGTTTTGCATTGTCAAGAATTTTTTTGAAAACTAAAAACCCCCAGTCATAAATTTGTAGATATGTTTGATTTTTTTTAGCTTAGTTGTTTGCATGACTGTTTGTTTTGTCATCAAGCATCCCCGAGTCCATGACATCTAGGAGACTAGCGATCCTGCAACTCCATACAGTAGAGCAATCCAAAAATGCTTCTCATACAGCAAGCACAACTCATGAGTGGAAGGTTGTGATGCATAAGCATTAGAGTAGCACATAGCATCAGTGTGGCGCATAGGAGACAGCTGAGAGCACATAGACTCTCCAAAGTCAATCATAGAAGTAGGGCCAGCATCCCAGACACATGGTAGATGGGGTCTCAAGATAGTATGCGGTCTCGGTGAAGCAAAAGACTGACATATAGTTGTAGCATCAACCATAGTCGATGAGAAGGTTGTTCGTGAGAGGCATGGGAAGCCAGAGATTCCTTTTATGAAGAGAGAGCTAGCAAAATATGGGGATTTTATTTTTGCGGGCTTTCATTTTCGTTCTTTTCTAATCAATCTCTTTTTTTCGAGCTTTTTCGTGCAACATATCCATTCTGCATATAAATAGTCTTACTTAAGGAGTATGACACGTTGCATTTACATGAACACACATCAAGAAAACAAAACCAACGGAAAACTAGTAAAATATATTCATGTCAAATAGTCGCAAGGTACACTCTTCCTAAAAACAAATCAAAGATCCCAATGCATGTAATCTCTTAGACAAAATCGGGCATAGTCACATGACAAAGTGTATAATAAACATATAAAAGCAGTAACAAAATGAAATGTCTAGAGTCTCTCGAAAAAAAAACACACACTCTCTCAGCATGGTACCGGTCCACACACTATGGTGGACAAACACTCCCCATAGAGCACATCATCTATTTCTAGACACATGCAATGTCTCATCTCCTCTGCACTGGCCCGCGCCAAACCACCACACCCCACAAACACATCCAAAACATAGTCATAGCATTTTGTAAATGTAGCTAGTAACCACCTAACCATATCACCAATCAAGATACAGAATCTTTGCGGCCATGCAAGTAGAAACAATGAAAATACCATACAAGGTAACCTGAGAGCAAAAACATGCAAGACTACTTACCGATAGAAAAGATGAGACCTCTCTACTCCACCTCTGACAATGACACCATCAACGTCCATGGGAAAGACACAATCATCCATCATGTAGCTACGACACGCTGGAAACAATCTCTCTAAACTCTTCTCCCCAGCCTCTCTGTCGTAGCAAGGCACAACATGACCAGCATGATGCCAAAGACACACAGTAAGATCAAGTACCTATTCACGAGTGGAAGTAGAATAAGTGATCCATGTTATTATGTAAAGCATGTAACAAAAACTTTATTTAGAACATACAACCATAAGTTCAATGTATCCAACTTTGTTATCTTACCGCCTCTCTAGTAACGGGATGTCGATAAGCTTTGGAGTCACACATGAGTGTCCAAGTGTGGTGAAGCACAAGCCCCACTCTTGCCGCATCCGTAATAAACTCACCTATATGATCTACTAAGCACATAGTGACTAAGAATCCCTGGTCGGCCAAATACTCGCGAGCAAGGTCCATACAACCCATAACTAGACCCTTTGAGAACGTGTTCCACTTGGGAATAGTCATGCCCTCTACAAACCACATTGCATTATGATATATGAGAAGTGAGTTTGATGTAAACCTTGTGTGATAGAAAGCATAAATTACCCAATGGGATGGGACCTAGAGCATCCACAAGCAAGCTCGTAGGAAAATCCGCAAATATCAATCGAGCCACCTCTTGACATGGAACTCCATCTTTGCTATAAAGATGCATCTTTTGTGTTGCAAAAAACTTGTTGATGCTATACACAAAACAACATAGTCATTAATGCAAAGTAAACGATGATGTAATGCTATATGCAACATGTAAATTGATGTTCTTGCAATATGTAGTTGTCATGTCTACCTATCAAGGGCAAATCTATCAATTTGGGTCACATCCACTAATAGAGCATTTTGATACTGGAACCTTGCAACAATTATTTCAAAGTAATTTATTTTTAATAATCATACATGACTATCTTCATGGGCGACCAATAAAGCACATGAATTTCAAGTTAATATGAGACTTCTCACCTACTAAACGGGTCATAGGTCGCCTCTCCCAATTCTCTCGACCAAGAGATGAATCTGCAACAAAGGAGGTGGTGGGCGACATAGAGGACTCTGGCACATTTTTTCTCCCTGGATTACCTTGAGTACCTTGGGTGGCATGTGTAGCATCCTTGCTAGCTTCACTAGCGTGAGTACTTCCTTCTGCACCTTTGGTATCCTTGGTTGCTTGCTCCTCTACAGTGGTGGGTGCGGTAAGCAGTTCATGAGTATCAACTTCCTTCTTGAATCCTACATAGTATCATTCACCCTTAGATTCCCATGCATGAGCACAAAAACTATTGCTACAAAAGCGATGAGATGTTTACATAGATTGAAGTACTTACTCTCATGCAGATCTTTCTCTTGCTTAGGGATAACCCCCATAGGGTAATCCAGCCACCAAGGGCAAACACTTGCCTCCAATGCCATCAAATTTCTCTCACGTAATGATGGAGAATACATAGTGTTCTCGTCACGAATATCAATCCACTCTCTTGTGAATTGTGGAGCTGCATCTAGCCTCTTCTCTTCTACACATTGTAGTATCCACTTGCAACATTCTTGCCAATTATGCAAGCAAATGCATGCAATCTAATATGAAAATTAGACACACAATCTCCTTTATATAAAACAATAGTTTTATAATAATAAACAAACCACCCAACCTCAAGCTTTCACGTGGAGCTTAGAATAGAAAAATCAATAACATAAATAGGCTTTCAAGTGCCATTATATTTACTACTTTTAAGATGAAGAGTTTGCAAAAAAATAGTTTTGATGCTAACCTATAAATCACACGTTTGGCTGAAAACGTAAGCTCTGGCATCTTCTCTGCAACATCTGAAGATTTCACTCCATCCAAGAGGTGTACAAAAGCCTACACAAGTTTCACAAGTGCTTAACATTAGCACATATGCATTTTAAGAAAGAACTTAAGAAAGCAATATGAATGCACTGCATTGAGTCAGCCTGCATGACATGATTCTTCATGTTAAGCTTAAAGAACTCCTCAAATGAATCTGGTAGCTGTGGACCTTCTACTTGTATCCTTTCAATCTGAAGTAGTGCCTCTGAATGCAAGTGAGCCCAATATGTCTCTTTCTTCATGTAAACCCAAAAGAGCTTATAATCACCAAAATGCGGGTATTGGGGGTCTTTGGCCTTTGTGAGACTCATAAGATGCAACAATATTTTTTTCTTGTGATGCACAACAATATACGCAAATAGAAAGCATTGAAGAAAAAAGCATAACATACACACACCTTGCTTTATATATACAAATTACCTTTCCGCAGGGATTTTTTAGCTTGTGAGACAATACAGCTTGTCTCTTGTGATCTTGAGCATGCTTGCATCATCCCACTTTAGCCCAAATAACAACTTAAAGAACTCATCACCATTTTGGGGATTAGCAATGGATAGGTACTTGTAACCCCTATCCTTAAGGCGCTCCTCTTCCACCCTTGTAGCCTTCTCCAAATGTTTCTTCCTCTCTACCTCATCTAGACCAAGAGCCTCAAGCTTCACAGTTTCTTTTGAGATGAAGACATGAAATTCATCCTATCATTCCAAAAAAAAAAACTAAATTAGAGATAGAAAAGCACATCTCATACAAGTGAGCCATAGATAGAAAATCACCTTCCATACAAGCTAAGATATTAAACCGCAAGGAGAGTTATACCATGGAGCAACACCATGATAATACCTTGCCTCTATACTCATCTCAACCTCAGCCCACTTCCTCATGGCCGGACTCAATCTATCTAGAATGGAGTCTTTGTTTGCAATACCAAACTTTTGAAACATATACACCTCATGCGCAATATTTGGAGTAACATGAGCTCTGGAAATACTATTGAAAACAAACAAAAGCATAATATGAGAATGTAAGTGTAACATATTACAAAGAGGAGCATAGTTAAAGGAAGAAGACTTACGCATTGGTTGTGTCTAGTGCAAGTAGTAGCTCTGCTTCCTTCGCCTTTGGCACCTCAATGAATTGGCACCGTACACTAACATGGTAGTGAGCACAGTCGGAGTACTCTGTAATTGAAAACTAACAAACATAAGAATGGGATACAAACATTCAATACTTGCATGTATAGTGGACAACTCACTTTCTTTGATGCGTTTCCACCACATTTTAAGCCTGTGGTTTCCATCCCAAACCAAGAATTTTTTACCCTTAAGGTTTTGCCACTCTCTTCCAAGAGCCCTCTCAAAGTCCTCATTTCTTTGACGCCATATTGGACCCCATTTATCTAGATTGTTGGCTATCACAGACATGGTCTCCCCTCTCGGACCTTCAACTGACACAAGGAAGTGTCCCATAGTCTCAAGATAACCAGTGGAATCAAAAGAAGGAATCAACCACTAGGCATCATCCGTAGCAAATCTGACTGCCTCATGAGCCACTAATCTGCAAAGAGGCACAAGAGGAGGCAACATCCTCTTTTTTATATAAAATTGACTCAGCACATCCTTCATCAGTCCTAGAGAGACTTGCTTGCCTAAGTTCCTTGAGTGCTTCTTTTCTTTTTCATCATCATTCTCCCCTTGATCACTATCACCACTCACCTCTTCTTTGTCATCTAGACTATCATGCTGCACATTAGTCTCTATAGGAGCTGATATTAATAAGTAACAATAAAAAATAATAGCATTAATAAGTGACTACCTGTGTGCTCTACAACCCCGTCAATTGTATTGGAGTCCTCATCCACTTGTGCTTTGTCATCAATGTAGACACATATTTTTGGACCACATCCTTTCTTTGTTGAAGGAGTGTCCACTGATCTCAAACGCGATGATGCTTCTTGCTCTAAGATCCACCCACGAACACATCCTGAATGTAGCTTCATACAGACTTAACAGCTACTATGAGGTGACACACATTTCTTTCTCTTTCTAAGCACTCTTTTAGGTGCCATAACTTTCTCTACACACTTGCAAATAGATACACAATCAACCTCTTTAAGATTAACAACACAATCAATCTCTTTAAGATTAGCAACATAATCAATCTCTTTAAGGTTAAAATTTAACAACACAATCAATCTCTTTAAGGTTAATAACACAATCAACCTCTTTAATTTAGAAAATTCAATGAAAATAGGCTTGTGCATAAGCCCACCCATCGACATGCATAAGCCACATGGGAGAGCTGAGGTCATGGACGAAGCCACATGGGAGAGCTGAGGTCACGGACGACGCTACATGGGAGAGATGATGCCACGCTAACATGGAAGAGATGACGCCACACGGGAGAGACGACGCTTGTGCATAAGCCCACCCATCGTCCATGCAGACGCGGATGATTGGGGGGCTTCAATCTCAATGTTTGGAGCCTGTGTGTCAACGGTTGCGGGGACGCGGAGCATAAGCCCACCCATCATTGGCGCGGACGCGGACGATTGGGGGGCTTCAATCTCAACATTAGGAGTCTCTCTATCAACGGTTGCACGGATGCGGAGCTGCGCAAAGCCGCTTGGAGCTGCACACACCACGCTAACGAACACAATGGAGCTTTAGAGAGGCGTACCTCAACGTTAGGAGTCTCTCTGTCAACGGGCAGGAGTTGTGGGGCAGGGGCTGCGGGGTGTTCAGGCTATAGGTCTGAGGAGGGGGGAGAGAGTTCTTGTGTGTGTGTGTTGCAAGAGAGAGAGACGGAGAGAGGGGGAGAAGGGAGAAGGGAGAAGGGAGAAGGGAGAAAGAGAAGGGAGAAGGGATAAAGAGAAGGGAGAAAGAGAGAAGGGAGAGAAGGGAGAGAGAGAGAGAGAGAGCAAAGAGAGTGGAGAAAGTTGAGGAAGAGAGTTTTGCCATACTTAATAACCCTAATAAAAAAGAGAGGCACTTTGCTCGCACACTGAATTTTCCAGCGTTTAAGCACCGAGCACATAGTTCGCGAATCTGACGCACCCAACGATATTCATCTGAATCTTCCAAAGCCTCGAACGTTGACAGTAGGTCAAGCTACATAGTCAATTGTCATGGTCCATATCATGAGCACAATCAGAGTGCTCAGGACAAAGCTAATGTTCTCGTCATCGCTCCTAGAATTATTATAATTAATAAGCTAGTTAGTCTCTCTCTCGTAAGTTAGTTAGCCGTTAAATAATTAAATAATTAGGTAATTACGTAATTAGGTAATTAGTTAGCTGTTAAATAATTAAATAATTAATACAACATAAATCAATTTTAAAAATATTAATTTAATCTAATTTACAACATTATTTTGACAAAATCATGGGGTGAGAGCTCTTAATTATGAGTGCATAGTTGGTTATTTAGTTAGATATATAGTCAGAATGATAGAGGGAAATAAAGGTGAAGGATGGTGGGCGATTGAGTCATAAATTTTTCTTTTGATTTCTGATGATTATGCTTATTTATTATTACTCTTAAATGTTGATGAATGACTATGGCTCTTAAATTTTGATGAGTGTGCATATTCATTATTTAGTCATCTCTGCTTGTAGTGATGGTTGCTATAGCTTCGAGGTTATTCTAACCCTCTTGTAACTTCCTCCATGCCTCCCTTTTTTCTCTACACAATCATCCGACGGTGAACTGTTGCCTTCTCTTCATCAAATACACACTGTGAGCTCTATTCAGAGTTTTCTTCTCTTCATCAAATACTAACCCACCAGAGGGCACAACATGTCGAGTTTTGCTATTTTGACATGGAGACTAGCAAGTGATTGCTTAGAGCACAGGGTTTCACTAAGAAATGGAGAGGTTCTTTTGAGTGAGTACTACCTACAGAATCTATTGCCTCCAACACAAAAATTCCAGGGGTTGCAAGTCGTCATAGAGAATGATGGTGGAGCAAACAACGTCACTGTGTCTCCAAGATGGGATCATCAAGGGCATGTGCACTATCTGATTGATAGTACATTATCAGCCACATACTCTATCATGCACTCAAATGACTATGTGTGCATCTCTAACAGTATTGAGTCAATAGAAGATGAAATTGACAACTACATTGATTGTACTCCTGGTTGTAGCAAATCAACTCCAGTGTGTCTTGACATACCCTCAGATAACAAGAAGGATGTTGATGAAGTAACAATTTCAATAGGTGCATGCAATGACAAAGGGATCCATAAGGATCTACATGACACAAATGTCGAGGAGGACCTATGTGTGGGCAGCAAAAGCGAGGACTTATCTTCCTATGATAACTCCATTTCAGCCTTCATTTAGGAGAAAGCTAGAACGGGTAGATTGAAAAATTTACTAGTGCTCTGTGGACCTCCACGAAGGGTGGATGAGCTCCCAATCGAGTATAATGGCACAATTGCTTTTGAGTTTCCAGCCACACATAGCAAGAAACGAATGATGGGTATGGAACAAAAATATGATGGTCACCTATGGTCGCGGCCCTCACAAACAAATATGGCAATTGAGTGCACTGTGCGCTTGAGCTATTGTCTTGGAAGTCTTCAATGTCTCAGGATCACTTGTCCTTGCTACATAACAGAGGGAAAATACAATAATGTTTTTTTCCATGGTCACTTGGATAGAACCATGAGCATGGGTTATCCTGCAAGTGAGGGAAACTCCAAGATAGCATGTCACTATTGTCAAAATGTTGCTACTTGTGTAGCCATTTGCAAATGCATGATCTATTATGTGTTGCCACTGGATCCTACAATGACACGTTTGGTGATCCATGTTGGGGAGCATGCTCACAGTGTTCAACATGGCACAAAGAGGGCAACCCTTGACAAGATGTGAAGGCTTGTGAGCACAGTCCTAAAGATCGAAAAGGGAGGCCCACAAAAAATATAGATGCTAGTTTCTCGGCAGATGTTGTTTGAATCTTTAACAAAAGAAGATGAGTCGGAGGCGACTGAGGTGGACCTTAATCATTTTCTAGAAGAAATGATGCCACTTGTGCAGAATAAAGGGTAAGCTTGTGCATTATTATTTTCTACTGACAATGTATGTCCTGCATTTGAAATAACCCTCTAATAAACACATAGGTTCAAAGGCATTGTTTCACAAGAGAGAGCCAAACAAGGTAAGGTGGTTGGTGATGGGTATGACAACATACTTCTTTTGCAAAAACGTTGTGTCTTCCCATTTTTCCATGGAAGTAGATTTCCGGGACAAGGTGATGCCAAGGAGAAGTGCTACTTGTTTAAAATGTCCACCAAGGGACCAGCATCAGGGGTGAACTTAGTGAATCCTATGAGGCAAATAGGGACTGGAGATTTACGACGTGCATGGGTGTACTTTGATCATACCCATAGGATTGATGGGTGGGCAACTATGTCTTGTTCAGTTTATGATCACGGGTATGTGGCAACATAATTAAAGCTTTTATTGAAATTAAATTGCTGTTAATGAACACTATACTAATGTATCAATCATGAACTAGCATGAGAGCATTACAGGTAATTGCAATATGTGAATTTAAAGAGGAGGACGAAGAGTCTCAAATCCTGTTTTGGAGAAATTTGAATTCTATCATGGTTCAATGTGGCCATGATCCACCTGACTTTGCTGTATTTATGTCCGATGAGGCAAGTGCGAATTGGATGGCAATAAGGGTTGTGTACAATGGAGGACCTCATAACATAATGGAAGGGAGGAAGCATTCTTGTCTTTTTCATTGGGAGCAAAGTTTGCAAAAGCATACCAAGAAATTAGTCACTGTGGATAAACAAATGCACCACATTGAATTGTGTGAAGCATGGAGGCAAGCAACAACGACAACTCAACTGGCCTCACTTCAGGCCTTTGCTATCCGAGATTGGTGGGCACAAAATGTAAACAAGGAACACATCAAGGCTTTGGATAGGTGGTTGAAATGGTGGGAGCAAAGAATTGCCCACTGGGGAGGAATTGAATCTCATGTAAGTGTGACATTTTATCCAGCTCATTAATATTTGTTGCACAATGTAGCAATGGGGAGAGCTACTCATTCTATTTTTGGATTTGACTCCACAGGCTAACAAAATTCCTTGGGAACATGCTCAAATTCCAAGCATAAACCTATTAGAAAGTGTCCATGCTAGTTGGTTAGCAGGTGAGGGTGGAAAACGAAAGATATCACTTTATGATGCATGTGTTAGTGATGTTTTGAATGCATATATTCAATGTGCAAAGAGGTTGGGCTATACCACAGGGATGTTTATTGGATCTGGGCCTTCTATGGAGTCTTTGTTGGCTAGTGCCAGCAAAAGGGAATCCCCAAATCCCACCTCAGTTGCACGTGCGTTGCAAGGTGTTGTAGCTGAAAGTCCTTTGTATGAGGAGCCTATAATGCAAGGTGATAGGGAGACTATGCAAAGAAAAAAGAAGGGAGGTGGAGCAACTGTAAGTTCTCATAGACCGGGGTACATGATGGAGTCAAGGTAAAGGAAAATCAGGGGCAAGCCGCGGAGTATACAGTTTGACGATGGAAAGATGGAAGAGATATGTATCCAAGAGGATGAGGAGATACCAATCAAGCCCTTTGCAAGTGGAGTAAGTGCACCAAATGCAGAAACATCAACCCACGTAGAAGAGGTAGAAGTGGCACAGGAGGAGTGGGCTTTACAAAGGACACCACCTAACTGTGTGAGAAAGTGTTTTGGTATGGAGGGTAGAAAGAATTGCAGCAGCAAATTACAGAGTCGGCAAGTGGGGTTAGTCGCGCCATGCTTTTGGTCTGAGAGAGCCTATAAGAACAAGGCCATTGCAGAATGGATATGGTTCTGTAATCATGATGTCAAGCATACAAACGCTATGCAGAAACAAGTGATAGCATCACCAATTGTTCCATCTTTGTGGCCAGTTGATACAGGAACAAATATATCGAAGGAAGAGTGTAGCAGCCTAAGACAGGTTGGTTTCAAGTTTGCCTACTTTATAGCACCACCAAGGAACGAGAAGAGCAAACCTCCTATTTCTACAGAATGTGGTTCAAGCGGGAGAAGACGCAAGTGGAGACATGGAATTTCCAAAGATGCACAAAAGAGAATAGAGGCAGCTGGTTGCATGGTTGTGACATTCTTGGAGGAGGTAGTGCAACTTGAGAGACAACATTCAGTATTTCGAGTCTTGACAGAGAGTTGTTATGATGTGCACATCAAAGAAGAGCCTAGGTGCACTTGTCCTGATTTTCAAAAAAGACAATCTACCCAAAAGGCATTTCTTGCTTGCAAACATATGTATTATGTGTACATGCACATACTTGGCCTTCAACCCAAGGAGCACATGGTCATACATCAGCCTTCACTAACTCCCACTGACCTTGCCTTTGTGTTAGGTCAAACACGTAAGATATGCCCTGTTATGTAGGAAGCCCAACGTAAGCATGGCTCATTCATTATTCTGGAGGACTCATCATCATGCACTTCATTAGGGTAAGACATGTCCTTTTTGTTACATGAAGATCGATCAAGGCGTAGCAATCTTGGAACCTTTCTAGATATTGTACTCCTTTTGGGTAATGCAAAACTTTGGAATGCTATTATTTGTTGTGATTATTCAACACCATTGCTCCCTTTATTGTGAATGGTTTAGTATTCTCCTTGGGAGCTCCCAAATGATGATGCATGCATGATGCGCAATATATGTTTATGTTAAAGAATAGCAACAGTGCATGACATGTCATTTGTAGAAAGCATCCAAGGTTGTTTCAAAAAGCTCTAAAAATCAATTTCAATTGCAAAAGCACGAAATCAAAAGCTCGCAAAAATAACACACTCGCAAAATATAACTTGAATGTAGACATCTTGAGAAATGGGGATTTGAGATACATACAAATCCGAAATCTCAGACAAGTTGTTGACGAAGAGTAGAAAGCCAAAAAACTGGTGGAAGTGTGCTCCTTGGCTAGGTATGTGGAGAAGTTTGGGGGTAGAGTTAACCATCAGAGGTGTACTAAGTTCCTGACAAATTGTGATGTAGAAAAAAGAGTAGGGACTATCATAGCAAAAAGAACAGAGGTACTACAAAAGGTAGAGATTCCTCTCTTAGCATAATTGATGCATCAAGCTCTAGGCCTTCATCGCACCCTTTCAAACCAAAGAAAAGAAAAGATATTGTGTTGTCTCAGTTCAATTTTACAAAGTAGGCAATGGGTAATGATGGCACCAAGCTAGAGGTAATCCCCAATCCAGATTTACAACTACATGCCAAGTTTATACACACATTGTACTCCGATGCTCACCACAATGCTAAAATGAATAGGATCCACTTGACAATGTTACAAGACTTGGTCACATACCACTTGAAGGATGTGGACCTCAATGCGTACATAACAAACATAATACATATAATGGCCAAGTCACTACCGGAGCCTTTGGAGTCTAAGGAAGTCACTTGCGGAAGCCAAAAACCAAATGGAGGAAAAGTTCCAATGGTGGCTTTTGGCAGTATACTAACTGCCATTGTTGAGAAAGCTCTAAATGACCCAAATGTAGTAAGGAAATGGATAACAAGCACATAGGAGGACATGTCAACCAACTCAATACAGGAAGTAACCTGAAAAGAAAAGACCATAAGCAAAGGAGGATCCAATACACACGAGAAGCAAAATGAAACCCAAGAAGGGAAGAGTACAAAAACCTCCCAAGGCAAAAGAAAAATGCAGATACTAAGGAACAAAAAGATAAAATAAGAGAGAATGAAAATGATAGAACATGTAGAGAAAGCAGAGCTCAAAAGCATTAGAAAGGAGAAAGAGGAGAAAGCTAGAAATGGAGAAAAGGCACTGAAAGATGACCAATAAAAAAGCAAGGATAAGAGTTTTGCAAAAGGGGGGAAAAAGATAGACACCACCAAGAACGAAGGGAAAGAGGAAAAAATACCCTTGGAAGAAAAGGATGCACTAGAAACGGCCATGGAGGAATCCCAAAAGGTAGAAGAGGAAACCAAGGAAAAAATTGAGAATGAGGACTATCATTACAAAACTCTTTGGAGCAAACAGGAGGGGAAAGAAGAGTAGACATGGATGCTCCACGAAACCCACCCAACCTGGAGTAGGACTAGGTAAAACTATAGAGAAAGTAGGAAGTTTACCAAGTGGAGGACACCATGGCGTTGAAGACAAGGGGAAAGACCTAATCCAACCAAGAGCATTACCAACAATCCCATCACCACTCCCACCACCAAGCCAATAGGTAGAAAAAGCCATAGCACCCCTACCCTTAACCCTTCTAGAGGAGAAGGGAGTAACCAAGTTGCCTTGGCAGCATAGTGGCTAGATGCAATGTATTTTTTGGTTTCCAGAAGTAGATAAAAAGAACTAACGGTCATTGGATCAAAGAGACTAGCCAGAGAGGAAGTATAATCATAGATGAGCAGTGAGAAGATCCCAAGGGTAAAAGAAACATCATCTCACATGCCACTCATCACACAAGGAGATGGATAGGACTTTGATGATTTACCTATGTCACCCTACAATGGTAGTACACAAGGGATTTCTAGACCCTAATGATGGAGATAGCTTTACTACTAGCAAAGAGAGGATTAGACAATAGAGAGTACGAAGAAGTATTATAGGAGTACACACAAGAGAAGGAGATCAAGGAAAAATGGGAAGCACAACACAAGGAGAGCATGGCCACCATGACTCAACTAGTAGAGATGGTGAGGCAATACAAAGACCTGATCAACTAGTTGCAACAAGATAGAGAAGAAACTATACAAGTGAAGGATAGGATGCTCTAGTTGAAAGGGAAATAGGAGGAAGCTAATAGGAACAATGAAGACCTTGATCAAAGAATAGAACTCAACAAGGAGAAAGAAGAACTTCAACGAAATATAAGGGACCAAACTACCACTTTGGGAGCCTTGATGAAGTGGAAAAACATAGGGTTAGAATAAGCTAAGAAGACAATGTAACAATTGGGAGCAAGAAGTGAAGAATTGTTGCAAGAGATGTGTAGAGGCAACCGCCAAGACCCACGTACCCCTTATTGTTCAAGCATTTCCAGCAAGGACTAATGGCTACCTCTCACATAACGACGCACTATCCATCTCTACGAGTGTAGTGAGCTTATCTTGATGCCCAAGTGAGTTGCTTCCTCCCTCAAGCACTCCAATAGTCTCACAATTCCTGATGCAAGCTCAAGCATCCTCAAACCTTCACCTCTAAGCTCCATCCTCCATAGCCACGTGTGAGACAAGAGAAGAGAAGAGAAGAAGAAGAGAGGAGATGGAGGAGGGCTTCAGCTCCAAGATCCCTTGCCCTCACACACTCACTCCCTCACCCACTCACTCACTCACTCACTCACACTTCCTACCTCAAGCCTCACAAGCAAGAAAGAGAAGGGAAGAGAAGAAGAGAAGATGAAGAGTCCACTTTGCCACACACCAAACAATAAGCTCTCATTTCCTTTTTGAACTTTATATACAAAGTCCTCTTTCCCTTGGGCGGTCATCCCCTTTTTACATGGCCGGCCATAGCATAGGCCCCCTTTTTCCATTGTTCTCCTATCTTCTTGGCTTCTTTCCTACTACCCATCTACCTTTATAATTTTGCACGGGTGAGAGCATGATGGTCTTAAAATAAATCATGGTGCATGTTTGTGTTGTTTTACAAAAGTATTGACTTGCACTTTTTCTTGACATGCCTTCATTTTCCATTCCACTTTTTCCTTGACCTTGTCTTTTGCTTTAGATTTTCTGGATTTTCCACTTTTCCACCTTGTTCGTCTAAGGGTTAACATTACCCCCCTCATAGTTGAGTGTAAAATCCATGGCACTTGTTTGGTGGTGAGTTGGAGGGTGTTGCTAGGGTAGCCAAGTGGATTTTTGAGTTTGTGTACAAGCCGTCTTGGGAGGTGTGTTGGAGGGATTTATGGAACAGAAAGGCCCTTGCATTGAATATGATTCTTGGCGTTAAGAGAGGCTAATGGGCAGGTCCGTATTTAAAATTGAACATTGGGACACACCGAAGTTTGTGCATAAGGGAGATGCAGTGTAGGGGGCTTAGGGTGACAGGTCCAACCATTGGAAAGAATTACCTTGCTAGATATGTACTGCCCTTAATGTGCCCTAAGCATGTGTCATGGGGGATGGGGCTAGGTATGGAAACCCTAGGTGCAGTGATTGTGGTGTGTAAGGTGATTTTTTTAAAATGTAGATGACTATAGCCAACACTTGGATGCAAGGGGTGCTCTTCGACTCTACCTTGATCTTCCTCGGACCAGCTACGAGGTGGTTTTTGGGGTTTAGTAAAAAAGGTGCAGCTCTGCAGGTATTTCTTGATGTTAGTCTTTGCATTTAGAGGTATGGTCTACAAGAAAGGATCATTGCACCTCCTAATGTGGCTATCATTCATGTCTTAAAGGATCCTCATACAAAATGAGGGAAGCAAGGTTTCCCTCATCATGAGCCTAACCATAGCGCAACTATCTATTTCTAGGTCAAGGTCAAAAAAGGGTGGATGAAGGTGGGCTTTCTCGGTTTGCTAGCTTTTGTTTAAGTAGAAACCTAATGATTCTAAGGGTAATCTCAAGTGGTTATGAAGGCTGGGTCTGGGCAGAAAGAGAAATACTTGAGAAAGCGGTTGATGGAAGGGCGCAAGTCCCCTACTCTAAAGGTCATGCATTCCTTGGGAGTTGCAACATTGACATTGTAGATCTTTGGAAAGTCATACCTGCCATGCACCCCCTATCATAATCCACTTCCTATCTTCGAGGGTAGGGAATATAGATAAGATCATTCTGTTCTTCCTATAGCATGTAGTAGAAGGCCTCCATACATCAAAATTGGTGTCCCAAATCCTCCTCCAACACTTTAGTTGCGCCTCGTAGCCTTGGATGGTTTTGGGAACCTGATAGACCTTGTCTTGCTAGTAGTCTATGGGCTTTGGCCTCTATTGTGTGATTATAATACTCCACTCCTTGATCCATTGGTTTGCTAGAGTATTGCCCAAATGAATGATTCCTTCCACTACCTCTAGGGGTAAGATGACT
This sequence comes from Lygodium microphyllum, assembly GCF_053477565.2. Taxonomy (NCBI): domain Eukaryota; kingdom Viridiplantae; phylum Streptophyta; class Polypodiopsida; order Schizaeales; family Lygodiaceae; genus Lygodium; species Lygodium microphyllum. Next base: position 118,173,777 of record NC_141147.1, read on the forward strand.
CGGTCCGAAGCTCATGGATAGAGAAAGGAGAACTAGAAGGGTCGGGATTTGATCTTTTGATGTTGACAGGATGCTAATCCTCGCATAGTGGCAGAGGCTCATCAGGAAGCTATTGTGGCCCTGCTTGCACCCTTTGCTCGGCTTGCTCCACGAGTGCCCATCATCTTCTTCTCTCAGCAATAACACACTCAAGAACTTGGGCACCCTCAGGCTCTTCTAGGGGTAGAGCGGGTAAGGGTGGACTAGGATCTTTGATTTGCGATTCTTCTTCGAATGCTTACTCAAAGTTTGGATCTTCCTCGGTATCTTGTTCCATAGTGAGTTGGATTGGGGGTGGATGGGATTGCTGTTGTTCCTCAATTTTAAGTTACCTGAGCTCATCGGTGGAGAGGCTGACTTGTTGCAAGTAGCTACATTACTGCTTCTTAGTTATTCTCGTGCTGGTTGGGAGTGTGCGCTCTTGCAAGACATAGCTTAAAGCTCTGGTTTTCAATTCCAACTTTTTCTTAATTCTCTCTATCAAATCCTCACCTTCAACCTGTGTGACATGAAGCATAGTGCTAAAAAATACTTGCCTCTGCGTGTTGGATCACGCTTCAGCGGCCTTAGCTCTGGATTCTGTGACCACCCTTTCACACTCTAATATTGCAAGAAGCTCTATCAATCCTTGCACTCTTTCAAAGTTGCCCCTCTCCCATTTCTGTGCCTTCTCTTCCAAATTTTCCTTACCCCTCTCCATCTCCTAAGACAGCATCATTACCACCTATTGTTGCTCATTCCACACTTCCATCATTTGGGTCTTCTCTTTATCCTAGCAGTTTAGCTGCTCTTCTGCTATCCTCCTACCTTACTCAGCCATGGAGCAATGTTGGTAGGATTTTGCAATCCTTTCTGATAGATCTTCAGTAGTTTGCACACAACTTTCTAACTAAGCCCGCCAGTGTAGCTTTCTTTCAATCATGGCCATGGCCATTAGTGCCTCCACCTCCTACCAAGCATTCTTCAGGTCATCTGGCAAGTTTCTTGTGGCTTTGTCTATGGCCTCTTCCTTCATTTCTGAAAGGGATCCTATTTCTCTCTCTATCCTTCCTCGCTCTTCCATTTCCAACCACAACTTGAATACCAGGGCATCCTCGTGTTCTTGGCATTGTTGTCCTAATGCTTGGTGTCCTTCTTGTGGGCTCTCTCGTAGTTTAAGCATGCATAGCTTCCACTCATGCCATTCATTGTTAGAGCTCAGTGCATTGTTGGATGAGCAACTTGTGGTCCCGCTACTCCTCCACCAAGTCTTGGGCTTCATCCTCTATTCTTTGCCTTAGGCAATCTTTGTTCTCTTGAGCCTCTTTTTCTTTAGCTCTAAGTTGCTCTTTTAGGTTTCGAATTTCTTTCTGATGCTCAGTGGCTTCCCATGTCATCTCTAGCCGTGGGGCTACGATAACTTCTCTTTCGGCCTCCATAACCGCAGTCTTCTTCTCTTCCTTAGCCTTCTCTCTTGCTAGGCTAGGAGTTCAGCCACATAGGCATCATAGTTCGTAGTCCAGGGCATCATTGGTGATGTTGTGGTGGTGGATGCTTGAAACCTTTGCCACTTTGGGTTTTTCCTAGACTTAGCATCCACCACAGCCAACCTTTTGGCTCTTGCCCTTGTTGGCAACATTTCTTGTACTTTTGTGACCAGGAGGTGGGGGTATCTCTGGGTTGCTCTCTGTATTGACCTCCAATTTAGAATTAAACTTGCAATCCTTGCAAGAGGAAGGAGTTTCCCCTGGTAGTCGGATCTTGGTGGGTGCATTTGTCCTAATCAACGGTGTTGCCGATGGTTGGGTTATCCCTGCTTGTTCGTAATCTATTGCTTCCACATGCTTCAGCTAGGAGCAATCTCATTCCATCCACATGACTCCTCTCTCAATCTTGTAATTAGCCACTTTTTGGGGCTTGGAGTCTTCTTTGAGCTATTCTATCACCCTTCCTTTAGTGTCGTATTCTACGGTGTCCACTTCTTCCTCAGTTTCCTTACTATTGGAGTGGCAGTCCTCGTACTCATCATCGAAATCAGCTCCTCTTGGCTGCTCGTCATCCCCTAGGCTCTCATCTCTAGCCTGTCCTTTTTCATTGATTAAGGCCCAATTGTACATTAAGTTCAGGTGATGCACCATAGTCCATTTTCACTCAGAATCATCGAGGAGGTATCTGAGGGGTTTGAGATTAGCAGTGGGATTTCCAATCAATTTTCTTGCTAGATACACAAGGATGTTGTGTAATTCTAACCTATTGCTAGGAACATGGGAAGAGATAGGTCTAGGTCGGCTGCCAGAGCTCCTAGACATCATATAGAGTGGCATTGCGGGCTTCCTCTTTGACATGCTTGCAGTTTTTGTATCATGTTTATACGTCTCCTCCTCATCTGAGAATGAGACATCCATGGTCACTTGGACGTGCATCCAATCTCACTCATCCTCAGGAAAAGGGATGTATTTGGTTAAAGGTATGTGAGTCTTCCTTATTGCTGCATCACCCCTGAGCATGGTAGGGATGGCATCTAGGTTGATAGGGGTTGTCTTCTAAGTGTTCATCTTAACCTTTACCACTTCTATTTGGTTCCCTAGGAACATTAGACTGTTGCCCCAGTCTTCAATGACTCGAGCACTCCTCATCTAGTATCATCCTAGCAAAATGTCATAGTCCAGTCCCTTCATGACAATGAAGTTCACAGAGAACTAGACACCCACGATCTTTATTGGCCAATTCTTTAAGCTTCGAAATGGCCTTACTTTCATTCCATTAGCTAGAGTGACATTGAACCTAGTAGTTTTGACAAGTGAGTTTCCCCAAGCATGGAGCACAGTATGTCTCAACACACTCGCTCCCACCTGAGTATCTACGGTTCACTTCCGTGTTACATCTCCTAGGGCTAGGATAGGTAAAATTGCTTGTGTCTTAGTGCCTTTCCAAAAGGCATTAATGTGTAGAGACTTTGGCATTGAGTGCAATGTCAAGTTGGGTATCTATGTGATTGCATCATGATCCTGCAAGTGAGTGGCCGCATGCTCCATCGGTTCTTCTACCAAGCATTTTAACTCGTGCTATAGCGTGGGGTGCTGTCTGTGAGCAAGTCTCCTAAACTTAGGGTCATTGGGATGGTCACTAATGGCGTGAGGAGATTTCTGGTTGTTTGCCTCTCTCCGAGGTTTGTGCTCCTTGGCCAGTGATCTTGACTGATCAGATGGCTTGTGGCATCTAAACTTGGCTTAGGTGGCACCGCCTGTGGCATGGGTGCATCTCTCGACCTTGGTCGTGCAAGTGAGACTCGCATGCTTACACTAGAGAGATCCTCGATGTCACCCTGTAAGATAGGCTTAGCATCCTTGAAGTGCTCTTGGGCTTCTTTTACCCACTCCTTGACTTTGGCTATTGACTCAAGTTGGTGCCTAGGGTGCGAATATTCCCCTACCTTTGCACTCTCCTTCTCTGCCATCTTTGGAGAGGTAGTTTTTGCCTCTGCATCCGTGACCTTCTTGCTGGTCACTAGCGTTGTCACACACTTAGTATTAAGAGTGACCTTTGCGTCAGTCTTTCTCTTCCTTCTTCGTCGACTCTTCTTTCCTATTGAGGCTACATCTAAATTGCTAGGCCATGGTAGTGATATGCATGCTTGCTTGGTTTGTGCTTTGGTCATGACATGCAACGGGATGGATATACCCTCACTGTCGAATTTCTTGATTTTGAATAGCCCCAACAAGGGTACTAAGGGCATGTTTGCGAGGCTAGGGGATGGCTTCCATCCAAGGCAATCAGCAAAGAGGTGAGTGATGCCACACTCGATACATCTGAGGTTGGCTTTTTCCTTATTCTCTTGTTCTTTCTTTGGGCAACGTGATGAGATGTGCCCTGGGTGACCGCAAGTCCAGCACAAGATTGGATTTTGGGTCAACCTTACGAATCCTCTCCCCCTACATCTACCTAACACCATCACCGGTACTGGTCAATAGTCCATTAGGACTGGATTTCCCTCTTTGTCGTATAAGATGTAAGGGTTTACATAGGCTCCTCCACGTAATGGACTAGAGCATCACTTGGTGGATGGGTCACATAGGGTCCTAGTGGCCTGGATATGCCTATCATCCTAGAGATGACGAGCTTTGCATCATTTGGTGTTGGAAGTGAAAAAATTGGGCTTCTCTTTTGAGGAAATTTGGTAGCATGTTCCCTAGGTATGACGGGTTGTACTGCTACACATAGGGGAATCTTCTAGGCAACCCTACAGTGCATGCCATCGTGGCCAAATCTACCATAGTTCACACAAGGCCTAGATCTAGGATCTTGGCACTCGGTTGGGAGGTGGTTTCCACCACAATGGATGCATTGGATGTGCAATCGTGTTGGTTTCCTCGCCAACTCCTGCAGTTGTGCTAACTTCATTCTCACCTTGGCTAGCTCTCGGCCTTGATCTACACTCTTCCCCCTATCCTAAATGCTAGGGGTTAATCCCTCACTGGAGGTTGTGGTCCTTTGATTGGAGTTGTTGCGGTTTGAACTTTGAGATGTTCTCTCTCTCAGCTTGTCATCTATGCTAATTGCTTTGTCGAAGACCCTAGCCAACACATCGCGTGTTGCAAGCTAGAGTTACCTACCAAAGCCTTGTACAACTCCTTGTTGCAAATTCCATTCATGAACACGCTCACAATTTTTGCAGCCTGTTTGTACATCTCCTCCTCACTTGAGAATGGGAGATCAATGGTCGCTAGGACATGCATCCAATCGCACTCATCCTCAGGACAAGGGTTATATTTGGTTAAAGTTCCATGAGACTTCCTTATTGGTGCATCACCCTTGAGCATGGTAGAGATGGTATTCATGTTGAAACGGGTCATCTTCCAAGTGTTGATCTCAACCTTTACTGCTTCCATTTGATTCCCTAGGAATGTTAAATTATTGCCCTAGTCTTCAATGACTTGAGCGTTCCTCGTCCAAGGTCATCCTAGCAGAATGTTGTAGTCCACTCCCTTCATGACAATGAAGTTCAGTTGAACCTAGCAGTTTTGACAGGTGAGTTCCCCCAAGCCTGGAGCACAATATTTCTCAGCACACTCACTCCTGCCATGGTATCTACGATTCCCTTCCATGTTACGTCTCCTAAGGCTAGGATAGGCAAAACTACATACGTCTCAGTGCCTTCCTAAAAGGCATTAATGTGTAGAGACTTTGGCAGTGAGTGTAGTGTCAAGCTAGATATCTGTGTGACTACATCATGATCCTCAAGCTGTGATAGAAATTCCTTAACATAGTCACCATAGTTTGTGGATGATGGCAGTGTGGTGGGGGTAGTGGTTGTGGATGTTTCAATTCTCTGTCTTTTAGGATCCTACCTTGACTAATCATCTGCTTGTTGGTGCTCGTCTCTTCATCCCTATCACGGGAACTCCTTCACCTCCCTCCTAGGCCATATATTTATTGACCAAAAATTGCACCCAGGCCATGATGTTGCTGGCATTGACTTTAGGTGTAGAGACTTGGGTGGTTGTGGTTGTTGGGGTGGTCGGCACTATGTTGGTTGGAAGTGGGTGCAACAGACCTTTACCCTTGCCCTCCATACTTTGCGGTGCTGAAGCTTCTAGCACTTGGGTGGTAGAACCTGGGCCTTCATCTTTGGGTGGACTCATGGTAGCCAAATCATCTTCCCTAAAGGGTTGCTCTATGGACATGCGTGTTGCTAAAGCTATATCCTCCTCTTCCTTTCTCCTCAACTCTTCATCTTCCTCATCAAGTTTTCTCTTTCTATCCTATTTTTCTTTTTTGGATTCCTCTTCTATCCTCTTTAACTCCTCCTTTTCTTTCCATTTCCTTTTTTCTTCAGTGCTTTTTGGACTCTCTTTGGGCTCTTTGCAGGTCTACTTTCTCTAGTTTCATGCTCTCTTCTTTGGCCTTCTCGTATGGAGTCTTTTTCTTTGACTTCATGGCCCCTCCATAGCTAGATTGTGCTTCTTGCTCTTCTTCTTCTTCACTCACCATTCTCTCACTTGATTGCTCTTATTCTTGGCGAGAGGGCACCTATCTAGTGTTTTGCCAACTCCCTCATCTTCTTGTGCTTCCCCCAATGCCTCTCTGATGATGGTCATCAAGAACCCTCCAAACCTAATGGTCGAGGCCTTACATGACGATTTCTTCCTTGCCTTGGAGGCCGAGGACTCTCCGCATGTAGGTCTTCCACCTATGTTGCCAATGCTTTTGCTAAAGTTTCTATTGTCTTTTGCACAAAGCCGTTCAGGTTTAGTTCATCCAAGGATTTGGTTGCAATGCTTTCCAACATAGATACATTGATCCGGTTTGTTAGTGCATTGTACCTATGACAAGAGAACAAGGCATGGACCACCTTCACTTGTAGCTAGACTTCTGGATTTGGGATGTCAATGAGACTGATGCTATCATTGGTGTGGACCAAAATCTTGTCCATTCACAGGATATCATACACATCTCTTCTGGTCTGTCTCTCAACCTTGTTTGGCAGGCCCAATGCTCTCTCCACCAACTCAGTGCTTAGGTTGACTGGCGGGTTTCTATTGACGCACAGTTACGGTTGGAGCCCCAAGAGGAACACCAAGGAAAAGGAAATTCTCTTGCAAGAAAATATATCTTGCATCATCAACAAGCTTGTTTATTATGTTTCATATGATCAGAATGAAGAAAAGAACACCAGGCACAACAAATCTTCATGCAGCATCATGTAGATCTCCCACGGATTTGATAGAATCAACCATATTCTTCAATATCCTCACAAAATCCATCCATATAACAAAGAAAGCAAAGTAATAAACCATCTTTGAATGGAAATACATCACATAGTATTCATCTTCAATGTCTTCATAGTCTTCTCTCTCAATCTCTCATATACAATCACTCTGTTTCAGTAGAATTAGCTATCTCTGACTCTCTCTCTCTCTCTCTCTATCAATAATACATCATCTCCTCACTACAATATCTCATAATTACTCATAATAATCCTTCTTAGGTCGTGGATATCCCTCCCAAGAGGTATGTCTGATATGAAGAGTCACCAGAGCCACTACAGTGTCTTTTCATAGCTCACTACTGTCACTTCACTCCAGTCTTCACTTGAGTCTTCAGCGGCTACTTCTTCCACTTCTTTTAGCTATTTTGCACTTCTATTCACCTCTTTCCAAGGCTAGAAAACTTTCCCAAACTACACTCTCATCCATCAGAACACATACAAAAGCATACAGAACAGTCACAGTACAGAACAGAATAGAGACAGGACAGAACAGAACCGAGACATGAGCTTTACAGAAGACCTACAAAAGGTTATAGAAGGTCATCAAAACCACATAACTCATACTCAAACCATTCCAAACTCTCAAAAACTATTCAATGAGCTTTCACAAGATCTTAATCTTCATCAATCAATACTCCATCCCTCCTTACAGAAGACAATCAGAACAAAACAGAACAAAACAGAGCTATACCAGAAGGTATACAGAACCAATCAGAACCTATCAGAACATCACAGAACCTCATAGCTCCACTGATAAACATCATGAACTTCCAAAACACAATCAATATTATCCAAAACACTCTCAAACCACTTGCAAACCAATCAATCATCTCATAAAATCATCCATTCAACTCTCAAAAACAACAAAAATCAGCCAAAAAACAAGTCATTTCAACACTCAACATATCCCCACACTTAATAAGGAAGCGTCCTCGCGACCCAAGAAAAAGGGAATACAAGTTCATTCAAAAGCTCAACTTTAATCTTCAATATATCTTCAAAAACAATCCATCCAACCACGACCCCAACTTATAACCTGTATCTGATATAAAAATACAACGAAAGGAAAACCCTTTATACATTAACACTGCTTATCAAACTAGAAATTACAACAAACTTGTAAAGGATATAAGAGTTTTCTTCTTCTTCTGCATCATCTTCAACTATCCAACCACGACCCCATCACCACAATTCTCCAAAATGTAGCTCACACGAAATCCAATCCAATAGGAAACCACCACGTTCTTTTTACATAAATGAACTCACAACACAACCATCTGAACGACTCCTTCAAAAAGAGATTTTCATTAAAAAGCATCCACCGTACATTGGAAAAGGTATCAATGAAGATGATCCCTCTTGAAAGATTGATGATTTTGGAAACGATCCATAGACAAGGATTCATCTACAAATGTGTTGGGAGGATTCTGAAAAATCTGAAGACAGTACATCCTTTCCAACAGGACCAGGTATCTGCTAGGCAAACAAAGAGCATGAAAATACAATATATCGAGCTGCTGGGAATCAATACTCACATTGACATTCATACACAACTTTCGAATAGGCTTGGAATCATTATGAGAGTGCCTATGCGTATACGCCAAGTACCAAGCAAAGTGAGCAGTTAATCGCACTGAAGGATCGACAGATTGTGAATACTGCTGAGCAAAATGAATATAGTTTTGATAAGCTTGACTGGCAGCTGTCCATTCTTCTGGAATTACTGGCCAGTTGACCTGAGGTCCTGTAAGGGAATCATTCGAGCTCCATCCCCTTCTTTTGGAAATCTGATGATCAAACCCATCATAGTCACTAACCAACTGAGATGGTTGAGATATAGAAGTGTTAGGAGAGGGAAGTGGAATAAGGAAAAGTGGATGAAGTGAGGGGTAGGCAAAATCATAAAAGGAAGAATGATTTAAAGAAGGAGTGGCAGAAATTTGTAGGGAATCACTAAGGAAGGGTGTTAACTGATAAATAGGAAAGGTGGAAGGTACATGAATGGATGGAGAAGGACATGGTGGAGAAGGAGAAAATACTCTATCCTCAATAAAAGAACAGTATGTAAAAATGGGAATTTGAGGGAAAGAGGAAGGTTGGAAAAGAAGAGGTAAAATAGTTGTGGAATTAGATTGACAAAGGGAAATATATATATCATATCGGTGAGCCATTTGTTGGTAATACAGGAGGGTAGGAACAGAAGGTCCTAAGAGAGATCTTCTATGATAGGCATAAAAAAAGGTAGAATCAAATGGATTATGTGTTGAAAAATAAGCTAAGAGATCCACCCTCAGTTGATTAGTACGCTGGGCATAGGTAGGGGCTGTGTTTTGTCTGTGATTCAGGACCATAGAATCAATCATGGTATGCCAAGAATTATCAGGACAATTAGTCACTTTGGAGGAGTAACTCTAAAACATGTCATCTATGCGCAACTCCAAATAGTTGACATACAAAACAGCTTGTAGAACCACGTCTCCCACATACCAAGCCATATCCACCTCATCTAGAATTAACAAGTCTCCTCATAGATACATGTATGACATCAACATGATATCTGTCGTGACAGAATCTTCAAACACCATCCTTACCACCTCTGTTAGCATTTCAGCAGACCAAGCCCCACTCCATCCATCCTCTGGAAGAGGTAAATCCATCGTGGAAAGCTTCATGTAGAAGGCCAACTTCTGTAAGTGGTAGTGGACAAAGAAAAAATGGTCTGGAGGAACATATTCTTGAAACTGCTCAAATGTAGACCATAACAAATCCATTGTAGATTGCAATCTTTCCACTTTATCTTGGAAGAGAGGACACAAGGTAGCCTGTCTCTGAAGAGCAGCCAAGTCCTGCTGTGAGAGAGAAGGGATCAAGGGAACATGAGGGCTTGGAGGAACAGACTGGGACTTCGCCAGTTGATCTTGCAACTCCTTGATTTGGGAAGCTTGGGATTCCACTGTGTCATTAGCAGTCTATAAGGTTGAAAGTTTGTCATCTAAAAGAGTTCGGAACGCCTGCGCTTCTCTGGACATCCTCTCCTTCTCCTTTGAAAGGCTAGTAACCTCTGATTGAGCCTCTGCTAACTAAATCTTCAAATAAAATATCTCATCTCTTTGGGTTGCAAACAGTTGGATTTGTTGCTCCATCTGCTTAAACAAATCTGCTAGGGTATCCTTAGCAGAGACTAACTCGGATGTTGCCTTATGCAACTGGTCCTTAGACTGCATCAGCTCTTCATAAAAGGAAGCGTAGAGTTGTTGAACACAGGCTGTCACTGACAATTCAATGGAACTCTGAATGTCTTTACAGAGGAAAGGAATTGCATCTCCCGAGACTAGACTGTTCAGTGAGGGAACTGATATGTCCAATGAACCCTCGCGATGTGCTCTGAACAGGTTATTACAAGTGAGATACCCAGGAAGATCACTGCCAGAGGTAGCAAGAATGGGCACTGAAGGAAGAATTGAAGGAGCTTTATCCACTACCCGCTTCAAGCATTTGTGCTGGATGACCAGGGGAGGCGGAGAATCATCATCCTCTATGTCAATGGGTTCTGACTCATCTAAAGGTGGAGGAGGAGGTACTGGATCTGAGGGAGGAGGTGGAGGTACACTCTTCTCTAAACCTGAGTAGGTCAAGAAGGCAGACAAATACGATCCATAGGTGACATTGGTAACATTGCCCCGGGTGACTTTGACGAAATGTTGATCCATTTTAGTGAGGAGGTAAGTGCTCCAATCAATAGCGACTCCTTTCAACACCATCCTTGAAGCTGTGAAAAGCTCTTTGGACAAGTATTGGGATGGCGTTTTTGCAGGCATAAACCTGTCTTGGAGAAATTGACAGACCATCTTCCACAACACAGGATCAGTGATCATGGAAAAGGAAACTCCTGAAGAGTTGATCATCTTCTTAACATCCAGCATTTCCCTTGTCTGCTTTTGTAACAGCTTCAAAATCTCTTCATTATAGAAAAGCTGACGAGTGGTAACAAAGTGTTCACCTTTGAAGGGAAGAGACAAAGCCTTCCCTAGGCCTCGAGGTGTCAAAGTCATAGAAATACCATGGATCAGTCTCGACTTCTTGCTGTAGGAGGCCAGAAACTCATCACACATCGATGGATCCTCTGGAAGCAATGGAAAGGAGGTAGCCACAAAAGCAGTGAGTCCCGCCTTCATGAGAGGCTCAAAAGTGAGTAGGGAAGAGTAATCCCTACTGACTAGTGGGACATACTGGATAGGGGGAGGAGCGTGAGAAGGCACCATTCAGATGGTTACACACACACCACAAACACAGACAAACAAGAAGAATGCCTGTAAAGCAACAAACAAAAAAAACCAAGGATAAGAGAACAACCAAAACAATAAAACGTGACTCCACCAGCTATCCCCAAGCAAACCATAACCTAGAAAAAATTCGACATGACCTCTAGACATATGCGACCGAAAGCTTCATGCTATGCAATATACAAACACCCAAAACCCTGTATCAGGCAATAAAAGAAAAAACTACACACCGTACCCTTAACGGGAACAAAGACACTAAACCAAAACATCACCACAACCTACACATATCAAAATTAAGTGTAGTGAGGGGGAAATTAATTTAATGAAAGATTCATTTTAATCAATTATTAAGAAATGGGTGAATTTTTATTAAGTGATAAACCTTAACAAGAAAACGGCGGTTCCTTCTTAAAAATTTAATTACCAATTTTTAGGTGAAAGCGGTGCTTGAATTCGAATCCCGGACTGCGATACCCAAACTGAGTCTCTAAATGCAAGTTCATTGTTTAAAAATTAGGGTGATGTGGAGCGCTTTTTTGCCAACGTGTACTCTTGTGATAGTTGGTTCTTTTTAATAAAAAATATTAAAGTGCCTCTTTAGCGCACTTAGCGCGTGCTAAGTGAACGGCGGGTTTATTTTTATTTTTTTTAAAAAATTGTGTGTTTAGCGCAAATGCGCGTGCCATGGTGGTGTTGAGGGTTCATTTTTTTAATTATTTGTTTGCTTGTTTGTTTGTTTTTTTTGTGTTTTATTTTTTTTTTTGTTGTTTGTTTTTTATTTTTTAATTAACCATGGGTTTTGGGGTAGCTGAAAAAATAATAAATAAAAGGGAAAATACCTAGTAATGGGTGTATGTAAATGCAAAGAATGCGCTCTCCTCAATCCAAAAATATCTAGATTTTTTTCGAGATGTTTAGTTGGTGTTGGGATGAAAAATGTTTTTTTTTTTTTGTATTTTTAAGGAATTGAGGTGTGAAATGAAATATTGTGACAGATTTAAAAAATATGCCAAAAATAAGTAAAAATATTAATGGTACTGTTAGGAATTTTTCAAAAATTAAGTTGGAATTTTTTAGTATTTTTAATGATTTTTTGTTAATTTTTTGGGTAGTTTTAAAAGAATTTTGAAGTTGAAAATTGTCTGAATTTTTTTCCCAAAATTTGCAGGTTAGAAAAATAGTGCAATTTGCTACAGGAATAGTAGGAATTTTTCTAGATTTTTTTGTATTTGTTTCAAAATTTTAAGGGTTGTTTAATGTTTTTTTTTAATTTTCAATGGTTTTTTTTTGTTTTTAAAGGTTTCGAGTATTTGAATTAAAAATCCGAGAAAATACCCAGAAATAGGTTGGTGGCAGCTGCATGTCAGCAACCGGCGAACAAGCTCGCGCACCCGATCCCGCACACGAGCAATCACACTCGCACGAACAATCGCAATCACCCACACGCGCGTACACACCTGCGCGTGTGTCTGCGTCTCGAAGGTGTCGGCGGTGCTGCGGTGCAGTGGTTCAGCAGGGTAGAACAGGGGGCATACAGGGGGGTAGGGGGGTTTTGTGAGTAGGATCAGGGGCTTGGGTGGGGATGGGGTGGTTATGGTAAAAAAGGGGGCTTGTGTGGGGGGCGTGTAGTGGGTTGTGTGTTTGGTTGCGGGGGGGAAGGGGGGACTTAGATGGGGGGGGTGTTTGTGTGTGTGATGTGCTGTGGTGGGGGTTGTGGGATAATGTGTGATTGGGGGACTTGGGTGGGGATGGTGGGTTTGGTTTGTTGTGAGGGAAGGGGGGGAAGGGGAGTTTAGGTAGGGGTTCAGTGGAGTGGGAATGGTGGGGGGGAAGGGGGGCTTAGATGGATAATGGGGTGTGTTGGGTAATGGGGGGGGAAGGGGGGCTTAGGGGGATAATGGGGTGTGGTGCAAGGGTACACGTGGCGTGCAGGAAGGCGTGGAGGTTGTGCAGGAGGTCAACGATGGGGCAGGAGACCCGGCGGCCCGACAGCACAGGGGCACGTCACAGGGGTCGTCGGCAGGCGGATCGGGGCTGAAGGCGGGCGGCGTCCGTCATCAGTAGGCGGCTACAGGGGCATTGTCAGCAAGCACACGGCTAGAGGCGGCACCAGAGGCGACAACGCGGTGTCGTTACGGGGCAGGGACACCGCGGGGCTGGCGAGCTCCGGCCCACGTGGCAGCGACGGAAGCAGCGAGCGGGTAGGGAGGCAGCACCGTCAGTAGCGGAGCGGGCAGGGAGGCAGCGCCACATGGAGGAGAGGAGTGAGGGAGGAAAAGATGAGTAGAAGGGAGGGAGGACGACGTGAGGGAGGAAAGAAGGAGGATAGGCTGGAGAGGAGGGAGGGGGGAGAACAGGCGGGAGAGGAGGGAGGCACAAGAAGATGGAGGAGAGGGAGCGGAGGGGCACGACAGGTAGGGAGAAGAAGATAGGGGAGAGGGAGAATGGGAGGGAGGCGGTTGGAGGGGAAGGGGTCGTGAGAGGGGAGGGGGGATAGGGAAAGAAAGGGGTGGGAAGGGCAATGGGCAGGGTAGGGGTAGGGGTTAGGGGTAGGGTGAGGTAGGGTAGGCCATAGGGTAGGTGCCCAAGGGGTGGGATAGGGTTAGGACCCAAGGGGTGGGGTAGAATTAGTGGGCGGAGTAGGGGTAGGGGTCAATGGTAGTGGGCGCGGTAGGGATTAGGGTTAGTGGGCGGGGTAGGGATTAGGGACCCAAAAAGGAGGCGTACCCCCGTCCTGCGCGCGTGCGCGGGGCGGGGTAAAAAAATTTGCCGTGACGGGAGTGAAAGGGTGCCCGGATGCTGGGACGAGGCACGCGGATGCGACCGGGGCGCGTTAAGATGCGGAAAAGCGAAAACGGGCGTGTTCAGCGCGGGACAGGGCGCGCAAAAACATATAAAAATAAAGAAAAATTAATAACTCCCAATCCGATCGTCAAAACAAAATGGCATAAAAACAAAAAGGGGCAAGATGACAGGGGGAAGACAGGGAAAACGTGCAACGGGAGTTCCGAGGGAAAAACAAGGCGTTCACGTGCAAAAAAAAAAAGCAATTAAAAATTAATATTGGAAGATCTGTGTATCGGAACAAGGTGCAAGAAAAAGAAAAAATGTGCAAAAAGATATGCCCAACAATCCTATCACATCAAAACATAGGTCCGACTAAGATAAGACACGTTCACGTGGGAAAAACCCAAAAAACAAACCCGAAAATGGGATCGCAAATTAATATCGGATGAACCACTCGCCAGAATGTCATGTACTAAGAAGAAAAAATATCCCCAGGAAGGGATTGCACAGGGTAGTCATGTTAAAACGCAGTTTCGGTGGAAATAGGAGGGGTTCACATGCGAAAAACACCAAAAATACTCTCGAAAACACATTTAAAAATTAATAGTAAAAAATCCAAAAGTCGAAAGAGAGTGAAGGAAAAAGGAAAAAGGTGGGGGAAGGCACGAGAGACATGGTTGTGAAATGAAATTGAATTCCGATGCAAACAGGACAGGTTCACATGGAAAAATGTCAAAAAGATGCACGAAAGAGTCTTAAAAAACTGAAAAATTAATATTGGACAAACCGTGCATCAAAATGACACAGAGTAAAAAGGAAAAATGTCAGGGAGAAAGTAGTTGTCAGGGCTATGACATCAAGCCATGGTTCTGAAGCAAGCAAAGGGCGTTCACATGGAAAACCAGCTAATTTGCGCAAAATGCGTCAAAAATTAATCACGCGAGAATCGTGCACCGGAATAGGGGTAGGTAAAAAGGAAAAATGGTCAATTTAGAGGGAGGAATAGGGCTATAAGGTTGGATTTGGACTTCGGGGAACGTAGGGTGCGTTCACATGGCAGGACAACAAAATCAGGGAATGAAGGAAAACTACAAGGGAACAGCCCCAAGGGTGGGTGGAAAATGAACGCTTGGGTGGGAAGGGACTCCATCAGGGTAAAAGCAAGTCATGGCATAGAGGCATTACTAGGTTGAGGCATATGCAAAGGGGTATGCAATGTAGATGTGCAGGGATGCGTCCCCACACTTAAGACCTTAACGGATAGGGTTAACCGAGCAACAAGGACCTAGGACCACGCCATAGACCATCCACTAATGTCCCTACACTTAAAACATGAATGTTACTGAGAAACAGAAGTGATAGGGTTAGAAAAACTTGGCCCATTTTATTGAGGATCAAGGTTGATTGTTGATGGCACTTGCTGTGTCGTTGTCGGTTGTTGCTGGAGGTACCAAGGCATCTTCATAGCACACATCCATCATGGCAGAGACCACGCGGCAGTACCCAGGGAGGTAGCTGGTTGAAGGAATCACATCGAGTCAATGTGAAGGGATATTGCACTCAATTCACAGTCACTCATATGGAATGAAAGAACTTTCACTCGCCCCATAACTAAGATCACTCGAGGAAGAATGATTAAAACCCATATCTCATACCCGGTTTAGAAATCAACAGGGGAATGGTACAGAAGGAGTATGCCAGGGTGCACAATTGATGGTGCATTAGTGCGTCGAACCCGTCTGGCATAAGTGCAAGGAGGAAGGCAAGGGAGCCTGATAGTGCAGTGTACAGAACAGGGTGACATGTCCTGTGATGACGGTAGAGACCCATCCTATGGGTGCATAGGGAAACGGGAACATACCTTACTCCAAGTGTCGTAACGTCCCTCAATCTCACCTCTCGGTAATTGAGTGAAGAAACTCCAATCACACTCAGCCCACCCTCTGTCTCACGCTCTGTTGATAGATAAGGAGGGCAACCATGTCCTGAAACCCATTGATGTAATCCTCACGATCACTTGTGCAAAGGTTGTATGCCTTGTGCGCATTTGATGGTGCAATTGTGCATCCCGCCCTGTGCCGGCATACGGTGCGAGAAGGAAGGCCAGGGAGCCTTATGGTGTAGTGCACAGAAACAAATTGTGCTTTGTGCATTGAGAGGCCCATCCCATGCGTGCAACACTTCATTCACACTTCGCACCTCTCATTTGATTTGAAGGGAAAAGACTGGTCACTTGCCCCACCCTCTGTCTCACTCGTTGTTGATAGTTACAGAGGGCAACCATACTCACGTCCCCATCCGATTAGGATGAAAGCTCGCATCACTCAATTGTTTGTCGATGAAGATTGCGTCGTCAGTTGTTGTTAAAGAGGCGTACCCAAGGAGGTAGCCATCAAATCGAACGTTGAGTTGGATAGGACATGGCGTCTGCTAGAGGACAGTTAGACGCTCTGTAGAGAGACCCAGGACACAGCGTACCAAGGGAGGTAGCTTCGGAACTCGATCCTGGAAATTTCAATTGATGATGCCACTTTCTGGACTACTGGGTGTTGCCACCTTTTCCACAGCCAGCTTCTCGCCCAAGGGTGTTTACCACCTTTTTGTGGAACGAGGCCTGTTATGATAGGGAATTGCTTCCTTTTCTCTCATAACAGATTTGTTTTTCTTATCTTTTTTTTTCTTTGTTTTTCCTTTGTTTTCCCCTATTGCCGAGGGTGTTTCCACATTTTCTCGAAGAATAGGTCGGCATGACAGGGACCTAAGTCCTTTTCTCCCATGACTGATATGTATTTTTTCCTTCTTCTTTTTTTTCGAATTTAAGCAAGGGAATGGTCGAAATACCATTTGTCAGGACTAACCTTGCCACTGTCGCTGGTGGAAAATAGAGGATAAGAGATCAAGGCTAGAAGGTGGGGCTGAGGGGACAGAGGGTTGCGTCCATTTCATCAGGAATGGCTGAAGAACGGCTATCAGAAGTAGAATCATAAGAGTTACAGTGCCACGCCAACGAGGGAAAGGATCAGGTGACCATGATTGTCAAGATCCCCAAGGAGGGAAGTACTTCTTCAGGCGATATCCATTGATCAGGAAGGGATCATTAGAGGCATCAACGGTCTGCACTTGGACAGAGCCATTAGGGTTGATGGCAAGTACCTTATATGGGCCCATCCACCGCTGTTGGAGCTTGCCAGGAAACTTGCCAAATTGTGAATCATAGGCTAGGACCAAATCACCTTCTTTGAACTCCTTGTGCTTAAGGAAGTTGTCATGGTAAGCCTTGCGTCGAGCTTGCATGGCTTCCATGCACTGTAGAGCCATCCTGTGAGTTTCGTCCAAACATTCCAGGTGCAGGAGATGGCGTTGTAGTGAATCATCGTCCCCCAGACGCTCTTTGATAGCCACTCTCAAAGAGGGTAATTCCAGTTCAAAAGGGAAAACAGCTTCTGCACCATACACTAGTGGAAGGGTGTCTGTCTTGTTGCTGCTTTATGGGAGGTTCTATACGCCCAGAGGGCCTCTGTAAGTCGATTATCCCAATCATGATGATGTGCGGCAATCGTTCTTGTCAGAATCGAGCAGAGGATGCGATTCGTGACTTCGACTTGGCCGTTGGCTTTGGGGTAATAAGGAGTGGACTTGCGGTGGCAGATCTTATACAACTCTGTCAACTCTTCCATGACTTTATTAATGAAATGAGTGCCTCTGTCACTTACCATCTCTAAGGGACTACCAAAACGGGTGATGATATTCTCGTACATGAACAGGGCCACGCTGTTACCATCGTCCCGCTTTAGGGCTTTAGCTTCACACCACTTTGTGACATAATCTGTACATATGAGGATGTATTTGTTTTGTTTCCTTCTGGTAGGAGGATCGATTGGGCCTACGAAATCGATGCCCCACTTCTCAAATGGCTTCAAAGGAAGAATAGGTTGCAGTGGCATGGCACTTGTTTTGGTGGATTTCCCCATTCGCTGACAAGCATCACATCTTTTACAATAATCATAGGCATCCTTATGAATGGTAGGCCACCAATATCGTGCTAGCAAAGCCTTCCTGGCTGTAGCTTCTCCTGCAAAGTGGCCTCCACATGGCTCGTCATGGCAAGCCTTCAGAACAATCCCAATCTCGTCTCCTGCAACACATCTTTGGAGCACTTCATCTTTGCCTTTCTTGTACAGTGCACCGCCTAACACGGTGTAGGGGGCTGATTCTAACATAAGCTTCTTCCTCTCTCGACTAGAAATGCCAGGAGGGTACTGTTGGGTTGCCAGCAAATTGGCAATGTCTGCATACTAGGGGATTACGGTTTCTACCAGGAATAGGGAAGCATCAGCGAGGTTTGGATCATCCTGCTCCTCGTCTGCAGTCTACGGGATACGTGACAGATGATCAGCCAGAACATGGGAATGACCAGGTTTGGTAATCACCTCAAAGTCAAACTCCTGAAATAGAAGGAGCCATCTCATCATTCGTCCTTTCACATCTACTTTGTTCATCAGGAAGGATAGGGCCTCGTGATCCACATAAAATTTAAAATGGGTAGACAGGAGATAGTGGCGAAACTTCTCTAGTGCAAACACCATTGCCAAGCACTCGAGCTCTGTCACTGTATAGTTCCGTTCTCGATCAGTGACTTTTCGGCTTGCATAATAAATGGGCTGATCCAGCTTCTAGGAGCCCTTCTGGCAAAGAACTGTGCCTAAGCCTTCAATGGATGCATCAGTGTGTACATGAAACTCCTTCGTCCAATCAGGAGGTTGTAGAATGGGTGCCTCAATCAGACACTGCTTCAGAGTGGTGAAGGCTTTGTCACATTCTTCCATCCAAGTAAACTCTACATCTTTTCTCAGAAGCTTGTGCAAGGAGGTTGCCTTTGTTGCAAAATGGGCTATGAACCTTCTGTAGTAACCCACATGGCCCAGGAATCCCCTCAACTGTTTGAGGTTGGTGGGTGCTGTTAGAGATGCAATCTTTTCGATCTTTGCAGGGTCTGTTGATATCCCTTGTGCAAAGACAATGTGGCCCAATAGAACTCTAGAAGAGACCCCAAAGATGCATTTTTCGGGGTTGAGAGAAATCCCATACTCCCGGCAAAGCATTGTTCCAGGTGTCCCCAGTGTTCACGGATCAAACTATAGACACAGAAGTCATCCAAATATACCTCAATAAAGTCGTGCAGATGATTTTGGAATGCGGCCATCATGACTCACTGGAAAGTAGTAGGGGCATTGCATAGTCCAAATGGCATCACTCGGTAAGCGTAGGTCCCCCATTCTGCGGTGAAGGTTGTTTTGGATTGGTCTTCTTCTGCGATTTGGACTTGGTTGTATCCACTGAATCCATCCACAAGGGAATAAAGCTCATGTCCTGCCACTGTGTCCAACAGTTGGTCTGTGAAAGGGATAGGAAAGCGATCCTTCTTCATCTTGGAATTGAGCTTTCGGAAATCCACACATATACGAAGCTTGCCATTCTTCTTGGGAACCACCACGATGGGTGAAACCCATTCACTATTTGCCATTGGATAGATGAACTCGGCTTCCAGAAGCTTCAGCAGCTCTGCTTTCATCAAGGTAGAATAATTCGGGTTCATTCGCCTTTGTCGTTGCCATACTAGCTTGGCATCAGGCTCCAAGTCAATATGATGCTGACATATTGTGGGATCAATCCCCTTTAGGTCTTTGTAGGACCATGCAAACACGTCCAAATTTTCTTTCAACAAGTTGTACAAGGTTGACAACTCCTCTTCTGGTAGGCTGCTACCCACCTTCAAGTGGCATTCAGTGCCATCTACATCCACAAAAGTTAATTTCCTTTCACCTTCTACTTCACGGATGAAGGTCCCACGGACTGCTTCTGGATACAGATCCGACTCCTTCAAGGGAGTGGTGTCCTCTTCTGATGTCCCACTAGAACCAACTTCTTCTTTTGATGGAGACTTAGGTTGCTCCTGGAGATGTTGAAATGGGATTAGGGCTGTTTCGGGTTTGATTTCAAGATTAATTACCTCTTGTCTTGAAGACTCATCTTCTGATGACACATCCAAGAACGTCACACAACAGGGACCCTCTGATTTATGTTGGGTTTGTGGGACTGCTGCTTGTTGGCACGGTGCATCATCATCATCTTTCTTTGGCAAGGATGGGTGAGGGCGGCAAGAGCCACTGCTGAAAGATGGCTTGTTCTTCTTAACCCATTTCTTATAACGATTTTGCAAATGAGAAGATCCATTTACCAGACCAAATGGTGCCATCGCCATTCTATCCCATAGCATGAGCTCGTCTGCATTTTGATGCTTCTGGAACTTCTTCTTCATATATAACCTCTTCGGGTGGGATAGATTCTTCTGTCTCACTTTCATAACCTTCTTTTTCCATATCATCTCCATCCTCTTCTGGCTCTGTCTCTGCTTCTGTCTCTATCTCTGTCTCTGTCTCTGCTTCTGTCTCTGTAGGAGCTCTGTAAGAGAAGGTTCTCTATTTCATTTTTTGCCTCTGTCTCTGGCTCTGCTATGGCCATGTAATAGGGAGAGCAGTACATCCATGCTTCTATCTCACTATCAGAAGTGATTTCGGAAATCATTCCTGGTTCAGGCAAGAAGTATTCTCCCATTGATAATGGCTTTGCATCTTTTGGAAGTCGGCTTACAGTATCCATTGTTAAGGAACGTGTCACTGTTTTCTTGGGAATGATCTGTTTGACAGCATCTTCGTCTGCTGATGTTCCATTTGTAGCCTCATTAGGGGAGTTAGAAGATAATTCCAAGGAGGTGGATCCATGTCCTTTTCGAGAACCATATAGCTTCAGCACCACTTTGTTGGGTCCTCGTCCCAAGGTCAAGGTTCCTTTGAACCAATTCGGGCTTCAAAAAGCCATGGTCTACCCAGCAACAGAGGGTAGGATGTACCATAAGTGTTTGGCTTCACCACCAGATAGGCTAGCCAATAATCTTTTCCAACCACTGTAGTCTTCACATATGGGATAATTCCCAAAGACTTAATTCTGCTTTGATCCGCCAGTCTGATGAGCCATTGGGTTGGTTGCACACCTTGTAGGCCTAGATCCTTCATTGTCACATCCGTCATAATGTTCACTGATGAACCACCATCAATTAGTGCATTTGCAATGAAGCAGCCTTCTATCCACACGCCAATCTCTGGAGTACCCAGATCTAGGAAGGCATTAGCTACGTCCACTTCTTTTACAAGCTCTGGATCTTTGTTGGACGTTGTTGCTATTGAGGGAGCAATCCTTAATCCACGTCTTCTTGTCAGTATACTTTTGAACCTTTTTCGGCAACTGGGAGACAACACCAATAATTTTCGGAATGTGAGGTTTGGTTTAAAGGTATCTGAATCTCTGACCAAATCGTATTCCTTAATAGGATCCACTGGCTTCTCTAACCGGTTAGGGAATGGGGCAACACCCATTTTCATTTTCCTTCTTTCTTCCAACAGAGGCATCATGGGAACTTCTTCTGCCACTTGTGGCACCTCCTCCTCTTCTATCTCTTGGACCTCTGGTCCTGTCTCTGGAACTGTCTTTGTAACTCTCTGTGGCACTATAGTGCTCTGTACAATACTATCAGGCTCTGTTATGTTCTGTTCTTCTGGTGGAAGATTGAACTTCACTGTTCTGGCAGGAGGATTATTTTCTTTTTGGATAGGTGGTTCCTTCTTCTTTGCACGCGTGATGGCAGCAACTTCCAATTCCACTAAATTGGAGGTAGGCTCTTGGGCCTTGGTCGGACTATCAGTAGCACTGTTTTTCACTGGGGATGGGCTTGGGCAGTCTTTTGTAGTGTGGCCTTCTCCTTTGCAATGACTACATAAGGGCTTGTAATCCACTGACCTTCTAGGATTTGGACAATTTGGTGAAATGTGTCCTTGTTCTCCGCATCTATAACACTCTACTTCTGATCTCTGACCACCTCCAGAGTGTCTTCCTCTGTAACTTTGGGATTGAAACCTTCTTGGACCAAAATTAGGACCAAACTCTCTAGGCTTGGGTCCAATATCCTGTGTTGTCATTTTGGATTCCAGCAAGTTGAATCTTGTGCATTCTTTCTTCTTTCTCCTATCATGCATCTCTTTCAGAGAGCAAATGTCCTTTGTATGGTTCTTCCACAAACAATAGGAACAGAAATCTCTAGGAATGGTGGGTTTTCATGTGCATTTAGTGGCTTGATGACACTTACCACACCAAGTATTTGACCGCATCACATCTCTTCCTCCTCCTGCCACATTGGATATGCTGGCAGTATTTACTTTCAGCGTTTGTAGCTGCTCTATAATCACATCCATCAACTCCTTTTTTATATTTGCAACTGAGTTCGATAAGTAATCCTTTAAGCTTTCTCCTCCTGAGGCACTAGCAGGAGGGTTTTGAGGAGTCTCTGTAATCTCTGCATAAACAGGTTGGGCTGATGCACAGGGGTCTCTGTTCTGATTCTGATTCAGAGCTCCTGTTTGAACTGTTGGCTATTGGCTCCAGTTGGTAGGGTTCCACTGTTGCTGCTAATTTGGCATTAGGGAAATTGGTTGGGACCATTGTTGTTGTGGTTGAACCATCATTGGAGGCATTGATTGTGGCCACTGTGGATTTGGTGTAGTGTACTATGATACTGGGGGCATCTATTGGTAGGGGTAGGGGACTGTCCTTGGGACTGCATTTGGTGGGTACATCATTCTTGGCATCAGAGGAGGTAGGACTCCTCTTCCTAGATTCATCACCAATCTAGCTTCCACTTCATCGTACAGTCTTGCACCTTCTGTTGCAGCTTGCAGTGTGGCTGGTCTTTGCAGCTCCACAAACTTACGGACTTCTGGTTGTAATCCTCTGAGAAACACCCCCTTCTGAATGCCATCATCTAGATTATGATTAGTCCATCTCTTCACGATGGATTCCATTCGTGAGACATAAGCTTCTACTCTTTCTCCAGAGGACTGACTTAGGTTCATAAATTCCTCTCGCATCTGCTCTTCAAAACCTTCACGCCTGAATCTAGTGAGGAAGGCCAACTTCAAGTCGTCCCATGTGCCAAAAGTTCCCGCTGCTTGTCTCTCATACCATTGAAACGTCGCGCCCTTGAAAGTGGCGGGGAATATTGCTAACCAATGCTCAGGGGTTCTGGCATTGTTAGCCACACACGCCACCATAAACTCTGCTACATGAAGATCGGGATCCTCATTGTACTCTCCCTTAAAAACTGGCAATGGAACTACATTCGCTGGCCTATCATCAATATTTCCAGGATGGGTCTGGCTTGGAAGTGGACCTCCAACAGGAGGAGGAAGGGCTTGATGTGCCATTGGGACTTCTGTAAAGAGTTCCGCAAGGGCGTCAAAGGCGGCTTCTGCTGCGAGCTCGTTCTCAGCCTTGATTTTTGCTTTCTCTCTTCTCACATACCTCTGGACTCGTTCTAACGCTTGCCTCTTTATTGCGTCATTCATCAGGGGGTTGGTTCCACTATGTTGTTAGTGCTCCACAGAGGGTTAACAGAAGGCTTCAGTCTCTGGAGGACTCTCTTGCCAACATTTCTTCTACTTCTTCCTTTTCAACGTCTCTGAATTCTGCTTTCATGCCACTGCACAGAGGAAGGTATTCGGTTCTAAAGGTGTCAAAATGCATACGTCTAAGCATTGTGGTGGTGCCATCATCATAGTAATTCCAGCTTCTGATCGTTTCAACACTGTATGTTGTAAAGAACACTCTGTCTACCAACTTCTAGTGGGTTGCCAATTGGACAAACAGAAGATTATCAGTACACCAAGCATCCCATGTATCTTGCTGTTGAGCATCCATGAACAAATTCCATTTCTTTTCCTTCTTATCTTTGTGAACCTCTACAGACCAAGACTCCTGAAGCTTCTTCACAATCTCCCACTTGATGATGTCTGGAAACTTCTCAATGAATGCCAAATCTTCCATGTATAGTCATTCTCTATGTTTCTACTCTTCAGTTTGTCCCAAAACAGTTTGCCACCAAGATGCAAGTTTCTGCTGCTTCAAGAGGAAGAGGAAACTGTCCACCACATAGAGCATGCATCATGATGGTGATGTGTTTCCGCCATTGTGGGATGAAATTCTTGTGGAAAGTGGCTTTGATTATAAGAAACTCCAACTCTTCAGTGAAAGAAGAAACTTTACAAACATCCATTGAATTCTTCTCTTCTTGGCAATGCCATTGAATTTCTCTTCACAATTCACACAATCCAATGAGAATCCATGAGAGTTTTCTAAAAGTATGTTTTTCCACCTTACCCACTTCCCCTCCCCTTTGGAAATAAGAAGAATCCTTCCTAGGATTAGAGGTTGAAGGGTTAAGGCCATTCAATGCATGCTCACAGTGTGTCACTTTTGCATGAGCCAAGGGTAGAAGTTCCGGTTGTACTCTATGTTGGCATAGTGGTCCATGTTGACATGTCAGATGCTTAAATGAGTGATGTAGGTGAGGACATCAATTAGGAAATCACCAAAGTCTATTCTACCTTGCAATGTGTAACTTCTCCTATGTCAAAATGCGATCTAAAATAGGGGTGAGTCATGATGTGTGATCTATATTTCAAATCTTTCCATGAGCAAGGAATCATGCGTACCTTTGTTGCTAAAGACTCATCTAAAAATACATAGGTCTAATTGGTCATAGCTTTTAGCAAGTGTTATAAACATGGCATCCAAACGGCGAAGGAAAACATCCAAGTCATCCCTTGTGTTTTTAGCTACATTTGCGGCCAAGGTAAGAATCAATCATCATCCATAAGAGTGTTTAAGATGCTTGAGTTTGGGGTTTGAATGGACTCGACAGCTCAGTGGTGGCTGATGCCTGCAGGTTGCGGATACTCTTGTGTTTACTGTTTAGCCTCTTGTGAGCTAAGCCTAGTTTGTGATTCTAATGTTGTGCTACTAGATGTTTATGAGGCTTTAGGAGCACTAGTAGTGCTAGATTGGGTCTATTTGGAGTCAGCAAGCTACGATTTTGGTCGATAGACCTGTCTAGGCTCTACATTCTTAACTGTGCTGGGCTCTATGGGCTTCGTAGCTTGAGTCTTTTGTGGCTTTAGTGCGTGATCTGTCATGGCCTTTGTGTGGTCAAGTTTGAGGGTGGCATTTAAATAGTGCCACTGGCCCTCTTGGTTTTAGGCACCCATATCCAAGCATTGGCCCTGTAATAGCCTTGCACTTGCAATAAGGTTCTGGGGACTGTTCATGAGTGCTTATAGTTTCTTCTTTGCCTCCTAGGATTTTACTATAAGTTCCTAGGCTTGCAAAGGTTTGTTTGTATGCTTCTAGGTGGCAGCCCTTGAGGTTTAGGCACCCGATTGAATTGTGGTTCAAGGGCCTTAGCTTTGATCTCAGCAGTTTGCTAGCAGTGTCTCTTGGAGGATTGTGACAAGTCTCAACACCTCTCATTAGTCTTGGTGGTAGGTTTTTCTACTGGTGGCCTTGCAGGCTTTAATGGAGCCGCGCTAATGGAGCCACGCTGCCCTTGCTAAAAGTTGTGACTATTCATATATTTCCAATAGCAAGGTGAATACACTAAGACTCGTAGTCAACATTACAATGTGTTTGCTTTTTAAATGAGCATCCTAACAACAATTCCTTACAAGCGTCTTTTATATTCTACAATACATAAAAAAGTACGGGTATGTTTTCAGACTGGATAGAGACTATGACTTTAGACTTTCTTGAAAGGGCATTCAATCGGTCCCCAAATGGGTTAAGTTTGGCATTGGTAGGTTGTAGTTGTGGGTAACCAATTTGAGTCAAATGATTGTTAGTTAAGATATTAAAATTAGCTCCCTCATTGATGAATGCATCGAGGGTATGTGTTTGTTCAAAGTGACTGTTATGCTCAAGTAAGCAGGTGCTACTGCCTCTTCCTCCTCCTCATCAATTGTCAAGATTGTGGGAGAGAAGGAAGGAGTCTCGCTTGAAGCTTTCTTGCTTGCACAATGGGGGAAGACACACAAGGGTGGAGGCTGAAAACAGTTTTCCTCTTCTTAGTTGTGTAAGCCAAAAGAACTCTAGTACAAAGAAATAGAAGAACCCTATATATGGGTCTCAAACCAAACTCAACTAACTAAGGTGGCATACTAACTGAGCCACGAACTAGAGTAGATAAGGATAGCTATCATGTAGCTATTATTCATGGGCGGTGTACCAACCGCGTCTGCAACTGACAAGTCGGTGACATAAATATACAACGGTCACCCTGGCGTATCACGAGTGGAGCTCGATATCTCAACACTCCCCCTCGAGCTCAATCCCAATTCCTGCACACCAAGTAGGTCTCTGAACTTGCGCAGCTTCTCTGCGCTCAATGCCTTCGTGAATATGTCAGCCACCTGATCCTCTGTGCTGACATAAACTAGATCAATAAGACCTAGTAAAACCCTCTCTCGCACATAGTGATAATGCACCTCAATGTGCTTTGTTCTAGCATGATAGACTGGGTTATTTGCCAAGTGTATACTACTCATGTTGTCACAATAAATGACAACTGGCCCATCTGTAGACTGATGCATATCATAAAGTAGCTTATGCAACCAAGCTACCTCACATGCAGCCATTGCTGCACCCCTGTACTCAGCCTCTGTGCTCGACAAGGCAACTGTAGGCTGTTTCTTGCTGCTCCAAGTGACTGCAGCACTCCCAAAAGAGAATACATATCCACTGGTAGATCGTCTATCAGAAATACTACCAGCCCAATCAGCATCAGTGTATCCATGCAACTGTATCTGAACCCCAGTCTCATAAAATAGTCCATACTGCAATGTGGACTTCACATACCTAAGTATGCGTCTAGCCGCATCCAAATGTGGTTTCCTTGGAGCCTGCATAAACTGACTTACCAATCCAACAGCATAGCTCAAATCTGGCCTGGTAATAGTCATATAAATCAAACTTCCTACTATGCGTCTGTACATAGTAGGGTCTTCTAGAAGCTCACCTGCATCTGTGCTCAGCTTCACATTTTGCTCCAAAGGAACTGAAATAGGCTTACAGCCTGTCATCCCATATTTGGACAGCATGTCCAATCCATACTGCCTCTGCAAGAGCTGTATCCCACTTGGTGATCTAATCACCTCAATGCCCAAGAAATAACGCAGCTCTCCCAAATCCTTCATCTCAAACTTCTGCTTCAATAGCATTTTCACATGAAGGATATCTTCATCACTGTCACCTGTCATAATCAAATCATCAACATAAATGACAAGCAGCATAATACCTTTCTCTGTTTTTCTCACATAAAGTGAGAAATCTGCCTTGGAAATCTGAAAGCCAATAGTGACAAGATACTGTCCTATCTTGTCAGACCATGCTCTAGGTGCTTGCTTCAAGCCATACAAGGCTTTCTTCAACCTGCAAACAAACTCAGGATGAACAACATGCACATAACCTAGTGGCTGCTCCATATAGACCTCTTCTTGCAAATCACCATGCAAGAAGGCATTCTTTACATCCATCTGATGTAAAGACCATCCCTTTGATGCAGCCATAGCAATGACTGCTCTTACGGTTGCCATCCTTGCAACCGGACTAAATGTTTCTTCATAGTCAATGCCATATGTTTGGGCATACCCCTTGACTACTAATCTTGCCTTGTATCTGTTCACAGAACCATCAGCATTGTGCTTCACCTTATAAACCCACTTACAGCCAATTGCATTCTTACCTTTAGGCAAAGGTACTAACTCCCATGTAGCATTTGCTTCCAAGGCATCCATTTCTTCATCCATGGCTTTCTCCCATTTTTCTTTTCCCATGGCTTGCTCAAAAGATGTGGGTTCTGGTTCCTGTATCACTTTGACCATATATGCATAGTGAATGGCTGTAAATCCATCATATTTCAGCCTATCCACAGGATACCTAGCTCTTGTAGACCTGCGCAAAGTAGGTTCACTCCCAGGTGCTCTCAAAACATCCCTGGTCTTCCTTACTCCAGGTGTAACAATAGAAGGAATACCCAACTCATCATCAATGCTCTGTTCTGAGCCACTGGATTCACCATCCACATAAGAGTGACCTGCATTCACATCAAACATGGGCTGATCAACCTTCTCTTTTCCTTTTCGTGATACCTGCATACCACTATCTGCATTGCTTTGAGAAGATTCTCCTGATCTCAATCTGCCTGTCCATGGCGAAGAATGTGAACCACTGCTAGAGGACGCTCCAAGTCCACTAATATTTTGTGACTGCTGCTGTGAATTCTGTGTAGCATTACCATTTTGTGCATCTTCATCATCAATCACATTTACTGGTTTATACCAGCTACTCATCTCATCAAAAACAACATCTCTGCTCACTGTAAACTTACGAGTAGAAGGGTTATAGCATCTATACCCTTTTTGCTGCAGAGAGTAACCAATAAAGATGCACTTCTCAGCTTTTGGATCCAACTTGGATCTCAGCTCATCTGGCACATGTACATAGGCAATGCAACCAAAAATTTTCAAATGAGAAATATCTGGTTTCCTACCAGTATACCTCTCCTCTGGAGTCATTCCATGTATTGCTGCAGTGGGAGTCCTGTTCATTATGTAGACTGCTGTAGCAACTGCTTCAGCCCAATAAAAATCTGGCAAGTCTTTTTCATTGAGCATGGCACGAGATACCTCTCCAATATGCCTGTTTTTCCTTTCTGCAATTCCATTTTGTTGTGGGGTATAACTGCATGAATATTGCTGCTTTATGCCATGCTCCTGCAAGAACTTTGCAAACTCATTTGAGAGGTACTCTCCCCCTCCATCTGACCTTAGGCATTTTATCTGCAAGCCTGTTTCTTTTTCAACCATAGCTTTAAGAGTTTTGAAATGCCCAAAAACTTCACTTTTCTTTTTCATAAAATACACCCAAACTTTTCTGCTATAGTCATCAATAAAACTGACAAAATAATGACAGCCTCCAAGAGATGCAGCTTTAGTTGTCCACACATCAGAGTGAATTAATTCCAATGGCTTCTCACTCTCTTGAACATGTCTAGGAAATGGTTTCCTTGCCTGTTTTCCAAACTGACAGGCTTCACATACCTTATGCATTTCTGCAACCTTGAATTTGGGCAATCCTGCAACAATATTTTGGGCCTGCATTGATTTAAGTCGCTGTACATTAACATGACCAATGCGTTTATGCCAGATATCAATATCTGCAACTACACCGGTCCCATGTGCAAACATTGCTGCACTCAATTCAGACATGTCTGCATCCAATGTAAACATTCTGCCCTTCTTCTTTCCTTTTGCTATCAAGCGACCTTTATTTTTCATATCCTCAACAAAGCATCCATGAGGATTAAATCTGACCTGCAAGCCCTGTTCAACCATTTGACCAACAGAAACCAGATTCTTGGTGATATTTGGGACATGAAATACATCGGACAGGTATTTCTTTTTCCCACCCTGCATAGACAAGGGAATTTTTCCAATCTGCACAATAGGATGTGCAGTATCATCACCAGTCTCCACAAATCCTGGTTTTTCCATTTTCCTTGCATCCTCCATCCATTCTGCATGACCTGTCATGTGGTTTGATGCACCTGAGTCAACATACCATACATCATTGCTTTCTTCTGCACTTGTCATAGAATTGTTCATGTGCTGCACCATGAACAAATGCTCATTTCTGTCATCACCCTGTCTACTAGAAGATGCATAATTCCCTTGTTGCAGTTTTCCATTCATGATGTCATTCTGCTTTTTATAGCAGTCTTTAGCCATATGACCCATTTTACCACAGTAGTAGCATTCAACATTATTGTTTGCATTTTGGCCTCTTTGCCATCCACCACGACCTCTTTGGCTCCCCCTGCCTCTAGAGTTACCACGTCCTCCTCCATAGGACTGGTTTTCTTGAGTTTGCTGCATATTCTGATTTCTGCCACGGCCTCCAAATCGGCCTCCTCTGCCTCTGCCTCTACCTCTTCCAGCATTTGAGTAGAAGACAGCTTCTTTTGAAGTTCCTCCTGAAGAAGATGCACCACCATTTCTCTGTTCCTCAGAAATTAGAAGAGCAATCAACTCCTCAAAATCAGGAAATCTTTCACGAACTGAAATGGATGTCCGAAACTGTGCATAATCCTTTCCTAGACCATTCAAGGTCACAGAAACTAAATCATCATCTTCCACTGGCGACCCAATGGAAGCAAGTGCATCTGCAATCTTCTTCACCTTCATGTGGTAGTCGTTGATGCTCATACTTTCTCTTTGCACATTATGCAACTCTTGCTTGAGCTGCATTTTCCTGGCTTGCGTATTTGTGCTATACATTTTTGACAAAGTATCCCATGCCTCCTTTGGCGTACTTGCATCCTGAATATGCACAATCATAGAGTCTGAAATACTGATAGACAGCCAATACATAACTTTCCTGGCTCTCTCATGCCATGTTTTAAATGCCTGCATTTGTTGTTGATTGGGAACATCAGGAAGAACTGGTTCTTCTTCATTTCCTGCAACAAATTCCCAATATCCTTTTCCCATAAGGAAATTCGTCATTCTAAACTTCCATGCCTGGAAGTTGTTCTTGTCAAGCTTTTCAGTGACAATCTGTGAAAGAGAATCAGACGCCATTACAGAATACTGCAAGAAATTCTGTCACTGCAAAAAACACAGCTTCACCCTCACAAGGGCAAATCTGCAAAACTGGCGAAAGTGGTATTTGACCACACAGTCACTTCCTAGTGACGATTTTGCATAAACAGGAACCAAGGATGATTCTGAAACTCCCAATGTCTCTGCGCACAAGCATACGATGCAATTTCTACAGTAACTTTTCACCGACCTGTAGAACAGTGGTCGCACAGCATAAAACTGAGCCTTTTCTTGAGTGCGTGCAGAAAACTTCCGTCTGCAAAACAGGCCCCGAAATGGCCTCAAATAAAAAAAAACAAGGTCGCCGAGGGCTAAACCCCTCTCCCGCAGCATATACTGCCCTCTTGCTTCACCGCGAAGGGCGTCTCAACCTGAGACAATGCACTCCTGCAATTTCCGGCTGTGCTACCTGCAGAGATTTGCTCCCAAAACAGGAAATGAAAGCAACACTGCTCCTCTTACCAGACCACCGCGAGCTTGGCTTGCTTTCTTGAGCTCCTTACCACGAACAAGGCTCTGATACCATGTCAAGATTGTGGGAGAGAAGGAAGGAGTCTCGCTTGAAGCTTTCTTGCTTGCACAATGGGGGAAGACACACAAGGGTGGAGGCTGAAAACAGTTTTCCTCTTCTTAGTTGTGTAAGCCAAAAGAACTCTAGTACAAAGAAATAGAAGAACCCTATATATGGGTCTCAAACCAAACTCAACTAACTAAGGTGGCATACTAACTGAGCCACGAACTAGAGTAGATAAGGATAGCTATCATGTAGCTATTATTCATGGGCGGTGTACCGACCGCGTCTGCAACTGACAAGTCGGTGACATAAATATACAACGGTCACCCTGGCGTATCACGAGTGGAGCTCGATATCTCAACATCAATTTCCAATATTGCGGTGACTTGGACCTTCACATGGGACTCTAGCATGGGAGGCTCGTGTAGTGGATGTGTGGGAGAGTAGTAATTCTTTATGTTTCTACAATTGAAGAAGCCTATGCCCTCTCCATCTAGGGTCTCGAGCTCTACATTGCCAGTTTTGGCTGATAGTGCGAACTCAAAAAGGCCCTAATCCCCTAAACTTCATCTTCTATTTATGGCCTTTTATTGAATACAACAACACTAAGTCACCCTGCTCAAATTCTTGCTATTTGATGTGCTTGTCAAACCAACTCTTGCGTAATGTCTTTTTGCAAATCAAGGCATGGGTGGCTAGGAGCCAAGTCTCTGATAAGCGTTCTAGCTTGATTAGGCACTCCGTCCATGCCTCCTTTCCATCCCATCTATCTTGGATGTCTACTCTCAGGCTCAGAATAAAGAATTCTACAGGTAGAATGGCTTCACTCTCGTAGGTTAACTTGAAGGGAGTCTGTCCTACCATTGTTTTATAGGCTATTTGATAGACCCATAAGGCTACCATTAGTTTGTTTTCCTAGTTACTGTAGAAGGCAGAGACTACTTTGGTCAGGATGCTCACTAAGATCTTATTAGTAGACTCATCTTGGCCATTCTCTTGAGGGTAGTAGGGTGATGATTTTTAATAGATGACCAGAAAGGTTGATAGGAGGAGGTGAGCAATCACTTCATTAATGAAGTGTGTGCCTTGATCACTAACTAGATGAATGGTTCACTTGAATTGTGAGATCACCCACTCCCAAAGGAACTTAGTAGTGGTTCTAGCATTGTTTTCCTTATGGCTTGTGCTTTTGTCCACTTTGTGAGATAGCCTGTAGCAACAATGATGTACTTGGCCTATGAGTACTGTGACGTAGGTTTAATCAGCCCAATGAAGTCAATTTCCCATTTCTTGAATGGTTGTCTTGCAATGATTGGGCTTAGATCCATTTTGTCCTTGTGAATGAGTACCTTGGTTCATTGGCACTCATCACAGTTCTTTACAAATTGTGTTGCATCTCAAAAGAAAGTAGGCTACCACAGTTGAGATTGCAACACCTTGGGGGCCATCATGTCTCCACTGAAGTACCCTCCTACGATTCCGCCATGTGCTTCTACAAGTACGTCATGCATCTCATGTTTGCACATGCATCTATGCAGCAAGTTGTCTTTCCCTAACCTATAGATTTGTCCTGCTATTAATTGATATGGTTGTATTTTAAGGATGAGTCACCTAATTTGGGGCCTTCTCGATGGGTTTTTCAGGTAGTCTATGCTCAAGCACTTGGATTATGTCATCTGCCTAGTACAGCATCAAGTTATCTCTAAACAAGTCCCCTTTGCTAGACAAGTTAAATAGAAGCACGTCAGACAAGTCGTCTATGATGCATGTCCAACGCCGTCTCTTGTGGGTATGTGAGACATATGGTCAACCATGTAGTGCTGCTTCCCTTTGCACACAACCACAAAGAAGTAAAACTCTAGAAGCAAAAGTAACCATCAAGCAATGCGTCCCATAGCATAAGGTTTGTTAACAAGATAAAGCAAGGCTTGATGGTCAACAAAGAAGATAAAAGGTGTAACCAAAAGGTAATACTAAAATTTCCTTACAGCAAACACCATGGCTAACCCTTCCCTCTTCGTAGTGGAGTAGTTCATTTTAGTATCCATGAGTTTTCTGCTAGCAAAGCTCACTAGATAGTCTAAATTATGTTCACCAAGCTAGCACAACATAGCTCCCACGAAAAACTTTGAGGTGTCAATGTGAACATGGAAGGTTATGGTCCAATCTGGGGCTTTTAGCATTGGTGCTATGGTTGGAGCCTTCTTCAACTCTTCGTATGTGCATTGGTATTCCTCGCATAACTCAACACAAATTGTCGATAGTACCATGTATGGCCTAGGAATCATAGAACTCGCTTAGAATCGGTTGGTGGTCAAAGATTGATGATAACCCTAACTTTCGAGAAGTTGATTGCAATGGCACTCTTTGACACAACATTCCCTTGGATGCATCCATTCTTTACCCATAACTAGCACTTCAAGGGGTTAAATGAGAGACGATGATACAGTCTATATCTCTCAAAGATTGCTCGAAGCTTGTCTAGGTGTTCCTTCCAATTAGAGTGAACACATAATTTTTCAATGAATACTTATAACTCTCGCCTAAGCATGTCTTTGAAATGCAACACATGAGCCTCTAAAATGTGGTTGGTGTGTTCGTCAACCCAAAGGGCATGACTATGTAGGTAAAGATGCCCCACTTGGTAGAAAATGCGGTCTTCTGTCTATCATCAGGATGTACTTGCACCTGATTGTACCCTAAGAAGACGCCCAAAAAACTGTAGGCCTCTTCACTAGCTACTCTCTCGAGCATATGCTTAGTGTACGACAACGGATAATTGTCTTTGTTTATAGTAGCGTCAACCTTCTTATAATTGATGCACACTCGATCTTTCCATTATTCTTAAATAGGGTCACGATGGGTGTAACCCAGTCGTGTGCTCAATTTCATAAATGAATCTTGCTCTCAATAGCTTATCGACTTTCTCTTTGACAGCATAAGCATGTTTGGGATTCATAGGATACAGTTACTACTTGACTAGCATTGTGCAAGTGTCATGGGGATGTTATGAGTCACCATGCTTGGATCAACCCCTTTCAACTCATCGAGGGACCAAGTGAATACATCTATATACTCTCGTAAGAGAGCAATGAGACTCACTTCTTTTTGCTTGCTCAAGTCATCGGCTATGAATGTAGGTCGGGGCGTTTCCCCTTCCTTAGCTAGATTGACCTCCTTGACTTTGTTGGGTCCTTTTATAGGC
The DNA here is from genome assembly GCF_053477565.2 of Lygodium microphyllum. NCBI lineage: Eukaryota > Viridiplantae > Streptophyta > Polypodiopsida > Schizaeales > Lygodiaceae > Lygodium > Lygodium microphyllum. The sequence continues at coordinate 118,207,951 of NC_141147.1, forward strand.
TCACTCACTTGCCCTTGTCTTTTGGCTCCTAGAAAGATCACTACCCTATTGCCTGTCTTAAATCAGATGAATCATTTTGGCAGGTCTTGCAGCTTCCTCTACTCCTCCTCAACTTGTGGATCTCTAAGATATTTCCTTCTTTCCTCCTTCAACCTTTGGTGCCTTAGGTGGAGTGGTAGGTCTCCCTTGGTGCATTTGGTCTGAGGTGGTCATGGTATCTTAGGATCACTATTTGAGCTTACTTCCAACTCAAAATCAAACTCTCTACCTTCACTATAAGAGGGAGTTTCTCTTGGAGGTCGTAGCTCTGATGGTGATTTTGTTCTAAATACTGGTGCGGCACTTGGTTGGGCAAGTCTCCCTCATTCATAATCAATCACTCCTATGTACTTGATAGCTCCTATGACCTTCAAGACAGACTCCCTCTTCCAGTGTTGGTTAATTTGGGTTAACAGGGTATGACCCTAACCCAAGGACAAAAGGGTGAACAAACAAACCCTTGGGGGATCTTGCCAAGTTGCAATTGATCCCGATCGAATGCTGGATGCATTTGGAGATAAGGATTCGCTCCTTAGCAGTTGGGCAAACAAACAACCACACTGGATTGATTGTGCTTATAACGGTTTAGGAGCACTATTTCCATTGTTTGCTCAAGGAACTAAAAGATGGAAAGCTAATTAATGCTTCAGGTCAAATCGAATCAAGAAAGAAGTCACAGGAGCGATTGATTATGAAGTCATACAACCTCCAAGAACTTATAGTTCTTGTGACTAACTTGATAGCTTGTGTATGCTTGCTCTATCTCACGAGATGACATTTCCTATTTTGTTTGATGTAGATTCCATTGTCGTAAAAATGCATGATAAGGGCATGGAACCATGCCTACCAGGATGGCTAGGCAGCTTATATCATGTTGTAATCCTATCAACTCTAGAGGCTGAAGATTATGCATAAATGAATGAAGAGGGAGATTTGGATTGATTACACCTCATCCTTAAACTCCCTTGCGATTATTGCAGCCTTCTAGTACTGGCCTTGCATTCAATTACTCCCTTCCCTCTATGAGCAACTACAATTGCCATGTTGAGACAATGGTATACTATGGGTATTATAGTTACATATTAAATCATGCATCATTCATTGGTTTTGTCATGTTTATCTATCGTAACATGTACCTAATTAAGTTATTTAAAGAACAAGTAAAATTGTCATCTTTGAGAGCCTTAGTATCAATTTATAGATAGTTGTGTATTAGCATACAAGAAAAATGTCTCAATATCTACGAGATTACAGACCTCTTACTCATAAAGTAAATTGGAACTCGACAATTAAAGATCGCAGGTGTCTAGTTCTTTGTGAACTTCATTGTCATGAAGGGACTAGACTACGACATTTTGCTAGGATGATCCTAGATGAGGAATGCTCGAGTCGTTGAAGACTAGGGCAACAGTCTAATGTTCCTAAGGAACCAAATGGAAGTGGTAAAGGTTGAGATGCACACTTGGAAGACGACCCCTGTCAACTTGGATGCCATCTCTACCATGCTCAGGGGTGATGCACCAATAAGGAAGACTCACAGACCTTTAACCAAATACATCCCTTATCGTGAGGATGAGTGAGATTGGATGCACATCCTAGCAACCATGGATCTCCAATTCTCAGATGAGGAGGAGACATACAAATAGGCTGCAAAAGCTGTAAGCATGTCAAAGACAGAGCCCGCAGTGCCACTCTGTATGATGGCTAGGAACTCAGGCAGCTAACCTAGACCTATCTCTTCCATGTTCCTAGCAATGGGCTAGATTTACACAAGATCCTAGAGTATCTGGCAAGAAAATTGATTGGAAATCCCGCTGCTAATCTCAAACACCTCAGAGACCTCCTCGATGATTCTGAGTGGAAATGGACTAAGGTGCATCACCTGAACTTAATGTACAATTGGGCCTTAGTCACCGACAAAGGAAAGGCTAGAGACGAGAGCCTAGGGGATGACGAGCAGCTTGGAGGAGCTGATTCTGATGATGAGTAGGAGGACTACCACTCCAATAGTGAGGAAACCGAGGAAGAAGTGGACACCGTAGAATATGACACTGAAGGAAGGGTGATAGAAAAATAGCTCAAAGAAGACTCCAAGACCCAAAAAGAGACTACTTATAGGATTGAGAGAGGAGTCATGCGGATGGAATGCGATTGCTCCTAGGTGGAGCATGTGGAAGGAATAAATTACGAACAAGCAGGGATAACCCAACCATTGGCAACACCCTTGCTTAGGACAAATACACCCACCGAGATCCAACTACTAGGGGAAATTCCTTCCTCTAGGAAGGATTGCAATTTTAATTCTGAATTTGAGGTCAATATAGAGAGCAACCTAGAGATACCCCCACCTCCTAGGATCAAATTCACCAAGGGGACGTCCTAGTCCACCTGAGGCATAGGCGATTGAAGGAAAAAATGAGAGGAGAGACAAAGAAGGTTGGGGCGGAGCAACAGAAGAAAGCACAAGACCTACCGAGATGATTTATGAAGTTTAATAAAGATGACAAAGTAGTGGTCTTGTTGGGAGCAAAAAGACAAGGACAGATAAATGAGCCGATCGAGGGACCCGCCAAGGTCAAGGAAGTCAACTTGGCAGGGGAAGGTAAGAAGCCTCGATCGGACTTTATAGTTGATGCCCTAACCGAGGAGGAAGAGGCCAGTCTCATTGTGCTCTTGTATGAGAACAAGGATGTGTTTGCCTAGTCCTTAGATGAGCCCAAAGGCATGGATCCTAGAGTGGTGATGCATAACATACCAATGGCCCATGATGCAGTGCCGATAAAACAATGACCATACCCTATGAATCAACAATATGCCAAAGCTATGAAGGAGGAAATCAATAAGGTAATGAGGGCTATGAAATAGAGAACATGGATCTGGTATCACCTATGAAAAATTAGTGTTTGTAATAAGAATAATATGCACAAGGGAGATGAGAGCTCAAAGTACAAGAACAAAATCTTTCTTGCTAAGTTGCTTAGAGTACAACTTGGGTACACTCTCTCACAACTGATAGTAACCCATAGGCTGTTTATATAGCCTCTATCAAGCTAGGGTTAGGGTTTTCCTTGCCCCTTAAGGCCGTTCACATACATCTACCCTTATAGGCCCTTTCTTAGAGTGGATTCCCATGCTTATATCCTAACACCCCCCCAATGCCACGGTGGCATTGCATCACAAGACATGTTAAAGTTCCCCCCCAAATCAAATGGGATGCCTTTATAAATCAGGTTACAAGGATATTCATAGGTAGAGAATGCTACAAGACTCAAAAGAGTCAGTCATCTTTGCGGATTGGGAGGCAAAGTTGGCCTCCAATTCCTTAGGTACTTTTGGAACACTGGGACAACTGGTGATATGCCTGGTCTCTTTGCATTTAATGCACTTTCTTTTGTCAAGATATTTCTTCCAGCAATTGCTTACATTATGACCTTTTTTGTGATAGAAGGAGCATTTAGTAGAAGCAGTATGGACTAACACATGCTCACAGTAAGTGAATGATGAAGTTCCTTCAGTATGGTTTCTTTTACTTCATTGAGGCAAGATCAGATGGTACTTGCCAAGAATGGGCTTGGAATATTAGTTAGGGTAGCCACAAGAGTTGGAAAAACCTGCACCATAGACTTCAGAAGGATGGCAATGGCATCTTCATTATGAATGGGTGCTTGAACAAAGGCAAGTTGCCATAAGCCCCTTCATATGTGAAATAAACTTACTTAGATCTTCTCCCTGTTTGTATTCCAAGCTTGAAAACTCAATCTTTAGAAAGATCTTGGAGTTCTTTCATATGGCATTGTAGAGCCTTTGAAGTTCATCCCACTTCTCCTTGGCAGTGGAGAGTTGGTTAATATGATGAATTAAAGATTCATATAAATGAGGCATGATGATGGCTAGAGCTCTTTCATCATCTTCTACATTAAGGGAATTGGATGGGTTCAATAAATTTGGTTCCTTTTATGAAGGGCCAATAGCCTCTTTGCATCATTTTGTATTTCACCAATAGCCTCTTTCCATCATTTTGTATTTTACCAAGACTTGCCAAGGATGGAAATATTTTCCATTGAGCTTGTGAATTTGAGGTCTTACATCTGCATAGGCCATGGCCATTTTGGTGTTGAGATATTGAGCTCCACTCGTGATACGCCAGGGTGACCGTTGTGTATTTATGTCACTGACTTGTCATTTTGCAGACGCGGTTGGTACACCGCCCATGAATAATAGCTACATGATTGTAACGTGTCCACTAGAACCATCCCGGACACGTCTTAGCAGTCCATCGAGAAGGATGTCTAGAAAGCTCCGCCCGTCACTCCCATGGAATGTTACGGGACTTGCGCCGCCGTCCTCGCCTCGACCACACCCTTTCCTCCCATGATCATTGGACCCTCCCCTGACGTGGCCACGTGCTGACAGAAGCTTCTTAGAAGCTTCTCTAGGAAGCTTCTAAGGGGGCTTCCTTAAGCCCCCTTCCCACTACATTTTCCCCCATAGGTCTATCCACACCCCCCGGGACTTTGAAGAATAAGAGAGGAAGCCCATAAAGGCCCTTTCCACTAATCACCTACAAGGCCGGTCCTAGGATTTTAGGGAAGGAGAAGAAGAACTCTAAAGCCTCCATTCTTGCAAGGCCAATTTGCAAGAGCCCTTTCCGCGAACATCCTCGTAAGTCCCCAATTGTTGAAACTCCGTTTATAAAATCCCCGTTTCCAAGAATTTTATAGGAGCCCCATTTCCACAAACCAAGCTCCAACCCCGCAAGGCCTTCCATAAGGCCAAATTCCGCAAGCCGGTATTCTCAAGGATCCACATTTCGGAAGGGATCTCCTGCGTACCAGGGAGAAAAGGCCAAGATCTTGAGACTGCATACCAAGGCGAGTATATCTATAGGCCGCGAAGGCAATCCGGAAGCCAAAATCACGCCTACAATGGGCCCTAAAAAGTCACAAGACGCGCCTGCGGGAGGATCTTCTCCTAGTATTTACGTGGACATTTCTCGGAGCCCACAAGTCCAGGTTTGATCTATTTGGATTCCACACAGAAGTATTGAGTTAATCATGATAAACTTCATGAATTAGGAAGCACTCATGCATGTTCAAATTCAACTAGTCAAGTTAAAAGCAATTGGAAAAATGAATTGGCTATTTGAACATTTATTAGAAATAGCTTAAGATATGAAAATTGATCATTGGTACGTTCAATGGAATGATTGGAAAGGGCATAAGGTGTCCATGCATTTGTAGGACCTTATTAGCAAGTTTCCTTTTGTGTATTCAAAAGTGACGAGCCTAGGACAACTGTTGCCTCATTACAAGGTTGAAATTATTGAGGTACACCTTTTTACTAGGCATGGAAAGATTAATGGCATGTCCCATTTTTAGATAAATCTTCCTTGTAATGATTCATGAGGAAAAGTTAACACCCATAAGATGTCATTCGAAAAGGAATAGAAGGGCATGAAAATTATCTATGGACTTGCAAGTCGCATGATTATTTGATGTAAGTCCTAGTAGGACCTAGGAAAGTTAGTGTTCAGATTATCAGGCATTTTTACTTTGCCAAGGAAAGATAGGGTTATTGTGAACCATGTAATGCGTAGAAGCAGTGAATCGCATGTTTACACGTATTGGTGAAGTTGTATCTATTGTTCTCCTTTAGATCTAGTTTATTACCTTTAGGAATGGTTTCATCCTTGTCGCAAGACAAGTATATTGAGTTGTCTAAGTCACCTAAACCACAAGAGATTCATATGGGCATGGTTCAGTCGATATGACAAATATCCCAAGTGCTAACTAGTGTTTAGCGCGATAAGGATTTGACCTAGTTTTACACTGGTTGCCAAGTCAAAACCCGCAAACCCAAAGATCTTATCCACATTCACTAAATGTTGAGTCAATTGGATACTCATGCGTAAAACAATCTAAGGTTTTATCCTAAGGATCATTCGTTCTAATGATGAAACTCCGACGGAGTTGCAAAATTCTAGGACCATGGGCCAACATAATTAGGAATGGGTTGGAGGATACCCTAAACCCTGCTACTCGGCTAGAGGTAATTCCGTGGCCGGAGGACGCCATTCAATGGGTGGAATGATCCCGTGGAATGATGCAACACATGTGCAAAAAGGTTGCAACATCGTATAGACTTGAGATTTGTCCACAAGAGAGTTTTGTCATCTCTCGAAATGAGGTTGGCAAGTTATTGAAAGAATTTAACTTACAAGAGGATGAGTAATCATCCTGTTTCTCACTTTTCTTGGGGGATAATTGCCAAGGAAAAGGAAAGTTAGGTATTTACCTTGAAGCCAATGACCAGACAATAAACTAAAGCGACATGGTCGCTAGAACCTACCACAACAAAACCTAAAGTATTGGTAGGGTATGACCCTAACCCAAGAATGATAGGAATCTTGCCAAGTTGCAATTGATTCCGGATCGAATGCGGGTTGCATTCGGAGAAAAGGAGTCACTCCTTAACAGTTTGCCAGCTAAACGATCACTGGAAATTGATTGTGCTTGTAACAGTTTAGAAAGCACTGTTTGCATTGTTTGCTCAATGAACTAAAGGATGAGAATATAACTAAATACTTCAGGTTGAAGGCCTGAAGGGAGAGGTAGCTTCAGTTACCCCCGACTGCCTGCCTGACCCTAACCAAGGGGGTTGTTAGCCGCGCCGGGAACGTGGACCGAACCCGCCGCGAGAGGTCTCTCCGTTGAGTTCTACTTGGAGCAGGAGGACGCTTGGGTGCCAGGGGGGCTCTGGCCGTAAATCCCTCGCCTTCCGGGTCCTGCACAAGAGGCTAACGTGACTCGGGATTGGATCTCGAGGCTCGCATACTAGTCTACGGGTGGAAGCTTGGATTAGTGATCCCTGGTGGATTACTGGATAGCCTTCGGGCGGATTATGAATACGCCTACGGGCGGGAAACTCCTTGTATTTCAAAGATAAAAGGATAAAATGATAATAAAGAAGTTGTTTGTCATTGTTTTCTTTATGTCCTGTGATAAGATTACGTGAAGGAACCAGTGCATAAGAGGGTTAATCAAAGAAGCTGTTTGTATACGTCAAACTAATGTGGTAGGTAATTACATAACTAAAACAAACCGAGGAAAGTGCGGAGGATGGACCATGGGTCCGTCCTATGGATGGGTGGTCCCAGTTAGCCGGGAACTTTTCTCAAAGTCTTCGACGAACAGAGGATGATCGTCATCTCCGAAACAAGTAACGAGAACGATGACTTAGAATTAACTATTACTCGATTCACGCTGTTTTAGGGAAACAGAATGGGACTATGCCTTATGGCAGAGAGGTCGAGCCTTGCATCCCTCTCGTTTCCCATTCTCCTTGAACCAAGTGCAGCGTAAATCCGCTTCGGACCTGGCGTTTCTGCGTAAAGTAGTTTGCTCGGGTCTGACGCTAGTTGTTGCTAGCTAATGACCAAACAGAAAAACTCAAACTCAGGTCGATCCTAAGTGGGAACGGCCAGGATACTTCCGCTACGTGGCAGACGCAGGAAGACCTAGATCGCAAGTCCCGTAACATTCCATGGGAGTGACGGGCGGAGCTTTCTAGACATCCTTCCCGATGGACTGCTAAGACGTGTCCGGGATGGTTCTAATGGACACGTTACAATGATAGCTATCCTTATCTACTCTAGTTCGTGGCTTAGTTAGTATGCCACCTTAGTTAGTTGATTTTGGTTTGAGACCCATATATAGGGTTCTTCTATTTCTTTGTACCAGAGTTCTTTTGGCTTACACAACTAAGAAGAGGAAAACTATTTTCAGCCTCCACCCTTGTGTGTATTCCCCAATTGTGCAAGCAAGAAAGCTTCAAGTGAGACTCCTTCCTTCTCTCCCACAATCTTGACATGGTATCAGAGCCTTGTTCGTGGTAAGGAGCTCAAGAAAGCAAGCCAAGCTCGCGGTGTTCTGGTAAGAGGAGCAGTGTTGCTTTCATTTTCTGTTTTGGGAGAAGATCTCTGCAGGTAACATAGCCAAAAAGTGCAGGAGTGCATTGTCTCAGGTTGAGACGCCCTTCGCGGTGAAGCAAGAGGGCCATTTCGGGGCCTGTTTTGGAGGCGGGAGTTTTCTACACGCATTCAGGAAAAGGCCCAGTTTTATGCTGTGCAGCCACTGTTCTACAGGTCGGTGAAAAGTTACTCTAGAAATTGCATCGTATGCTTGTGCGCAGAGACATTGGGAGTTACAGAATCATCCATGTTGCCTGTTGATGCAAAATTTGTCACTAGGAAGTGACTGTGTCAAATACCACTTTCGTGAGTTTTGCAGATTTTCCTTTATGAGGCTGAAGCTGTGTTCTTTGCAGTGACAGAATTTTTTGCAGTGTTCTGTAATGGCGTCTGATTCTCTCTCACAAATTGTCCACTGAAAAGCTTGACAAGAACAACTTCCAAGCATGGAAGTTTAAAATGACGAATTTCCTTATGGGAAAATGATATTGGGAATTTGTTGTAGGAAATGAAGAAGAACCAGTTCTTCCTGATGCTCCCAATCAACAGCAAATGCAGGCATTTAAAGCATGGCATGAGAGAGCCAGGAAAGTTATGTACTGGCTGTTTATCAGCATTTCAGACTCTATGATTGTGCATATTCAGGATGCAAGTACACCAAAGGAGGCATGGGATACTTTGTCAAAAATGTATAGCACAAATACGCAAGCCAAGAAAATGCAACTCAAGCAAGAGTTGCATAATGTGCAAAGAGAAAATATGAGCATCAATGACTACCACATGAAGGTGAAGAAGATTGCAGATGCTCTTGCTTCCATTGGGTCGCCAGTGGAAGATGATGATTTAGTTTTTGTGACCTTGAATGGTCTAGGAAAGGATTATGCACAGTTCCGAACATCCATTTCCGTCCATGAAAGATTTCCTGATTTTGAGGAGTTGATTGCTCTTCTAATTTCTGAGGAGCAGAGAAATGGTGGTGCATCTTCTTCAGGAGGAACTTCAAAAGAAGCTGTCTTCTACTCAAATGCTGGAAGAGGTAGAGGCAGAGGTAGAGGAGGCCGATTTGGAGGCCATGGTAGAAATCAAAATTTGCAGCAAACTCAAGAAAACCAGTCCTATGGAGGAGGACGTGGTAACTCTAAAGGCAGGGAGAGCCAAAGAGGTCGTGGTGGATGGCAAAGAGGCCAAAATGCAATGCTACTACTGTGGTAAAATGGGTCATATGGCTAAAGACTGCTATAAAAAGCAGAATGACATCATAAATGGAAAACTGCAACAAGGGAATTATGCATCTTCTAGTAGACAGGGTAATGACAGAAATGAGCACTTGTTTATGGTGCAGCACATGAACAATTCTGTGATAAGTGCAGAAGAAAGCAATGATGTATGGTATGTTGACTCAGGTGCATCAAACCACATGACAGGTCATGCAGAATGGATGGAGGATGCAAGGAAAATGGAAAAACCAGGATTTGTGGAGACTGGTGATGATACTGCACATCCTATTGTGCAGATTGGAAAAATTCCTTTGTCTATGTAGGATGGGAAAAAGAAATACCTGTCCGATGTATTTCATGTCCAGAATATCACCAAGAATCTAGTTTCTGTTGGTCAAATGGTTGAGCAGGGCTTGCAGGTCAGATTTAATCCTCATGGATGCTTTGTTGAGGATATGAAAAATAAAGGTCGCTTGATAGTAAAAGGAAAGAAGAAGGGTAAAATGTTTACATTGGATGTAGACATGTCTGAATTGAGTGCAGCAATGTTTGCACATGGGACCGGTGTAGTTGCAGATATTGATATCTGGCATAAACGCATTGGTCATGTTAATGTACAACGACTTAAATCAATGCAGGCCCAAAATATCATTGCAGGATTGCCCAAATTCAAGGTTGCAGAAATGCATAAGGTATGTGAAGCATGTCAGTTTGGAAAACAGGCAAGGAAACCATTTCCTAGACATGTTCAAGAGAGTGAGAAGCCATTGGAATTAATCCACTCTGATGTGTGGACTACTAAAGCTGCATCTCTTGGAGGCTATCATTATTTTGTCACTTTTATTGATGACTATAGCAGAAAAATTTGGGTGTATTTTATGAAAAAGAAAAGTGAAGTTTTTAGGCATTTCAAAACTCTTAAAGCTATGGTTGAAAAAGAAATAGGCCTACAGATAAAATGCCTAAGGTCAGATGGAGGGGGAGAGTACCTCTCAAATGAGTTTGCAAGGTTCCTGCAGGAGCATGGCATAAAGCAGTAATATTCATGCAGTCATACCCACAACAAAATGGAATTGTAGAAAGGAAAAATAGGCATATTGGAGAGGTATCTCGTGCCATGCTCAATGAAAAAGACTTGCCAGATTTTTATTGGGTTGAAGCAGTTGCTATAGCAGTCTACATAATGAACAGGACTCCTACTGCAGCAATACATGGAATGACTCCAGAGGAGAGGTATATTGGTAGGAAACCAGATATTTCTCATTTGAAATTTTTTGGTTGCATTGCCTATGTACATGTGCCAGATGAGTTGAGATCCAAGTTGGATCCAAAAGCTGAGAAGTGCATCTTTATTGGTTACTCTTTGTAGCAAAAAGGGTATAGATGCTATAACCCTTCTACTCGTAAGTTTACAGTGAGCAGAGATGTTGTTTTTGATGAGATGAGTAGCTGGTATATACCAATGAATGTAATTGATGATGTAGATGCACAAAATGGTAATGCTGCATAGAATTCACAGCAGCAATCACAAAATATTAGTGGACATGGAGCGTCCTCTAGCAGTGGTTCACATTCTTTGCCATGGACAGGCAGATTGAGATCAAGAGAATCTTCTCAAAGCAATGCAGATAGTGGTATGCAGGTATCACGAAAAGGAAAAGAGAAGGTTGATTAGCCCATGTTTGATGTGAATGCAGGTCACTCTTATGTGGATGGTGAATCCAATGGCTCAGAACAGAGCATTGATGATGAATTGGGTATTCCTTCTATTGTTACACGTGGAGTAAGGAAGACCAGGGATGTTTTGAGAGCACCTGGGAGTGAACCTACTTTGTGCAGGTCTACGAGAGCTAGGTATCCTGTGGATAGGCTGAAATATGATGGATTTACAGCCATTCACTATGCATATATGGTTAAAATGATACATGAACCAGAACCCACTTCTTTTGAGGAAGCCATGGGAAAAGAAAAATGGGAGAAAGCCATGGATGAAGAAATGGATGCCTTGGAAGCAAATGCTACGTGGGAATTGGTACCTTTGCCTAAAGGTAAAAATGCAATTGGCTGTAAGTGGGTTTATAAGGTGAAGCACAATGCAGATGGTTCTGTGAACAGATACAAGGCAAGATTAGTAGTCAAGGGGTATGCACAAACATATGGCATTGACTATGAAGAAACATTCAGTTCGGTTGCAAGGATGGCAACCATAAGAGCAGTCATTGCTATGGCTGCATCAAAGGGATGGTCTTTACATTAGATGGATGTAAAGAATGTCTTCTTGCATGGTGATCTGCAAGAAGAAGTCTATATGGAGCAGCCACCAGGTTATGTGCATGTTGTTCATCCTGAGTTTGTTTGTAGGTTGAAGAAAGCCTTGTATGGCTTGAAGCAAGCACCTAGAGCATGGTCTGACAAGATATGACAGTATCTTGTCACTATCGGCTTTCAGATTTCCAAGGCAGATTTCTCACTTTATGTGAGAAAAACAGAGAAAGGTATTATGCTACTTGTCATTTATGTTGATGATTTGATTATGACAGGTGACAGTGATGAAGATATCCTTCATGTGAAAATGATATTGAAGCAGAAGTTTGAGATGAAGGATTTGGGAGAGCTGCGTTATTTCTTGGGCATTGAGGTGATTAGATCACCAAGTGGGATACAGCTCTTGCAGAGGCAGTATGGATTGGACATGCTGTCCAAATATGGGATGACAGGCTATAAGCCTATTTCAGTTCCTTTGGAGCAGAATGTGAAGCTGAGCACAGATGCAGGTGAGCTTCTAGAAGACCCTACTATGTACAAACGCATAGTAGGAAGTTTGATTTATATGACTATTACCAGGCCAGATTTGAGCTATGCTGTTGGATTGGTAAGTCAGTTTATGCAGGCTCCAAGGAAACCACATTTGGAAGCGGCTAGATGCATACTCAGGTATGTGAAGTCCACATTGTAGTATGGACTATTTTATGAGACTGGGGTTCAGATACAGTTGCATGGATACACTGATGCTGATTGGGCCGGTAGTATTTCTGATAGACGATCTACCAGTGGATATGTGTTCTCTTTTGGGAGTGGTGCAGTCACTTGGAGCAGCAAGAAACAGCCTACAGTTGCCTTGTCGAGCACAGAGGCTGAGTACATGGGTGCATCAATGACTGCATGTAAGGTAGCTTGGTTGCATAAGCTACTTTATGATATGCATCAGTCTGCAAATGGGCCAGTTGTCATTTATTGTGACAACATGAGTAGTATACACTTGGCAAGTAACCTAGTCTATCATGCTAGAACAAAGCACATTGAGGTGCATTATCACTATGTGCGAGAGAGGGTTTTACTAGGTCTTATTGATCTAGTTTATGTCAGCACAGAGGATGAGGTAGCTGACATATTCACGAAGACATTGGGCGCAGAGAAGCTGCGCAAGTTCAGAGACCTGCTTGGTGTGCAGGAATTGGGATTGAGCTCAAGGGGGAGTGTTGAGATATCAAGCTCCACTCGTGATACGCCAGGGTGACCGTTGTGTATTTATGTCACCGACTTGTTAGTTGCAGACGTGGTTGGTACACCACCCATGAATAATAGCTACATGATAGCTATCCTTATCTACTCTAGTTCATGGCTCAGTTAGTATGCCGCCTTAGTTAGTTGAGTTTGGTTTGAGACCCATATATAGGGTTCTTCTATTTCTTTGTACCAGAGTTCTTTTGGCTTACACAACTAAGAAGAGGAAAACTATTTTCAGCCTCCACCCTTGTGTGTATTCCCCAATTGTGCAAGCAAGAAAGCTTCAAGTGAGACTCCTTCCTTCTCTCCCACAATCTTGACATTTGGAAGTTCTTACCTATTGCCTTAAGAAATGGCAGTGTCTAGTCCTTTACAGGTGGCAAGGTACAACCGAATAGCAAAACTAATAGCCAACTTTTAAAGTTACAAAGTTGAAAACAATTGGAAATCATACATATGCAATATCTCAAGATAGGATTTAGGAGGTCATGTTCTTTGAACAACTCTTGATTTAACCTTTACTATTTTTCTAAGTTTCAATGAGGTGAGCTTTGATTGGACTTCAAGCTCTTCCCAAAAATGTGGCCTATTAGAGGAGTTCTTGGTGGAGCATAGCTCATCGATCAACTCTATGCTCTTGGATGAATCAGAGAAGAGTACCATAACACTCATATCTTTGATGTACCAGCAGAGCAGACTAATATTGGGATATGGTCTATGTGTTTATAGTTGTACATGTAGCCTTAAAACCAAACAATAAGAGGTAAATGACATAAACCTCTTGATGGATTTGATTTTCTGATAAAAAACTAGATTGAGTCAATATCTTGTAAAATGCAACATTACTGCTTACAAGCACTCAGCTCAAAGTTTATGCCACTTGAGGTGTGAGAGGTGGATTGTTTTATGAACTAAGGCCCATTGAGGGTAAGAGGCTTTGAAATAGAGCTTTCAAATCTTCAACTAACTTTGGAGAAGATCAATCAATGATTAGAATCACTGTTAGTGATAGCAATAGTGAAAAAATTTGAAATGTGAAGAAAGCTTGAGGTTTGGCTATGGTTGCCAGGAGACAAGCAGTTAGGGTTTGCCTCTGTGTGGTCAAACCCTTTTAGGGTGTTAGGAAGCCCACTTGGGGGGCTATCATTGACCCACTACACCCTCCATTATTGTGTCTTCAACCACGCCAAGGAGATGAACAGGAGGCTGCAAATTCCACACCTGATTTTTTATTTCTTTAATGCTGCCCTCCATGATGATTTCTTTTCCCCTATGAATGTGAAATGCTAGTTCACCTTATGTTGGCGAGTAAGTCTTCAATACAAGTCAGGAGAGCTGAAATGCTCTCCTTTGGCTTCCCTAGGTCCTCCAAGGTCAGGGGATCAAGGTTTGGCTATGAAGGTAAGAGGGAGAAGATGGAGATGATGAAAATCATGTGCACTTAGTGCTAAAAGGATAAGAGGAGGCTTTGATACCATGTGAAAAATCAAAGTTTGCAACAAGAAGAATGTGCACAAGGGAGATGACAGCTCAAAGTACAATAACAAAATCTTGCTTACTAAGTACAACTTGGGTGCACTCTCTCAGAGTTGATAGTGACTCATAGGCTATTTATATAGCCTGTGCCAACCTAGGGTAAGGGTTTCCCCTACCCCTTAAGTCCATTCACACACATTTACCCTTATAGACCCTTGCTTAGGGTGGATTCCCATGCCTATATTCTAACATCACCCATTGTGATAGTCATGAAGAAGAATGGGAAGATACGAGTATGCATGAACTATAAGAAGGTTAATGCTATGACAAAAATGGATAATTATCCATTACCATACATAGAGCACATACTCGAAAGGGTAGCAAGCAAAAAGGTCTACAGATTTTTGGACAACTTCTTAGGATAAAACCAGGTTCAAATACATCCTGAAAATAGCCACAAGACCGTGTTTGCTACTGAGTGGGGTGTTTTCGCTTACATTGTAATGCCATTTGGGTTGATGAATGCACCTGCAACCTTTCAATTGCTAATGTGCACCATCTTCAAAGATATGCTTAGACAAGAGCTAGAGGTGTTTGTAGATGACCTGTGCGTGCACTCTAGTCGAGAAAAAAACTTGGAGAAGCTGCGAGTAGTATTTGAACGATGCAAGCTTCACAACCTGTCGTTGGACCCCTCAAAATGCCAATTCTTGGTTAAGCATGGATGCATCCAAGGACATGTGGTGTCCAAGAAAGGTATAGCCATTGACTCTTCGAAGATTAGGATCATTGTCGACTTGCCACCACCAAAGGACTATAAGGGAGTTCAGAGTTTCTTGGGTCACACAAGATACTATCGGTGCTTTGTGTTGAATAACACATTGATTGCAAGGCCATTGAATAAGTTTTTTATCGTATTCGAGTGGACTGATGAGCGCCAATGAGCATATGAGTTGAAGAAGGCTCTTACCACTATGCCAATCTTACGAGCCCCAAACTGGAACATCACCTTTCACATGCATATAGACGCATCTGAATGTGCTATTGGAGCTGTCTTGTGTCAGCATTTGGAGCATAACTTCGATTACCTTGTGAGTTTTGCCACCAGACAACTCATTGCCATGGAGATGAACTACTCCACCACAGAAAGGGAAGGGATGGCCATGGTGTTTGTTGTGAAGAAGTTTTGACATTACCTCTTGGCCACGCCTTTCACCTTCTTCATAGACCATCAAGCATTGCTCTAACTCGTAAATAAGCCATGCGCTACTGGACACATTGCTCAATGGTTGCTTCTTCTTCTAGAATTCGATTTATCTTTGGTGGTACGCAAGGGCAAGCAGCATTACATGGCTAGTTACGTGTCATAAATACCTACAGGAGAAGTTGCTAGGCAAGTCATAGCTAACGACTTGCCATGTAATGCTGCTTGCCTAGCTAATCTAATGTCTTTGGTGGTACACAAGAATCTAATGTGTAGCGAGAAAAATTTTTCAAAGCTAATCTAATGCCATACTGGGTGGATGATATAGTCTAAGTACTAGAGCATGGAATGCCCCAAAGACCTATCGAGGAGGCCATGCTTAGGTGACTTATTCTAAGAATCCAACCTTACTACTTAATGGCTGGACAACTCTATAGGATAGGGCAAGACAGGTTGCTACAGCGATGTGTCTGCGAGCACGACATGCACGACATGTTGAGCAAAGCGCATGGAGGGATTACTGGAGGGCACTTCAGCGGGGATATGACTATCTTATGGAATGGGCCATGAGGCACAAGCAAGTAGGAAGAACGATGCTAGGACCACAGAAAAGTTCTTGTGGGAGCAAGTTATCTCACGATTCGGTTGCCCTATTGAACTAGTAAGTGACCAAGGCATGCACTTCATCAACGAGGTGATTGCCCACCTGCTCCCAACCTTCTTAGTCATCCACAAGAAATCCTCACCCTAATACCCTCAAGCTAATGGCCAAGCAAAATCCAAAACACAAGATCTTAGTCAACATCCTTATGAAGATAGTTCCTACCTCACGAAGTGACTAGGACAAGAAACCTATGGCAGTATTATGGGCTTATCGAACAGCCTATAAAACGGATGCGGGAAAGACGCCCTTTACGATGACCTATGGGACTGAGGAAATTTTGCCACTAGAATTCTTTGTCTCTAGCCTGAGGGTAGCAATGCAAGAGAGATGAGAAGGGAAGGTAGCTTGGACAAACCGCCTCATGGAATTGGAACGATTCACAGAGACTCGGCTCCTAGTTACTCACACCCTAATTTGTGAGAAAGCACAACGCAAGATGTGGTTTGACAAGCATATCAAACAACGCGGCTTTGTGCAGAGAGACCTTGTTTTTCTTTACTTGGTAAAGGGCCACAAGTAGAAAATGAAATTCCGAGGGTTGGGACCCTTCTGAGTGCACACCATTAGTAGGACGGGCAACATAGAACTTGAAACCCTTGAAGATGAGGGCATAGGCTGATTTAATGGTAGTCGCATAAAGAAGTACTACCCTCCCAGACACCCATAGCATGAGCCCCCTATGCTAGAAGCCCCTGTCAATGTCTGTGTAGCCACCATCACTAAACTAGAAGACGAGGATGAAGAGGTTGTAGCACCAGCATACCTACACATCACGGCCACCGCTTGTTGGTGCACACACGCTCTTGAGGTCTTGATTTGACGAGGGAGCCAAGTGCAATGTCTTGATTGACGAAAGGAACCTCAGCAAAGCTACAGAAGGAGACAAAAGAAACAATGACAAGGGAGGTATGGGCCGAGTTGAGGAAGGCCCAAAAAGAGTCCAAGAGGCCAAAAGATGAGAGAAAGATAAGAGCCGAGAAAGAGGCAAAAGAGCTGAGGAGAAAAGAGGATGAAGACATGGTAGAGGCCATGCACAGGTCTATAGAGGAGATCTACAGCCCCAAAGAATGGTGACCTTGAGCCCACGGCACGAAGGTGAACCAAGTGGCAGCTCTTACATAGCCCGAGTCGTTGCGAGGAAGGGCAAGGCCCCATTGCATCCCCTCCCTTCAACTCTCACACCTCAAACCACCACCACCACCACCTCCATCACGCAAGAGCCAGGATCTACCATGGGCACACTCAGCTCATGTCCATGATGCAGTTCTTCCTGGTCACAAAAGTACAAGAAATGCTACCAAGGGGGGCAAGAACCAAAAGGTTGGCTGCGGTGGACGCTGAATCCAGGCAAGACCTAAAGAGACAAAGGTTGCAACCATCCACCACCACAACATCGCCAACGATGCCCTCGGCTACGGACTATGATGCCTATGTGGTTGAACTCCTAGCCCAACTAGTGAAGGCTAAGGAAAAGAAGAAGATTGCAATTATGAAGGCCGAAAGAGAAGTTATCGTGGCCCTATGGCTAGAGATGAAACGGGAAGCCACTGAGCACCAAAAAGAAATTCAAAACCTGAAAGAGCAACTCAGAGCTAAAGAAAAGGTTGCTCAAGAGAACAAAGATCACATAAGGCAAAGACTAGAGGATGAAGAGCAAGACTTGGTGGTAGAGCAATGGGACCACAAGTTGCTCATCCAACAATGCACTAAGCTCTAGCAATGAATGGAATGAGTGGAAGCTATGCATGCAGAACTACGAGAGAGCCCACAAGAAGGAGACCAAGCATCAGGACAACAATACCAAGAACACGAGGATGCCCTGGTATTCCAGTTGTGGTCGGTAATGGAAGAGCAAGGAAGGCTAGAGAGAGAAATAAGATCCATTTCGGAAATGAAGAAAGAGGCCATAGACAAAGCCACAAGAAACTTGCAAGATGACTTGAAGAACGCTAAGCAGGAGGTGAAGGCACTAATGGCCATGGCCATGACCAAAAGAAATATGCACTGGGTAGGCGGAGCTAAAGAGCTGTGTGCAAACTACTGAAGATCTATAAAAAAGGATCACAAAAGCCTACCAGCATTGCTCCATGGCTGAGCAAGGTAGGAGGATAGCAGAAGAGTAGCTGAACCGTTGAGATAAAGAGAATACCTAAATGATGGAAGTGTGAAATGAGTAGCAACAAGTGGTAATAATGTTGTCTTAGGAGATGGAGAGGGGTGACTGGCCAAAGACCAAGCCACTTTTAACCCAGATATCAAGCCAACTCCTAGGAGTTGTTGCACTGAATAGGTGATATTGATAACTAATTTCTATGATTTGTACTAGCCTTCCTCAATAGTTACGACACTCGTTTGTAGTAGTCCAACTAATTTAATATCGAAAACTCAAAAAGTTTTCTTAATCTTGCTCTTCATCTCTATTTCTATACTAGACGCTTAAATACTAACCCTAGGATTTTAATCCCTTCGCGAATTAACTTCAAAGTATAAACCCTATAGTTCTTTCTCATTCCTTTTATTATCAAATCAACTAACATCCCTCATTCCCATAAACTCTAATTTTATTTTAAAAAAAATCTTTTTCTAATGTTGATATAACTTAATACCTCGTCAACACTTTTAATTTGCATAAAGTTAGACACATCATCTTTTATATTAATAATGTTCAAACAAACAGATAACATCAAATTAATTTTATTTTTCTCTAACCCTAAGAACTTTTCATAAAACATCCAAAACTATATTCTTAGGTTTTCTATAGAAGATCCTAATTTTTGGTTGAATTAAAAACATGATTTTTATCAAAAAATAACGTAATGTTCATCCAAAATAACTATTTTTGATTTTTAAGATATAGTAATCAGTTTCCAAAAATTCTAGAAAAAAGTAAAAATACTTCAAAAAATACATAATTTATCAAAAAATATCACATCTCATAATTGTTTAACCAAATATTTCATAAAAATTTATCTATATCATTTTTAAGCCATTTAAAATATTTTTAAAAGTTTTTTGCTTTTTAAAATAAAATAAAACCTACATAAATTCTAAAAACTATCCAGAGTTGAAATTGAGATTTAGAGGTATTTTATAAAAATTCCAAACTAAAAAAATATTTATGTAAAATTATTTTTTTAATGTTAAACAAGTTAAGGCACTTACGTAAAGTACGAGATTTGTAATTGCGTCTTTGGGAGCCGTGTCCTTTGTAGTCCAGCAAAGGGAGTCTATCCAATCGTTCCCAATGGTGAGCTCATCATTTTCCCTCTCCCAAGAGATCAATTGCTCAATTGCATTGTTGCCATGGAAAAGCCACTTTTAACTCTTTTAAGACTTAATCTTGATTAAGTCCAAACATACGAGCTTAGCTTCCATGGTTTTACGTTGATGACTAAGAGAGAAGAGAAGAGAAAGGCTCCAAAATGGAGGTAGAAGGAGAAGACATGGTAATGGCTATGGAATAGGCATGGGCTTCAATTCTCTCTTCTTGCTCTCTCCAACTTCAATTGTTTCTTCAAATCCTCTTGCTTGGATGGCTTGAATTGATGGCACTTCCTTCAGGATGATAGTGTCCCCTTCTTGATGATGGCGCCCTTCTCTCCCTCTAGTTTGTTCTCTCTCCCTCTTTATAGGATGGTACCCCCTCCTCTCTTTCTCATGACTCTTCAACTTCCACTAACTCCTTCCCTTCCTCTTCTCCAATTGGCTTTTGGACTTCCTCTCCCTTTCCTCTTCCTCTTCCAGTTAGTCTTTTCCCATTCTCCCTCTCTTCATCTCCCACTATGATGTGCCCCGTAGGATGAGGGCGCCCTCTCCTTGGTCATAACCTCTTCAAATCCACATGCAACATTTTTTCTTTTAGTTATGGTTTTTTTAAAACTCATTTCCTAACCTTTAGAGCCATAACACATAGAAGAACACCCCCCCTTCTCTTTCAACTAGCATCCTCTCTTACATAATATTTTTTTGTTAAGCTAAAATGTTAGCGACTTTTCCACCTTCATTATACAACTACGCTCTCTTGCATTTTTGCCTATGAGGTTGCCATTATCAAAATGTTTCCCCTCCTTTTCTCATATTAACTCAAATACGCATGGTTCCACTAATAAAAAATATTCCCTTCTGATTAGATAAAACTATTAAATTCTATTTGGTATTTTCCTAAGTCCACCCTCTAGCACAAAAATACTTTGAACTAGGATTTTCCACTTGTCAGACTACAGAGACACGTCCTCCAAAGACGAAATTACGATCGCATCTGCATTAAATTAATGTGAAAATTTGGTAACAATTTGTCAATTGTATAGAATATTGCTAAAAAGTTTTGCAATGCTAGGCATTGTTTCTAGGTGTTGTCAAGGGGTAAGGAAAATCTAGAAGAGAAGGCATAGCAATGGGAGAGGCGCAACTTTGAAAGAGTGCAAGGATTGACAGAGCGCCTCGCAATATCAGAGTGTGAGAGGGTGGTCACAGAATCCAGAGCTGAGGCAACTGAAGCGTGCTCCAACACGCAGAGGCAAGTATTTTTGAGCACAGTGCTTCATGTCACACAGGTTGAAGCTGAGGATTCGGTAGAGAGAATGAAGAGGAAGTTGGAATTGACAACCAGAGCTTTAAGCTATGTCCTGCAAGAGCACACACTCCCAACTAGCACGAGCATAACCAAGAAGCAACAATGTAGCTACTTGCGACAAGCCGGCCTCTCCACCGATGAGCTCAAGGAACTTAGATTCGAGGAACAACAACAGCCCCATCCACCCCCAATCCAACTCACTATGGAACAAGATACCGAGGGGAAGGTCCAAAATTTGAGTAAGAATTATTCGGAGAAGAATCGCAAATCAAACATCCCAGTCCACACCCTTACCCGATCTACCCCTAGAAGAGCCTAAGGGTGCCCAGGTTTTTGAGTGTGTTATTGCTGAGAGAAGAAGAAGATGGGAACTTGTGGAGCAAGCCGGAGCAAAGGGTGCAAGCACGGCCACAACAACTTCTTAATGAGCCTTTGCCACTATGCGAGGATTAGCATCCTATTGACATCAGGAGATCAATTCCCGACCCTTTGAGTTCTCCTTCTTCTATCCATGAGCTTCGGACTCAGTCATCTTACCCCTAGAGGTAGTGGAAGGAATCATTTGTTTGGGCAATAATCTAGCAAACCGATGGGTCGAGGAGCAGAGCTTTATAATCACACAATGGAGACGGGAGCCCATAGACTACTAGCAAGACAAGGTCTATCAAGTTCCCAAAACCATCCAAGGCTACCAGGCACAACCAAAGTTGCGGAGGAGGATTTGGGACACCAATTTTGATGTATGGAGGCCTTCTGCTGCATGCTACAGGAAGAACATAATGATCTTCTCTACATGCTCTACCCTCCCAGACACGGAATGGATTATGATAGGGGATGTGTGGTAGGGACCGCTTTCCAAAGATCTACAATATCAATGCAACAAGTCCCAAGGAATGCATGACCTTTAGAGTCTAAAGAAGCCCACCTTCTTCCACCCTTTTTTGACATTAACCTAGGAATAGATAGTTGCGCTATGGCTAGGCTCATGATGAGGATAATCTTGCTTCCCTCGTTCTGTATGAGGATCCTTGAAGACATGAACGATAGCCACTTTACGAGGTGCAATCATTCTTTCTTGTAGGCCACACCTCTCAATGCAAAGATTAACATCAAGAAATACCTGTAGAGCTATGCCTTTTTAACTAAATTCCTAAAACCACCTCGCCACTTGTCCAAGGAAGATCAAGGTAGAGCCTGAGAGCACCCCTTGCATCCAAATGTTTGCTATGGTCATCTACATTTTTAAAAAAACACCTTGTGCACCACAATCACTACACCTAGGGTTTCCATACCTAGCCCCATCCCCCATGACACATGCTTAGGGTACATTAAGGGCAAGACATACCTAGCAAGGTAATTCTTGCCAATGGTTGGACCTGTCATCCTAAGCCCCCTGCACTGCACGTCCCTTGTGCACAAACTGGGTCCTCAAGTATGGGACACACTGAAGCTTTCCCATGGTTGACCCATCTCCGAGTCCTACAAGCACTAGCACCATGCAAGCCACGATGAGGGTGACACACCCCCAAGTAGTGCACCGTCTTTTCTTTCTAGATACAAACCGAGGACTGGATCACCGGCCCCACAAACCCCATCATCCATGCAATGCGCTCCCCATCTTACGTGTCATGCCACCTTACAGCCATGCCCAACCAAAGGACCAATGTGATAGCTCTAGTCAATAAGTGAATGAAGCTACTCATTTGGAATAGCGCAACAAAGGGAAACCGCAGAAGGCCAAGTGATGGATCCATCCAACCCAATATTCAATTTCAAAGACGGACCCACCCATTAGCCTCTCTTAACACCAAGAATCATATCCAACGCAAGGGCCTTTCAATTCCATAAATCCCTCCAACACACCTCCCAAGACGGCTTGTATACAAAGTCAAAAAGCCACTAGGCTACCCCAGCAACACCCTTCAACTCACCACCAAACAATTGCCATGGGTTTTGCACACAACTAGGAGGGGGGTAATGTTAACCCTTAGACGAACAAGGTGGAAAAGTGGAAAATCCAAAAAATCTAAAGCAAAAGACAAGGCCAAGGAAAAAGTAGAATGGAAAATGAAGGTGCATCAATAAAAAATGCAAGTCAATACTTTTGTAAAAGAGCGCAAGGCACATCATGATTTACTTTAAGAGCGTCGTGCTCTCACCCGTGCAAATTTGTAAAGGTATAATGGCAGTAGGAAAGAATCTAGGAAGATAGGAGAACAATGGAAAAAGGGGGCCTAGGCTATGCCCAACCATGTAAAAAGAGGATGACTGCCCAAGGGAAAGAGGGCTTTGTATATAAAGTTCAAAAAGGGAATGAGAGCTCATTCTTTGGTGTGTGGCAAAGTGGACTCTTCATCTTCTCTTCTTCTATTGCCTTCTCTTTCTTGCTTGTGAGTGCTTGAGGGAGGAAGTGTAAGTGAGTGAGTGAGTGAGTGAGGGAGTGAGTGAGTAAGTTTGTGAGGGCGAGGGATCTTGAAGGTGAAGCCCTCCTCCATCTCCTCTATTTTTCTTCTCTTCTCTTCTCTCGTCTCACACGTGGCTATGGAGGATGGAGCTTGGAGGTGGAGGTTTGAGGATGCTTGAGCTTCCATCACGAATCGTGGGACTATCCGAGTGCTTGAGAGAGGAAGCAACTCACAGGGCATTAAGGTAAGCTCACTACACTCGTAGAGATGGATAGCGTGTCATTACGTGAGAGGTAGCCATTAGTTCTCGCTTAAAATGCTTGAACAATAAGGGGTCCATGGGTCTTGGCGGTTGAGCTTGTGCTCGCCTCTACACATCTCTTGCAATGATTCTTCACTTCTTGCTTCTAATTATTACATTGTCTCCTTGGCTTGTTCTAACCCTATGTTTTGCCACTTCATCAAGGCTTCCAAAGTTGTAGTTTAGTCCCTTATATTTCGTTGAAGTTCTTCTTTCTCCTTGTTGAGTTCTTCTATTCTTTGATCAAGGTCTTCCTTGTTCCTATTAGCTTCCTCCTATTTCCCTTCCAACTGGAGCATCCTATCCTTCACTTGTATAGTTTCTTCTCTATCTTGTTGCAACTAGCTGATCTAGTCTTCTTATTGATTCACCATCTCTACTAGTTGAGTCATGGTGGCCATGCCCTCCTTGTGTTGTGCTTTCCATTTTTCCTTGATCTTCTTCTCTTGTGTGTACTCCTATAATACTTCTTTGTACTTTCTATTGTCTACTCCTCTCTTTGCTAGTAGTAAAGCTATCTCCATCATTAGGGTCTAGACATCCCTTGTGTACTACCATTGTAGGGTGACATAGGTAAATCATCAAAGTCCTATCTAGCTCCTTGTGTGATGAGTGGCATGTGAGATTATGTTTCTTTTACCCTTGGGATCTTCTCATCCCTCCTCTCTGATTCTACTTCCTCTCTGGCTAGTCTCTTTGATCTAATGACTGCTAGTTCTTTTTATCTACTTCTAGAGACCAACAAATACATTGCTTCCAGCCACTTTGGAGATGTGTCCGAGATGATCATCTCACATGTGTCCGAGATGCTGGCCCTTCTTCTATGATTGACTTTGGAGAGTCTCTGTGCTCTCAGCTGTCTCCTATGTGCCACGTTGATGCTATGTGCTACTCTGATGCTTATACATTACAACATTGGACTCATGAGTTGTGCTTGCTTCATGAGAAGAATTCTTGGATTGCTCTGCTATATAGATCAGCTGTCTGCAGGATCACTAGTCTCCTAGATGTCATGGTCTCGGGGATGCTTGATGACAAAACAAACAGTCATGCAAACAACTAAGCTAACAAAAATCAAACATATCTACAGTTTGATGACTAGAGGTTTTCAGTTTTCAAAAAAATGCTTGACAATGCAAAACCCAAGACTATGCGTTTTAAGGAGAAATATGCAACTTTTGGGTGTTAAAGTGCCAAATATGCATGGCTCTTTGTTTCTTGTATATGGGACAAAATCACTCAAAATGTTATCTTCTTTGCAGACTGTATCTCTTATATTGTGCATAAAGGGTGAGAACATGACATCTCACTTACTCTTATAATCATGATTCACACCCTTATATTTGCCAAGGTTGATGCCTTATTAGCACGAGTCTTCTTCCTATCACTCACCATTCTCTCTCCCATGATTACTTATTGTTGCTAGAGACAATAGGCCTACATGCATGCATCATTGAGTCTATTGAATGGTGGCTATTCATGCCATCCTTAATGATTATGATCCAACCTAAACATTGCGAGGAGTAAGGAAGACCAAAACATTATGTGAGTATAGGTTGATAGGGCGTTTTCATCCTATAGCACTTGAGCTTGCTTATCCACAACCTCTAGGTATCTATGTGATAGTAAAGATAATATCTTTGTAGTGATGTACTTCACACATGTAATGATTTTTGTACACTTTATCTATGCTTTTGGTAATATCTATGGGGGTTGAGTAGAGACCCTGCAAAGGCGTACAGAGAGAGAGAGAGAGAGAGAGCTACTATTATAAAAGGGCAGGTGCTGGCTCATCCCTTCCCATTCGTTGGCTTAGTACGCACACACACACACACACACACACACTCTCTCTCTCTCTCTCTTTCTCTCATTCTCTGTGTCTGCGTGCGCTTCCCTATATCATGGCCAGCTTCTCTCGCTTCCCTACCATTGCCAGCATTGGCGAGCTCAAGGTGGACTGGCTCGAGACTGCGTCGGTACACCACATCAAGCTCGATGTACCAGGTGACCAGCAGAGCTCCCTCTTGCACGTAGAATCAATCTCAATCTACGATCAAAGTGTGAAAATCTTCGAAGCGATTTTACGTGTGAAAATCTCATTATGAAGTACGTATGTGGCGAAGCTCATTGGCATTTTCCGTGTGATTCGACGATTGACTAGATGAATACATTGGCTGGTGGTTGGTATAATGAATGCATTGGTTATGGTTGGTAGTATTACCATTATTTGAATGGACAATCGACATGACATTGTCATAGCTTTTGAAGGGTGAATCGACATGACATTGTCAAGGAGCTAGAAGTGGTTTGAGGTGACTAAATGATGTTGATGGATCTAAAAACGGGCCAGCATTGGCTCATGCACTAGCCGGGCCTCGTCACTATGCACAAGATAACCCCTCGGCCTCGCGGCCAGGAGCGTCTATCAAAATCTCTGCCTTCCTAAACATTGCGTTTGTAATACGTTGTAGTCCAACTGATCCTAACCCAATATTACTCCTCAGAGGGAGTCCCTTTCACATAGCCAAAAGACTCGAATCACATACACATGGGGTTCCTCCTACGGCTAAATGCTGTCAACCCTCTGCGACTCTCCTACACCTTGGGGATTGGCCCCTCGATGCATCGCTCAACATATAGACATTTCGCACACAAGTCGCTCAAGGTACCAAATAAGCGTATCCAGGAATGTACCATTGTCCTTACTTGATTTCCCCTTTTGGATCCGCATCTACCTACAGCATGGGTACCTCACTGCCTCTCAACGTAGGTCATGTTCTAATAAACCAATTGCAATGCATGTCCAGGAGCTGATCACTGATACTTTAGAAAAATTACTAAAAATCCGGAGGTGTCACTTGGGCGCCCGTCGACTGCTTATGCTTAAAATCGTCCTAGATTGAGCCGCCGCCTTTGACGGTGAATATTTTTCCCTTGATATTCATAATTTTTAGCTATTTTTAAGCACTTCCCGTCACCTAAATTCCGCTCTCATTGGCGACCACGGGATAGGGCGACTCAGCCCGTCGAATCCACGAACATATCTGCACATAAACAACCAAAGAAGCATCAAACTGATACAAAACAATTATATAATAAAACTCAGCACAATGCTCCCCCTACCCCTGGACAGAACCAAGGCATGACATCCACAAGGAGTAGGCCTAGCATCATCTAATAGAAGATCCAAAGTGAGTCACTAACCAGCTGCTCCAACACAGCCAAACTAAAAAAAACCCTATCAAAGAGATTGCCCTAAGGGGTAGCCTTCACTACTTACCAACTAAAGACAACACAACTAGGAGCTCCTACAAGGCGAGGACTCCTATAGCCTGATCAAAGAGTATTTTCTTTCAATACATTTCTTCTTTTAGGGTTTGTATTAGATGAACATACTTGGGCATGTAAAAAGGAGGGAGCTGAGCGTAGTGACCCAAGGAGAACAGGGTATCGGTCTCAGGACCTGCCTCGGCACCCAAGAACCTACCAAGCCCTAGCAAGGCGACACTGAATCCTTTTCTAACGCTCACTTTTATTTTCGCTCCAACCTTCCTTGTTTTGTCATCATTTTTTCTTCAGCAATAAGCCACCCCTAGGAAGACAAGGTATGGGCCCCAAGTCTGATTCGTCCCCAAGAACCTACCAGGCCTCTGCAAGGCGATGATCAACTGCTTGTATATTTTTATTTTTTCTCTTTTTCGTGGGATAGGGGTTAGAACCCCTTTTCACACACCTTCGTATTGATATTCATCTTTTAGGATGTACAGAGTTTCTTGGCATTATTATGATTATCTTATGGCAGGCTTCTCTAACTGCCTCACTACTAACAAGAACTCCTAGCACGGCTGCCTAGCAGGTTAGCAGAACAGGGCCACTAGGACGTCCTTCTAAAACAGGTCTTTCGAGGCCTGACAATGTCTTTACAGGAGGCAATGACTACTCCGATCTCCCTCAAACATACTTAGCCTAAACCTGGGACTTCATGCCTTGGTTACCGGTCCCCAACAAAAATGTATCCCCTTGATAAGCACAAATACACATATAACAGGAAAGAAAGGTACTCGTAAAGGAGAGATATCACCTGGAGTGGCCACAAGAAGCTTCCATCGCAGCAAAGGCTCCTCCAGGCTCCACCAAATTCCACGAACCACGAAACTTGTCCAGCACAACACGTAAAACAAAAAACCCGATTAACCGCACCCGCACTAGATAGGGAAATGGCCCTCTTGGCCTAATGAAATCAGACATGACTTTGCTACAAAACTGAATCGGCCCTCTTGGCCTAATGAAATAAAACAATACTATGCAGAACATCCACCTGGAAACAACCATGATAGACATCAAAGCATACCATTCCCAGGGGAACAAAGGCTCGTAGCCCTAAACTAGGTGCATTAAATTATGACCTATCCCTCCTGCGTATATCGCAAGAGGTGTTCGCATCACATGACGTCTAATCAGCCTATGGGTCCCAGATAATAAAGGCAGATGAGTCTCGCTTACCCTCTGCATCACCCAAATCAACCATCGTCTACCAAAGAGGGCATGTTCAGAAAGCATACCCCACAAATGACCAGGTCCTGTCTCACCATCAATAGATATATCGGGACAAGGGCCACAATTAAAGAAGAGGTCTTCTTCATACGCAAAATTAGCCAAAGAATCGGCAAACTGATTCCAATTCCGTGGAATCAGCTGAAAAGACACTCTATCGAATTCGTCTAGTAGGGCTATGGCAGTATGATGGTACATACAAAGGATGGGGTTTCGTACCATGTATGTCCCATTGAGTTGATTTAAAACAAACTGAGAGTCCCCTCTCACCAATAACTGGCGGATACCACCCTTCTTTGCAATATTCAAACCCATAATCAGGGCTTTGTATTCTGCCATATTATTGGTAAAATTCACCCCGAGATAAACGGCTAACTTCATGACAATGCGTCGTCGGGGGTCTAGGATGACAACTCCTACACTTCCTTTTTTGGATGCACCCCTAGACGCCCCATCAAAGTACAAGGTGTACGTCCATAAATGGTTTACATATCCTGCCATCCTAAACTCTACTCGTAATTATGGTAATCGAAATTCAGCATATTCAACGGGTGGACCGTAGGCTCCATCCCTCCATCATCATTGAATTCAACAGGGATGCTCGTCAAAATTTGTAGGCAGTGATGGCAGAAGACCTTGATCTCCCAAATAAATCTCCCGCCTTCTTGCTCAATCACCTTGTATCCTTTGCTCCACCAAATGAGCTTTCCCTGATGATACCTTTGTTCCAAATATGGGTGTTCTAAATAAGGGATCAGACGACCCATCAACCTCTATCACGATTTCCTTGCAGATGTTTGATCGATCTCACCTAGACCTGCAAGGCAGTCATAGTATCAGTGCAATTAGAAATAATAGGGTTTAATCTTATTAAGATTAACCTTATTTTTAAATTCTATCCCCTCAAGGTCAGCTAACAAGATTGTGGATTTATTCTTTCCTATCCTAACGATCCTATAGGGCCCATCCCATTTGGGCTCTAGCTTGCCTTGAAATAATTCACGGCGTGCATCATAATACAGAACAAGCTGTCCTTTCTTGAAGGTGTATTTCTTGGCTTTGAGGTCATGTAGCTGCTTCATTCGGTGCTTCGCCACTTCTTGGTGCAATAAGCTCTGCAACTTAAGCTCATCTAAATGTGCCAGTGTCGTCAAGTGCTCAAAAAGTGCGTTTTCATCGCTCAAAGAATGATTGATGGCAAACCGAATAGTCGGCAGGTCAATCTCTAAAGGCAAGACACACTCCTCCCCATATACTAACTTGAACGGGGTATGGCCAGTGGCTCGTTTGAAGGTCGTATTATAGGCCCACACTGCCACGTATAACTTTTTATCCCAATCTCGTTTCTTTTCCGACACAATTTTGGACAGGATGCCCACAAGCTGCTTGTTGGTGCTTTCAACTTGCCCATTGGCTTACGGATTATATGGAGTTGTCTTGTTATGCTTGATTTGCCACAGCTCTGTTAAACCTTTAATCACCTTATTTAGGAAATGGGTTCCGCGGTCCGACACTAATTCTTTCAGCGGACCAAACCAGCATATTATCTACTCTAAAAGGAAACTAGCAGTTTCTTTAGCATCATCTTTCCTTGTTGCACGTGCTTCTGACCACTTCGTGAAGTAGTCAGTTGCGACAATGATGTACCTCTTTTGCGTAGTCGACGATGGAGTAATAGGACCCACAAAGTCTATTCCCCACTTCTCAAATGGAAGTATCGCCATAATAGGGGTGAGTGGTCGTTTCCTATTCTCTCGACTATCATGTCGTTGGCAAATATCCCATCTCTTAACATATGCAAACGCATCCTGGAAGATGGCAGGCCACCAATAACCTGCTCTTAAAGCCTTTTGTGCTATAAGCTGTCCAGCAAAATGGCCACCGCAAGCAGAATCATGGCACTCTTCCAAAATGAATGGCACCTCGTCAGGCATCACACATCGGCGATAGATGTCATCAACCCCTTGCCGATATAATGTACATGCGATCAAAGCAAACTTTAATGCTTGCTGCTTAATTTTCCTTTTCTCAGCCTTAGATAATTCGGATCTCGCCTCTCCTGTCGATAAATAATGTGTTATTCACCATACCAGGAGGGAATGGATGCCGTATCTATTTTAAATAACAACTCCATGTCACTACCTTCAGCCACAGATTCTTTCGGCTCCCCAAAGTCCACAAGACATTCCACGATGCCTTGCAACCTTGGTGGCTTACTCTTGATTTCATAATCAAATTCCTACAAAGTGATCAACCACTTTGCTAAACGATCAGGCGGCTGTAGCTTATTCATCAATAATCAAAGTCCCTCCGCCTTCGTATAAAGCACGACTTTCTCATAGAGAATATAATGCCTGAATTTATTGGTCCCAAAGACCATCGCTAGACACAATTTCTCCATGTAAGTATAATTGATTTCGGATACCCCCAGCTTTCGACTAGCAAAAGCAATTGGGTGGTACCACTTCTCTTCCCAAATTTGGGCTAAACAGCAACTGATACTATACATGGTGGCTGCTGAAAATATATAAAATACCTCACCTCTTTTAGGTGCTTTTAAAACGGGCGCTCTTGCTAGCTCTTGTTTCACATCCTCCAATGCTACCTTACAAGAGTCACCCCATACAAACGAACAACTAAAGGACAATAAATTTGTAAGCGGCAACGTTCTTTCTGCTAAGGCGTTGATGAATCTACGGTAGTAACCAACTGAAGAAAGAAAGCTATGAACCTCTTTCGGAGTGCATGGTGGACCCATGGCCACTATAACTTTAACCTTCTCGAGGTCTGTCGCAATTCCTACCGAACTGACCACATGACCCAGCAATAGCCCATAAGGTACTCCAAAAACACACTTCCGTGGATTTAGGGCGATGCAAAATTGTCTACAGCGCTCAAAGCATTTTCTTAGAATGATCAACTGCCTTTCTCTCACGGTGGCAGCCCCTAAGTCATCAATAAACACCTTCAACTCTTTGGGGGATATGTCACCGAATGTCTTATCTGCTGTTCGTTGCCACGAACCAGGCGCATTGCATAAACCAAAGGCCATCACATGGTACGCAAAAGT
This sequence comes from Lygodium microphyllum, assembly GCF_053477565.2. Lineage (NCBI taxonomy): Eukaryota > Viridiplantae > Streptophyta > Polypodiopsida > Schizaeales > Lygodiaceae > Lygodium > Lygodium microphyllum. The sequence goes on from NC_141147.1 coordinate 118,238,930, forward strand.
ACCAAATACAGTGATGAAAGTTGTTTTCAACTTGTCCTCTTCTGCAATTGCCATTTGGTTGTATCCTGCAAAGCAATCCATAAACAAATATATCTCCCTACCCGCTAATTGATCCAAAATCTGGTCAATAAATGGCAACGGGTAGTAGTCCTTAACTGTCTGCTTATTCAACTCCCTAAAGTCTACACATAATCGGATTTGATTATTCTTTTTCTTTCTAATCACAACCGGCGAACACCATTCCGTGTGTTGCACAAGAAAAATCAAACCCGCTTTTCGCAGCTTCTGTAACTCTTCAAACAGGCCGTCCCTCAGTTTGAAAGGCATACGCCTTATTTTCTGCCGTACGAGACGACTGCCCTCTTTCAACGGAATTGTATGAATAGCAAGACTAGGAGGGATGCCTCTCAACTCATCATAACTCCAGGCAAAGATATCACGGAATTCTTGGATCAAGGCCACATAGTCCTCCCTTTCTGCTGAGTTGAGCATAGAACCTAATTTGATTGGCCGCAAATCATCAGGAGTACCAAGGTCTAGCTCGATAACATCTACATCTCTTATACGATCTTGGCCCTCTATCGGCTCATTCAAAGTGATCTGATAGATGTCTTCCGTGGTTGATCCCTCTTTGGACTCATCACTCGATGATGTCTCACTGGCAGATAAATCTTCTAATGTCTCCAATTCTGTAGAAGATAGAGGAGCTCTCTCGCTCTATGGGGACTCAGGATAAGCATCAACCACCACACGCTGGGCACCTCTGCCGAATATTAGTCGACCGGCGGGTATATCCACTTTGCAGTCCGCTTGCAAGATCCAAGGTCATCCGAGTAATACTTGGTAACTTGGACGGCCTGCAAAACGAATCACCCTAAAGTCCAACAGGCATTCTACATTGGCAACAGTAACATGGACCTTAGTAATGCAGCCTTCCGGCTGTCTCAAACTATCATCTGCCATTCTGAGAATTGTGGAGGTATCTTTCTGGATTGCAAGACCCAACCGTTTCATCATTTCGGAACTCATAATGTTAACAGATGATCCCGTGTCGACAATGGCATAGTCTACTAATATCCCATCGACATAGGCTGCAACCCTTGGGCAATGCTTCTCAGCATGCTCGAACCAGTCATCACCAACTCGCGCAATACCCAAAGGTTCTACGATATACCCGGTACGTAAAATATTTCTAAATTCCTTGTGTACTCCTGGGGAAAGCTTAATAAGCTGTAAAAGATTCACATCTGGCTTGACTTCGCAAAGAGAGCTCGCCAAATCGAATTCATGATAGTTCGATAGAGCTCGCTTTTCACGCCAAACCATCCGCTCTTTAGGTCACTGAACTGGCTTTATTGCCTCTTTCTTAACTTTCACCTTCTTCTTTGGTGGTTCCTTATCAGCTTTACTTTCTACGGGCTTCAAAGGTCCCCCTTCCATGGCAGGATCCAAAACTTGCGTCCCTTTGTCACCTTGTTTGGGGTTTCCATCGACAGGCTTATCCTTGTCGGCCTCTCAACCCTTTTGACCTCTTGTTAGGACAGCTCGCAGATTAGAGGTTTCAGCATCATTAACGCGTACAGCCTCAATCAAACTAACCCCACTACCATTAGATAGCTCCTCCACTATAGTCTTTGGTCGTTGAAGTATTTGTTTAGGCCCATCTTCTCGCTAGGAATCACTTCCTTGGGCACGATGATTAATAGGCCCTGGTTGCCGACTACCTCGTTGAAGGGAACTGATCTTACTCCAGCAAGTAGCTGCTAAATGGCAAGATTTTCCACAAATGTCGCACTTAACATTCGGGCAATTCTTGGATAGTGCTGCCCACCACACCATTTGCAACTAAACCTCGAAGGTGCACCCTCCTCTGGGTATCTACTTCCTATCAAATTTTGTTGTTTTTTAAGGAGGTTGACATCAACGACTATCTGTCGATACTGTTCCGTAATCATATCGGTATAATGCTTCATCATGTCATTAACCTCGCCAAGAACATTGGAAGAACTCGACTCATAGCCTTGGTCATTACCATGTCATTCCATCGGCCTAACAATTCGATTAGGCATTGGTTGTTGAACCACAGGCATGGTGTTAGAATTGACCGCCTGGCCTCCACCATTTGGAGCCATTTGACTGCCCGTAGGCATCGACATGCTAGGGGGAGCTGGTAATAAAGGGACATTCTTCATCATATTTCCTCTCCCATTAGGGTTAGCCATCACCATCCCTTGACCACCACTGCCATTGGCCATTGCCACATTATTTCCCAATACTAAACCCATGTTCGAATTGCCTCGAGAAGCATAGGCTGCTTGTAGTTGGGATTCCACCTCTTGTGCTCGTGTAATGGCAGTATCTATATCCCCCAAGGGAACACTACTCAACTGCAATTGGATATTAAAGTCCAAACCATGTAGGAAATATTGCAATTGGGCAGCTGCGGGGATAGGAATAGAGGTGTCCAACTTACGGAAAACCTCTTTTATCTTCTTCGCATAAGCACGAATATCCTCGTGTGGTTCTTGGCAGGTCACGTTGAGTACACGCAACCAATATTGTCCACCCCTTTCAGGGGCAAACTCCCTTCGAAAAGCTCCATAAAATGCATCAATGTTCAATATGGTTCCGGCTTCTAAACCATGATACCATATAGCGGCTCTTCCTTTGAGAGTCATATTGAAGAACATCATTAAATATCCTTCTTCTTGGATGCGACAATTAAACATCAGCTTTTGAAAATCCCTAATGTGGAGTTCCGCATCTTCCTCAACTAGCCCATTAAAAATGGGTAGCGGGTACCCTAGAGCCGGCAAATCCGTGGTTCCTACTGGAATTGCAATAGGCTGCGCCATGACGAGGATTGGATTTGCACTAGGAATAGGGGACAGTGGGGTTACACCTCCCGTACTTGATGTGGACTGGCTTATAGAAGGAAGGGGAGCACTAGAGCTTCCACCTTCTCCTAACTTACTGCTTGTGGCCCCAAGACCACTAGATCCACTCCCTTGTAAGGGTTCCGCGCCGCTACGCTTAGGAGAATATCTCCTAAAAATTTCAGCATGTCGCCTAGCTCTTTCGTCTCTTTCTTGCTTTTGGATTTCTGCTAGACGATGCTTATCAATAAATAACGGATCAATCTCAGTATCCTTTGGCATAAACTGCTAGTTGGTCCCTAAACAACCAGGATTCGAGATCCGCCACTTTTAAGCGGCTCCTGGTAGACGCACCACTGATGGACCTAAAAACGGGCCGGCACTGGCTCATGCACTAGCCGGGCCTCGTCACTACGCACAAGACAACCCCTCGGCCTCGCGGCCAGGAGCGTCTATCAAAATCTATGCCTTCCTAAACATTGCGTTTGTAATACGTTGTAGTCCAACTAATCCTAACCCAATATTACTCCTCAGAGGAAGTCCCTTTCACATAGCCAAAAGACTCGAATCACATACACATGGGGTTCCTCCTATGGCTAAATGCCATCAACCCTCTGCGACTCTCCTACACCTTAGGGATTGGCCCCTCGATGCGTCGCTCAACATATAGACATTTCGCACACAAGTCGCTCAAGGTACCAAATAAGCGTGTCCAGGAATGTACCATTGTCCTTACTTGATTTCCCCTTTTGGATCCGCATCTACCTACAGCATGGGTACCTCACTGCCTCTCAGCGTAGGTCATGTTCTAATAAACCAATTGCAATGCATGTCCAGGAGTTGATCACTGATACTTTTTAAAATCTTTTCATGCTCTATGCATTTGATGGATGCCTAGTGCTCAAACATTTAGCAAAATAGCATCGTGCACGAGTGCAAAAACATTCTTTTAATGGTTTCCAACTACCGATCGTGCTTCGTTGCATGGGCCTAGCACCGAGGTGATCCTCGTGCTACTAAGCTCTTAATTTTAATTATCATCCGTCCTAAAATGCTATGCATAGAAATCAGTAGCTTTCCCATCATTTCACACGGCATTTAGACATATTTCAACTTCTCTACCCTTCCCCGTTTAAATATTGCATCGTTGCATAGATTTATAGGGTATTTTGACACCATTTTATGTATAAAAAGTGGGAAAAACCACACTAGCACAAGAAAGTGGGGTTGAACTGAGGCAAATCCTCATGCTTCAGTGCCCACAAACATTCACAAACATTGCTCTTATTTATCCTTATTTTTCGGAACCCAAAATGTATTTTTCCCCTAATTTTTAGGGTTTTTCCACCCTTTTCTTGCCATTTTTCCCATTTTCTCACATTTTTAAATTACTAAAAATTAAGAAAAGATTAGGGGCTATGGCCCTTAGTTCATTTCAGCAAGAATAGAATTTCAGTAGATGTGGATTAATTTATTTTATCATTTTTAGCCCTAAAAAATCCATTTTTCCTTCATTTTTATGCTTTTTCGTGTTTCGGTTCATTGTTTTCTGCCATCCGACACATGGTTTTCCTGTGATGAAGGGATAGAAAACAACTCAAACCATGACATACTCGAAACTCAATCCATATGAACACATTTTTATCAACCAAATTTGCATAAAGAGACCATTTCCTTTGAAAAAACGATTATTACCGTGACTTGTGGGTTTTTCCATTTAATTTGACGCGGCCCATGACTGATTTCCAGCCATTAATTCTACTTGGAATCAGCAATCTACAATGATTTGGCATTGCCCTTCAATCTTGTCAAGAATCGGCATCCGTCCAACCGTCCATTTCCATTCTATCCTTCTACGCACGAACGGGGTTTAAGAGGAGAGAGGAGGAGGAGAGAGAAAGATTGAAAATGGGCTTCTTGCACAGTCCACCATATCTCACGCGAAGGGCGGTGATGGAGAGCGAAATCATGCTGTAGACCGGCTGTGCCTTCATCTCCCTGGCTTATGTGTAGCCACCATCTCTCAATTTGGGGGGGGGGGGGGGCGCGTTTTTTTTGGCGGCTGAAAAATAGCCGCCCCCCCCCCCCCCCCCCTCTACATCACGTTTTTTTGAGAGGGGGGGTGCCAAAGGTCACCCCCCTCTCTCCACACCCTTTGGAATTTCCAATTTGGCCCCCTTTTTGGGCACCCCGACCGGTTTCGGGCCAACTTCCGCATACGAGCTCCGATTGACGTGCTGTAAATTTCTGGGCGTCCCTCTCAGCATCTCGTACAAGCCTGCAGCTCCCACATCCTGTCCTGACTGACAAAAAAATTACTAAAAATCCAGAGGTGTCACTTGGGCGCCCATCGACTGCTTATGCTTAAAATCGTCCTAGATCGAGCCGCCGCCTTTGACGGTGAATATTTTTCCCTTGATATTCATAATTTTTAGCTATTTTAAAGCACTTCCCGTCACCTAAATTCTGTTCTCAGATATAAATTTCATTATGATTTGTTAAGTGATTTTACATGTGGAAGTCTCCTAATGAAGTAAGTAAATGGCAAACCTCATTGGCATTTTCCATGTGAAAACGATGTTAAATCATTGGCTAGAGCTAGAGTAGCCTACACTCAATGTTAGAAAATTTGTCAACTATGACCACCTTTAAATACTAGGCTTCTCAATGTTAGGTACATAATGTGTAAGCTATACTTTAACTATGTGACCTTCATATTAAAATAATCTGCCCAATTATAATATCTTTCAATGGTAAGAGGGTTCTTGATGTATCAATAATATCATCAAACAATACCCCACATGAAGAAGTGTTTGAAATTGTGTTGTTTTTTGTAGGTTTGACCAAGGACAACATAAGCTTACAAGTGCTCCTGGGCAATGTGCTTCAAATTATTGGTGTGCATATCAACGAGCTAGAAAGGACTACAGACTATATAATTGAGTATAGTATTGAGAGGCCTCAAGGTAGCGTTCTTCACCAATTCTAGCTACCAGACAACATTCTTTTAGACAAAATAAGAGCCCAAGATGAAGCTGGTGTTGTTACCATCATTGTACCAAAAAAGAAATCCATCATTAGGCAGATCCCCATAATAAGCAAATACCGAGAAAGTGTGATCTCTCTTTTGCATTAGCTCATAAAAAAGGCTTCATGCAAGATAGGCATCGCCTATTTACACTTTGAAAATCATAAGGCTTCATAAGTATCGACCTATCTAATAGGTCATTATGAGTGTATCCCCCCTCCAAAAGAAAAACTTTTGAGAGTTGACATGCTTTACATTATCTACTAAGAGTCTCTCTCTCTCTCTCTCTCTCTCTAATTTTTCTTCTTGAAAGAGGTTGATGTAATTGTCAAATTCCAATACTTTATGAGTAAGAGGTCTGTAATCTCGTAGATATTGAGACATTTTTCTTGTATGCTAATACACAATTATCTATAAATTGATACTAAGGCTCTCAAAGATGACAATTTTACTTGTTCTTTAAATAACTTAATTAGGTACATGCTACGATAGATAAACATGACAAAACCAATGAATGATGCATGATTTAATATGTAACTATAATACCCATAGTATACCATTGTCTCAACATGACAATTGTAGTTGCTCATAGAGGGAAGGGAGTAATTGAATGCAAGGCCAGTACTAGAAGGCTGCAATAATCTCAAGGGAGTTTAAGGAATGGAGGTGTAATCAATCCAAATCTCCCTCTTCATTCATTTATGCATAATCTTCAGCCTCTAGAGTTGATAGGACAACAACATGATATAAGCTACCTAGCCATCCTGGTAGGCATGGTTCCATGCCCTTATCACGCATTTTTACGACAATGGAATCTACATCAAACAAAATAGGAAATGTCATCTCGTGAGATAGAGCAAGCATACACAAGCTATCAAGTTAGTCACAAGAACTTCGATTTTAGGAAATGGAACAAGTGGAAAATCCCTATGGTTTTTGAGTTTACACAAGTTCAAGATTGTTTTGGACAAAGATTGCTTTCGAAGTCACAAAGATTTTCGAGTATGCAAGATTGTATATTCTTGGTTTAATGTGTGTTAGGGAGTAGTCTTAAAGTCTTTGAGAATTTTTAAGGTCATTGGATGGAAGGAAAAGCTTAAGGAAAGCTTTTAAAACATTTTGCTTGCAAAACACAAAAAAAGAAGGAAAAGCAAAGCAAAAAAAGCTAAAAGCTTAATTGCATTGTTTTGAAGGGGGATAAAATGGATCTAAAGGTGGCCTATCTAGTGGGGGTGGGGGGGGGGGGGGGAGGGTGTAATATTTCCGCTCAAAAATATTGTTGAACTTGACTCCCTACACGCTACGTAAAACCTGTGCAAGGTTATCTCCCACATCGTAATTATCGGCAGCTTAATTCGTACCCCGCACGTGCAAAAATGAGGCCTCCGCATTGAGCAATTGAGGCCAGGGGTTCAAGACCGCATAGTTGCGGAAGAACATCCCTTTTGAAGGGGCAATTGGGGTAATGATGGAATTAAAGTCAAAATTTTTATAACAACGGAAGAACTCCGCATACGAAGAGTTGAAGAAGGCTCCAACCATAGCACCAATCCTAAAAGCCCTAGACTGGACCATAACCTTCCATGTTCACATTGATATCTCAAAGTTTGTCGTGGGAGCTATGTTGTGCCAGGTTGGTGAACATAATTTAGACTATCTAGTGAGCTTTGCTAGCAGAAAACTCATGGATACTAAAATGAACTACTCCATTACAGAGAGGGAAGGGTTAGCCATGGTGTTTGTTGTAAGGAAATTTTGGCATTACCTTTTGGCTACACCTTTTATCTTCTTTGTTGACCATCAAGCCTTGCTTTATCTTGTTAACAAACCTTATGCTATGGGATGCATTGCTCGATGGTTAATTTTGCTTCTAGAGTTTTACTTCTTTGTGGTTGTGTGTAAAGGGGAGCAGCACTACATGGCTAACCATATGTCTCGCATACACACAAGAGAAGGCATTGGTGGACAGGTCATCATAGACGACTTGTTTGACATGCTTCTGTTTAACCTATCTAGCAAAAGGGACTTGTTTAGAGATAACTTGATGCTATACTAGGTAGATGACATAATCCAAGTGCTTGAGCACAGACTACCTGAAAAGCCCATTGAGAAGGCCCCAACTTAGGTGACTCATCCTTAAAATACAACCATATCAATTAATAGCAGGACAATTCTATAGGTTAGGGCAAGACAACTTGTTGCATAGATGCATGTGCAAACATGAGATGCATGACATACTTGTAGAAGAACATGGCGGAATCGTAGGAGGGTACTTCAGTGGAGACATGATGGCCCCCAAGGTCTTGCAATCTCAACTGTGGTAGCCTACTTTCTTTTGAGATGCAACACAATTTGTAAAGAACTGTGATGAGTGCCAATGAACCAAGGTACTCATTCACAAGGACAAAATGGATCTAAGCCCAATCATTGCAAGACAACCATTCGAGAAACGGGAAATTGACTTCATTGGGCTGATTAGACCTACGTCACAGTACTCATAGGCCAAGTACATCATTGTTGCTATAGGCTATCTCACAAAGTGGGTAGAAACACAAGCCATAAGGAAAATAATGCTAGAACCACTACTAAGTTCCTTTGGGAGCAGGTGATCTCACAATTCAAGTGAACCATTTATCTAGTTAGTGATCAAGGCACACACTTCATTAATGAAGTGATTGCTCACCTCCTCCTATCAACCTTTCTGATCATCTATTAAAAATCATCACCCTACTACCCTCAAGCGAATGGCCAAGCTGAGTCTACTAATAAGATCTTAGTGAGCATCCTGACCAAAGTAGTCTCTGCCTTGTGCAGCAACTAGGACAACAAACTTATGGCACGCTTATGCGTCTATCAAATAGCCTATAAAACAATGGTAGGACAGACTCCCTTCAAGTTAATCTACGGGAGTGAAGCCATTGTACTTGTAGAATTCTTTATTCTGAGCCTGAGAGTAGACATCCAAGATAGATGGGATGAAAAGGAGGCATGGATGGAGCGCCTAATTATGCTAGAACGCTTATCAGAGACTTGGCTCCTAGCCACCCATGCCTTGATTTGCAAAAAGACATTACGCAAGAGTTGTTTTGACAAGCATGTCAAGTAGAAAGAATTTGAGCAGGGTGACTTAGTGTTGTTGTATTCAATAAAAGGCCATAAATAGAAGATGAAGTTTAGGGGATTAGGGCCTTTCTGAGTTCGCACTATCAGCCAAAACCGGCAATGTAGAGCTCGAGACCATAGATGGAGAGGGCATAGGCTTCTTCAATTGTAGCAAGATAAATAAGTACTACTCTCCCACACATCCATTACACGAGCCTCCCATGCTAGAGTCCCATGTGAAGGTCCAAGTCACCGCAATAATGGAAATCGATGAGGAGGAGGAAGAGGCAGTAGCACCTGCTTACTTGAGCATAACGGTCACTTCCCAACAAACACATACCCTCAATGCATTCATCAATGAGGGAGCTAATTTTAATATCTTAACTAATAATCATTTGACTCAAATTGGTTACCCACAACTACAACCTACCAATGCCAAACTTAGCCCATTTGGGGGCCAATCGTATGCCCTTTCAAGAAAGTGTAAAGTCATAGTCCCTATCGAGTCTGAAAACATACCCGTACTTTTTGCTTGTAAGGAATTGTTGTTAGGATGCTCATTTAAAAAGAAAACACATTGTAATGTTGACTACATGTCTTAGTGTATTCACCTTGCTATTGGCAATATATGAATAGTCACAACTTTCAGCAAGGGCAGCGCGGCTCCATTAAAGCCCGCAAGGCCACCAGTAGAAAAACCTACCACCAAGACTAATGAGAGGGGTTGAGACTTGTCACAATCCGCCAAGCCACACTGCTAGCAAACTGCTGAGATCAAAGCTAAGGCCCTTGAACCACAATTCAATCGGGTGCCTAAACCTCAAGGGCTGCTGCCTAAAAGCATACAAACACAACCTTGCAAGCCTAGGAACTTACACAACCTTGCAAGCCTAGGAACTTACACTCAAATCCTAGGAGGCAAAGAAGAAACTATAGGCACTGATGGTGAGCAGTCCCCAGAACCTTATTGCAAGAACAAGGCTATTACAGGGCCAATGCTTGGATATGGGTGCCTAAAACCAAGAGGGCCAATGTGGCACTATTTAAATGCCACCCTCAAACTTGACCACACAAAGCCCACGATAGATCACGCACTAAAGTCACAAAAGACTCAAGCTACGAAGCCCATAGAGCCCAACACCATTAAGCATGTAGAGACTAAATGGGTCTATCGAACAAAACCGTAGCTTGTTGACTCCAAATAGACCCAAAAGCCTCATAAACATCTAGCAGAACAACATCAAAATCACAAACCAGGCTTAGCTCACAAGAGGCTAAACAGCACACACAGAAGTAGCCGCAACCTGCAAACATTAGCCACCACTGAGCTGTCGAGTCCATTCAAACCCCAAACTCAAGCATCTTAAACCCTCTTATGGACAATGATTGATTCTTACCTTGGCCGCAAATGTAGCTAAAAATACAAGGGATGAATTGGGTGTTTTCCTTTGGCATTTGGATGCAACATTTATAACACTTGCTAAAAACTATGACCAATCAGACCTATGTTACGCATGATTCCTTGCTCATGGAAAGATTCAAAATTTAGATCACACATCATGACTCACCCCTATTTTAGATCGCATTTTGACATAAGAGAAGTTACACATTGCAAGGAAGAATAGACTTTGGTGATTTCCTAATGGATGTCCTCACCTGCATCACTCATTTAAGCATCCGACATGTCAACATGGACCACTATGCTAACATGGAGTACAACTCGAACTTCTACCCTTAGCTCATGGAAAAGTGACACACTTTGAGCATGCATTGAATAGCCTTAACCCTTCAACCTCTAATCCTAGGAAGGATTCTTCTTATTTCCAAAGGGGAGGGGGAGCGGGTAAGGTGGAAAAACATACTTTTAGAAAACTCTCATGGATTTTCATTGGACGGTGTGAATTGTGAAGAAAAATTCTCCTTCTATACTTAAACTTTTCATTTTTCTATAAGAGCACAATCACTCTCTACTCATTATCTTAAGAAAAATAATGGTGAGCTATGGTGTTATGACAAGGACCCACAATGGCAAGTTAGGAGAAGAGCAGCAAACTTCCATTCTCATTAGACGAACAAGCTAAGGACCAAGCTAAGGACAGCGTGTTAGTGGAGACAAGGGCCTTCAACAAGTTCGGGTTCAGGCATGTCCTGAACTTGGAGGATGTGGCCATGGAAGAACAGGCCATAAAACAAATAGTGAAGCAATGCAATCTACAGAAGTACTTGGATAAAGTCGAGCAAGCCATGGATTATGAAAAGTGGATGGAATTGCTTTGACAAATCTTCAACAAGAACCATAGCACCGTAACTATGCGTCAATAGAAACCCGCTAGTCGACCTAAGCACTGAGTTGGTGGAGAGAGAAATGGGCCTGCTGAACAAGGTTGAGAGACATCCCGTAAGAGATGTGTATGATATCCTGGGAATGGACAAGATTTTGGTCCACACCAATGATAGCATCAGTCTCATTGACATCCCAAATACAGAAGTGTAGCTGCAAGTGAAGATGGTCCATGCCTTGTTCTCCTTTCATAGGTACAATACACTAACAAACCGGATCAACGTATCTATGTTGGAAAGAATTGCAACCAAATCCTTGGATGAACTAAACCTGAACAGCTTTTTGCAAAAGACAATAGAAACTTTAGCAAAAGCATTGGCAACACGGGTGGAATACGTGCATGTGGAGAGTCCTCGGCCTCCAAGGCAAGGAATAAATTGTCGTGTAAGGCCTCGACCATTGGGTTTGGAGGGTTCTTGATGACCATCATCAGAGAGGGAAGCACAAGAAGATGAGGGAGTTGGCGAAACACTAGACGGGTCCCCTCTCTGCGAAGAATAAGAGCAATCAAGTGAGAGAATGGTGAGTGAAGAAGAAGAAGAGCAAGAAGCACAATCTAGCTATGGAGGGGCCAAGAAGTCAAAGAAAAAGACTCCATACGAGAAGGCCAAAGAAGAGAGCATGAAACAAGAGAAAGTAGACCTACAAAGAGCCCAAAGAGAGTCCAAAAAGCATTGAAGAAAAAAGGAAAAGGAAAGAAAAGGAGGAGTTAAAGAGGATAGAAGAGGAATCCAAAAAAGCCAAAGAGGAGAGAAAGAGAAAACCTGATGAGGAAGATGAAGAGTTGAGGAGAAAGGAAGAGGAGGATATAGCTTTAGCAACACGCATGTCCATAGAGTAGCCCTCTAGGGAAGAAGAGCTGGCTACCATGAGTCCACCCAAAGATGAAGGCCGAGGTTCTACCACCCAAGTGCTAGAAGCTTCAGCACCGCCAAGTACGGAGGGCAAGGGTAAAGGTCTATTGCACCCACTTCCAACCAACATAGTGCCGACCACCCCAACAACCACAACCACCCAAGGCTCTACACCTAAAGTCAATGCCAGCAACATCATGGCCTGGGTGCAAATTTTGGTCAATAAAAATATGGCCCACGAGGCAGGTGAAGGAGTTCCCACGATACGGATGAAGAGACCAGCACTAGCAAATAGATGATTAGTCAATGCAGGATCCTAAAAGACAGAGAATTGAAACATCCACAACCACTACCCCCACCACACTGCCATCATCCACAAACTATGGTGACTATGTTAAGGAATTTCTATCAGAGCTTGAGGATCATGATGTAGTCATCCAAATACCTAGCTTGACACTACACTCAGTGCCGAAGTCTCTACACGTTAATTCCTTTTAGGAAGGCACTCAAACACATGTAGTTTTGCCTATCCTAGCCTTAGGAGACGTAACATGGAAGGGAATCGTAGATACCACGGCACGAGTGAGTGTGTTGAGAAATACTATGCTCCAGGCTTGGGGGAACCCACCTGTCAAAACTGCTAGGTTCAAATGAACTTCATTGTCATGAAGGGAGTGGACTACAACATTCTGCTAGGATAACCTTGGATGAGGAACGCTCAAGTCATTGAAGACTAGGGCAATAATCTAACATTCCTAGGGAATCGAATGGAAGCAGTAAAGGTTGAGATCGACACTTGGAAGATGACCCGTTTCAACATGAATACCATCTCTACCATGCTCAAGGGTGATGCACCAATAAGGAAGTCTCATGGACCTTAAACCATATACAACCCTTGTCCTGAGGATGAGTGCGATTGGATGCATGTCCTAGCAACCATCGATCTCCCATTCTCAGGTGAGGAGGAGATGTAAACAAACTGCAAAAACTATGAGCGTGTTCATGAATGGAATTTGCAACAAGGAGTTGTACAAGGCTTTGGCAGGTAACTCTAGCTTGCAGCGCGCGACGTGTTGGCTAGGGTCTTCGACAAAGCAATTAGTGTAGATGACAAGCTAAGAGAGAGAAGATCTTGAAGTTCAAACCGTGACAACTCCAATTAGAGGACCACAACCTCCAGTGAGGGATTAACCCCTAGCATTTAGGATAGGGGAAGAGTATAGATCAAGGCCAAGAGCTAGCCAAGGTGAGAACAGAGTTAGCACGACTGCAAGAGTTGGTAAGGAAACCAACACAACCGCACGTCCAATGTGTCCATTGTGGTGGCAACCACCTCCCAACCGAGTGCCAGGATCCTAGATCTAGGCCTTGTGTGAACTGTGGTAGATTTGGCCACGATGGCATACAACCCGTCATACCTAGGGAACATGTTGCCAAATTTCCTCAAAAGAGGAGCCTAGTTTTATCACTTCCAACACCAAATGATGCAAAGCTCGTCATTCCTAGGATGATAGGCATATCCAAGCCACCAGGACCCTATGTGACCCATCCACCAAGTGATGCTCTAGTCCATTACGTGGAGGAGCCTAAGGAAGATGAAGCCTATGTAAACTCTTACATCTTGTACAATGAAGAGGGAAATCCAGTCCTAATGGACTATTGACCAGTACCGATGATGGTGTTAGGTAGAGGTAGGGGGAGAGGATTTGCAAGGTTGACCCAAAATCCAATCTTGTGTTGGACTTGCAGTCACCGAGGCCACATCTCATCACGTTGCCCAAAGAGAGAACAAGAGAATAAGGAAAAAGCCAACCTCAGATGTATCGAGTGTGGCATCACTCACCTCTTTGCTGATTTCCTTGGATGGAAGCCATCCCCTAGCCTGGCAAACATGTCCTTAGTACCCTTGGGGCTATTTAGAATCAAGACATTCCACAATGAGGGCATATCCATCCCGTTGCATGTCATGACCAAAGCACAGACGAAGCGAGCATGCATATCACTACCATGGCCTAGCAATTTAGATGCAGCCTCAATAGGAAAGAAGAGCCGATGAAGAAGGAAGAAAAAGACTGACGCAAAGGTCACTCTTAAGACTGAGGATGTGACAACACTAGTGATCGGCAAGGATGAAGAGGCAAAAACTACTGCTCCAAAGATGGCAAAGAAGGAGAGTGCAAAGGTAGGGGAATATCCGCATCCTAGGTGCCAACTTGAGTCAATAGCCAAAGTCAAGGAGTGGGTAGAAGAAGCCCAAGAGCACTTCAAGGATGCTAAGCCTATCTTACAGGGTGACATCGAGGATCTCTCTAGTGTAAGCATGCGAGTCTCACTTGCATGACCAAGGTTAAGAGATGCACCCATGCCACAGGCGGTGCCAACTAAGACAAGTTTAGATGCCACAAGCCATCTGATCAGTCAAGACCATTGGCCAATGAGTACAAAACTCGGAGAGAGGCAAACAACAAAAAATCTCCTCACGACATTAGTGACCACCTCGATGACCCTAAGTTTAGGAGACTTTCTCACAAACAGCACCCCACGCTATGGCACGAGTTAAAATACTTGGTAGAAGAACCGATGGAGCATGCTGCCACTAACTTGCAGGATCATGATGCAATCACGTAGATACCCAACTTGACATTGCAATTTTACCTATCCTAGCTCTAGGAGATGTAACATGGAAGGGAACCGTAGATACCGAGGCGGAAGCGAGTGTGTTGAGACATACTGTGCTCCATGCTTGGGGAAACTCACTTGTCAAAAATGCTAGGTTCAACGTCACTCTAGCTAACGGAATGAAAGTAAGGCCATTTCAAGTCTTAAAGAATTGGACAATAAAGATTGCGGGTGTCCAGTTCTCTATGAACTTCATTGTCATGAAGGGATTGGACTACGACATTTTCCTAGGATGATCCTAGATGAGGAACATTCGAGTCATTGAAGATCGGGGCAATAGTCTAATGTTCCTAGGGAATTGAATAGAAGTGGTAAAGGTTGAGATGTACACTTAGAAGACAACCCCTGTCAACCTGGATTCCATCTCTACCACGCTCAGGGGTGATGCACCAATAAGGAAGACTCACATACCTCTAACCAAATACATCCTTTTCATGAGGATTAGTGAGATTGGATGCACGTCCTAGCGACCATGGATCTGCCATTCTCAGATGAGGAGAAGATGTACAAACAGGCTACAAAAACTGCAAGTGTGTCAAAGAGGGAGGCCACAGTGCCACTCTGTATGATGGCTAGGTTCCCATGTTCCTAGCAATAGGCTAGAATTACACAACATCCTTGTGTATCTAGTAGGAAAATTGATTGGCAATCCCGTTGCTAATCTCAAAACCCTCAGAGACCTCCTCGATGATTCTGAGTGGAAATGGACTAAGGTGCATCACCTGAACTTAATGTACAATTGGGCCTTAGTCACCGACAAAGGATAGGCTAGACACGAGAGCCTAGGGATGACGAGCAGCAAGGAGGAGCCGATTCTGATGATGAGTACTAGGACTGCCACTCCGGTAGTAAGGAAACTGGGGAAGAAGTGGACACCGTAGAATACAACACTAAAGGAAGGGTGATAGAACAGCTCAGAGAAGACTCCAAGCCCCAAAAAGTGGCTACTTATAGGATTGAGAGAGGAGTCATGCGGATGGAATGAGATTGCTCCTAGCTGGAGCATGTGGAAGCAATAGATTACGAACAAGAAGGGATAACCCAACCATCGGCAACACCCTTGATTAGGACAAATGCACCCATCGAGATCCGACTACCAAGGGAAACCCTTCCTGTTGCAAGGATTGCAAGTTTAATTCTAAATTGAAGGTCAATACAGAGAGCAACCCAGAGATACCCCCACCTCCTGGTCATGAAAGTACAAGAAATATCGCCAAGGGCAAGAGCCAAAAGGTTGGCTATGGTGGACGCTGAGTCTAGGAAAAACCCAAAGTGGCAGAGGTTTCAAGCATCCACCACCACAACACTGCCAACAACGCCCTCGGCTACCAACTATGATGCCTATGTGGCTAAACTCCTAGCCTAGCTAGAGAAGGATAAGGAAGAGAAGAAAACTGCAGTTATTGAGGCCAAAAGAGAAGTTATCGTGGCCCCACGGCTAGAGATGACACATGAAGCCACTGAGCATCAGAAGGAAATTCAAAACCTGAAAGAGCAACTTAGAGCTAAAGAAAAAGAGGCTCAAGAGAACAAAGATCGCCTAAGGTAAAGACTAGAGGATGAAGCCCAAGACTTGGTGGCGGAGCAGCGGCACCACAAGTTGCTCATCCAATAATGCATTGAGCTCTAGCAATGAATGGAACAAGTGGAAGCTATGCATGTAGAAATAGGGGAGAGCCTACAAGAAGGAGACCAAGTATTAGGACAACAATGCCAAGAACACAAGGATGCCCTAGTATTCCAATGGTGGTCGGCAATGCAAGAGCAAGGAAGGCTAGAGAGAGAAATAGGATCCATTTTAGAAATGAAGGAAGAGGCCATAGACAGAGCCACAAGAAACCTACAAGACGACCTGAAGAATGCTCGGTAGGAGGTGGAGACACTAATGGCCATGGCCATGACTGAAAGAAAGCTACACCGGGCGGAGCTAGAAAGCTACATGCAAACTATTGAAGATCTATAAAAAAGGATCGCAAAAGCCTACCAGCATTGCTCCATGGTTGAGCAAGGTAGGAGGATAGCAGAAGAGCAGCTGAATCATCGAGAAAAAGAGAAGACCCAAATGATGGAAGTGTGGAATGACCAGCAAACAGGTGGTAATGACATTGTCTCAATAGATGGAGAGGAATAAGGAAAATCTAGAAGAGAAGGCACAGCAATGGGAGAGGCGCAACTTTGAAAAAGTGCAAGGATTGATAGAGGGCCTCGCAATCTCAGAGTGTGAGAGGTGGTCACAGAATCCAGAGCTGAGGCCGCTGAAGCGTACTCCAACATGCAAAGGCAAGTATTTTTTAGCACTGCGCTTCATATCACACAGGTTGAAGCTGAGGATTTGGTAGAGAGAATGAAGAGGAAGTTGGAATTGACAACCAGAGCTTTAAGCTATGTCCTGCAAGAGCACACACTCCCAACCAACATGAGCATAACCAAGAAGCAGCAATGTAGCAACTTGTGACAAGCGAGTCTCTCCACTGATGAGCTCATGGAACTTAGATTCAAGGAACAACAGCAGCCCCATCCGCCCCCAATCCAACTCACTATGGAACAAGATATCGAGGGGAAGGGCCAAACTTCGAGTAAGCATTCGAAGAAGAATTGCAAATCAAAGATCCCAGTCTACCCTTACCCGATCTACCCCAAAAGAGCCGGAGGGTGCCTAGGTTCCTAAGCGTGTTATTGTTGAGAGAAGAAGAATATGGGAAGTTGTGGAGCAATCTGAGCAAAGGGCGCAAGCACAGCCATAGCAGCTTCCTGATGAGTCTCTACCACCATGCGAGGATCAGCATCCTATCAACATCAGGAGATCAAATCCCGACCCTTTGAGTTCTCCTTCCTGTATCCATGAGCTTCGGACCAAGTCATCTTACCCCTAGAGGTAGGGGCAGGAATCATTCGTTTGGACAATACTCTAGCAAACTGATTGGTCGAGCAGCGGAGCATTATAATCACACAATGGAGGCAAGAGCCCATAGATTACTAGAAAGACAAGGTCTATTAGGTTCCCAAAACCATCCAAGGCTACGAGGCGCAACCAAAGTGACGGAGGAGGATTTGGGACACCAATTTTGATTTATGGAGGCCTTCTGCTGCACGCTACAGGAAGAAGTGAATGAGCTTGTCTACATGCCCTACCCTCACAAACACGAAGTGGATTACGATAGGGGGGTGCATGGCAGGTATGACTTTTCAAAGATCTACAATGTCAATGCAACAACTCCCAAGGAATGCATGACCTTTAGAGTAGGGGACTTGCCCCCTTCCATCAACTGCTTCCTCAAGTATTTCTCTTCCTGCCCAGACCCAGCCTTCATAACCACTTGATATTACCTTAGAATCATTAGGTTTTTGCTTTAAAAAAAGCCGATAACCGAGGAAGCCCACCTTCTTCCACCCTTTTTTGACATTAACCTAGGAATAGATAGTTGCACTATGGCTGGGCTCATGATGAGGACAACCTTGCTTCCCTCATTTTGTATGAGGATCCTTGAAGACATGAATGATAGCCACTTTACGAGGTGCAATCATCCTTTCTTTTAGACCACAACTCTCAATGCAAAGATTAACATCAAGAAATACCTGCAGAGATGTGCCTTTTTGACTAAATCCCTAAAACCACCTCGCGACTCGTCCGAGGAAGATCAGGGTAGAGCCTGAGGGTACCCCTTGCATCCAAGTGTTGGCTATAGTCATCTACATTTAGAAACAAACACCTTGCACACCACAATCACTCCACCTAGGGTTTCCATACCTAGCCCCTTCCCCCATGACACATGCTTAGGGCCCATTAAGGGCAGGACATACCTAGCAAGGTAATTCTTGCCAATGGTTGGACCTGTCACCCTAAGCCCCCTGCATTGCACCTCCCTTACTCACAAATAGGGTCCTCAAGTATGGGACACACCGAAGCTTGCCCAAGGTTGACCCATCTCCCAATCCTACAAGCACTAGCACCATGCAAGCCATGATAAGGCAGACACACCCCCAGTTAGTGCACTGTCTTTTCTTTCTAGGTAAAAACCGAGGCCCCAACCACCGGCCCCACAAACCCCATCGTCCATGAATTGCACTCCCCATCTTACGTTCCATGCCACCATGCAGCCATGCCGAACCAAAGAACCAACGCGATAGCTCTGGTCAACAAGTGAATGAAGCAGCTCATTTGGAATAGCGCAACAAAGGAAAATTCGTAGAAGGCCAAGCGATGGATCCATCCAACCCAATGTTCAATTTTAAATACAGACCTGCCCATTAGCCTCTCTTAACACCAAGAATCATATCCAATGCAAGGTCCTTTCTGTTCCATAAATCCCTCCAACACACCTCCCAAGACGGCTTGTACACAAACTCAAAAAGCCACTTGGCTACCCCAGCAACACCCTCCAAGTCACCACTAGACAAGTGCCATGGGTTTTGCATGCAATGAGGAGGGGGAACAAGGTGGAAAAGTGGAAAATCCAAAAAATCTAAAGCAAAAGACAAGGGCAAGGAAAAAGTTGATTGAAAAATGAATATGCATCAAGAAAAAGTGCAAGTCAATACTTTTATAAAAGAGCGCAAGGCGCACCATGATTTATTTTAAGAGCGTCATGCTCTCACCCGTGCAAAATTGTAAAGGTAGATGTGTTGAGATATTTGCAATCACACCTTCTTTAGTCCCTTTTTTGAGATGCAGTGAGGGCTCATGACCAGAATCCCATATGCACAGTAGGAGAAAGTACCACCACTCAATTCCTATAAAGTATTATACTTGCACTCTTTTTCTATTGCAATGATAGTACTCTTTTCTTTCCAGTAAAGTATCATGTCACTGTCAATACACAAGATTGTGTTTATGAGTCCAAGTCTCAATCTTGAAACCTAATTCACTTGTGTAACAATTTGTCCTAGTCAAGGTCAATGTCTTCATGAGTTTCTTTTTCCTCTTTCAACCTCCATAGCTTCTGCATCTGCCATGCTCTAGATCCCGCATATTTCACATGGTATCAGAGCTCAATTGAGAATGTCTCAACTCTCCTTTCACTCCTCTTAGCTCCTTTCCATCTCTTCTCAGCTCAGTTTGAGTATTGGACCCTATCTCCAACTTCATTTGCATTCCTACCTTCAATGAAGCTTCCATGGTAGCCATAGACAGCGACACCCTATCAGCTTGAAGCTTTCATATCTCTCTCCATAGGCCAAATCTCTCTGAATTTCCTTCTGGAGAAGTGTTTCTCTACTTCCAAAGCTCCTTCTTGGCACCTCAACCATTTAGATTGGGCAACTATAGCTTTAGCATTGCCTCTTTTCAGAGTTACTGCCATAACTGTGTCTATGGACAACACCTACCTACCTCTATTGGAGCAGCCATATCTCATCAAACAGGCCATATCTCTTCGAGCTTTCTTCTCGAGAATTTTTCTTCAGGTCAAGGCGTAACTTGTTGGCACAAAAATCAAGGAGATTGATGCACACCATGCCCAGCATTTGTATTTTTCCAAATCTAGGTGCAGTTTTGAAAGCGACCACTTTGAAGGCTTAGATCTCTCAACTAGAGCATAATGAGTACAAACCCTCTTAGGGGGAGTTAGACCATTAGTGAGGGTCCTCCATCTCAAAGGGTTTGAGTAGATTCAACCTGTGGAGCATGTGGGAGCTCATTTATCAGTTGTTGCTGGTCCCTGTTTTGACAGGATAGCCATAGCCACTTACCTCTAAGCTCATTTTTTCTTCATTTTCTCTCTCTTGACACTTAAACCAAGCCAAGGCCACTCTAATATGAAGTTTTTAGCAATTATTCAACTATCAAATCAGCAAGGAGGAAAAGTTATGAAGATTTTTTGAAGATCATCAAGTCAAACGCAAGTAACAAACATCAAATTTCAAACTAGTATCTTTTAATACTTCACTGCCATTGCTTGTGCCTTTTGACACATACAAAGATCAACTCATTCCTGGTTATTCTCAATCATTTGAAGCTAATTTGCTGCTAGTATTTCAAGTCAAACATGGGCAAAGATTCTCCAAGTTTCCGTTTCAAAGGAGTCAGGTTTCATACCTGGCAGACCCGCATCAAATTGATCCTAATGAAGAAGGGCCTCTAGGCCATTACCACTGGAAAAGAAAAGAAGCCTCGTAATGTGGATCTTGCTGTCACTTGACAAAAGAATGATGATAAGGCTCAGTCCATTATTATCAAACTGGAGCTAGACGATAGCTATATCCACCATGTGGATAACTATGAGACCTCATAGGATACATGGAAGAGACTTGACACCTTGTTTGGTGCACAGTCTAAATCATCAAAGTATGGTCTCCTAATTGAGTTTTTCAGGATTGAAATGAAGTCCAACACATCACTTACCACACATCTAAATTACATGGAAGGACTTCTAACCCAACTTGCAGGAATCAACATTAAAATGGAAGAAGATGTTTGCGTCGGTGTTCTACTTAAGAGTTTGCCTCTTGAATATAATAATGTATCAACAACTTTAATCAACATGCCAAATCCTGAACTTGTTGATATCCAGGTATCACTATTAGAGGAGGAAAAGAAGCTAAAAACTAAGGAAGAACCAAGTACCTCTAGAGATGAGCATGCATTAGATGTTGGCAATAGGTACAAAGGCAAGAAGGATAAGCTCTTCTGTGACTTTTGCAAAAGGACCGGACACACCGAGAAGTTCTACCATGCCAAAAAGAGGTCCCAAAAGGCTTATCTAGTTGTAGTCAAGGAAGAAGAAGAAAATGGAGCAAAGGAAGAAGAAGAAGAAGAGCACCAGGAGAAGGACAATCCTCATCAGTCCTTCTATTCAGATAGACTTTTTTAGTTTTGTATTTCCTAGCCCTAATGCCTCAAACATAAACATGTGAACTCCTCAGTTATCCTTATACTACAGCATCTATACACTTTTTGAGGTCCTTGCTACAGCCTCAAGATTTCCATCATGTTTGTGGTACCCACACTTAGCCTTTTTTGCGACAGTCTCTAGTGTTTTTTCCATGTTTATGGTATGCCCACACTTTGCAGGTGTTGCTTTCACTAAAGCCTCTACACACTTTGTACTTTTGGTTGTGATTGAGGAGGGGTGTTGGGATATTTGCAATCACACCTACTTTAGTCCCTTTGTGAGAAGCAATGAGGGCTCAGGACCACAATCCCATATGCACAATAGGAGAAAGTACCACCACTCAATTCCTATAAAGCATTGTACTTGCACTCTTTTTCTAATTCAATGATAGTACTTTTTTCTTTTCAATAAAGTGTCATGTTACTGTCAATACACAAGATTGTGTTTATGAGTCCAAGTCTCAATCTTGGAACCTAATTCACTTGTGTAACAATTTGTCCTAGTCAGGGTCAATTTCTTCATGAGTTTCTTTTTCCTCTTTCAACCTCCATAGCTTCCGCATCTTCCATGCTCTAGATCCCACCTATTTCACAAGATGGGCGGTAGGAAAGAAGCTAGAAAGATAGGAGAACAATGGAAAAAGGAGGCCCAGGCTATGGCCAGCCATGTAAAAAGGGGATGACTGCCCAAGGGAAAGAGGGCTTTGTATATAAAGTTCAAAAAGGAAATGAGAGCTGATTCTTTGGTGTGTGGCAAAGTGGACTCTTCATCTTCTCTTCTTTTATTCCCTTCTCTTTCTTGCTTGTGAGGCTTGAGACAGGAAGTGTGAGTGAGTGAGTGAGTGAGTGAGTGAGTGAGGGAGTGAGTGAGTGAGTGAGTGTGTGAGAGTGAGGGATCTTGGAGGTGAAGCCCTCCTCCATCTCCTCTCTTCTTTTTCTCTTCTCTTCTCTTGTCTCACACGTGGCTATGGAGTATGGAGCTTGGAGGTGGAGGCTTGAGGATGCTTGAGCTTGTATAACGAATTATGAGACTATCGGAGTGCTTGAGGGAGGAAGAAACTCATAGGGCATCAAGGTAAGCTCACTACACTCGTAGAGATGGATAGCGGATCGCTAAGTGAGAGGTAGCCATTAGTCCTCGCTAGAAACGCTTGAACAATAAGGGGTCCGTGGGTCTTGGCGGTTGAGCTTGTGCTCGCCTCTACACATCTCTTGCAATGATTCTTCACTTCTTGCTTCTAATTGTTACATTGTCTTCTTGGCTTGTTCTAATCCTATGTTCTGCCACTTCATCAAGGCTTCCAAAGTGGTAGTTTGGTCCCTTATATTTCATTGAAGTTCTTCTTTCTCCTTGTTGAGTTCTTCTATTCTTTGATCAAGGTCTTCCTTATTCCTATTAGCTTCCTCCTATTGCCCTTCCAACTGGAGCATCCTATCCTTCACTTGTATAGTTTTTTCTCTATCTTGTTGCAACAACTGGAGCATCCTATCCTTCACTTGTATAGTTTCTTCTCTATCTTGTTGCAACTAGCTGATCTAGTCTTCTTATTGCTTCACCATCTCTACTAGTCGAGTCATGGTTGCCATGCCCTCCTTGTGTTGTGCTTCCCATTTTTCCTTGATCTCCTTCTCTTGTGTGTACTCCTTGTCAAGATTGTGGGAGAGAAGGAAGGAGTCTCGCTTGAAGCTTTCTTGCTTGCACAATGGGGGAAGACACACAAGGTGGAGGCTGAAAACAGTTTTCCTCTTCTTAGTTGTGTAAGCCAAAAGAACTCAAATACAAAGAAATAGAAGAACCCTAGATATGGGTCTCAAACCAAACTCAACTAACTAAGGTGGCATACTAACTGAGCCACGAACTAGAGTAGATAAGGATAGCTATCATGTAGCTATTATTCATGGGCGGTGTACCAACCGCTTCTGCAACTGACACGTCCATGACATAAATGCACAACGGTCACCCTGGCGTATCACGAGTGGAGCTCGATATCTCAACACTCCCCCTCGAGCTCAATCCCAATTCCTGCACACCAAGCAGGTCTCTGAACTTGCGCAGCTTCTCTGCGCCCAATGCCTTCGTAAATATGTCAGCTACCTGATCCTCTGTGCTGACATAAACTAGATCAATAAGACCTAGTAAAACCCTCTCTCGCACATAGTGATAATGCACCTCAATGTGCTTTGTTCTAGCATGATAGACTGGGTTATTTGCCAAGTGTATACTACTCATGTTGTCACAATAAATGACAACTGGCCCATCTGTAGACTGATGCATATCATAAAGTAGCTTATGCAACCAAGCTACCTCACATGCAGCCATTGCTGCACCCCTGTACTCAGCCTCTGTGCTCGACAAGGCAACTGTAGGCTGTTTCTTGCTGCTCCAAGTGACTGCAGCACTCCCAAAAGAGAACATATATCCACTGGTAGATCGTCTATCAGAAATGCTACCAGCCCAATCAGCATCAGTGTATCCATGCAACTGTATCTGAACCCCAGTCTCATAAAATAGTCCATACTGCAATGTGGACTTCACATACCTAAGTATGCGTCTAGCCGCATCCAAATGTGGTTTCCTTGGAGCCTGCATAAACTGACTTACCAATCCAACAGCATAGCTCAAATCTGGCCTGGTAATAGTCATATAAATCAAACTTCCTACTATGCGTCTGTACATAGTAGGGTCTTCTAGAAGCTCACCTGCATCTGTGCTCAGCTTCACATTCTGCTCCAAAGGAACTGAAATAGGCTTACAGCCTGTCATCCCATATTTGGACAGCATGTCCAATCCATACTGCCTCTGCAAGAGCTGTATCCCACTTGGTGATCTAATCACCTCAATGCCCAAGAAATAACGCAGCTCTCCCAAATCCTTCATCTCAAACTTCTGCTTCAATAGCATTTTCACATGAAGGATATCTTCATCACTGTCACCTGTCATAATCAAATCATCAACATAAATGACAAGTAGCATAATACCGTTCTCTGTTTTTCTCACATAAAGTGAGAAATCTGCCTTGGAAATCTGAAAGCCAATAGTGACAAGATACTGTCCTATCTTGTCAGACCATGCTCTAGGTGCTTGCTTCAAGCCATACAAGGCTTTCTTCAACCTGCAAACAAACTCAGGATGAACAGCATGCACATAACCTGGTGGCTGCTCCATATAGACCTCTTCTTGCAAATCACCATGCAAGAAGGCATTCTTTACATCCATCTGATGTAAAGACCATCCCTTTGATGCAGCCATAGCAATGACTGCTCTTACGGTTGCCATCCTTGCAACCGGACTGAATGTTTCTTCATAGTCAATGCCATATGTTTGTGCATACCCCTTGACTACTAATCTTGCCTTGTATCTGTTCACAGAACCATCAGCATTGTGCTTCACCTTATAAACCCACTTACAGCCAATTGCATTCTTACCTTTAGGCAAAGGTACCAATTCCCATGTAGCATTTGCTTCCAAGGCATCCATTTCTTCATCCATGGCTTTCTCCCATTTTTCTTTTCCCATGGCTTCCTCAAAAGAAGTGGGTTCTGGTTCCTGTATCACTTTAACCATATATGCATAGTGAATGGCTGTAAATCCATCATATTTCAGCCTATCCACAGGGTACCTAGCTCTCGTAGACCTGCGCAAAGTAGGTTCACTCCCAGGTGCTCTCAAAACATCCCTGGTCTTCCTTACTCCAGGTGTAACAATAGAAGGAATACCCAACTCATCATCAATGCTCTGTTCTGAGCCACTGGATTCACCATCCACATAAGAGTGACCTGCATTCACATCAAACATGGGCTGATCAACCTTCTCTTTTCCTTTTCGTGATACCTGCATACCACTATCTGCATTACTTTGAGAAGATTCTCCTGATCTCAATCTGCCTGTCCATGGCGAAGAATGTGAAC
Organism: Lygodium microphyllum; assembly: GCF_053477565.2. Classification (NCBI taxonomy): domain Eukaryota; kingdom Viridiplantae; phylum Streptophyta; class Polypodiopsida; order Schizaeales; family Lygodiaceae; genus Lygodium; species Lygodium microphyllum. The sequence continues at coordinate 118,264,548 of NC_141147.1, forward strand.
CACTGCTAGAGGATGCTCCAGGTCCACTAATATTTTGTGACTGCTGCTGTGAATTCTATGCAGCATTACCATTTTGTGCATCTACATCATCAATCACATTTACTGGTTTATACCAGCTACTCATCTCATCAAAAACAACATCTCTGCTCACTGTAAACTTACGAGTAGAAGGGTTATAGCATCTATACCCTTTTTGCTGCAGAGAGTAACCAATAAAGATGCACTTCTCAGCTTTTGGATCCAACTTGGATCTCAACTCATCTGGCACATGTACATAGGCAATGCAACCAAAAATTTTCAAATGAGAAATATCTGGTTTCCTACCAGTATACCTCTCCTCTGGAGTCATTCCATGTATTGCTGCAGTGGGAGTCCTGTTCATTATGTAGACTGCTGTAGCAACTGCTTCAGCCCAATAAAAATCTGGCAGGTCTTTTTCATTGAGCATGGCACGAGACACCTCTCCAATATGTCTGTTTTTTCTTTCTGCAATTCCATTTTGCTGTGGGGTATGACTACATGAATATTGCTGCTTTATGCCATGCTCCTGCAGGAACCTTGCAAACTCATTTGAGAGGTACTCTCCCCCTCCATCTGACCTTAGGCATTTTATTTGCAGGCCTGTTTCTTTTTCAACCATAGCTTTAAGAGTTTTGAAATGCCCAAAAACTTCACTTTTCTTTTTCATAAAATACACCCAAACTTTTCTGCTATAGTCATCAATAAAACTGATAAAATAATGACAGCCTCCAAGAGATGCAGCTTTAGTAGTCCACACATCAGAGTGGATTAATTCCAATGGCTTCTTACTCTCTTGAACATGTCTAGGAAATGGTTTCCTTGCCTGTTTTCCAAACTGACAGGCTTCACATACCTTATGCATTTCTGCAACCTTGAATTTGGGCAATCCTGCAACAATATTTTGGGCCTGCATTGATTTAAGTCGCTGTACATTAACATGACCAATGCGTTTATGCCAGATATCAATATCTGCAACTACACCGGTCCCATGTGCAAACATTGCTGCACTCAATTCAGACATGTCTACATCCAATGTAAACATTCTGCCCTTCTTCTTTCCTTTTGCTATCAAGCGACCTTTATTTTTCATATCCTCAACAAAGCATCCATGAGGATTAAATCTGACCTGCAAGCCCTGTTCAACCATTTGACCAACATAAACTAGATTCTTGGTGATATTCGGGACATGAAATACATCGGACAGGTATTTCTTTTTCCCATCCTGCATAGACAAGGGAATTTTTCCAATCTGCACAATAGGATGTGCAGTATCATCACCAGTCTCCACAAATCCTGGTTTTTCCATTTTCCTTGCATCCTCCATCCATTCTGCATGACCTGTCATGTGGTTTGATGCACCTGAGTCAACATACCATACATCATTGCTTTCTTCTGCACTTGTCACAGAATTGTTCATGTGCTGCACCATAAACAGATGCTCATTTCTGTCATCACCCTGTCTACTAGAGGAGGCATAATTTCCTTGTTGCAGTTTTCCATTCATGATGTCATTCTGCTTTTTATAGCAGTCTTTAGCCATATGACCCATTTTACCACAGTAGTAGCATTCAACATTACTGTTTGCATTTTGGCCTCTTTGCCATCCACCATGACCTCTTTGGCTCCCCCTGCCTCTAGAGTTACCACGTCCTCCTCCATAGGACTGGTTTTCTTGAGTTTGCTGCATATTCTGATTTCTGCCACGGCCTCCAAATCGGCCTCCTCTACCTCTGCCTCTACCTCTTCCAGCATTTGAGTAGAAGACAGCTTCTTTTGAAGTTCCTCCTGAAGAAGATGCACCACCATTTCTCTGCTCCTCAGAAATTAGAAGAGCAATCAACTCCTCAAAATCAGGAAATCTTTCACGGACGGAAATGGATGTTCGGAACTGTGCATAATCCTTTCCTAGACCATTCAAGGTCACGGAAACTAAATCATCATCTTCCACTGGCAACCCAATGGAAGCAAGTGCATCTGCAATCTTCTTCACCTTCATGTGGTAGTCGTTGATGCTCATACTTTCTCTTTGCACATTATGTAACTCTTGCTTGAGCTGCATTTTCCTGGCTTGCGTATTTGTGCTATACATTTTTGACAAAGTATCCCATGCCTCCTTTGGCGTACTTGCATCCTAAATATGCACAATCATAGAGTCTGAAATGCTGATAGACAGCCAGTACATAACTTTCCTCGCTCTCTCATGCCATGCTTTAAATGCCTGCATTTGCTGTTGATTGGGAACATCAGGAAGAACTGGTTCTTCTTCATTTCCTGCAACAAATTCCCAATATCCTTTTCCCATAAGGAAATTCGTCATTCTAAACTTCCATGCTTGGAAGTTGTTCTTGTCAAGCTTTTCAGTGACAATCTGTGAGAGAGAATCAGACGCCATTACAGAACACTGCAAAAAATTCTGTCACTGCAAAAAACACAGCTTCACCCTCACAAGGGCAAATCTGCAAAACTGGCGAAAGTGGTATCTGACCACACAGTCACTTCCTAGTGACGATTTTGCATAAACAGAAACCAAGGATGATTCTGTAACTCCCAATGTCTCTGCGCACAAGCATACGATGCAATTTCTACAGTAACTTTTCACCGACCTGTAGAACAGTGGCTGCACAGCATAAAACTGAGCCTTTTCCTGAGTGCGTGCAGAAAACTTCCGCCTCCAAAACAGGCCCCGAAATGGCCTCAAATAAAAAAAATAAGGTCGCCGAAAGCTAAAGCTCTATCCCGCAGCATATACTGCCCTCTTGCTTCACCGCGAAGGGCGTCTCAACCTGAGACAATGCACTCCTGCAATTTCCGGCTGTGCTACCTGCAGAGATCTGCTCCCAAAACAGAAAATGAAAGCAACACTGCTCCTCTTACCAGAACACCGCGAGCTTGGCTTGCTTTCTTGAGCTCCTTACCACGAACAAGGCTCTGATACCATGTCAAGATTGTGGGAGAGAAGGAAGGAGTCTCGCTTGAAGCTTTCTTGCTTGCACAATGGGGGAAGACACACAAGGGTGGAGGCTGAAAACAGTTTTCCTCTTCTTAGTTGTGTAAGCCAAAAGAACTCAAATACAAAGAAATAGAAGAACCCTAGATATGGGTCTCAAACCAAACTCAACTAACTAAGGTGGCATACTAACTGAGCCACGAACTAGAGTAGATAAGGATAGCTATCATGTAGCTATTATTCATGGGCGGTGTACCAACCGCTTCTGCAACTGACACGTCCATGACATAAATGCACAACGGTCACCCTGGCGTATCACGAGTGGAGCTCGATATCTCAACACTCCTATAATACCTCTTCGTACTTTCTATTGTCTACTCCTCTCTTTGCTAGTAGTAAAGCTATCTCCATCATTAGGGTCTAGACATCCCTTGTGTAGTACCATTGTAGGGTGACATAGGTAAATCATGAAAGTCCTATCCAGCTCCTTGTGTGATGAGTGGCATGTGAGATTATGTTTCGTTTACCCTTGGGATCTTCTCACCCCTCCTCTCTGATTCTACTTCCTTTCTGGCTAGTCTCTTTGATCCAATGACATCTAGTTCTTTTTATCTACTTCTAGAGACCAACAAATGCATTGCCTCTAGCCAGTGTGCTGCCAGGGCAACTTGGTTGCTCCCTTCTCCTCTACAAGGGTTAAGGGTAGGGGTGGTATGGATTTTTCTACCTATTGGCTTGGTGGTGGGAGTGGTAATGGGAGTATTGGTAATTCTCTTTGTTGGATTAGGTATTTCCCCTTGTCTTCAACCCCATGGTGTCCTCCACTTACTAAACCTCCTACTTTCTCTATAGTTTTACCTAGTCTTGCTCCAGGTTGGGGTGGGCTCAATTCTTTAAGACTCAAAATGGCCTTACTTTCATTCCGTTAGCTAGAGTGACGTTGAACCTAGCAGTTTTGACAAGCTAGTTTCCCCAAGCATGGAGCACACTATGTCTCAACACACTCATTCCCACCTCGGTATCTACGGTTCCCTTTCGTGTTACATCTCCTAGGGCTAGGATAGGCAAAATTGCGTGTGTCTTAGTGCCTTCCCAAAAGTCATTAATGTGTAGAGAGTTTGGCACCGAGTGTAATGTCAAGTTGGGTATCTACGTGACTACATCATGATCCTGCAAGTCAGTGGAGCCCCAAGACGAACATCAATGAAAAGGGAATTCTCTTGCAAGAAAATATATCTTGTAACATCAACTAGCTTGTTTATTATGTTTCATATGATCACAATAAAGAAAAGAACACTAGGCACAACAAATCTTCATGCAGCATCATGTAGATCTCCCACGGATTTGATAGAATCAGCCATGTTCTTCAATATCTTCACAAAATCCATCAATAGAACAAAGAAAGCAAAGGAATACACCATCTTTGAATGGAAATACATCACATAGTATTCATCTTCAATATCTTCATAGTCTTCTCTCTCAATCTCTCACATACAATCACTCTGTTTCAGTAGAATTGGCTATCTCTGACTCTCTCTCTCTCTCTCTCCATCAATAATACATCATATCCTCACTACAATCTCTCAAAATCACTCTCAATAATCCCTCTTAGGTCGTGGATACCCCTCCCAAGAGGTATGTCTGATATGAAGAGTCACCAGAGCCACTACAGTGTCCTTTCATAGCTCACTACTGTCACTTCACTCTAGTCTTCACTTGAGTCTTTAGCAGCTACTTCTTTCACTTCTTTCAGCTCTTTTGCACTTGTATTCACCTCTTTCCAAGGCTAGAAAACTTTTCCAAGCTACACTCTCATCCATCAGAACACATACAGAAGCATACAAAACAGTCACAGAATAGTACCAAAACAGCTACAGTACAGAACAGAACAGAATAGAAACAATACAGAACAGAGACAGAAGCTCTACAGAAGACCTACAGAAGGTTACAGAAGATCATCAAAACCACATAACTCATTCTCAAACCATTCCAAACTTTCACAAACCATTCAATAAACTTTCACAAGTTCTCAATCTTCATCAATCAATACTCCATCCCTCCTTATAGAAGACAATCAGAACAAAACAGACCAAAATAGAACAAAACAGAAGGTATACAGAATGAATCAGAACCTATCAGAACATCAAGAACCACCAATAATCATCATGAACTTCCAAAACACAATCAATATCATCCAAAACACTCTCAAACCACTTCCAAACCCATCAATCATCTCATAAAATCAACCATTCAGCTCTCAAAAACAACAAAAATCAGCCAAAAAACAAGTCATTTCAACACTCAACAGTTAGTGGCAGCATGCTCCATTGGTTCTTCTACCCAGTGTTTCAACTCATGCCATAGCGTGGGGTACTACCTATGAGCAAGTCTCCTAAACTCAGGGTCACTAGGGTGGTCACTAATGTCGTCAAGAGATTTCAGGTTGTTTGCCTCTCTCTGAGGTTTGTGCTTCTTGGCCAGTGGTCTTGACTGATTGAATGGCCTATGGCATCTAAACTTGGCCTAGGTGGCACTACATGTGGCATGGGTGCATCTCTCAACCTTGGTTGTGCAAGTGAGACTGGCATGCTTACACTAGAGAGATCCTTGATCTCACCCTGTAAGATTGGCTCACCATCCTTGAAGTGCTCCTGGGCTTCTTTCACCCACTCCTTGACTTTGGCTATAACCTCAAGTTGAAGTTTATGGCACAGATACTCCCTATCTTTGCAGTCCCCTTCTCTTCCATCTTTGGAGTGGTGGTTTTTGCCTCTACATCCGTGACCTTCTTGCCTGTCACTAGCATTGTCACACCCTGAGTCTTAAGAGTGACCTTTGCGTTAGTCTTTTTCTTCCTTCTTTGTCGGCTCTTGTTTCCTATTGAGGCTACATCTAAATTGTTAGGCCTTGGTAGTGATATGCCTACTTACTTCATCTGTGCTTTGGTTTGAAAGGGAGCGATGGATTGAAGGTTGGACTCAAGAGCTATGGCAGGAGAGCAAGATCAAGAAAGGGAGAGACTAGAAATGGGAATTCCAGTAGTCACAATGTGTGAGTGGGCCTTCCTTTATTCAAACTATCATTAAAATAATAAAGAATAAAGTGACGGTGACGGGCGCCCACCACCTGCAATGTGTAGTGGCGGTGACTATCAGTGTAGTAATACATGGGCAGCTAGGCAGAGGTGCCTTTACCCCCAACAACCTCCCACTTAAAGGCAAATCTTCCCCAATGAGGAGTGAAAATAAAAAGAAAAAAGACAGTACAACATGTACACACGTACAACAAGATGAGGAAAGACGTCATCTCATCCCACGCCCATCAACCTCCTGAGGAAGGCAAAGCGCTCTATAGAGAGGCTTTTCATTAGTAGATCTGCAGGATTCTGGTCAATTGAGATATTGATAAGATCAACAGACTTGTCCTCAACAACCCCATGTATGAAGTGATACCTCACCTCAATGTGTTTCATCTTCGCATGAAAGACTAGATTATTGGCTAACTGAATAGCACTTATAGAATCCAAATGCAGTGTAGGGATAACATCAACACCAAGGTCAGCAACTAAACGACCCAACCAAATGGCCTCCTTGCAAGCCTCAGTGGCTGCAACATACTCAACCTCTGTAGTAGAAATGGCCGTGCATTTCTGCACCTTGGACATCCAAGAAATAGCACCTCCAGCATAGGTGAATACATAGCCGGAAGTGGACTTCCTACTATCTACATGTCCTGTATAATCAGAGTTAGTGTACCCCATGACTCTTATATCCTAGCTGCCATAGCATATGCACATATCTATAGTGCCTTTCAAGTACCTCATGATACCCTTCATGGCATCCCAATGCTTCTTGCCAGGTGTAGCCATATAGTGTGCCACAATACCAACTGCAAAGGCAATATCTGGACGAGTGGCTATCATGGCATACATAAGACTATCCACTACAGATGCATAGGAAATCTTGGCCATCTTGGCCTTTTGCTCTTTTGTCTGTGGACAATCAGCCTGTGATACCTTCACATAAGAAGAAAATGGACAGCCAATAGGCTTTATGTCCTGCATGTAGAAGTGCTCAAGGACTTTATGAATGTACTCCCTCTATGACAAGTAGAGGAGTCCCTGATGCGCATACCAAGTATGTGAGTGGCCTGTCCCAGATCTTTCATCTCAAAGCTCTTCTTGAGTTGAGCCTTAAGAGCATCTAGCTCATCATGAGATTTTCCTGCTATTAGTATATCATCCACATAGAGTACCAAAATCAATAAAGAACCATCATGGGCTTTCTTCATGTAAAGACACAGATCTGTAGCACTCCGACTGTAGCTCTGTGACTGCATAAAGGCATCAAACTTATGATACCACTCCCTTGGTGCTTGTTTCAAGCCATAAAGACTTTTCTTCAATTTGCACACTAGGTGCTCCCTGCCAGGTTCTGCAAAGCCCTTAGGCTGCTCCATATAAATCTCACCATGCAAGTCCCCATGTAAGAAAGTCGTCTTGACATCCATCTGGTATTAATTCAAGTCAAGCTGAGCAACCAAAGCCAAGACTAAGCACAAGGTGGTCATCTTAACCACAAGAGAAAAGACCTCATCAAAGTCCACACCATGCTCCTGCTTAAAACCCTTTGCTACCAATCTAGCCTTGTATGCCGGCTTGGGGTGTCCAGGGGTACTTTTTAGCTTGTACACCCACTTGCATGGCAAAGCCTTCTTGCCCGTAGGTAAGAAAACCAAATTGCAAGTGTCATAATTATGTGCAGGGAGTCTATCTCACAGTGCATAGCCCTCTCCCAGGAGTGTCTATCACCTCTGCGCATAGCCTCATCATAAGTGAAAGGCTCTCTTTCATCTGTAACCAAGACATAATGCATGTAGTGGACATCTGTCTCTAGTAGACCGTCTCAAGGCAGGCTCTGTTGCCTGCCTAGAGGCCTATCCCCAATGCCCTGACCATGAGCATCTAGTGCAAATGTAGGTTGTCCAACTGGCTGTGCGGGAGCTCTCGGCTCCTCCTAAAATATGACCCTGCGGATCTCAACAACTTTCTCAGGCTACGTATGCATCTTGTCTTCATGGAAGACTACATCATGACTACGGATGATTTTCTGCACCTGCGGATCCTAGAGACGATAACCCATCTTGCTTGCATCCCCATAACCAAGGAAAATGCATTTGATACTCTTGGGATCCAGCTTACTTCTCTTGTCCCTGGGCACATGGCAAAATGCCTCACATTCGAAGACACGAAGATGGGCATAAGAGGGGGGTTTTCCTGTCCATACCTCTTCTGCAACCTAGAAATCCAAACCACTAGAAGGTGATCTATTTATGACATGCACAATTGTACTAACTGCCTCAGCCCAAAAGCTCTGTGGTAGGCCTGCATGACTAAGCATATTGCATACATGCTCCAAGATGGTTCTATTCATCCACTCAGCCAAACCATTCTAGGGGGTGTAGGGGGTGGTCAACTGACACTTAATATCCCTCTCATCTCATAACTGCTCAAAAGCACGTGAGACATACTCACCCCCATTATCTGTCCTTAGGCATTTTAGCCTATACCCAGACTGGTTCTCAACCAATGCAAGCCATCTCTGAAACATAGCCAAGACATCGGATTTCAGCTTAATGGGATAAGCCCAAACTTTCCATGAAAAATCATCTATGAACGTAACAAAATACTTTGCACCACCCATAGACTGACAAGGCATGGGCTCACCGACATCCGAATGTATAAATGCCAAGGGCTCACTCATGCGTGGCCTACCAAACTTCTTATGCCTAGCCCTAGTTTGCCTGCCATAAAGAAAATGCTCACATGAATCAAAACATGCATAATCAAGGGGCGGTAAGTACTGCAAACCAGAAAGCATTTTCATTGCCTTCAAAGACATATGGCCCAAACGGGCATGCCAAAGAGATACATTTGAGATAGAATCCACAGACAAAACATAATCAAGGGAATAAGCTGATACAATCAAGGGGTAGAGACTGCCAACCTTGGCACCTCTTGCAATCAGAAGTCTGCCATGAGTGATCTTCCATGCAGAGTCTCCAAAAGATACATGATAACCTGTGTCATCAAGCTGTCTAGCTGACATGAGACTGTGTGTCAAAGCAGGTACATGATGTACATCCTGTATAACAAAACTGTTGCCAGAAGGAAACTGCAGCCTAACATCACCAATGCCCACAATATCAAGAGAGCTGTCGTCACCCAAGTGCACAGTATCCGAAACAGTACGGTATGAATGAAATCACTCTCGGCAAGGTGTCACATGAAAGGATGCACCTAAGTCCAAGAGCCAACACTGTGCATACATAGAGTGTATCTCTATCACCTACGAAGCACTAGAAGAAGTTGCAAGGATATAATCATAATCATCAACATCCTCAGGTTGCATAACATTGATCTCTTCAATTTTAACACTGGACTTTGCAGGTACTATGCTGTGATCAGAAGACTTATCCTGCACTTTGTCTTTCCCCTTATCTTTGTGCCTTTCATTGCGCAATTCATGGCATTGTGGCCTAATATGGCCCTTTTTCCCACAATGGTGACAAGTAACATCTGCATTCCTGCCACAGGATTTGCTATGTGACTTCCCACAAGACTTGGATCGAGATTTTTGAGAATCCCATCCATGGCCACTGCCACTGCCACTGCCATGCTTTCCATATCCATCATTCCTGCCTCTAACTGTCATAGCATGCGACACATGAGAGGCATCCAAATTCTTACGATTAACCTCTTCTTGCAGAAGAACACTCTTAACATAAGATAATTTCAAGCTAGTAGTAGAGGCACATAATGCAGTGCGGAATGCATCCCATGACTCATTAAGAGTACCAAGCAAGAAAAGAGGAGTGACATCCTCTGCAAAAGTGATGTCCTGCAAAGTTGAGTTCTTGAGTATAGCATGGAACTGGCTCAAGTGAGCAGACATAGTCACATTCTCCTTCATGCGCAGATCCATAAGCTGCTTCAACCAATACATTTGACTTGCTGGACTTTTCTTGTCATAGAGATTCTTGATTTTATCCCACAACTACCATGCACTCTGTTCTTCCTCAAATACATTGTAGTAAATGTGTTTTGTGAGAGACAATACAATGGTGGACTTGCATAACTCATCAAGCTCAAGCCATTCCTCATCTGGCATAGTTGCAGGCAGATGTCCGCTTAACCTCAAAGGTTTGATCTGCAATTTCTGCACCAATACCTGCCAAATCTGGCTCTTCCAATAAGAGTAATTTGTACCATCAAGCTTAGTGATGTTGAAAATAGCATGATCAGTGGATGAACTCGCCATAATGCAGGCTGGAAGATTGTAGACAGTTCAAAACTACTTGCTGTTTACTGTAGAAAATGATAAAAAAATCACCAAAATCGAGGGAAAATGGCGAGGAAAGTGGAACCAAAGCTGCTGCCCACCAAGTACTAGTGAAAGTACATCATTTCAAAGTGTTTGAGCATGAAAAATCCATGTCAATCCATACATATATGCTTGCTGTAATAAATTTCAGATTTCAGTAAAAGAGAGCTAATAGTGCCAAAATCGGATCCCAAGGAAATCAGACATTGCCAAGACCAAAGATGGCATCATGCGGCCATAGCATACGCATATGATGGTCGATGAGCATGAATCCAACACCCAAGTATGTCATAAAAACATCTACCAGTGAGTAGGTAGACCCCCCAGTCAACGGGGCAAAGTGTTCCTGCCACTACCAAAACTTGACACAAGTAGGTGTCAGTTCACAAAGATATGGATCCAAAATTGAGACTTAGCTTATAAGCATACAGTGAACCAAGACATAAGATGTATCGTCCCAAAAGATAAGAAGCCCCAAAGTTTCAAGTGTCTGTAGACTGCTCAATAGCATGTAAGGGCTCAATGCATAAAAGTACCACCTACTCAATGTCTAATAAGCATTCAAGAATGCTCCCATTGGAACAAAAGCCATATGTACAAGCTCAAGAGCTCAAGCCAAGGCAACACATAGTGCCAATGACATAAGTCCAAGACAATACATCAATAGTGCATCCCAAACATGTAGGCGGTAGAGCATCTGTATGTAGCATCCGTAAGCATGTAAGACATCAAATACATCCCAATCCAAAATCTAACAAGCCAAGTAACATCCAAGACTACTCTAGATAATCCAAAATGAATCCAAGGTGGAGCTTCAATGAGCACTCAAGCTCAACGTATGCATAGGGTAATCAATTGTGACACGAGCATCAAGCCATAGGCAATGGGTATGCATAAACCCAAGAAGCATCACTGTCAAAGAATATACCAATGTCAATAAGTGCAGGCTGAAATAAGCTCAAGCTTCCAAAAGCATCCGGATTCAATGACAAGCTCAAAGTCGTCCCTCGATGATCAATACATCATAGCATAACCCAAGACATACATCCAGAACCAATAGGCATATGTCAAAACATGAAAGATAGCTTCAGGCCAAGAGTATTCAGCATGCATTTACTATTATAATCTGTGTATTTCCAGCCCCAAAATCAGGCTAAAATCATAGCATTACATGTAGCTTCAATCCCGCAATCAATCGGGATGCAATAGGCATCAAACCGGTTATGTAGTCATTGCCAAATAAGCATAGGTATACAAATACATGCTGTCTCAGACCTGAAATCTATTGTAGAAGATTCTTCATCTGAATTTGGCAAATTCGACATCACCATTGCATCTGGAGCATGCCGAAACCCCAACTTGGACTCTTACCTTGCCTGAATCGGGTTCTAAATGGCCAAGATATGACAAAACGAGTGATTTTTGGGCTAGATTTTGAAACATGCACAAAAAAAACGTTAGCTAACTGGGGGGTCTGCTGTTCCACATGTCAATAATGGGGCCCAAAGGGGGCACAAATGAGGGCCAAAGAAGGCCTACACCAAGCCTTAGCAAGCCTTGATAGGCTGGAAGCAAGATCTAGGTGAAGGAAGCTCCAAGAGGTGTGAGCTATGGCTGCCCACAACTTGTTTACAGCCTGTGAGACCTGAGAACCGAAGTAAACCCTGAAGAAAATGATCAAATACCTCTAATGTAATGCCTTGAATGTGCCCAACAATGTCGGGAAGGTGCTCAGGAAGCCGAAGAGTGACAAGAGCTCGAAGGAGTCGGATATGGCTGCCGGGAAGGAGACCCAATGCAAGTAGGGAGTCGATGGGATGCTGAGAATGCCACAAACCAAGCTCAAGAGTCGAAAAGCAAAGCTCTAATACCAGTTGAAAGGGAGTGATGGATCGAAAGTTGGACTCGAAAGCTATGGCGAGAGAGCAAGAGCAAGAAAGGGAGAGACTAGAAATGGGAACTCCAACAGTCACAATGTGTGACTGGGCCTTCCTTTATTCAAACTATCACTAAAAGAATAAAGAATAAAGTGAGAATGATGGGCACTCGCCAACTGTAGTGTGCAGCGCCGGTGACTGTCAGTGTAGTAATACACGGGCGGCTAGGCAGAGGCGCCTTTACCCCCAACATGGTCATGACATGCAATGGGATGGATATGCCCTCACTGTCGAATGTCTTGATTTTGAATAGCCCCAAGGGTATTGAGGGCACTTTTGCCAAGCTAGGGGAAGGCTTCTATCCAAGACAATCAGCAAAGAGGTGAGTGATGCCGCACACGACACATCTAAGGTCATCTTTTTCCTTATTCTCTTGTTGGGCAACGTGATGAGATGTGGCCCGGGTGACTGCAAGTCCAACACAAGATTGGATCTTGGGTCAGTCTTGCGAATCCTCTCCCCCTACCTCTACCTAACGCCATCACCAGTACTGGTCGATAGTCCATTAGGATTGGATTGCCCTTTTTGTCATACAAAATGTAAGGGTTTATGTAGGCTTCATCTTCGTTAGGCTCCTCCACGTAATGGACTGGAGCATCACTTGGTGGATAGGTCACATAGGATCCTAGTGGCATGGGTATGCCTATCATCCTAGGGATGACGAGCTTTGCATCATTTGGTGTTGGAAGTGCCAAAACTAGCTCCCCTTTGGAGGAAATTTGGCGGCCTATTCCCCAGGTACGACGGGTTGTACTACTTCACATAGTGGAATCTCCTAGGCACTCCTACAGTGCATGCCATCGTGGCCAAATCTACCACAGTTCATGCAAGGCCTAGATGTAGGATCCCGACACTTAGCTGGGAGGTGGTTGCCACCACAATGGACGCATTGGACATGCGGTCGTGTGGTTTTCTCACCAACTCCTGAAGTCGTGCTAACTCCATTCTCACCTTGGCTAGCTCTTGGCCTTGATCTACACTCTTCCCCCTATCCTATGTGCTTAGGATTAATCCCTCAATGGAGGTTGTGGTCCTCTGATTGGAGTTGTCACGGTTTGAACGTCGAGATCTTCTCTCTCTCAGCTTGTCATCTATCATAATTGCTTTGTCAAAGACCTTAGCCAACACATTGCATGTTGCAAGCTAGAGTTACCTACCAAAGCCTTGTACAACTCCTCACTTCAAATTCTAATTGGTCACAGTTTTTGTAGCCTATTTGTACATCTCCTCCTCACCTGAGAATGGGAGATCGATGGTTGCTAGGACGCGCATCCAATAGCACTCATCCTCAGGACAAGAGATGTATTTGGTTAAAGGTCTGTGAGACTTCCTTATTGGTGCATCACCCTTGAGCATGGTAGAGATGGCATTCAGGTTGACACAGGTCATCTTCCAAGTGTCCATCTCAACCTTTATTGCTTCCATTCGATTCCCTAGGAATGTTAGATTGTTTCCCCAGTCTTCAATGACTTGACTGTTCCTCATCCAAGGTCGTCGTAGTAGAATGTCGTAGTCCACTCCCTTCATGACAATGAAGTTCACGTTGAACCTAGCAGTTTCGACAAGTGGGTTTCCCCAAGCCTGGAGCACAGTATGTCTCAACATACTCACTCCTGCCACCGTATCTACGATTCCCTTCCATGTTATGTCTCTGAAGGCTAGGATAGGCAAACCTATGTGCGTCTTAGTGCCTTTCTAAAAGGAATTAATGTGTAGAGACTTTGGCACTAAGTGTAGTGTCAAGCTAGGTATCTACGAGACTACATCATGATCCTCAAGCTGTGATAGAAGTTCCTTAGCATAGTCGCCATAGTTCCTGGACAATGGCAGTGTGGTGGGGGTAGTGGTTGTGTATGTTTCCATTCTTTGTCTTTTAGGATCCTGCCTTGACTCAACATCTTCTTGTTAGTGGCGGTCTCTTCATCCCTATCGCGGGAACTCCTTCACCTCCCTCCTAAGCCATTTCTTTATTGACCAAAAATTGCACCCAGACCATGATGTTGATGGAATCAAATTTAGATGCAGAGCCTTGGGTGGTTGTCCTTGTTGGGGTGGTCGGTACTAGGTTGGTTGGAAGTGGGTGTAACAGACCTTTACCCTTGCCCTCCGTACTTGGCGGTGTTGAAGCTTCTAGCACTTGGGTGGTAGAACTTGGGACTTCATTTTTGGGTGGGCTCATGGCAGCCAGCTCTTCTTCCCTAGAGGGCTACTCTATGGACATGCGTGTTGCTAAAGCTATATCCTCCTCTTCCTTTCTCCTCAACTATTCATCTTCCTCATCATGTTTTCTCTTTCTCTCCTCTTCGGCTTTTTCGGATTCCTCTTCTATCCTCTTTAACTCCTCCTTTTCTTTCCTTTTCCTTTTTTTCTTTAGTGCTTTTTGGGCTCTCTTTGGGTTCTTTGTAGGTCTACTTTCTCCTGCTTCATGCTATCTTCATTGTCCTTCCTGTACGGAGTCTTATTCTTTGACTTCATGGCCCCTAAAGCTAGATTGTGCTTCCTGCTCTTCTTCTTCATCACTCACCATTCTCTCACTGGATTGCTCTTATTCCTGGCAGAGAGGGGACCTGTCTGGTGTTTCGCTAATTCCCTCATCTTCTTGTGCTTCCCCCAATGCCTATTTGATGATGGTCATCAAGACCCCTCCAAACCCAATGAATGAGGCCTTACATGACGATTTCTTCCTTGCCTTAGAGGCCGAAGACTCTCTGCATGCAAGTCTTCCATTTGTGTGGCCAATGCTTTTGCTAAAGTTTCTCTTGTCTTTTGCACAAAGCCGTTCAAGTTTAGTTCGTCCAAGGATTTGGTTGCAATGCTTTCCAACATAGATACGTTGATCCGATTCATCAGTGCATAGTACCTATGACTGGAGAACAAGGCATGGACCATCTTCACTTGTAGCTAGACTTCTAGATCTAGGATGTCAGTGAGACTAATGCTATCACTAGTGTGGACTAGAATCTTGTCCATTCCCAGCATATCATACACATATCTTTTGGGCTGTCTCTTGACCTTGTTGGGCAGGCCCAATGCTCTCTCCACCAACTCAGTGCTTAGCTTGACTAGCGGGTTTCTCTTTACGCACACTTACAGTACTATGGTTCTTGTTGAAGATTTGTTAGAGGAATTCCATCCACTTTTCATAATCCACGGCTTGCTTGACTTTATCCAAGTACTTCTGTTGATTGCATTGCTTTACTATTTATTTTATGGCCTATTCTTCCATGGCCACATCCTCAAAGTTCAGGAAATGCATGAACCTGAACTGGTTGAAGGCCCTTGTCTCCACTAACAGGCTATCCTTAGATTGGTCCTTAGCTTGTTCATCTAGTGATGTAGGTGAGGACATCCATTAGGAAATCACTAGAGTCTATTCTACCTTGCAATGTGTAACTTCCCCTATGTCAAAATGCTATCTAAGATAGGGGTGAGTCATGATGTGCGATCTAAATTTTGATTCTTTCCATGAGCAAGGAAACATGCGTACCTTTGTTGCTAAAGACTCATGTAAAAGGAGCTAGGTCTAATTGGTCATAGCTTTTAGCAAGTGTGCTAAACGTGGCATCCAAACGCCGAAGGAATACACCCAAGTCATCCCTTGTATTTTTGGCTAAGTTTGCGGCCAAGGTAAGAGTTGGTCATCGTCCATAAGAGGGTTTAAGATGCTTGAGGATGGGGTTTGAATGGATGCTCGAGGTTGTGATTCTGATGTTGTGTTGCTAGATGTTTGTGAGGCTTTAAGAGCACTAGGAGTGCTAGGTTGGGTCTATTTAGAGTCAACAAGCTATGCCTTGGGTTGATAGACTCATTTAGGCTTTGCATGCTTTATGGTGCTGGGGTCTACGGGCTTCTAGCTTGAGTCTTTTGTGGCTTTAGTGCGTGATCTGTCATGGTCTTTGTGTGATCAAGTTTGAGGGTGGCATTTAAATAGTGCCAATGGCCCTCTTGGTTTAGGGCACCTATATCCAAGCATTGGCCCTGTAATAGCCTTGCACTTGCAACAAGGTTATGGGGACTGTTCATCAGTGCCTATAATTTCTTCTTTGCCTCCTAAGTTTTGAGTGTAATTTCTTAGGCTTGCAAGGTCGTGTTTGTATGCTTCGAGGCAGCAGTCCTTGAGGTTTAGGCACCCAATTGAACTGTGGTTCAAGGGCCTTATCTTTGATCTCAGCAGTTTGCTAGCAGTGTGGCTTGGTGTATTGTGACAAGTTTCAACCCCTCTCATTAGGCTTGGTGGTAGGTTTTTCCATCGGTGGCCTTGCAGGCTTTAATGGAGGTGTGCCACCCTTGCTGAAAGTTGTGACTATTCATATATTTCCAATAGCAAGGTGGATACACTAACACTCATAGTCGACATTACAATGTGTTTGCTTTTTAAATGAGCATCCTAACAACAATTCCTTACAAGCATATTTTATATTCTGCAACACATAAAAAAGTACGGGTATGCTTTGAGACTTGATAGAGACTATGATTTTACACTTTCTTGAAAGCGCATACGATAGGCCCCCAAATGGGCTAAGTTTGGCATTGGTAGGTTGTAGTTGTGGCAAACCAATTTGATTCAAATGATTGTTAGTTAAGATATTAAAATTATCTCCCTCATTGATGAATGCAGCGAAGGTATGTGTTTGTTGGGCAATGACTATTATGCACAAGTAAGTAGGTGCTACAACCTCTTCCTTCTCCTCATCAATTTCCATTATTGTGGTGACTTGGACCTTCACAAGGGACTCTAGCATGGGAGGCTCGTGTAGTGGATGTGTGGGAGAGTAGTACTTGTTTATGGGGCTACAATTGAAGAAGCCTATGCCCTCTCCATCTAGGGTCTCAAGCTCTACATTGTCGGTTTTGTCTGATAGTGCAGACTCAAAAAGGCCCTAATCCCCTAACCTTCATCTTCTATTTATGTCTTTTTATTGGATACAACAACACTAAGTCACCCTACTCAAATTCTTGCTACTTGACGTGCTTGTCAAACCAACACTTGCATCATGTCTTTTTGCAAATCAAGGCATGGGTGGCTAGGAGCCAAGTCTCTAATAAGCGTTCTAGCTCAATTAGGCACTCTGTCCATGCCTCCTTTCCATCCCATCTCTCTTGGATGTCTACTCTCAGGCTCAGAATAAAGAACTCTACAGGTAGAATGGCTTTACTCCTGTAGGTTAACTTGAAGGGAGTTTGTCCTACTATTGTTTTATAGGCTATTTGATAGACCCATAAGGCTACCATTAGTTTGTTGTCCTAGTTGTTGCACAAGGGAGAGACTACTTTGGTCAGGATGCTCACTAAGTTCTTATTAGTAGACTCAGCTTGGCCATTCACTTGAGGGTAGTAGGGTGATGATTTTTTTATGGATGATCAAAAAGGTTGATAGGAGGAGGTGAGCAAACACTTCATTAATAAAGTACGTGCCTTGATCACTAACTAGATGAATGGTTCTGTTGAATCATGAGATCACCTGCTCCCAAAGGAACTTAGCAATGGTTCAAGCAACATTTTCCTCATGGTTCGTGCTTTTGCCCACTTTGTGAGATAGCCTTTAGCAATGATGATGTACTTGGCCTGTGAGTACTGTGCCGTAGGTCTAATCAGCCCAATGAAGTCAATTCCCCATTTCTCGAATGGTTGTCTTGCAATGATTGGGCTTAGATCCATTTTGTCCTTGTGAATGAGTACCTTGGTTCGTTGGAACTCGTCACAATGATTTACAAATCATGCTGCATCTCAAAAAAAAGTAGGCTACCACAGTTGAGATTGCAACACCTTGGGGGCCATCATGTCTTTGCTGAAGTGCCCTCCTACAATTCTGCCATGTACTTCTACAAGTACATCATGCATCTCATCTTTGCACATGGATCTATGCATATGCAGCAAGTTGTCTTGCCCTAACCTATAGATTTGTCCTGCTATTAACTGATATGGTTGTATTTTAAGCATGAGTCACCTAAGTTGGGGCCTTCTTGATGGGTTTTTTAGGTAGTCTATGCTCAAGCACTTGGATTATGTCATCTCCCAGTATAGCATCATGTTAGCTCTAAACAAGTCCCTTTTGCTAGACAAGTTAAACAGAAGCGCGTCAGACAAGTCTTCTATGATACCTTGTCCAGCGCCTTCTCTTGTGGATATGCGAGACATATGATCAGCCATGTAGTGCTGCTTCCCTTTACACACAACCACAGAGAAGTCAAACTCTAGAAGAAAAAGTAACCATCGAGCAATGTGTCCCACCGCATAAGGTTTGTTAACAAGATAAAGCAAGGCTTGATGGTCAACAAAGAAGATAAAAGGTGTAGCCAAAAGGTAATGCCAAAATTTCCTTACAGCAAACACCATGGCTAACCCTTGTCTCTCCATAGTGGAGTAGTTAATTTTAGTATCCATGAGTTTTCTCCTAGCAAAGCTCACTAGATAGTTTAAATTATGTTCACCAACCTAGCACAACATAGCTCCCACGACAAACTTTGAGGTGTCAATGTGAACGTGGAAGATTATGGTCAGTCTAGGGCTCTTAAGATTGGTGCTATGGTTAGAGAATTCTTCAACTCTTCGTATGCGCATTGGTATTCCTCGCATAGCTCAACACAAATCGTCAATAGTATTGTGTATGGCCTAGGAAGCATAGAACTTGCTTATAATCAATTGGTGGTAGAAGATTGATGATATCCCTAACATTCGAGATGTCGGTGGTAATGCAATTCTTTAACACCACATTCCCTAGGATGCGTCCATGCTTTACCCATAACTAGCACTTCAAGGGATTCAATGAGAGACGATGATACAATCTACATCTCTCAAAGATTGTTGGAATCTTGTCTAGGTGTTCCTTCCAATTAGAGTGAACACATAAATTTTCAATGAGTACTTCTAACTCTCGCCTAAGCATGTCTTTGAAAATGGCACACATGAGCCTCTAAAATGTGGTTGGTGTGTTCTTCAACCCAAATGGCATGACTATGTAGGCAAAGATGCCCCACTTGGTAGAAAATGCGGTCTTGTGCCTATCATCAGGATGTACCTCCACCTGATTGTACCCTTAGAAGACGTCCAAAAAATTGTAGGCCTCTTCACCAGCTGCTATCTTGAGCATATGCTAAGTGTGTGACAACAGATAATTGTCTCTGTTTATAGCAACATAAACCTTCTTATAATTGATGCACACTCAATCTTTCCATTCTTCTTTAGTAGGGTCACGATGGGTGAAACCTAGTCGTGTGCTCAATTTCATAAATGAATCATGCTGCCAATAGCTTATCAATTTCCTCTTTGAAAACATGAGCATGTTTGGGATTCATAGGATATAGTTCCTGCTTGACTAGCATTGCACAAGGTGTCATGGGGATGTTATGAGTCACCACGCTCGAATCTACCCCTTTTTAGCTCATCGAGGGACCAAGTGAATACATCCATATACTCTCGTAAGAGAGGAATAAGACTCACTTCTTTTTGCTTGCTCAAGTCATTGGTTATGAACGTAGGTCATGGCATTTCCCCTTCCTTAGCTAGATCGACCTCCTTAACTTCATTGGGTCCTTTTATATGCTCACTCACTTGCCCTTGTCTTTTGGCTCCTAGCAAGATCACTACCCTATTGCCTTTCTGACATCAGATGAATCATTTTGGCAGGTCTTGTGGCTTCCTCTACTCCTCAACTTGTGGATCTCTAAGATGTTTCCTTCTTTCATCCTTCAACCTTTGGCACCTTAGGTGGACTAGTAGGTCTCCCTTGGTGCATTTGGTCTTACGTGGTCAGGGTATCTTAGGATCACTCTTTGAGCTTACTTCTGACTCAGAATCAAACTCTCTACCTTCACTAGAAGAGGGAGTCTCACTTGGAGGTCGTAGCTTTGATGGTGATTTTTTTCTAAATATTGGTGTAGCACTTGGTTGGGCAAGACTCCCTCGTTCATAATCAATCGCTCCTATGTACTCCAACCAGGTGCAATTGTAGTCCATTTACATGACTTCTTTCTTGATTCTAGAGTTGTTCTTCTTCTATGATTTGGATTCTACCCATATAGGTTCAATCACATGTCCCTCAAGGTTGTACTCTATTGTGTCGATCTCTTCTTTGCTCTCATCTCATTGAAGGAACAACAGTGTTCGTACTCATCATTTGAACTATCCTCATCTGACTGCTCGTCTTGATACTGTGTTTCCTTGTCAATGGTGACTATCGTCCAATTTTACATCAAGTCTAGATCTTGCACCTTGGTCCATCACCACTTGGATTCGTCTAAGAGATCCTTAAGTGGTTTAGGATTTGCGGCTGGGTTATTGGCTAATTTGTCTGATATGTGCTTTAAGATCTTGTGGAGCTCTCATTTTTTGTTCAGGACATGGAGCATGATGGGGGTGGATCATTTATGTGAGCTTCTATCCATCATAAAAACCGGTACTAAGGGTTTGTTGTTGGGTTCACCAATCCAATCTCACTCATCCTCACGATAAGGGGTATAATTGGTCAGTGGCCCATAAGATTTTCTAATTTGAGCATTGCCCTTCAGCATAGCTGCGATGGTGTCTAGGTTGACTAGTGTAGCCTTCCAAGTATCCATGTTCACTCTTATTGCTTCCATTCAATTTCCTAGGAAGATCAGACCGTTGCCCTAGTCTTTCTATGACTCATGTGTTTCGCATTCAAGGTCGGCCTAACAAGATATTCTAGTCAACTCCTTTCATGACAATGAAGTCCATAGAGAACTGGACTCTTGTGATCTTCAATGGCCAATTTTCCAACACTCCAAATGGCTTTACTTCCATTCAATTAGCTAGTGTGACATTGAACCTAGCATTCTCAATAGGTGGGTTACCTAAAGTCCCTAGAGTAATATGTGGCTAAGCACACTGATTCTTGCCCCCGTGTCTATAATCCCTTTCCTCATGGTATCACCTAGAGCTAGGACCAACAAGTCTGTGTGTATCTCTGTGCCTTCCCAGAAAGCATTAACGTGCAATGACTTGGGTATTAGGTGCACTGTCAGGCTTGGTATTTGTGTGACCATGTCGTGGTCTTGCAAGTCAACTCTTGTTTGCTCTAGCAATCCTTCCATCCACTACTTTAGCTCCTGCCATAGCCAGATGCTACCTAAGAAAATATCCTAGGCTAAGAGTTACAGGGGTGGTCACTAACATTGTTAGAAGATTGTTGGTTGGTTTCTTCTCTCCTAATTTTGTGCTCCTTGGCCAATGGCCTTGACTAGTTTACTGGCCGTGGTGTTCAAGCTTTGTTAAGACAACACAATTTGAGGTGTAGATTCTTCTCTCGGTCATATAGGAGAGATTGGCATGGTTATGCTAGAGAGATAATCAATCTCGTCCTCCAAGATGGGCTCAACATCCTTTAGGTGTTCTTCGGTTTTTCTCACCCAATCCTTGACCTTTTCTATGGCTTCGAGTTGGCACTTTGGATTGGGGTACTCCCCTAGCTTAGCACTCCCTTTCTCAGCAGTCTTTGAAGCTCATGTTTCTGCCTTTGTGTCCATGACTTTCTTCCAATAGGTAGTGTCATTGCACTCTCAATTTTAAGTGTGATCTTTGCATTGGTTTTCTTCTTCCTTCACCTACGACTCTTCTTACCTATTGAGGCTATGTTGTCCAAGTTACTAGGCCCCAGTAGTGATATGACTGCTTGCTTTCTATGTGCTCGGGTCATAACATGCAATAGATTGGGTGTAGCCTCTCTGTCGAATGTCTCGACTCCAAACAACCCCAATGGTACTAAAGGTACGATTGCCGAACTAGAGGGTGATGTCCATCTAGAATAATTGGCAAAGAGGCGAGTGATTCCACACTCTACACATCTGAGGTCAGTCTTATCTTGATTGGCTTGCTCCCTCTCTAGGGAGTGCGAAGAGATGTGTCCTGGATGACTGCAAGTCCAACATGAAATTGGCTCTTGGGTTCTCCCTCCTAAGCCTCTGCCTCTTCCTCTTCCTCTTCCTAATGCCATCACTGACATTGGTTGATAGTCCATGAAAACTAGATTTCCCTCTTTATTGTACAAGACATAAGGATTCACATAAGGCTCCTCATCGTTTAGCTCCTCCACATAGTGGACTAGAGCTTCACTCGGTGGATGGGTTACTAAGGTCCAAGTGGCCTAGGTATACCTATGGGATTGATTTCAATCATAAAGTGTACAAAATCATTACATGTGAACATAAAGTGTACATAAAGTGTACAAAAATCATTACATGTGTGAAGTACATCACTACAAAGATATTATCTTTACTATCACATAGATACCTAGAGGTTGTGGATAAGCAAGCTCAAGTGCTATAGGATGAAAATGCCCTATCAACCTATACTCACATAATGTTTTGGTCTTTCTTACTCCTTGCAATGTTTAGGTTGGATCATAATAATTAAGGATGGCATGAAAATCCACCATTCAATAGACTCAATGATGCATGCATGTAGGCCTATTGTCTCTAGCAACAATAAGTAATCATGGGAGAGAGAATGGTGAGGGATAGGAAGAAGACTCGTGCTAATAAGGCATCAACCTTGGCAAATATAAGGGTGCAAATCATGATTATAAGAGTGAGTGAGATGTCATGTTCTCACCCTTTATGTACAACATAAGAGATACAGTCTGCAAAGAAGATACCATTTTGAATGATTTTGTTCCATGTACAAGAAACAAAGAGCCATGCTTATTTGGCACTTTAACACCCAAAAGTTGCATATTTCTCCTTAAAACGCATAGTCTTAGGTTTGGCATTGTCAAGCATTTTTTTGAAAACTGAAAACCCCTAGTCATCAAACTGTAGATATGTTTGATTTTTGTTAGCTTAGTTGTTTGCATGATTGTTTGTTTTGTCATCAAGCATCCCCGAGTCCATGACATCTAGGAGACTAGTGATCCCGCAACTGATCTATATAGCAGAGCAATCCAAGAATTCTTCTCATGAAGAAAGCACAACTCATGAATCCAAGGCTATAATGCATAAGAATCAGAGTAGCACATAGCATCAACGTGGTGCATAGGAGACATCTAAGAGCACATAGACTCTCCAAAGTCAATCATAGAAGAAGGGCCAGCATCCTAGACACATGGCAGACGGGGTCATCCCTAGGATTGAAATCAATCCCATAGGCATACCTAGGCCACTTGGACCTTAGTAACCCATCCACCGAGTGAATCTCTAATCCACTATGTGGAGGAGCCAAACGATGAGGAGCCTTATGTGAACCCTTATGTCTCGTATGATAAAGAGGGAAATCCAGTTTTCATGGACTATCAACCAATGTCGCTGATGGCATTAGGAAGAAGAAGATGAAGGGGCAGAGGCTTAGGAGGGCAAACCCAAGATCCAATTTTGTGTTGGACTTGTAGTCATCCAGGACACATCTCTTCACACTGCCCAGAGAGGGAGCAAGCCAATCGAGATAAGATTGACCTCAGATGTGTAGAGTGTGGTATCACTCACCTCTTTGCCAATTGTCCTAGACGGACATCGCCCTCTGGTTTAGTAATCATACCTTTAGTACTTGGGGTGTTTGGAGTCGAGACACTCGATGGAGAGGCCACACCCAATCTGCTGCATGTTATGACCTAAGCACATACAAAGCAAGCAGGCATATCACTACCAGGGCCTAGTAACTTGGACGATGTAGCCTCAATATGGAAGAAGAGTCATAGGTGAAGGAAGAAGAAAAATGATGCAAAGAAAACACTTAAAATTGAGAGTGTAATGACATTACCTATTGGAAGAAAGTCATGGACACAAAGGCAGAAACATGAGCTTCAAATACTGCTGAGAAAGGGAGTGCTAAGATGGGGGAGTACCCCAATCTAAAGTGCCAACTCGAAGCCATAGAAAAGGTCAAGGATTGGGTGAGAAAAGCCCAAGAACACCTAAAGGATATTGAGCCCATCTTGGAGGACGAGATTGATTATCTCTCTCGCATAACCATGTCAATCTCTCCTACATGACCAAGAGACGCATCTGCACCTCAAATTGTGCTGCCTAAACAGAGCATGGACACCACGGCCAGTAAACTAGTCAAGGCCATTGGCCAAGGAGCACAAAATTAGGGACAAGAAACCAACCAACAATCTTCCAAATTTTACTATCTTAACTAAAAATCATTTGACTCAAATTGGTTGCCCACAACTACAACCTACCAATTCCAAACTTAGCCCATTTGGGGGCCGATCGAATGCCCTTTCAAGAAAGTGCAAAATCATAGTGTCTATCGAGTCTAAAAGAATACCCGTACTTTTTTATGTGTTGCAGAATATAAAAGATGCTTGTAAGGAATTGCTGTTAGGATGCTCATTTTAAAAGCAAACACATTAAAATGTTGACTACGAGTCTCACTGTATTCACCTTGCTATTGGCAATATATGAATAGTCACAACTTTCAACAAGGGCAGCGCAGCTCCATTAAAGCCCACAAGGCCACCGGTAGAAAAACCTACCACCAAGCCTAATGAGAGGGGTTGAAACTTGTCACAATCCGCCAAGCCACACTGCTAGCAAACTGCTGAGATCAAAGCTAAGGCCCTTGAACCACAGTTAAATTGGGTGCCTAAACCTCAAGGATTGCTACCTAGAAGCATACAAACATGGCCTTGCAAGCCTAGGAAATTACACTCAAAACCTAAGAGGAAAAGAAGAAATTATAAGCACTGATGAATAGTCCCCAGAACCTTATTGCAAGCGCAAGGCTATTACAGGGCCAATGCTTGGATGCGCGTGCCTAAAACCAAGAGGGCCAATGGCACTATTTAAAAGTCACCCTCAAACTTGACCACACAAAGCCCATGACAGATCAGGCACTAAAGCCACAAAAGACTCAAGCTACAAAGCCCATAGAGCCCAACATCGTTAAGCATGTAGAGCCTAAATGGGTCTATCGACCAAAACCGTAGCTTGTTGACTCCAAATAGACCCAACCTATCACTCTTAGTGCTCCTAAAGCCTCATAAGCACCTAGCAACACAACATCAAAATCACAGCCTCGAGCATCCATTCAAACCCTAGCCTCAAGCGTCTTAAACCCTCTTATGGACGATGATTGATTCTTACATTGGCCGCAAACTTAGCTGAAAATACAAGGGATGACTTGGGTGTTTTCCTTCAGCGTTTGGATGCCACGTTTACCACACTTACTAAAAGCTATGACCAATTAGACCTAGGTCTTTTAGATGAGTCATTAGCAACAAAGGTACGCATGATTCCTTGCTCATGGAAAGAATCAAAATTTAGATCGCACATCATGACTCACCCCTATTTTAGATAGCATTTTGGCATAGGAGAAGTTACACATTGCAAGGTAGAATAGACTCTAGTGATTTCCTAATGGATGTCCTCACCTATATCACTCATTTAAGCATTCGACATGTCAACATGGACCACTATGCTAACATGGAGTACAACCCAAACTTCTACGCTTGGCTCATGAGAAAGTGAAATACTATGAGCATGCGTTGAATGGCCTTAACCCTTCAACCTCTAATCCTAGGAAGGACTCTTCACATTTCCAAAGGGGAGGGGGAGTAGGTGAGGTGGAAAAACATACTTTAAGAAAATTCTCATGGATCTTCATTGGATTGTGTGAACTGTGAAGAAAAATTCTCCTTCTATACTTAAGCTTTTCATTTTTCTATAAGCACACACTCACTCTCTACTCATTATCTTAAGAAAACTAATGGTGAGCTATGGTGTTATGACAGAGACCCACAATGGCAAGTCAGGAGAAGAGCAGCAAACTTCCATTCTCTTAGATGAACAAGCTAAGGACCAAGCTAAGGATATCCTATCACTAGAGACAAGGGCCTTCAACCAGTTCAGGTTCAGGCATGTCCCGAACTTGGAGGATGTGGCCATGGAAGAACAGGCCATAAAACAAATAGTGAAGCAATGCAATCTACAGAAGTACTTAGATAAAGTCAAGCAAGCCGTGGATTATCAAAAGTGGATGGAATTCCTTCGACAAATCTTCAACAAGAACCATAGTACCGTAACTGTGCGTCAAGAGAAACCCGCAAGTCAAGCTAAGCACTGAGTTGGTGGAGAGAGCATTGGGCCTACCCAACAAGGTCGAGAGAATAGCCCAGAAGATATGTGTATGATATGCTGGGAATGGACAAGATTCTAGTCCACACCAATGATAGCATCAATCTCATCGACATCCCAGAATGAAGACATCTTGAGAAATGGAGATTTGAGATACAGACAAATTCAAAATCTCAGACAAGTTGTTGACAAAGAGTAGAAAGCCAAAAAACTAGTGGAAGTGTGCTCCTTGGCTAAGTATGTGGAGAAGTTTGGGGGCAGAGTTAACCGTCAGAGGTGTACTAAGTTCCTGAAAAATTGTGATGTAGAAAAAGGAGTAAGGACTATCGCAGCAAAAATAACAGAGGGTCTACAAAAGGTAGAGATTCCTGTCTTAGCAAAATTGATGCATCGAGCTTTAAGCCTATCATAGCACCCTTTCAAACCAAATAAAAGAAAAGAAATTGTGTCATCTTAGTTCAAATTTACAAAGCAAGCAATGGGTAATGATTGCACCAAGCTAGAGGTAATCACCAATCCAGATTTACAACTACATGCCTAGTTTATATACACATTGTTCTCCGATGCTCACCACAATGCTACAATGAATAGGATCCACTTGACCATGTTAAAAGACTTGGTCACATACCACTTGAAGGATGTGGACATCAATGCGTACATAAAAAACATAATACATATAATGGCCAAGTTACTACCGAAGGATGTGGAGTCTAAGGAAGTCACGCGGAAGCCAAAAACAACTAGAGGAAAAGTTGCAATGGTGGCTTTTGGCGGTATACTAACTGCCATTGTGGAGAAAGCTCTAAATGACCCAAATGTAGTCAGGGAATGGATAACAAGCACATAGAAGGACATGTCAACCAACTCAATATAGGAAGTAACCTCAGAAGAAAAGACCACATGTAAAGGAGGATCCAATACACACGAGAAGCAAAATGAAACCCAAGAAGGGGAGAGTACGCAAACCTCCCAAGGAAAAAGAAAAATGCAAATATGGAGGAACAAAAAGATAAAACAAGAGAGAATGAAAAGGATAGAACATGTAGAGCAAGCAGAGCTTCAAAGCATCAAAAAGGAGAAAGAGGAGAAAGCTAGAAATGGAGAAAAGGCACTAAAAGATGACCAATAAAAAAGCAAGGATAAGAGTTTTGCAAAAGAGGGGGGAAAGATAAACACCACCAAGAACCACGGGAATTAAGAGGAAAAAATACCCTTGGAAGAAAAGGATGCACTAGAAATGGCCATGGAGAAATCCCAAAAGGCAGAAGAGGAATGCCAAACCAAGGAAAGACATGACAATGAGGACTATCATTACAAAACTCTTTGGAGCAAACAGGAGGGGAAAGAAGAGTAGACATGGATGCTCCATCAAACCCACCCCAACCTGGAGTAGGACTAGGTAAAACTATAGAGAAAGTAAGAAGTTTAGCAAGTGGAGGACACCATGGGGTTGAAGACAAGGGGAAAGACCTAATCCAACCACTATCTCATTGTCAAAAGATTTCTTTCAACAACACTCCCACCACCTAGCCAATAGGTAGAAAAATCCATACCACCCCTACCCTTAACCCTTGTAGAGGAGAAGGGAACAACCAAGTTGCCTTGCTAGCATAGTGACTAGAGGCAATGCATTTGTTGGTCTCTAGAAGTAGATAAAAAGAACTAGTGGTCATTGGATCAAAGAGACTAGCCAGAAAGAAAGTAGAATTAGAGAGGAGGGGTGAGAAGATCCCAAGGGTAAACGAAACATAATC
Source organism: Lygodium microphyllum (assembly GCF_053477565.2). NCBI lineage: Eukaryota > Viridiplantae > Streptophyta > Polypodiopsida > Schizaeales > Lygodiaceae > Lygodium > Lygodium microphyllum. The sequence continues at coordinate 118,292,619 of NC_141147.1, forward strand.
TCACATGCCACTCATCACACAAGCAACTGGATAGGACTTTGATGATTTACCTATGTTACCCTACAATGGTAGTACACAAGGGATGTCTAGACCCTAATGATGGAGATAGCTTTACTACTAGAAAAGAGAGGAGTAGACAATAGAAAGTACGAAGAAGTATTATAGGAGAGCACACAAGAGAAGTATTATAAAAATGGGAAGCACAACACAAGGAGGGCATGGCCACCATGACTCAACTAGTAGAGATGGTGAATCAATAAGAAGACTAGATCAGCTAGTTGCAACAAGATAGAGAAGAAACTATACAAGTGAAGGATAGGATGCTCAAGTTGGAAGGGCAATAGGAGGAAGCTAATAGGAACAAGTAAGACCTTAATCACAGAATAGAAGAACTCAACAAGGAGAAAGAAGAACTTCAACGAAATATAAGGGACCAAACTACCACTTTGAAAGCCTTGATGAAGTGGCAAAACATAGGGTTAGAACAAGCCAAGAAGACAATGTAAAAATTAGAAGCAAGAAGTGAAGAATCGTTGCAAGAGATGTGTAGGGGTGAGCACAAGCTCAACTGCCAAGACCCATGGACCCCTTATTGTTCAAGCATTTCCAGCGAGGACTAATGGCTACCTTTCACATAGCAATGCGTTATCCATCTCTACGAGCGAAATGAGTTTACCTTGATGCCCCAATGAGTTGCTTCCTCCCGCAAGCACTCCGATAGTCTCACAATTTGTGATGCAAGCTCAAGCATCCTCAAACATCCACCTCTAAGCTCCATCCTCCATAGCCACGTGTGAGACGAGAGAAGAGAAGAGAAGAAGAAGAGAGGAGATGGAGGAGGGCTTCACCTCCATGATCCCTCGCCCTCACACACTCACTCCCTCACTCACTCACTCACTCACACTTCCTACCTCAAGCACTCACAAGCAAGAAAGAGAAGGGAAGAGAAGAAGAGAAGATGAAGAGTCAACTTTTCCAAACACCAAAGAATGAGCTCTCATTCCCTTTTTGAACTTTATATATAAGGTCCTCTTTCCCTTGGGCGGTCATCCCCTTTTTACATGGTCGGCTAGTCCCCCTTTTTCCATTGTTCTCCTATCTTCCTAGCTTCTTTCCTACCACCGATCTACCTTTATAATTTTGCACGGATGTGAGCACGACTCTCTTAAAATAAATCATTGTGCACCTTGCGTTGTTTTACAAAAGTATTGACTTGTGCTTTTTCTTAACGCACCTTCATTTTCCATTCCACTTTTTCATTGACCTTGTCTTTTGCTTTAGATTTTCTGGATTTTCCACTTTTTTACCTTGTTCATCTAAGGGTTAACATTACCCCCCTCCTAGTTGAGTGCAAAACCCATGGCACTTGTTTGGTGGTGAGTTGGAGGGTGTTGCTGGTGTAGCCAAGTGGCTTTTTGAGTTTGTATAAAAGCCATCTTGGGAGGTGTGTTGGAGGGATTTATGGAACAGAAAGGCCCTTGCGTTGGATATGATTCTTGGTGTTAAGAAAGGCTAATGGGCGGGTCTATCTTTGAAATTGAACATTGGGTTTGATGGATCCATCACTTGGCCTTCTACGGTTTCCCTTTGTTGCACTATTCCAAATGAGTTGCTTCATTCACTTATTAACTAGAGCTATCGCATTGGTCCTTTGGTTGGGCATGGCTGTATGGTGGCATGACGCATAAGATGGGGAGCACATTGCATGGATGATGGGGCTTGTGGGGCCGGTGGTCGGGGCCTTGGTTTGTACCTAGCAAGAAATGATGGTGCACTACCTGGGGGTGTGTCTACCTTATCATGGCTTGCATGGTGCTAGTGCTTGTAGGACTGGGAGATGGGTCAACCATGGGCAAGCTTCGGTGTGTCCCATACTTGAGGACCCAGTTTGTGCATAAGGGAGGTGCAGTGTAGGGGGCTTAAGGTGACAGGTCCAACCATTGGCAAGAATTACCTTGCTAGGTATGTCTTGCCCTTAACGTGCTCTAAGCATGTGTCATGGGGGATGGGGCTAGGTATGGAAACCCTAGGTGCAGTGATTGTGGTGTGCAAGGTGGTTTTTTAAAAATCTAGATGACTATAGCCAACACTTGGATGCAAGGGGTGCTCTCAAGCTGTACCCCAATCTTCCTCGGGATTAGTCGCGAGCTGGTTTGAGGGGTTTAGTCAAAAAGGCACAGCTTTGCAGGTATTTCTTGATGTTAGTATTTGCATTGAGAGGTGTGGTCTACAAGAAAGGATGATTGCACCGCGTAAAGTGGCTATCTTTTATGTCTTCAAGGATTCTTATACAAAACGAGGGAAGTAGGGTTGCCCTCATCTAGTGCAACTATCTATTCCTAGGTTAATGTCAAAAAAGGGTGGAGGAAGGTGGGCTTCCTCGGTTCGTGGCTTTTGTTTAAGTAGAAACCTAATGATTCTAAGGTAATCTCAAGTGGTTATGAAGGTTGGGTCTGGGCAGGACGAGAAATACTTGAGGAAGCGATTGATGGAAGGACACAAGTCCCCTACTCTAAAGGTCATGCATTCCTTGGGAGTTGCTACATTGACATTGTAGATCTTTGGAAAGGCTTACTTGTCATGCACCCCCTATCATAATCCACTCCGTGCCTGTGAGGATAGAGCATGTAGACAAGATCATACTGTTCTCCCTGTAGTGTATAGCAGAAGGCCTCCATACATCAAAATTGGTGTCCCAAATCCTCCTTTGCCACTTTGGTTGTGCCTCGTAGCCTTGGAAGGTTTTGGAAACCTGAGAGACCTTATCTTGCTAGTAGTCTATGGGATCCCGTCTCCATTGTGTGATTATAATGCTCTGCTCCTTGACCCATCGGTTTGCTAGAGTATTGCCCAAACGAATGATTCCTTCCACTACCTCTAGGGGTAAGATGGCTTGGTCCGAAGCTCATGGATAGAGGAAGAATAACTTGAAGGGTTGGGATTTGATCTCCTGATGTTGACAGGCTGCTGATCCTCACATAGTGGCAAAGGCTCATCAGGAAGCTGTTGTGGCCGTGCTTGCGCCCTTTGCTTGGCTTGCTCCACAATTTCCCATCTTCTTCTTCTCTCAGCAATAACATGCTCAGGAACCTGGGCACCCTCAGGCTCTTCTAGGGGTAGATCGGGTAAGGGCGGACTGGGATCTTTGATTTGAGATTCTTCTTTAAATGCTTACTTGAAGTCTGGCCCTTCCTTGGTATCTTCTTCCATAGTGAGTTGGATTGGGGGTGGATGGGGCTGCTATTGTTCCTCCAATCTAAGCTCCCTAGGCTCATCGGTGGAGAGGCTGGCTTGTTGCAAGTAGCTACATTACTGCTTCTTGGTTATGCTCATGCTGGTTGGGAGTTGTGCTCTTGCAGGACATAGCTTAAAGCTCTAATTGTCAATTCCAACTTCCTCTTCATTCTCTCTACCAAATCCTCAGCTTCAGCTTGTGTGACATGAAGCACAGTGCTAAAAAATACTTGCCTCTACGTGTTGGAGCACACTTCAGCGGCCTCAGCTCTGGATTCTGTTACCACCCTCTCACAATGATATTTCTAGGCGCTCTGTCAATCCTTGCACTCATTCAAAGTTGCGCCTCTCCCATTGTTGTGCCTTCTCTTTCGGATTTTCCTTACCCCTCCCCATCTCCTGAGACAGCATCATTACCACCTATTGCTGCTCATTCCACACTTCCATAATTTGGGTTTTCTCTTTATCCTAACGGTTTAGATGCTCTTCTGCTATCCTCCTACCTTGCTCAACCATGGAGCAATGCTAGTAGGCTTTTGCGATCCTTTCTTCAATAGTTTGCATGCAGCTTTCTAGCTCCGCCTGGTGCAGCTTTCTTTCAGTCATGGCCATGGCCATTAGTGCCTCCACCTTCTGCCGAGCATTCTTCAGGTCGTCTTGCAGGTTTCTTTTGGCTCTGTCTATGTCATCTTCCTTCATTTTTGAAATGGATCCTATTTCTCTCTCTAGCCTTCCTTGCTCTTCCATTGTCGACCACAACTGGAATACTAGGGCATCCTCGCATTCTTGGCATTGTTGTCCTAACGCTTGGTCTCTTTCTTGTGGGATCTCCCGTAGTTTTGCATGCATAGCTTCCACTCGTGCAATTCATTGCTAGAGTTCAGTGCATTGTTGGATGAGCAACTTGTGGTCCCGCTGCTCCGCCACCAAGTCTTGGGCTTCATCCTATAGTCTTTGCCTTAGGCGATCTTTGTTCTCTTGAGCCTCCTTTTCTTTAGCTCTGAGTTGTTCTTTCAGGTTTCGAATTTCTTTCTGATGCTCAGTGGCTTCCTGTGTCATCTCTAGCCATGGGCCCGCGATAACTTCTCTTTTGGCCTCCATAACCATAGTCTTGTTCTTTTCCTTAGCCTTCACTAGCTGGGCTAGGAGTTCATCCACATAGGCATCATAGTCCGCAATCGAGGGCATCGTTGGCGATGCTGTGGTGGTGGATGCTTGCAACCTTTGCCACTTTGGGTCTTGCCTAGACTCAACATCCAGCATAGCCAACCTTTTGGATGTTGCCCTTGGTGACATTTCTTGTACTTTCGTGACCAAGAATTGCATCATCATGGACATGAGCTGAGTGGTGTCCATGGCAGATGCTGGCTCCTGCGTGGTGGAGGTGGTGGTGGTGGTATGAGGTGTGAGAGTTGAAGGGAGGGGATGCAACGAGGCACTACCATTCCTCGCAATGACTCGGGCTGCGTCAGAGCTGCCACTTGGTTTGCCTTCGTGCCATGGGCTCAAAATGGCCATTCTTTGGGGCCTTGGATCTCCTCTACAGACGTGTGCATGGCCTCTACCATGTCTTCATCCTCTTTTCTCCTCAGCTCTTTTTCCTCTTTCTTGGCTCTTCTCTTTCTCTCATCTTTGTCCCTCTTGGACTCTTTTTGGGCTTTGCTAAGGTTCCTTTCATTTGCTCCTTCGGCTCTCCTTCTCCGGAACTGTGTCTCTTGCTCTTCCTTATCACTTGTAGTCCTTTCACTTGACTGAACTTGTTTGTGGTGAGGCAGTCAGCGTAATTCAACACAAAGCACCGATAATATCTTGTGTGACCCAAGAAACACTGAACTCCCTTATAGTCCTTTGGTGGCGGCAAGTCGACAATGATCCTGACCTTCGAAGAGTTAGTGGCTATACCTTTCTTAGACACCGCATGCCCTTGGATGCATCCATGCTTAACCAAGAATTGGCATTTCGAGGGGTCCAATGACAGGTTCGGAAGCTTTCATCATTCAAATACTACTCGCAGCTTCTCCAAGTGTTTTTCCCAACTAGAGTGCATGCATAGGTCATCTAGCAACACCTCTAGCTCTTGTCTAAGCACATATTTGAAGATGGTGCACATTAGCCAGTGAAAGGTTGCAGGTGCATTCATCAACCCAAATGGCATTACAATGTAAGTGAAAACACCCCACTCAGTAGCAAATACAATCTCGTGCCTATCGTCAGGATGTATTTGCACCTATTTGTATCGTGAGAAGTTGTCCAAAAAGCTATAGGCCTTATTGCTTGCTACCTTTTCGAGTATGTGCCTATCGTCAGGATGTATTTGCACCTGTTTGTATCGTGAGAAGCTATCCAAAAAGCTATAGGCCTTATTTCTTGCTACCTTTTTGAGTATGTGCTCTATGTATGGTAATGGAAAATTATCCCTTTTTGCCACACCGTTAACCTTCTTATAGTTCATGCATACTCATATCTTCCCATTCTTCTTCATGACTATCACAATGGGTGATGATAGAATATAGGCATGGGAATTCACCCTAAGCAAGGGTCTATAAGGGTAAATGTATGTGAATTGACTTAAGGGGCAGTGACTCTAGGTTGGCATAGGCTATATAAATAGCCTATGGGTCACTATCAGTTGTGAGACAGTGCACCCAAGTTGTATTCTAAGCAACTTAGTAAGCAATATTTTGTTCTTGTGCTTTGAGCTCTCATCCCCCTTATGCACATTCTTCTTGTTGTAAACTCTAATTTTTCACATGGTATCAGAGCCTCCTCTTATCCTTTTAGCACTAAGTGCACATGATTTTCATCATCTTCATCTTCTCCCTCTTACCTCCATAGCCAAACCTTGACCACCTGACCTTAGAGGACCTAAGGAAGCCAAAGGTGAGCATTTCAGCTCCTGACTTGTACTGAAGACTTATTCCCCAACACAAAGCTAATTGGCGTTGCACATCAGAGGGAAAAATAAATCATCAAGGAGGGCAACATTGAAGAAATAAAAAATTAGGTGCAGCATTTGCAGCCTCTTGTTCATCTCCTTGGCACGATTGAAGATGCAATAATGGAGGGTGACTTGGGTCAATGATAGCCCCCCAAGTGGGCTTCCTAACACCCTAAAAGGGTTTGGCCACACAGAGGCAAACCCTAAACTACCTGTCTCTTGGCAGCCATAGCCAAACCTCAAGCTTTCTTCACATTTCAAACTTTTTCACTATTGCTATCACTAACAGTGATTCTAATCACTGATTGATCTTCTCCAAAGTTAGTTGAAGATTTGAAAGCTCTATTTCAAAGACTCTTACCCTCAATGGACCTTAGTTCATAAAACAATCCACATCTCACACCTCAAATGGCATAAACTTTGAGATGAGTGCTTGTAAGCGCTAATGTTGCATTTTACAATCATGTTGCTAGCTGTATATTGACTCAATTTGGATTTTTATCAGAAAATCAAATCCATCAAGTGGTTTATGTCATTTACCTCTTCTTGTTTGGTTTTAAGGCTATGTATACAACTATAAACACATAGACCATATCCCAATATTAGTTTGTTGCTAGTACATCAGAGATATGAGTGTTATGGTACTCTTCTCTGATTCATCCAAGCACATAGAGTTGATCGATAAGTTGTGCTCCACCAAGAACTCCTCTAATAGGCCACATTGTCAGGAAGAGCTTGAAGTCCAATCAAAGCTCACCTCGTTAAAACTAAGGAAAATAGTAAAGCTTAAACCAAGAGTTGTTCGAAGAACAGGACCTCCTAAAGCCTATCTTGAGATATTGCATATGTATGATTTCCAACTATTTTGAACTCTATAACTTTAAAAGTTGGCTATCAATTCAGCTATTCGGTTGTACTTGGCCACTTGTAAAGGACTAGACACTGCCATTGCTTAAGGCAATAGGTAAGACCTTCCAAAAGGGCCATAACCTATGCTCATGTAAGGCCTCAAATTCACAAGTTCAATGGAAAAGATTTCCATCCTTGGCAAGTCCTGGTAAAATACAAAATGATGGAAAGAGGCTATTGGCCCTTCATAAAAGAAACCAAAGTTATTGACCCATCCAATCCCCTTGATGTAGAAGATGATGAAAGAGCTCTGGCCATCATCATGCTTCATTTAGATGAATCTTTAATTCATCATATTGACCAACTCTCCACTGCCAAGGAGAACTGGGATGAACTTGAAAGGCTCTACGGTGCTACATGAAAGAACTCCAAGATCTTTCTAAAGATAGAGTTTTTCAGCTTGGAATACAAACAAGGAGAAGATCTAAGCAAGTTTATTTCACATATAAAGGGGCTTATGGCAACTTGCCTCTGTTCAAGCACCCATTCATAATGAAGATGCCATTACCATCCTTCCAAAGTCTATGAAGAAGGTTTTTCCAACTCTTGTGACTACCCTAACTAATATTACAAGCCCATTCTAGGCAAGTACCATCCAGTCTTGCCTGGATGAAGAGAAAAGAAACCATACTAAAGGAACTTCATCATTCACTTCCTGCGAGCAAGTGTTAGTCCATACTGCTTCTACTAAGTGCTCTTTCTGTCAGAAAAAAGGGCATAATGTAAGCAATTGTTGGAAGAAATATCTTGAAAAAATGAAGTGCAATAAACTCAAAAAGACCGGGCATATCACTAGTTGTCCCAGTGTTCCAAAAGTACCTAAGGAATTGGAGGCCAACTTTGCCTCCCAATCCACAGATGACTGACTCTTTTGAGTCTTGTAACATTCTCTACCTATGAATATCCTTGTAGCCTGATTTATAAAGGCATCCCATTTGATTGAGGGGGGGAAATTTTTTCATGTCTTGTGATGCAATGCCACCCTGGCATTGAGGGGGGTGTTAGGATATAGGCATGGGAATCCACTCAACCAAGGGTCTATAAGGGTAGAGGTACGTGAATGGCCTTAAGGGGCAGGGAAAACCCTAACCCTAGCTTGGTAGAGGCTATAAAAATAGCCTGTGGGTCACTATCAGTTGTGAGAGAGTGTACCCAAGTTTTACTCTAAGCAACTTAGTAAGAAAGATTTTGTTCTTGTACTTTGAGTTCTCATCTCCCTTATGCACATTCTTCTTGTTGCGAACACTAATTTCTCATAGGTGATACCCAGTCCATGTTCTCTATTTCATAGATGAATCCTGCCCTCATTAGCTTATTGATTTCCTCCTTCACGGCTTGGGCATGTTTTGGATTCATAGGGTACAGTCATTGTTTTACCGGCACTGCATCAGGGGCCATTGGTATGTTATGTGTCACCACTCTAGGATCCATGCCTTTGAACTCATCTAAGGACTAGGCAAACACATCCTTTTACTCTTGCAAGAGCGTAATGAGATTGGCCTCTTCCTCTTCGGTGTCAACTATAAACACCAGTAGAGGCTGTTGAGATATCGAGCTCCACTCGTGATATGCTAGGGTGACCGTTGTGCATTTATGTCACCGACTTGTTAGCTGCAGATGCGGTTGGTACACCGCCTATGAATAATAGCTAGATGACAGCTATCCTTATCTACTCTTGTTCATGGCTCAGTTAGTATGTCACCTTAGTTAGTTGAGTTTGGTTTGAGACCCATATATGGGGTTCTTCTATTTCTTTGTACTAGAGTTCTTTTTGGCTTACACAACTAAGAAGAGGAAAACTGTTTTTAGCCTCCACCTGTGTGTGTATTCCCCCATTGTGCAAGCAAGAAAGCTACAAGTGAGACTCCTTCCTTCTCTCCCACAATCTTGACATGGTATTAGAGCCTTGTTCATGGTAAGGATCTCAAGAAAGAAAACCAAGTTCGCGGTGTTTTGGTAAGAGGACTAGTGTTGCTTTCATTTTTCTGTTTCGGGAGCAAGTCTCCGTGTAAAATATTACACGGCGCAGCGAACAGAATCTGAGAAAGAGATAGAGAGTACACAACAAATAAGAGGAGAATCAGTAAATTCTTTAACTCCAAACAACTGATACAAAGATAGCTCTGTCCACCTGTGCGCTTCCACTGTGTGAAGCTTAGATGGCAATCTAGACACAAGATAGGTGAAGAGCTTAGGGCTAGCTAGAAAAACAACTTTGACTGGGTGAAAGATGAGTGAGAGATGGCTGCGAAGAGGTTTAGCTTTTATAGCCCGCGAAGGTCGTTAGGTCTGCGTGCTGGCCGACCTACCATATGAGCCTCCAGTAGTCGGCCAGGGAATATTCCAGGGAATATTCCCTTTACCGCTGGCCTCCCTGGGACCCCCCAGCCACGGGCCGCTTCCACGGCCCCCAGAGCCCACAATAAGGGCCCCTTTTAACTCCCTTAAACCGCAATTCGATGTAATGCGCCTCGAGTTGCTACCAGCTTAACCACTCTATCTAACCCAAAGATTAGACCCACAACAGTCACCTTTTTGCCATCCGGTCACATAGACCTCATCTGATATACAAGTCAGGACTCAACCAATGTCCGGGCTCACATTTGGCTTCTCCTCATAATGGGGGCCTTACAACTTTGAGTACCATGGATCATTGGTAGCACCTAATGAGGGTGGGGCATTGATCATATCTAACACTCCGCAGCAGGTAGCACAGCCGGAAAGTGCAAGAGTGCATTGTCTCAGATTGAGACGCCCTTCGCGATGTAGCAAGAGGGCAGTATATGCTATGAGAGAAGGCTTTAGCCCTTGGTTGCTTTGTTTTTTTGATTTGAGGCCATTTCGGGGCCTGTTTTGGAGGTGGAAGTTTTCTGCACGCACTTAGAAAAAGGCCCTGTTTTATGCTATCGACCAGTGTTCTACACGTCGGTGAAAAGCTACTGTAGAAATTGCAACGTATGCCTATGCGCAGAGACATTGGGAGTTACAGAATCATCCTTGTTGCATGTTGATGCAAAATCGTCACTAGGAAGTGACTGTGTGGTCAAATACCACCTTCATCAATTTTTGGGATTCGCCCTTGTGAGGCTGAAGCTGTGTTCTTTGCAGTGATAAAATTTTTTGCAGTGTTCTGTAATGGTGTTTGATTCTCTTTCACAGATTGTCACTGAAAAGCTTGACAAGAATAACTTCCAAGCATGGAAGTTTAGAATGACGAATTTCCTTATGGGAAAAGGATATTGGGAATTCATTGTAGGAAATGAAGAAGAACCAGTTCTTCCTGATGTTCCCAATCAACAGCAAATGCAGGCATTTAAAGCATGGCATGAGAGAGCTAGGAAAGTTATGTATTGGCTGTTTATCAGCATTTCAGACTCTATGATTGTGCATATTCAAGATGCAAGTATGCCAAAGGAGGCATGGGATACTTTGTCAAAAATGTATAGCACAAATACGCAAGCCAGGAAAATGCAGCTCAAGCAAGAGTTGCACAATGTGCAAAGAGAAAGTATGAGCATCAATGACTACCACATGAAGGTGAAGAAGATTGCAAATGCACTTGCTTCCATTGGGTCGCCAGTGGAAGATGATGATTTAGTTTATGTGACCTTGAATGGTCTAGGAAAGGATTATACACAGTTCTGAACATCTGTTTCCATCCGTGAAAGATTTTTTGATTTTGAGGAGTTGATTGCTCTTCTAATTTCTGAGGAGTAGAGAAATGGTGGTGCATCTTCTTTAGGAGGAACTTCAAAAGAAGCTGTCTTCTACTCAAATGCTGGAAGAGGTAGAGGCAGAGGTAGAGGAGGCCGATCTGGAGGCCGTGGTAGAAATCAAAATATGCAACAAACTCAAGAAAACCAGTCCTATGGAGGAGGACGTGGTAACTCTAGAGGCAGGGGGAGCCAAAGAGGTCATGGTGGATGGCAAAGAGGCCAAAATGCAAACAACAATGTTGAATGCTACTACTGTGGTAAAATGGGTCATATGGCGAAAGACTGCTATAAAAAGCAGAATGACATCATGAATGGAAAATTGCAACACGGGAATTATGCATCTTCTAGTAGACAGGGTGATGACAGAAATGAGCATTTGTTTATGGTGCAGCATATGACCAATTCTGTGACAAGTGCAGAAGAAAGAAATGATGTGTGGTATGTTGACTCAGGTGCATCAAACCACATGAGAGGTCATGTAGAATGGATGCAGGATGCAAGGAAAATGGAAAAGCCAAGATTTGTGGAGACTGGTGATGATACTACACATCCTATTGTGCAGATTGGAAATATTCCTTTGTCTATGCAGGATGGGAAAAAGAAATACGTGTCGGATGTATTTCATGTCCCGAATATCACCAAGAACCTAGTTTTTGTTAGTCAAATGGTTGCGTAGGGCTTGCAGGTTAGATTTAATTCTCATGGATGCTTTATTGAGGATATGAAAAATAAAGATAGCAAAAGGAAAGAAGAAGGGTAGAATGTTTACATTGAATGCAGACATGCCTGAATTGAGTGCAGCAATGTTTGCACATGGGACCGGTGTAGTTGCAGATATTGATATCTGGCATAAACGCATTGGTCATGTTAATGTATAGCAACTTAAATCAATGCAAGCCCAAAATATTGTTGTAGGATTGCCTAAATTCAAGGTTGTAGAAATGCATAAGGTATGTGAAGCCTGTCAATTTGGAAAACAAGAAAGGAAACCAGTTCCTAGACATGTTCAAGAGAGTAAGAAGCCATTGGAATTAATCCACTCTAATGTGTGGACTACTAAAGCTGCATCTCTTGGAGGCTGTCATTATTTTGTCACTTTTATTGATGACTAGAGCAGAAAAGTTTGCGTGTATTTTATGAAAAAGAAAAGTGAAGTTTTTGGGCATTTCAAAACTCTTAAAGCTATGGTTGAAAAAGAAACAGGGCTGCAAATAAAATGCCTAAGGTCAGATGGAGGGGGAGAGTACCTCTCAAATGAGTTTACAAGGTTCCTATAGGAGCATGGCATAAAGCAACAATATTCATGTAGTCATACCCCACAACAAAATGGAATTGCAAAAAGGATAAACTGGCATATTGGAGAGGTATCTCGTGCCATGCTCAACGAAAAAGACTTACCAGATTTTTACTGGGCTGAAGCAGTTGCTACAGCAGTCTACATAATGAATAGGACTCCCATTGCACCAATACATGGGATGACTCCAGAGGAGAGGTATACTGGTAGGAAACCAGATATTTCTCATTTGAAGATTTTTGCTTGCATTGCCTATGTTCATGTGCCATATGAGTTGAGATCCAAGTTGGATCCAAAAGCTTAGAAGTGCATCTTTATTGGTTACTCTTTGCATAGCAAAAAGGGTATAGATGCTATAACCCTTCTACGCGTAAGTTTACATTGAGAAAATATGTTGTTTTTGATGAGATGAGTAGTTGGTATAAACCAATAAATGTGATTGATGATGTAGATGCACAAAATGCTAATGCTGCACAGAATTCACAGCAACAGTCAAAATATTAGTGGACCTGGAGTATCCTCTAGCAGTGGTTCACATTCTTTGCCATGGGCAGTTAGATTGAGATCAGGAGAATCTCCTCAAAACAATGTAGATAGTGGTATGCAAGTTTCACGAAAAGGAAAAGTGAAGGTAGATCAGCCCATGTTTGATGTGAATGCAGGTCACTCTTATGTGGATGGTGAATCCAGTGGCTCAGAACAGAGCATTGATGATGAGTTGGGTATTCCTTCTATTGTTACACCTGGAGTAAGGAAGACCATGGATGTTTTGAGAGCAGCTGGGAGTGAATCTACTTTGTGCAGGTCTACCAAAGCTAGGTATCCTATGGACAGGCTGAAATATGATGGATTTACAGCCATTCACTATGCCTATATGGTCAAAGTGATACAAGAACCAGAACCCACTTCTTTTGAGCAAGCCATGGGAAAAGAAAAATGGGAGAAAGCCATGGATGAAGAAATGGATGCCTTGGAAGCAAATGCTACATGGGAATTGATACCTTTGCCTAAAGGTAAGAATGCAATTGGTTGTAAGTGGGTTTATAAGGTGAAGCACAATGCAGATGGTTCTGTGAACAGATACAAGGCAAGATTAGTAGTCAAGGGGTATGCACAAATATATGGCATTGATTATGAAGAAACATTCAGTCCGGTTGCAAGGATGGCAACCGTAAGAGCAGTCATTGCTATGGCTGCATCAAAGGAATGGTCTTTACATCAAATGGATGTAAAGAATGCCTTCTTGCATGGTGATTTGCAAGAAGAGGTATATATGGAGCAGCCACCAGGTTATGTGCATGTTGTTCATCCTGAGTTTGTTTGCAGGTTGAAGAAAGCCTTGTATGGCTTGAAGCAAGCACCTAGAGCATGGTCTGACAAGATAGGATAGTATCTTGTCAGTATTGGCTTTCATATTTCCAAGGCAGATTTCTCACTTTATGTGAGAAAAACAGAGAAAGATATTATGCTACTTGTCATTTATGTTGATGATTTGATTATGACAAGTGACAGTGATGAAGATATCCTTCATGTGAAAATGCTATTGAAGCAGAAGTTTGAGATGAAGGATTTAGGAGAGCTGCGTTATTTCTTGGGCATTGAGGTGATAAGATCACCAAGTGGGATATGGCTCTTGCAGAGGCAGTATGGATTGGATATGCTGTCCAAATATGGGATGACAGGCTGTAAGCCTATTTCAGTTCCTTTGGAGCAGAATGTGAAGCTCAGCGCAGATGCAGGTGAGCTTCTGGAAGACCCTACTATGTACAGACGCATAGTATGAAGTTTGATTTATATGACTATTACCAGGCCATATTTGAGCTATGCTGTTGGATTGGTAAGTCAGTTTATGCAGGCTCCAAGGAAACCGCATTTGGATGCGGCTAGACGCATACTCAGGTATGTGAAGTCCACATTGCAATATGGACTACTTTATGAGCTTGGGGTTCAAATAGAGTTGCATGGATACACTGATGCTGATTGGGCTGGTAGTATTTTTGATAGATGATCTACCAGTGGATATGTGTTCTCTTTTGGGAGTGTTGCAGTCACTTGGAGCAGCAAGAAACAACCATGGCTGAGTACAGGGGCACATCAATGACTGCATGTGAGGTAGCTTGGTTGCATAAGCTACTTTATGATATGCATCAGCCTAAAAATGGGCCAGTTGTCATTTATTGTGACAACATGAGCAGTATACACTTGGAAAATAACCCACTCTATCATGTTAGAACAAAGCACATTGAGGTGCATTATCATTATGTGTGGTAGAGGGTTTTACTAGGTCTTATTGATCTAGTTTATGTCAGCACAGAGGATCAAATAGCTGATATTTACGAAGGCATTGGGCGCAGAGAAGCTGCGCAAGTTCAGAGACCTGCTTGGTGTGCAGGAATTGGGATTGAGCTCAAGGGGGAGTGTTGAGATATCGAGCTCCACTCGTGATATGCCAGGGTGACCGTTGTGCATTTATGTCACCGACTTGTTAGCTGCAGATGTGGTTGGTACACCACCTATGAATAATAGCTAGATGGCAGGTATCCTTATCTACTCTAGTTTGTGGCTTAGTTAGTATGCCACCTTAGTTAGTTGAGTTTGGTTTGAGACCCATATATAGGGTTCTTCTATTTCTTTGTACTAGAGTTCTTTTTGGCTTACACAACTAAGAAGAGTAAAACTGTTTTCAGTATCCACCTGTGTATGTATTCCCCCATTTTGCAAGCAAGAAAGCTACAAGTGAGACTCCTTCCTTCTCTCCCACAATCTTGACAAAGGCTTCTCACCTTCCCCTACCAAGCTGGCTTCCTTGACCTTGACGGGTCCCTGGATTGGCTCATTTATTTATCCTTGTCTTTTTGCTCCCAATAAGACCACTACTTTGTCATCTTTCTTAAACTTCTTAAATTGTGTCGGTAGGTCTTGTGCTTTCTTCTACTGCTCCACCCCCACCTTCTTCGTCTCTCCTCTCCTTCTTTCCTTCAATCACCTATGCCTTAGGTGGACTAGTGGGTCCCCCTTGGTGTGTTTGCTCCTAGGAGGTGGGGCTATCTCTGGGTTGCTCTCTGTATTGAATCCAATTTAGAATTGAACTTGCAATCCTTGCTAGAGGAAGGAGTTTCCCCTGGTAGTCAAATCTCGGTGGGTTCATTTGTCCTAATCAAGGGTGTTGCCGATGGTTGGGTTATCCTTACTTGTTCGTAATCTATTGCTTCCACATGCTCCAGCTAGGAGTGATCTCATTCCATTCGCATGACTCCTCTCTCAATCTTGTAAGTAATCTCTTTTTGGGGCTTGGAGTCTTCTTTGAGCTATTCTATCACCCTTCCTTCAGTGTCGTATTCTACGGTGTCCACTTCTTCCCCGGTTTCCTCACTATTGGAGTGGCAGTCCTCGTACTCATAATCGGAATTAGCTCCTCATGACTGCTTGTCATCCCGTAGGCTCTCGTCTCTAGCCTTTTCTTTGTCAGTGACTAAGGTCCAATTGTACATTAAGTTCAGGTGATGCACCTTAGTCCATTTCCACTCATAATCATCGAGGAGGTCTCTGAGGGGTTTGACATTAGTAGCAGGATTTCCAATCAATTTGCATGGTAGATACTCAAGGATGTTGTGTAATTCTAGCCTATTGCTAGGAACACGGGAAGAGATAGGTCTAGGTTGGTTGTATGAGCTCCTAGCCATCATACAGAGTGGCATTGCAGGCTCCCTCTTGGACAGCTTGCATCTTTTGTAGCCTTTTTGTATGTCTCCTCCTCATCTGAGAATGGGAGATCCATGGTTGCCATGACATGCATCCAATCTCACTCATCCTCTTGAAAAGGGATGTATTTGGTTAAAGGTATGTGAGTTTTCCTTATTGGTGCATCACCCCTGAGCATGGTAGAGATGGCATCCAGGTTGACAGGGGTCATGAAGGGACAGCGGTTTTGACAAGTGAGTTTCCCCAAGCATGGAGCATAGTATGTCTCAACACACTCACTCTTGCCTCGGTATCTATGGTTCCCTTCCATGTTACATCTCATAGGGCTAGGATAGGTAAAATTGCGTGTGTCTTAGTGCCTTTCCAAAAGGCATTAACGTGTAGAGACTTTGGCACTGAGTGCAATGTCAAGTTGAGTATCTACGTGATTGCATCATGATCCTGCAAGTTACTGGTAGCATGCTCCATTGTTTCTTCTACCGAGTGTTTCAACTCATGCCATAGCATGGGGTGCTGTCTATGAGCAAGTCTCTTAAACTCAGGGTCACTCGGGTGGTCACTAATGTCATGAGGAGATTGCTGGTTGTTTGCCTCTCTCCAAGGTTGGTGCTCCTTGGCGAGTGGCCTTGACTGATCGGATGGCCTATGGCATCTAAACTTGGCCTAGGTGGTGGCACCGCCTGTGGCATGGGTACATCTCTCGACTTTGGTTGTGCAAGTGAGACTGGTGTGCTTACACTAGAGAGATCCTCAATATCACCCTGTAAGATAGGCTTAGCATCCTTGAAGTGCTCCTGGGCTTCTTTTACCCACTCCTTGACTTTGGCTATTGACTAAAGTTGGCACCTAGGGTGTGGATACTCCCCTTCTCTGCCATCTTTGGAGTGGTAGTTTTTTCCTTTGCATCCGTGACCTTCTTGCCAGTCACTAGCGTTGTCACACCCTTAGTCTTAAGAGTGACCTTTGCGTCAATCTTTTTCTTCCTTCTTCGTTGGTTCTTCTTTCCTATTGAGGCTGCATCTAAATTGCTGGGCCCTAGTAATGATATGCATGCTTGCTTCATTTGTGCTTTGGCCATGACATGCAACGGGATGGATATGCCCTCACTATTGAATGTCTTGGTTTCGAATAGCCCCAAGGGTACTAAGGGCATGTTTTCCAGGCTAGGGGATGGCTTCTGTCCAAGGCAATTAGCAAATAGTTGAGTGATGCTGCACTCAACACATCTGAGGTCGGCTTTTTCCTTATTCTCTTGTTCTCTCTTTGGGAAACGTGATGAGATGCGGCCTAGGTGACCACAAGTCCACCAACACAAGATTGGATCTTGGATCGGCCTTGCGAATCCTCTCCCCCTACTTCTACCTAATGCCATCACTGGTACTGGTCGATAGTCCATTAGGACTGGATTTCCCTCTTTGTCATACAAGATGTAAGGGTTTACATAGGCTTCATCTTTGTTAGGCTTCTCCACGTAATAGACTGGAGCATCACTTGGTGGATGGGTCACATAGGGCCCTGGTGGCCTGGGTATGCCTATCATCCTAGAGATTATGTGCTTTGCATCATTTGGTGTTGCAAGTGCCAAAAACAGGGCTCCTCTTTTGAAGAAATTTGGCGGCCTATTCCCCAGGTATGACGGGTTGTACTATTGCACATAGGGGAATCTTCTAGAAACCCTACAATGCATGCCAATTGTGGCCAAATGTACCACAGTTCACACAAGGCCTAGATTTAGGATCTTGGCACTCGGCTGGGAGGTGGTTGCCACCACAATGGACCCATTGGATGTGTGGTCGCATTGGTTTCCTCACCAACTCCTGCAATCGTGATAACTCCATTCTCACCTTAGCTAGCTCTTGGCCTTGATCTACACTCTTCCCCCTGTCCTAAATGCTAGGGGTTAATCTCTCATTGGAGGTTGTGGTCCTCTGATTGGAGTTGTCACAGTTTTAACTTCGAGATCTTCTCTCTCTCAGCTTGTCATCTACCCTAATTGCTTTGTCGAAGACCCTAGCCAACACGTTGCGTGCACTCCAAGCTAGAGTTTTGTGCCAAAGCCTTGCACAACTCCTTGTTGCAAATTCCATTCATGAACACGCATGCAGTTTTTGCAGCCTATTTGTACGTCTCTTGCTCACCTCAAAATAGGAGATCGATGGTCGCTAGGACATGCATCCAATCGCACTCATCCTTAAGACAAGGGATGTATTTGGTTAAAGGTCCGTGAGACTTCCTTATTGGTGCATCACCCTTGAGCATGGTAGAGATGACATTCACATTGAAATGGATCGTCTTCCAAGTGTCCATCTCAACCTTTACTACTTCCATTTGTTTCCCTAGGAACGTTAGATTGTTTCCCTAGTCTTCAATGACTTGAGCATTCCTTATCCAAGGTCGTCCTAGTAGAGTATCATAGTCCACTCCGTTCATGACAATGAAGTTCATGTTGAGCCTAGAAGTTTCGACAGGTGGGTTCCCCCAAGCCTAGAGCATAGTATGTCTCAATACACTCACTCCTGCCACGGTACCTACGATTCCCTTCCATGTTACATCTCCTAAGGCTAGGATAGGCAAAACTACGTGCGTCTCAGTGCCTTCCTAAAAGGCATTAATGTGTAGAAACTTTGGCACTGAGTGTAGTGTCAAGCTAGGTATCTGCGTGACTACATCATGATCGTCAAGCTATGATAGAAGTTCCTTAACATAGTCGCCATAGTTTGTGGATGATAGCAGTGTGATGGGGGTAGTGGTTGTGGATGTTTCAATTCTCTGTCTTCTAGGATCCTACCTTGACTCATCATCTGCTTGTTGGTGCTGGTCTCTTCATCCCTATCACGGGAACTCCTTCACCTCCCTCATGGGCTATTTCTTTATTGATCAAAAATTGCACCCATGCCATGATGTTGTTGCCATCAACTTTAGGTGTAGACCCTTGGGTGGTTGTGGTTGTTGGGGTGGTCGGCACTAGGTTGGTTGGAAGTGGGTGAAATAGACCTTTACCCTTGCCCTCCGTACTTGGCAGTGCTGAAGCTTCTAGCACTTGGGTGGTAGAACCTGGGCCTTCATCTTTGGGTGGGCTCATGGTAGCCAGCTCTTCTTCCCTAGAGGGATGCTCTATGGACATGCATGTTGCTAAAGCTATATCATCCTCTTCCTTTCTCCTCAACTCTTCATCTTTCTCATTAGGTTTTCTCTTTCTCTCCTTTTCAGCTTTTTTGGATTCCTCTTCTATCCTCTTTAACTCCTCCTTTTCTTTCCTTTTCCTTTTTTCTTCAGTGCTTTTTGGACTCTCTTTGGGATCTTTGTAGGTCTACTTTCTCTTATTTCATGCTCTCTTCTTTGGCCTTCTCCTAAGGATTCTTTTTCTTTGACTTCTTGGCCCCTCCACCACTAAATTGTGCTTCCTATTCTTCCTCGCCACTCACCATTCTCTCACTGGATTTCTCTTATTCCTGCTGGAGAGGGGACCTCTTTGGTGTTTTTCCAACTCCCTCATCTTCTTGTGCTTTTCCCAATGTTTCTTTGATGATGGTCATCAAGACCCCTCCAAACCCAATGGTCGAGGCCTTACACGACTATTTCTTCCTTGCCTTGGAAGCTGAGGACTCTCCGCATGCAGGTCTTCCACCTCTGTGGCCAATGCTATTGCTATAGTTTCTATTGTATTTTGCACAAAGCCATTCAGGTTTAGCTCATCCAAGGATTTGATTGCAATGCTTTCCAACATAAATACATTGATCCAGTTCGTCGGTGAATTGTACCTATGACTAGAGAACAAGGCGTGGGCCATCTTCACTTGCAGCTAGACTTATGGATTTGGGATGTCGGTAAGACTGATGCTATCATTGGTGTGGACCAGAATCTTGTCCATTCCTAGCATATCATATACATCTCTTCTGGGCTGTCTCTCAACCTTGTTGTGCAGGCCCAATGCTCTCTCCATTAACTCAGTGCTTAGCTCAACTAGTGGGTTTCCCTTGATGCACAATTATGGTGCTGTGGTTCCTATTGAAGATTTGTCGGAGGAATTCCATCCACTTTTCATAATCCATGGCTTGTTCAACTTTATCTAGGTACTTCCGTAGATTTCATTGCTTCACTATTTGTTTTATGGCATGTTCTTCCATGGCCACATCCTCCAAGTTGAGGACATGCCTGAACCTGAAATGGTTGAAGGCCCTTGTCTCCACTGACAGGCTGTCCTCAGCTTGGTCCTTAGCTTGTTTGTCTAATGAGAATGGAAGTTTGCTTCTCTTCTCCTGACTTGCCATTGTGGGTCCCTATCATAACACCATAGCTCACCATTAGTATTCTTAAGATAATGAGTAGAGAGTGATTGTGCGCTTATAGAAAAATGAAAAGCTTAAGTATAGAAGGAGAATTTTTCTTCACAATTCACACATTCCAATGAAAATCCATGAGAATTTTATAAAAGTATGTTTTTCCATCTTACCCACTCTCCCTCCCCTTTGGAAATGAGAAGAATCCTTCCTAGGATTAGAGGTTGAAGGGTTAAGGCCATTCAACACATGCTCATAGTGTTTCACTTTCGCATGAGCCAAGCGTAGAAGTTCGAGTTGTACTCCATGTTAGCATAGTGGTCCATGTTGACATGTCAGATGCTTAAATGAGTGATGTAGGTGAGGACATCCATTAGGAAATCACCAAAGTCTATTCTTCCTTGCAATGTCATTTACCTCTTCTTGTTTGGTGTAAGGCTATGTGTACAACTATAAAAACATAGACCATATCCCAATATTAGTCTATTGCTGGTTCATCAGAGATATGAGTATTATTGTACTCTTCTCTAATTCATCCAAGAGCATAGAGTTGATCGATAAGCTATGCTCCACCAAGAACTCCTCTAGTAGACCACATTGTCGGGAAGAGCTTGAAGTCCAATCAAAGCTCACCTCATTGAGACCCAAGAAAACAATACAGCTTAAATCAAGAGTTGTTCGAAGAACATGACCTCCTAAATCCTGTCTTGATATATTGCATTTGCATGATTTCCAACCATTTTCAACTCTGTAACTTTAAAAGTTGGCTATCAATTCTGTTATTAGATTGTACTTGACCACCTTTAAAGGACTAGACACAGCCATTGCTTAAGGCAATAGGTAAGACCTTCCAAAATCGCCATGGCCTATGCAGATACAAAGTCTCAAATTCACAAATTGAATGGAAAATATTTCCATACTTGGCAAATCCCGGTAAAATACAAAATGATGGAAAGAGGCTATTGGCCCTTCATAAAAGGAACTAAAGTTATTGACCCATCCAATCTCCTTGATGCAGAAGATGATGAAAGAGGCTAGGCCATCATCATGCTTCATTTAGATGAATCTTTAATTCATCATATTGACCAACTCTCCACTAACAAGGAGAAGTGGGATGAACTTGAAAGGCTCTATGGTGCTATAGGAAAGAACTCCAAGGTCTTTCTAAAGATTGTGTTTTTCACATTGGAATACAAACAGGGAGAAGATCTAATCAAGTTTATTTCACATATGAAGGGGCTTATGGCACAGCTTGCCTCCATTCAAGCACCCATTCATGATGAAGATGCCATTGCCATCCTTTTGAAGTCTCTGAAGAAGGCTTTTCCAACTCTTGTGACTACCCTAACTAATATTCCAAACACAACCTTGGCAAGTACAACCTAGTCTTGCCTGGATGAAGAGAAAAGAAACCATATTGAAGGAACTTAATCATTCACTTCCCGTGAGCAAGTGTTAGTCCATACTGCTTCTACTAAGTGCTCCTTTTGTCACAAAAAAGGGCATAATGTAAGCAATTGCTAGAATAGATATCCTAAAAAAATGCAATGGAATAAATGTAAAAAGATCGGGCATATCACTAGTTATCCCAATGTTCCAAAAGCACCTAAGGAATTAGAGGCCAACTTTGCCTCCCAATCCACAAATGACCAACTCATTTGAATCTTATAACATTCTCTACCTATGAATATCCTTGTAGCCTGATTTCTAAAGGCATGCCATTTGATTGAGGGGGGAACTTTAACATGTCTTGTGATGCAATGTCACCGTGGCATTGAGGGGGGGTGTTAGAATATAGGCATAGGAATCCATCCTAAGCAAGGTTCTATAAGGGTAGATGTATGTGAATGGCCTTAAGGGGTAGGAAAAACCCTAACCCTAGCTTGGCAAAGGCTATATAAATAGCCTATGGGTCACTATCAGTTGTGAGAGAGTGTACCCAAGTTGTACTCTAAGGAACTTAGTAAGTAAGATTTTGTTCTTATACTTTGACCTCTCATCTCCCTTGTGCACATTCTTCTTGTTGCAAACTCTAATTTTTCATAGGTGATACCCAGTCCATGTGCTCTATTTCATAGATGAATCATGTCCTCATTAGATTATCAATTTCCTCCTTCACGGCTTGGGCATGTTTTGGATTCATAGGGTACAATCATTGTTTTGCTGGCACCGCATCAGGGGCCATTGGTATGTTATGTGTCACCACTCTAGGATCCATGCCTTTGAGCTCATCTAAGAACCATGCAAACACATTCGTGTACTCTTGAAAGAGCACAATGAGACTAGCCTCTTCCTCCTCGGTTAGGGCATCAGCTATAAAGATCGGTTGAGGCTTCTCACCTTCCCCCTACCAAGTTGACTTCCTTGACCTTGGGGGGTCCCTTGATTGGCTCTTTTTTTTGTCCTTGTCTTTTTTCTCCCAATAAGACCACTACTTAATCATCTTTCTTAAAGTTTGTAAATCGTCTCGGTAGGTCTTGTGCTTTCTTCTGTTGCTCCACCCCTGCCTACTTCATTTCTCCTCTACTTTTTTCCTTCAATCGCCTACGCCTTAGGTGGACTAGCAGGTCCCCCTTGGTGTGTTTGTTCCTAGGAGGTCGGGGTATCTCCAGGTCGCTCTCTGTATTTACATCCAATTCAGAATTAAACTTGCAATCATTGCTAGAGAAAGGAGTTTCCCATTGTATTCGGATCTCGGTGGGTGTGTCTATCCTAAGAAAGGGTGTTGTTAGTGGTTGGGCTATCCCTTCTTGTTCGTAATCTATTGCTTCCACATGCTCTAGCTAGGAGCAATTTCATTCCATCTGAAAGACTCCTCTCTCAATCCTATAAGTAGTCTCTTTTTGGGGCTTGGAGTCTTCTTTGAGCTGTTCTATCACCCTTCCTTTAGTGTCATATTCTACGGTGTCCACTTCTTCCCCGGTTTCCTCACTACTGGAGTGGCAGTCCTCATACTCATCATCCGAATCAGCTCCTCTTGGTTGCTCATCATCCCCTAGGCTCTCATCTCCAGCCATGTCCTTTGTTGGTGACAAAGGCCCAATTGTACATTAATTTTAGGTCATGCACCTTAGTCCATTTCCACTCGAGATTATCTTGGAGGTCTCTGAGGGGCTTGAGATTAGTAGTGGGATTGCCAGTCAATTGGCCTACTAGGTACTCAAGGATCTCGTGTAGTTCTAGCCTATTGCTAGGAACATGGGAAGAGATAGGTCTAGGTCGGCTGCTTGAGCTCCCGACCATCATACAGAGTGGCATTGCAGACTCTCTCTTTGACAAGCTCACAGTTTTTGTAGCCTGTTTGTACGTCTCCTCCTCGTTTGAGAATGGGAGATCGATGGTCGCTAGGACATGCATCCAATATCACTCATCCTCAGGATAAGGGATGTATTTGGTTAAAGGTCCATGAGACTTCCTTATTGGTGCAGCACCCCTGAGCATGGTAGAGATGGCACCTAGGTCAACAGGGGTTGTATCTTCCAAGTGTCCATCTCGACCTTTACTGCTTCCATTTAGTTTCCTAGAAACATTAGATTGTTGCCCTAGTCTTCAACGACGCGAGCGTTCCTCATCCAGGGTTGTCCTAGCAAAATGTTGTAGTCCACACCCTTCATGATAATGAAGTTCACAGAGAACTAAACACCCGCAATCTTTACTGGCCAATTGTTTGAGACTCCAAATGGCCTTACTTTCATTCCATTAGCTAGAGTGACATTGAACCTAGCGGTTTTGACAAGCGAGTTTCCCTAAGCCTGGAGCATAGTATGTCTCAACACACTCATTCCCGCCTTGGTATCTATGATTCCCTTTCGTGTTACATCTCCTAGGGCTAGAATAGGCAAAATTGTGTGCATCTCAATTCATTCCCAAAAGGCATTAACATGTAGAGACATGGGCACTGAGTGTAATGTCAAGCTTGGTATCTATGTGACATGGGTCCTCAAATGGGCCGACACTGTCTATGGCACTAGTTGGACCTCATGCTCATAACAGACAAACACACCCTCACGGCCTCGTGGACCAGGAGTGTCAATCTAATGCTAAAGGACGAACTGTCCTAAAGCCTAATCTATGCGTTTATAGTTTTGTAGTTTTGTAGTTCAACATTTCCCTTTTTGTAAACTCCACAGAGGAATAACCCATACACATTGGCAATAAATACCACAATAATCACATACATGGGAGGCAACCTCTCGGTAGAAACACGGCGGCCCTACTGCAACTCTCCTACATCGCAGGGATTGGCCCCTTGATGCGCTGCTCAACATATAAAACAAATGAACAACCTCCACTCTTCATTTTCAAAAGAACTCCAAGAGATACCATGTTTCCTTACAAAATAATCCCCCAAGAACTGAACGTCTATCCTACGGCTTAGGATGCCTTTCCACACTCAAACGTGGGTCATTGTCATTGAAAACAAGTGCTATGCATCCAGTCTTTTTATTTCGATACCATGCTTTACATGCACATGCAAAGTGAATGATCCTAAAGTGCCCAAACATAATTTTCAAATCGGACACGTGTTTGTGCACAGCCAGGCTTTTCTAATGCTTATTCACTAACACGTTGCGGCGATGCAGGATAGCACTAAGGCCACACTCGTGCTACTATCCTCTTAATTAACATACTACGAACTCTATGTCATAGTGCGCATCAAAAAATTAGCAACAATCAGCATGCAAATCACACCATTCAAACCTCCCAACCCCCTACATTTAAGCATTGCTTTCGTTGCATAGGTGTAAAGGTTCATTTTGTCATGTTTTGATGTATAGAAAAAGTGATAAATCACAAAATTTGACAAGGAGATAGGGCTAAGCCTCATGTTTTACCACTACCACACATCCACAAACAATCATTATATTTTTCCTTCTTTTTCCAAGACGTATTTCTATTTTTTCCCTTATTTTTCTCATTTTCTTGATTTATTTGGCAATAAAATATACTATTTTCTGATTTTTCTTGTTCCAATCACTTCAGCATACTAACATACAATTTATCTTCCATATCCAATAACAACGTAATTATCATCATAAACTTTCCAACATCCTTCATTTTCCTTCATAAAAATTGTCATACCGTGTTTTTATGTAACCCGAGATGCTTTGAATGACTACATAACCAGAAAACATAGCCTCCATTGCTCTTGATCCAATGCTATTCTTTAATCTTCAGCATCTCCATCAATCTTCATCACCATTTCCTTCAATCTCCTTCCCGATTCCTCCTTCAAGATGGCACACATGAACAACCCATAGGGAAGAGAGAGAAAGACTAGAATCTGATCTCTTCATCGAGACATCCATTCCTCATGTGAAGACTGGTGATATCATCAGCCAAGAGGGAGAAGTTTCCAGGTAATCTCTGATGATTCATGAGGTACTTTCAGCCTCTATGCTTGATCATGAGGAGAGAGGGCGCATTTTTCGGCGCCATGCTGCCACCATATGCACGTTCTCTCTCCACGATTCTTCATCAAAAAATTAGAGGGGGATCAAAGGTCCCAAAGGGCACCTCCCCTTTGGTCCAAGGTTTTGTCCACCTCTTCGTATCTTGCCCATCTTGTGGCCTTTTCCTCATTCGGGCTCCGTTTCGAGCTCTGAAAAATCCTGGGCGTCCGTCTTGACATCCTGCACTGAGACTGGTAGCTCCTGGCATCCCGCACGGCAGTCGAAAAAATTATCAAAAATCCACAATTGTCGCTCAAGTGCCTTTTAAAAGCCGTCTTTCACTTGGTGCTTAAAATTGTCCTAGTTGCAGCTGCTGCTTTCGATGTTAAATATTTTTCCCCTAAATTCCAAAAATTTTGGCAAATTTTAGGCACATCTCGGGCTCAAAACTCCGCTCTCATTGGCAACCACAAGATAGGGTGACTCAGCCCATCGAATCCCACAATAGATTTGCACAAAACAACTAAAGGAAGCATCAAGCTGATACAAAATAGATACATATTAAAACACAACACAATGCTCACCCTACCCCTTGACAAAACCAAGGCATGAAATCCACAAGGAGTAGGTCTAGCATAATCTGATAGAAGGTCCGAAGCTAGTCACTAACCGACTCCTCCAACACACCAAAACTAAAAAAATTTATCAAAGAGGTTGCCCTAAGTGGTGGTCTGAACTACCTATCTAACTAACGACAACACAACCAGGAGCTCCTACTAGGCGAGGACTCCTATAACCTGATCAAGAAGTATTGTCTTTTAGCACATTTCTTCTTTTAGGTTTTTATTTTTCCATACTTGGGCATGTAAAAAGAAGGGAGCTGAGCATAGTGACCCATGGAGAATAGGGCATCGGCCTCAGGTCCTGTCTCGGTACCCAAGAACCTACCAAGCCCTCGCAAGGCGACACTTAATCATTTTTTACACTCACTTTTATTTTCGCTCCAACCTTCCTTACTTTCTTCTTTTCCAGCAAGTCGTCACACCTAGGAAGACAAGGCATCGGCCCCGGGTCTGACTCGTCCCCAGGAACCTTCCAAGCCCTCGCAAGGTGATGATCAACTGCTTATAAATTTTCCTTTCTTTTATTTTCTATCTTTATAGGGGTTAGAACCACTTTTTACACACCTTTGTATATATTTATTTTCTTTAAGATATTCGGGTTTTGTTCCTCTTTATTATCATTTTTCCTCTGGCAGGCTTCTCTAACTGCCTCACAACTAACAATAACTCCTTGCACGGCTACCTAGTAGGCTAGCAGAACAGGGCCACTAGAACTGCCTTCTAAAACAGGTCTTTCGATGCCTGGCAATGTCTTTACAGGAGGCAACGACTATTCAAACCTCCCTCAGACATACCTAACATGAACCTGGGACTTCATGCCTTGGACTCCGGTCCCCAATCAAGAAAAGAAAATCCCCTACAAGTACACAGACACATATAGCATAAAACCACGATACTCATAAAGGAGAAATATCACTTGGATAGAGCCACAAGAAGTCTCCACCGACATAGGCTCCTTTCAAGCTCTTCTTCGAACTTGTATAGCACAAGACTAAAACAAGAAACCATTAACCGCACCTGTACTAAACAGACAACTGGCCCTCTTGGCCTAATGAAATAAAGCATTCCACTACAAAACTGATCGGCCCTCTTGGCCTAAGGAAATAAAAGACTAAAACCTTGCAAAACTGGCCCTCTTGGCCTAACGAAAGAAAACACTATAGCACCTACACATCACTCCCCGAAAGAGTACATATATACAATAATATGCTCCTTTCCAAGGAGGAAAAATAGGGCTCATAGTCCTAAACTAAATGCATAAGGTTATGACCCATCCCTCTTGCATGTATAGCAAGAGGCGTACGCATAACATGTTGTCTAATCAGCCTATGGGTCTAGGATAACAACGGTAGATTGGTCTCGGTTATTCTTTGCATTACCCATATCAACCATCACCTACCATACCTCGCATGCTCTGATAGCATTCCCCACAAGCAACCAGGTCCTATCTCATTATTGATAGCAATATCCAAACTAGGACCATAGTTGAAGAAAAGGTCTTCTTCATAAGCAAGATTTTCCAATGAATCCGCAAACTGATTCTAGTAACGTGGAATCAGCTGAAAAGACACTCTCTCAAACTCCTCAAGTAGGGCCATCGCAGTTCGATGATACATACAAAGGATGGAATTCCGCGCTGTTTATGTCCCATCTAGCTAATTCAAGATCAACTGGGAATCCCCTTTTACTAACAACCACCGAATACCACCTTGCTTGGCAATATACAGTCCCATAATCAAGGCTTTATACTCCACCATATTGTTAGTGAATCCTACCCCGAGATAAGCAGCTAACTTCATTGTAACTCTATGTCGGGGATCTTGGATTACTACTCCAACACTCCCTTTTTATTAGGGCCCTTGGACGCTTCGTCAAAATATAATGTGTACATCCACAATGGGTTTACACATCCTGCCATCATGAACTCCTCTATTCGTAATTATGATAGTCAAAATTTAACATGTTTAGAGGGTGAATTGACAGCTCCATCCCACCTTCTTCATTGAACTAAATAGGGATACTTGTCAACAGTCATAAGTAGTGATGGTAGAACAATTTGATCTCCCACACAAAGGTTCCGTCTTCTTGCTCAATCACTTTGTATCCTTTGCTCCACCAGATAAGTTTCCCCTGATGGTATCTCTACTCCAGATATGGGTACTCCAAATAAGGAATTAACCGCCCCATCAACCAGCTTTAAGCTCTTTTGGAGGTCTTAAATCAGCCCCAGCATGGACGTGCAATGTATTTTCCAGTGTTAGCATACTTAGAAATAATAAGGTTTAATCTTATTAAGATTAACCTTATTGTTAAATTCTACTCCCTGCAGATTAGCTAGAAGATCCATAGACCTATTTTTCCTTATCCTTACAATCTTGTAGGGGCCATCCCATCTAGGTTCTAGCTTCCCTAGAAACAGCTCCATCTCTTGGTGTAATAAGCTCTGCAATTTCAGTTCATCCAGGTGGGCTATGGTCGTGAAACGTTCAAAGAGTGCATCCTCATCTCCCAAAGAGTGGTTAATTGCAAACCCTATGGTTGGCAACTCGATTTCGAGGGGTAACACACATTCTTCCCCATAAACTAATTTAAATGGAGTATGGTTGGTAGCTCGCTTGAACATTGTATTGTATGCCCATACTGCCACATACAACTTCCTATCCCAGTCTCGTTTCTTCTCAGAGACTATTTTAGACAAGATACCCACAAGTTGCTTATTAGTACTTTTGACTTGCCCATTTGCTTGTGGATTATAGGGGGTCGTTTTGTTGTGCTTGATTTGCCAAGCTTTAGTCAGGCTTTTAATCACTTTATTCAAAAAGTGGGTTCCACGGTCCGACACTAATTCCTTCGGTGGACTGAAACAGCAGATAATCTGCTCTAAAAGAAAACTTGCAGTCTCTTTTGCATTGTCTGCCTCGTCACCCGCGCTTCTGACCATTTTGTGAAATAATCAGTTGCTACTATAATGTACCTCTTGTGAGTAGTAGAGGATGGGGTGATAGGACCCACAAAGTCAATACCCCACTTCTCAAATGGAAGGATAGCCATGATATGCATAAGTGGGAATTTCCTATTCTC
This sequence comes from Lygodium microphyllum, assembly GCF_053477565.2. Taxonomy (NCBI): domain Eukaryota; kingdom Viridiplantae; phylum Streptophyta; class Polypodiopsida; order Schizaeales; family Lygodiaceae; genus Lygodium; species Lygodium microphyllum. The sequence continues at coordinate 118,321,789 of NC_141147.1, forward strand.
TCTACTGTCATGTCTTTGACAAGTATCACATCTCTTAATGTACTCAAAGGAATCTTGGAAGATGGACGGCCACCATTATCGAGCTCTGAAATCTTTCTATGCCGTCAACCGTCCAGCGAAGTGCCCTCCACACGCAGAGTCATGGCACTGTTCCAAGATGAAAGGAACCTCATCAGGTATCACACATCGGCGGTAGATATCATCAACACCTTGTCGATATAGTGTTCCTGCGATCAAGGAAAACTTCAAAGCCTGTTGTCTAATTTCCCTCTTTTTTGATTTCGATAAACCAGCTCCAGTCTCTCCCATTGATAGATAATGCATGATAGCAGCATACCAAGATGGAATAGAAGCTGTATCAATTTTAAACATTTCTTCAATATCACTTCCTTCAGCCAAAGTCTCTTTCGGCTCCCCTGAAATCCACAAAGCATTCCACAATACCCTACAACCTCGGTGGCTTACTCTTAATCTCATAATCAAAGTCCTACAAAGTGATTAACCACTTTGCCAAATGATCAGGTGGTTGCAGCTTGTTCATAAGAAATCTAAGCCCTTCCGCCTTCGTATAGAAAATCACCTTCTCATAGAGGATGTAGTGCCTGAATTTTTTAGTCACAAAGACCATCACAAGGCACAACTTCTCCATGTAGGTGTAGTTGATTTCTGATATGACCAATTTTCGACTAGCAAAAGCTATCACATGATGCCACTTTTCCTCCCAGATTTGGGCTAAACAACAGCTGATACTATGCATGGTGGCTGCTGAAAATATGTAAAATACCTCACCTCTTTTAGGTGCTTTTAAAACTGGTGCTTTTACTAGCTCCTGTTTCATATCCTCGAAAGCTATCTCCAAGGGTCGCTCCATAGAAATAGACAGATTCGTAGTGGCAACGTTCTTTCTGCCAAGGCATTTATAAACCTTTGATGGTACCCTATCGATGATAGAAAGCTATATACCTCTTTTGGAGTGCGTGGTGGACTCATAGTGACTATAACCTTGATCTTTTCAGGGTCAGTTGTGCGATTCCTACTTAACTGACCACATGCCCCAGCAATAGCCCATAAGGCACTCCAATGACACACTTCCATGGGTTAAGAGCAATACAAAATTGTCTGCAGCGCTCAAAGCAATTTCTTAAAATAATCAACATCCTTTCCCTTACAATGGCTACCCCCAGGTCATCGATCAATACTTTCAACTTGTCTGGGGAGGTATCACCAAAGGTCTTGTTTGTTGTTCATTGCCATGATCCAGGTGCATTGCACAATCCAAAGGCCATCACATGGTACGCAAAAGTACCAAAGACACTAATGCAAGTTGTTTTCAACTTGTCCTCTTCTACAATTACCATCTCGTTGTATCCTGCAAAGCAATCCATAAACGAATATATTTCCCTACCCACTAATTGATCCAAAATCTGGTCAATAAATGGCAAGCGGTAGTAATCCTTAACCGTCTTTTTATTCAACTCTCTAAAATCTACACATAGTCGGATATGGTTGTTTTTCTTCTTCCTGATGACAACTCGTGAACACCATTCTGTGTGCTGTACATGGAAAATTAAACCAGCTTTCCGCAACTTCTATAACTCCTCAAACAACCCGTCCCTCAATTCAAAAGGCATACGCCGTACCTTCTGATGCACAGGACGACTACCTTCTTTTATAGGAATGGTATGAATAGCCAGGCTTGGAGGAATGCCTCTCAACTCGTCATAACTCCAAGCAAAGTTGTCGCAGAATTCTTGAATCAAGGACACATAGTCCTCCCTTTGTGCTGAATTGAGCATGGAACCTGATTTAATTGGCTGCGAATCATTCGGTGTGCCAAGGTCCAACTCAATCACATCCGCATCTCTTATCCTATCTTGAGGCTCTATCAGCTCATTTAGAGTTATCTGATAAATATCCTCTGTAGTGGACCCATCTTTAGATTCATCACTGGATGATGTCTCACTACCAGATGGATCATCTGTTGTTTCTAATTCAGTAGAGGATAAGGGAGCTCTCTCACTCTGAGGAGACTCAGGGTAAGCATCGACTATTACTCGATTAGCACCTCTACCTAGAACCACTCGACTGGCAGGTATATCGACTTGACAATCTATTTATAAGATCCGAGGCCTACCTAGCAAGACTCGATAGCTAGGATGTCCTACAAATCTTATCACCCTAAAGTCCAAAAAGCATTCTACACTTGCAACTGTAACATAGACTTTAGTAATGCAACCTTCTGGTTGCCTTAGACTATCATCAGCCATTCTAAGAAGGGTGGAGCTATCCTTTTGGATGCCTAGACCCAGCCTCTCCATCAGCTCTGAACTCATGATATTGACAGAGGACCCAGTGCCTACGATAGCATGCTCTACTAATATTCCATCTATGTATGGTAGAACCCTAGGGCAATTCTTTTCAGCATGATCAAACCAATCTTCCCCTACTCGTGCTATGCCCAATGGCTCTACAATATACCCAATACGCAGGATCTTCTTGAATTCCTTATGTACTCTTGGAGATAATTTAATCAACTGTAAGAGGTTTACATCTGGTTTGACTTCGCAAAGAGAACTTGCCAAATCAAAATCATGATAGGTAGCCAAAGCTCACTTTTCTCACCAAACCATTCTTTCTTTTGGTCTCGTGACTGGCTTTGATGATTCCTTTTTAGCTCTTGCCTTCTTTCTTGGCACTTCCACATCCTTCTTAGGATCAACTTTTTTGTCATCAACAGGCCTTAGAGGTCCACCTTCCACGCTAGGATTCAGGACTTGCGTCCCCTTATTCCCTTGCTTAGGGTTTCCCTCGACCAATTTTGGATTATCTTTATCAACCTCTTTAGCCTTTTGGCCTCTTGTCACGGCTCTTAGGTTAGAGGTTTTAGTACCATTGACGTGTATAGCCTTGATAAGGTTGACTCCATTGCCTTGTGGCAACTCCTCTATAGTGGTCTTTCCCCTTTGCAGTATTTGTCTTGGTCCATCATTTTGCTAGAGGTTATTACCTTGTGCTCTATGATTAAGTGGACCTGGATGTTTACTCCCTTGTTGGAGGGAACTAATCTTACTCCAACAGGTAGCAGCTAAGTGGCCCGACTTCCCACAAATATCACATTTAACATTTGGACAGTTTCTAGGGATAGCCTTGATCTTCTATTCGTCGTTCCATTGGCCTAACAATTTGATTTGGCATTGATTGTTGACTCACAGGAACAACATTAGGGTTCGAAACTTGGCCTCCAACACTGTGGAGCCAACTGACTAGCCATACGCATAGTCACATTGGGAGGAGCTGGCAACGAAGGTACATTTTGAATCATGCTCCCTCTCCCATTAGGGTTATTCATAGGCATCCCTTGACTTCCATTTATCAATGGTACATTGTCTCCAGGTACTGGGCCCGCATTAAGATTTATTCAAGAGGAGTAGGCTGTTTGTAATCATGACTCTACTCCTTCTGCCCGCGTGATGGCAGTGTCTATATCAGCCAAATCCATAATGCTCAATTGTACCTGAATATTGAAATCCAATCCATGCAATAAGTATTGCAATTGGGCAGCCGACAGAATAGGAATGTAAGTTTGTAACTTACGAAACACTTCCTTAAGCTTCTTGGCATAGGCTTTCACATTCTCATGGGGGTCTTGGCGCGTTACATTCAAAACACGCAACCAGTATTGGCCACCTCTTTCAGGGGCATATTCTCCTCAGAAAGCTGCATAAAATTGGCCGATTGTAGTTATGGTTCCAGACTCTATGCTATGATACCATACTGCAACCCTTCCTTTTAATGTCATGTTAAAGAACATCATAAGATGTCCCTCATCTTGGATACAGTAATTAAACATTAATCTTTGGAATTCACAAATGTGAAACTCTGCATCTTCTTTGACTAACCCATTAAAAATGGGCAAAGGAACTCCTAAAGCTAGCAAATCTGGCGTCCCTGTAGGAATTGCAATGGGTTGTGCCATGGCGACAATTGGATTGACAATAAGAGTTTGAACTGATGGAATCACACCCCCACTTGAAGTGGGTTGACTTGGTGGAAGAGAGAAAGAATGTACGCTTCCTCCTGCACCTAAAGGACTATGTGCAATAGTTGGGTTACTAAGACCACTGCCTCTTATGCGTATTGGGCTACTCCTTTGAGGAGAATAGCGACTTACAGTCTCCAACCACCGTCTAGCCCTCTCAGCACATTCTTCTTTTTGTATTTCGGCTTGACGGTCCTTGTCAGAGGACATACACCAACTTTTTGGTCCTTGAAAACCCTAGATTCGAGAATCACCACTTGTTGGTAGCTCCCGACAGACGCACCACTAATGGGACCTGAAATGGGCCGGCACTGGCTATGGCACTAGCTGGACCTCATGCTCATAATAGACAAACACACCCTCATGGCCTCGCGGACCAGGAGCATCAATCTAATGCTAAAGGATGAACTGTCCTAAAGCCTAATCTATGCGTTTATAGTTTTGTAGTTTTGTAGTCCAACATTTCCCTTTCTATAAACTCTACAGAGGGAGAACCCATACACATTGGCAACAAATACCACGATAATCACATACATGGGAGGCAACCTCTCGGTAGAAACATCACAGCCCCATTGCAACTCTCCTACATCGCAGGGATTGGCCCCTTGATACGCTGCTCAACATATGAAACAAACAAACAAACTCCACTCTTCATTTTCGAAAGAACTACAGGAGATACCATGTTTCCTTACAAAATAATCTCCCAAGAATCGAACGTCTATCCTACGGCTTAGGATGCCTTTCCACACTCAAACGTGGGTCATTGTCATTGAAAACAAGTGCTATGCATCCAGTCTTTTTATTCCAATACCATGCTTTACATGCACATGCAAAGTGAATGATCGTAAAGTGCCCAAACATAATTTCTAAATTAGACACGTGTTTGTGTACAACCAGGCTTTTCTAATGCTTATTCACTAATGCATTGTAGCGATGCACCGAGACTACACTCGTGCTACTGTCCTCTTAATTAACATACCACAAACTCTATGTCATGATGTGCATCAGAAAATCAGCAACAATCAGCATGCAAATCACACGATTCAGACCTCTGAACCCCCTACGTTTAGGTATTGCTTTCGTTGCATAGGTGTAGAGGTTCATTTTGTCATGTTTTGATGTATAGAAAAAGCGATAAATCACAAACGTTTACAAGGAGATAGGGAAACTGAGGCCAAACCTCATGCTTTACCACTACCACACATCCACAAACAATCATTATATTTTTCCTTATTTTTCCAAGACGTATTTCTAAATTTTCCCTTATTTTTCTCATTTTCTTGATTTATTTGGCAATAAAATATACTATTTTCTGATTTTTCTTGTTCCAATCACTTCAGCATACTAACATTCAATTTATCTTTCATATTCCCCCCATGGGAATAGATTATACCCACCCGAAAGGAAAAAACTACCATTTTACCACTTAAAGACCATATTTTGGGTTTACGGGAATTGAATAAAGCATGTAAATCATTGCAAAATTAGAATTTTCTGATACACAACAATTACTCATAATGCAAATAGCACTCAAACAAATTTTCATCCAATAAGAACATAATTATCATCATAAACTATCAAAAATCCTTTATTTTCCTTCATAAAAATGGTCATACTATGTTTTTACGTAACCCGACATGCTTTGAATGACTGCATAACCAGCAGACAGAGCCTCATTGCTCTCAATCCAATGCTATACTTCAATCTTCAGCATCTCCATCAATCTTCATCACCATTTCCTTCAATCTCCTTCCCGATTCCTCCTTCAAGATGGCACACATGAACAGCCCATAGGGAAGAGAGAGAAACACTAGAATCTGATCTTTTCATTAGGACAGCCATTCCTCACGCGAAGACTAGCAATATCATCAGCCAAGAGGGAGAAGTTGCCAGGTAATCTCTGATGATTCATGAGGTACTTTCAGCCTCCACGCTTGATCATGAGGAGAGAGGGCGCATTTTTCGGCACCATGCTGCCACCATATTCACATTCTCTCTCCATGATTCTTCATCAAAAAATTAGAGGGGGGGTCAAAGGTCCCAAAGGGCACCCCCCCTTTGGTCCAAGGTTTTGTCCACCTCTTTGTATCTTGCCATCTTGTGGCCTTTTTCTCGTTCGGGCTCCATTTTGAGCTCTGAAAAATCCTGGGCGTCTGTCTTGACATCCCACATTGACTGGCAACTCCTGGCATCCTGCACGGCAGTCAAAATAATTATCGAAAATCCACAAGTGTCACTCGGGTGCCTTTTAAAAGCTGTCCTTCACTTGGTGCTTAAAATCGTCCTAGCTGCAACCGCCGCCTTCAATGTTAAATATTTTTCCCCTAAATTCTGGATTTTTTGGCAAATATTAGGCACATCCTGAGCTCAAAACTCTACTCTCAACGTGACTGCATTATGATCCTACAAGTCAGTTGTTGCAGGATGCTCCATTGGTTCTTCTACTGACTGTTTCAGCTCCTGCCATAGCGTGGGGTGTTGTTTGTGAGCAGGTCTCCTAAACTCAAGGTCACTGGGGTGGTCACTAATGTCATGAGGAGATTTTTGGATGTTTGCTTCTCTCTGAGGTCTGTGTTCCTTGGCCACTGGTCTTGACTGATCGACTAACTCGTGGCATCTAAACTTGGCCTAGGTGGGTGCATCTCTCAACCTTGGTCGTGCAGGTGAGATTGGTGTGCTTACACTAGAGAGATCCTCCATCTCACCCTCTAAGATAGGCTCATCATCCTTGAGGTGCTCTTGGGCTTCTTTTACCCACTCCTTAACTTTGGCTATTGCCTCAAGTTGGCATCTAGGGTGGGGACACTCCCATACCTTTGCACTCCCCTTCTCTGCCTTCTTTCGAACGGTAATTTAAGCCTCTGCATCCATGACCTTATTGTCGGTCACTAGTGTTGTTGCACCCTCAGTATTAAGAGTGACTTTTGTGTCAGTCTTTTTCATCCTTCTCCGTCGACTCTTCTTCCCTATTGAGGCTGCATCTAAATTGCTGGGCCCTGGCTATGATATACATGCTTGCTTTGTCTGTGCTTTGGTCATGACATGCAGTAGGATGGGTTTGTCCTCACTATCAAATGTTGATTTCGAATAGCCCCAAGGGTACTAAGGGCACGTTTTCCAGGCTAGAGGATGGCTTTCATCTAGGGAAATCAACAAAATGTGAGTGATGCCGCAGTTGACACATCTATGGTTGGATTTTTCCTTATTCTCTTGTTCTCTCTTTGGGAAATGTGATGAGATGTGGCCTAGGTGACCGCAAGTCCAACGCGAGATTGGATCTTGGGTTGGCCTTGCAAATCCTCTCCCTCTACCTCTACCTAATGCCATCACCAGTAGTGGTTGATAGTCCATTAGGACTAGATTGCCCTCTTCCTCGTACTAGATGTAAGGGTTTATGTAGGCTTTGTCTTTGTTAGGCTCCTCCACGTAATGGACTCGAGCATCACTCGATGGAAAGGTCCAAAGGGTTCTGGTAGCCTGGCTATGCCCATCATCCTAGGGATGACATGCTTTGCATCATTTGGTGCTAGAAGTGCCAAAATTGGGCTCCTCTTTTGAGGAAGTTTGGTGGCTTGTTCCCCAGGTACGGCGGGTTATAATGCTACACATAGGGGAATCTCCTAGGCAACCTATAGTGCATGACATTGTGGTCGAATCTACCACAATTCACGCAAGGCCTAGATCTAGAATCCTAGCACTCAGCTAGGAGGTGATTGCCGCCACAATGGATGCATTGGACGTGAGGTCACATTGGTTTCTTCATCAATTCTTGCAGTTGTGCTAACTCCATTGTCAGCTTGGCTAACCCCTGGCCTTGATCTACACTCTTCCCCCTGTCCTGCATGCTAGGGGTTAATCCCTCACTAGAGGTTGTGGTCCTCTGATTGGAGTTGTTGCGGTTCAAACTTTGAGAGCTTCTCTCTCTCAGCTGGTCATCTACTCTAATTACTTTGTCAAAGACCCTAGCCAACACCTCTCACTGCAAGTTATTAGAGTTACGTGCCAAAGCCTTGTACAACTCCTCACTACAAATTCCGTTCATGAGCACGCTCGCATTTTTTGTAGCTTGTTTGTACGTCTCCTCCTTGTCTCAGAATGGGAGATTGATGGTCATTAGAATGTGTATCCAATCTTACTCATCCTCAAGAAAAGGGATGTATTTGGTTAAAGATTCATGAGACTTCCTTATTGGTGCATCACCCCTAAGCATGGTAGAGATGGCATCTAGGTTGACATGGGTCATCTTCCAAGTGTCCATCTCGACCTTTATTGCTTCCATTCGGTTCCCTAGGAACATTAGATTGTTTCCGCAGTCTTCAATGACTCGAGCGTTCCTCATCCATGGTTGTCCTAGCAAAATGTAGTAGTCCACTCCCTTCATGACAATGAACTTCACAGAGAACTAGACACCTACCATCTTTACTAGCAAAAACTTTAAGACTCCAAATGGCCTTACTTTCATTCCGTTAGCCAGAGTGGCGTTGAACCTAGCAGTTTTGATAGGCGGGTTTCCCCAAGCCTGGAGCACAGTATGTCTCAACACACTCACTCCCACCTCGGTATCTACGATTCCCTTCCATGTTACGTCTTCTAGGGCTAAGATAGGCAAAACTGCGTGCATCTCAGTGCCTTCCTAAAAGGTATTAATATGTAGAGATTTCAGCACTGAGTGTAGTGTAAAGATGGGTACCTACGTGACTGCATTATGATCCTCAAGCTGTGATAGAAGTTCCTTAACATAATCATCATAGTTCCTAGACGATGGGAGTCTGGTGGGGGTAGTGGTTATGGATGTTTCAATTCTCTTTCTTTTAGGATCCTTCCTTGACTCAACATTTGCTTGCTGCTGCTGGTCTCTTTGTCCCTATCGCAGGAACTCCTTCAACTCCCTCCTGGGACATTTCTTTATTGACCAAAAATTGCACCCATGCCATGATGCTGCTGGCATTAGCTTTAGGTGTAGAGCCTTGGGTGGTTGTGGTTGTTGAGGTGGTCGGCACTAGGTTGACTGGAAGTAGGTGCAACATACCTTTACCCTTGCCCTCCGTAATTGGTGGTGCTTAAGCTTCTAGCACTTGGGTGGTAAAACCTGGGCCTTCATCTCTAGAAGGGCTCATGGCAACTAGGAGTTCTTCCCTATAGGGCTGCTATATGGGCATGTGTGTTGCTAAAGCTATATCCTCCTCTTCCTTCCTCCTCAACTCTTCATCTTCCTCATCAGATTATCTCTCTCTCCTCTTTGGCTTTTTTGGATTCCTCTTCTATCCTCTTCACCTCTTTTTCCTCCCTTTTTCTTTTTTCTTCAACACTTTTTGGACTCTCTTTGGGCTCTTTATAGGTTTGCTTTCTCTTGTTTCATGCTCTCTTCTTCGGCCTTCTCCTGTGCAGTCTTTTTCTTTGACTTCTTGGCCCCTCCACAACTAGATTGTGCTTCCTGCTCTTCTTCTTTGTCACTCACCATCCTCTCACTCGATTGCTCTTATTCCTGGCGGAGAGGGGACTTGTCAGGTGTTTTGCCAACTCCCTCATCTTCTTGTGCTTCCCCCAATGCCTCTATGATGATGGTAATCAAGATCCCTCCAAATCCAATGGTCCAGTCCTTACACGATGATTTCTTCCTTGCCTTGGAGGTCGAGGACTCTCCGCATGCGGGTCTTCCACCTGTGTGGCCAGTGCTTTTGTTGAAGTTTCTATTGTCTTTCACATAAAGCCGTTCAAGTTTACATCGTCCAACGATTTGGTTGCAATGTTTTCCAACATTAGTATGTTGATTCAACTCATCAGTGCATTGTACCTATGACTAGAGAACAAGACCATCTTCACTTGCAACTAGACTTCTGGATCTAGGATAATAGTGAGACTGATGCTATCATTGGTGTGGACCAGAATCTTGTCCATTCCCAGCGTATCACACACATCTCTTCTGGGCTATCTCTCAACCTTGTTGGCCAGGCCCAATGCTCTCTCCACCAACGCAGGGGGCTCAGCTCGACTAGCGGATTTCCTTTTCTTGATGCACAGTTATGGTGCCATGGTCTTGTTGAAAATTTGTCAAAGGAATTCTGTGCACTTTTCAAAATCCACGGCTTGCTCAACTTTATCCAAGTACTTCTGTAGATTGCATTACTTCACTATTTGTTTTATGGCTTGTTCTTCCATGGCCACATCCTCCAAGTTCAAGACATGTCTGAACCTGAATTGGTTGATGGCCCTTGACTCCACTGATAGGCTGCCCTTATCTTGGTCCTTAGCTTGTTTCTCTAATGAGAATGGAAGTTTGCTACTCTTCTCCTGACTTGCCATTGTGGGTCCATGTCATGACGCCATAGCTCACCATTACTTTTCTTAAGATAATGAGTAGAGAGTGATTGTACGCTTATAGAAAAATGAAAAGCTTAAGTATAGAATGAAATTTTTTCTTCACAATTCACACAATCCAATAAAGATCCATGAGAATTTTCTTAAAGTATGTTTTTCCACCTTACGCGCTCCCTCTCCCCTTTGGAAATGAGAAGAATCCTTCCTAGGATTACAGGTTGAAGGGTTAAGGACATTCAACTCCGCATGATCACAATGTTTCACTTTTGCATGAGCCAAGCGTAGAAGTTTGGGTTGTACTCCATGTTAGCATAGTGGTCCATGTCAATAGGTTAGATGCTTAAATGAGTGATGTAGGTGAGGACATCCATTAGGAAATCACTAGAGTCTATTTTGCCTTCCAATGTAAAACTTCTCCTATGTCAAAATGAGATCTAAAATAGGGATGAGTCATGATGTGTGATCTAAATTTTGATTCTTTCCATGATCAAGGAATCATGCATACCTTTGTTGCTAAAGAATCATCTAAAAAGACCTAGGCCTAATTGGTCATAGCTTTTAGCAACTATTGTAAACGTGGCATCCAAATGCCGAAGGAAAACACCCAAGTCATCCCTTGTATTTTCATTTAAGTTTGCAGCCAAGGTAAGAATCAATCATCATCCATAAGAGGGTTTAAGACATTCGAGGATGGGGTTTGAATGGACTTGACAGCTCAGTTGTGGTTGATGTCTATTGGTTGCGGCTACTCCTAAATGTCCTGTTTAGCCTCTTATGAGATAAGTCTGGTTTGTGATTCTGATGTTGTGCTGCTAGATGTTTGTGAGGCTTTAGGAAAACTAGGAGTGCTAGATTGGGTCTATTTGGAGTCAGCAAGCTACGGTTTTGGTGGATAGACCTATTTAGGCTCTGCATGCTTAACGATGTTGGGCTTTATGGGCTTCATAGCTTGAGTCTTTTGTGGCTTTAGTGCCTGATTTGTTGTGGGCTTTGTGTGGTCAAGTTTGAGGGTGGCATTTAAATAGTGCCACTGGTCCTCTTGGTTTTAGGCACCCATATCCAAGCATTGGCCCTGTAATAGCCTTGCGCTTGCAATAAGGTTCTGGGGACTGTTCATCAGTGCCTATAGTTTCTTCTTTGCCTCCTAGGTTTTGAGTGTAAGTTCCTAGGCTTGCAAGGTCGTGTTTGTATGCTTCTAGGCAGCAATCCTTGAGGTTTAGGCACCCGATTGAACTGTGGTTCAAGGGCCTTAGCTTTGATCTTAGTAGTTTTCTAGCAGTGTGGCTTGGCGGATTGTGACAAGTTTCAACCCCTCTCATTAGTCTTGGTGGTAGGTTTTTCTACTGATGGCTTTGCGGGCTTTAATGGAGCAGTGCTGCCCTTGCTGAAAGTTGTGACTATTTATATATTGCCAATAGCATGGTGAATACACTGAGACTTGTAGTCGACATTACAATGTGTTTGCTTTTTAAATGAGCATCCTAACAACAATTCCTTACAAGCATCTTTTATATTCTGCAACACATAATAAAGTACGTGTACGCTTTCAGAATCGATAGAGACTATGACTTTACACTTTCTTGAAAGGGCATACGATCGGCCCCCAAATGGTTGGGCTAAGTTTGGCATTGGTAGGTTGTATTTGTGGGCAACCAATTTGAGTCAAATGATTGTTAGTTAAGATATTAAAATTAGCTCCCTCATTGATTAATGCATCGAAGGTATGTGTTTGTTGGGCAGTGACTATTATGCGCAAGTAAATAGGTGCTACTGCTTCTTCCTCCTCCTCACCATCAACTTCCATTATTGCGGTGACTTGGACCTTCACAGGGGACTATAGCATGGGAGGCTCCTGTAGTGGATGTGTGGGAGAGTAGTACTTCTTTATGTGACTACAATTGAAGAAGCCTATGCCCTCTCCATCTAAGATCTCAAGCTCTACATTACCGGTTTTGGCTGATAGTGCAGACTCAGAAAGGCCCTAATCCCCTAAACTTCATCTTCTATTTATGGCCTTTTATTGAATACAAGAACATTAAGTCACCCTGCTCAAATTCTTGCTACTTGATGTGCTTGTCAAACCAACTCTTGTGTCATGTCTTTTTTCAAATCAAGGCATGGATGGCTAGGAGCCAAGCCTCTGATAAGCGTTCTAGCTCGATTAGGCACTCCTTTCCATCCCATCTCTCTTGGATGTCTACTCTCAGGCGCGGAATAAAGAGCTCTACAGGTAGAATGGCTTCACTCCCGTAGGTAAACTTGAAGGGAGTCTGTCCTACCATTGTTTTATAGGCTATTTGATAGACCCATAAGGCTGCCATTAGTTTGTTGTCCTAGTTGCTGCACAAGACAGAGACTGTTTTGGTCAAGATGCTCACTAAGATCTTATTAGTAGACTCAGCTTGGCCATTTTGTTGAGGGTAGTAGGGTGATGATTTTTTATGGATGATCAGAAAGGTTGATAAGAGGAAGTGAGCAATCACTTCATTAATGAAGTGTGTGCCTTGATCACTAACTAGATGAATGGTTTAGTTGAATCGTGAGATCACCTAGTCCCAAAGGAACTTAGGAGTGGTTCTAGCATAATTTTCCTCATGGCTTGTACTTCTGCCCACTTTGCGAGATAGCCTATAGCAACGATGATGTACTTGGCTTGTGAGTACTATGCGGTAGGTCTAATCAGCCCAATGAAGTTAATTCCCCGTTTCTCAAATGGTTGTCTTGCAATGATTGGGCTTAGATCCATTTTGTCCTTGTGAATGAGTAGCTTGGTTCGTTGGCATTGGTCATAGTGCTTTACAAATCGTGCTGCATCTTTAAAAAAAGTAGGCTACCATAGTGGAGATTGCAAGACCTTGGGGGCCATAATGTCTTCGCTCAAGTGCCCTCCTACAATTCCACCATGTGCTTCTACAAGTACATCATGCATCTCATGTTTGCACATGCATCTATGCAACAAGTTGTCTTGCCCGAACCTATAGAGTTGTCTTGCTATTAACTCATATGGTTTTATTTTAAGGATGATCACCTAAGTTGGGGCCTTCTCAATGGGTTTTTCAGGTAGTCTGTGCTCAAGCACTTGGATTATGTCATCTACCCAGTATAGCATCAAGTTAGCTCAAAACAAGTCCCTTTTTCTAGACAGGTTAAATAGAAGTGCGTCAAAAAAGTCATCTATGATGCCCTGTCCAACACCCTCTCCTATGGGTATGCGAGACATATGGTTAGCCATGTAGTGCTGCTTCCCTTTGCACACAACCACAGAGAAGTCAAACTAGAAGAAAAAGTAACCATCGAACAATGCATCCCATAGCATAAGGTTTGTTAACAAGATAAAGCAAGGCTTGATGGTCAACAAAGAAGATAAAAGGTGTAGCCAAAAGGTAATGCCAAAATTTCCTTCCAGCAAACACCATGGCTAACCCTTCCCTCTTCGTAGTGGAGTACTTCATTTTAGTATCCATGAGTTTTCTACTAGCAAAGCTCACTACATAGTCTAAATTATGTTCACCAAGCTGGCACAACATAGCTCCCACGACAAACTTTGAGGTGTCAATGTGAACGTGGAAGGTTATGGTCCAGTCTAGGGCTCTTAGGATTGGTGCTATGGTTAGAGCCTTCTTCAACTCTTCGTATGTGCATTGGCATTCCTTGCATAGCTCAACAAAAATCGTCGATAATACCATGTATGGCCTAGGAAGCATAGAACTCACTTATAATCAATTGGTGGTGGAAGATTGATGATAACCCTACCTTTCGAGAAGTCAGTGGCAATGCCATTCTTTGACACCACATTCCCTAGGATGCTACAGTCTACATCTCTCAAAGACCACTCGAAGCTTGTGTAGGTGTTCCTTCCAATTAGAGTGAACACATAAATTTTCAATGAATACTTCTAACTCTTACCCAAGCATGTCTTTGAAAATGGCACACATGAGCCTCTAAAATTTGGTTGGTGTATTCATCAACCCAAAGGGAATGACTATGTAGGCAAAGATGTCCCACTTGGTGGCAAATGTGGTCCTCTGCCTATCATCAAGATGTACCTGCACCACCTGATTGTACCCTAAGAAGACATCTGAAAAATTGTAGGCCTCTTCACCAGCTACTCTCTCAAGCATATGCTCAATGTACGACAAGGGATAATTGTCTCTGTTTATAGTAGCGTCAACCTTCTTATAACTGATGTACACTCGATCTTTCCATTCTTCTTTAGTAGGGTCATGATGGGTGAAAGCCAGTCGTGTGCTCAATTTTATATATGAATCATGCTATCAATAGCTTATCAATTTCCTCTTTGATAGCATGAGCATGTGTGGGATTCATAGGATACAGTTGCTGCTTGACTAGCATTGCGCAAGGTGTCATGGGGATGTTATGAGTCACCACGCTCGAATCTAACCCTTTCAACTCATCTAGGGACCAAGTGAATACGTCTATATACTCTCCTAAGAGAGCAATGAGACTCACTTCTTTTTGCTTGCTCAAGTCATTGGCTATGAATGTAGGTCGGGAAATTTCCCCTTCCTTAGCTAGATTGACCTCCTTGACTTCCCTGGGTCCTTTTATAGGCTCATTCGCTTGCCCTTGTCTTTTGGCTCCTAGCAAGATCACTAGCCTATTGCCTTTCTTAAATCAGATGAATCATTTTGGCAGGTCTTGCGGCTTCCTCTGCTCCTCCTTAACTTGTGGATCTCTAGGATATTTCCTTCTTTCCTCCTTCAACCTTTGCCGCCTTAGGTGGACTGGTAGGTCTCCCTTGGTGTGTTTGGTCTTAGGTAGTTAGGGTATCTTAGGATCATTGTTTGAGCTTACTTCCGACTCAAACTCAAACTCTCTACCTTCACTAGAAGAGGGAGTTTCTCTTGGAGGTAGTAGCTCTAATGGTGATTTTGTTCTAAATACTGGTGCGACACTTGGATGGGCAAGACCCCCTCGTTCATAATCAATCGTTCCTATGTACTCCAACTAGGTGCAATTGCAATCCATTTTCATGACTTCTTTCTCGATTCTAGAGTTGTTCTTCTTCTACGATTTGGAGTCTACCCATATTTGTTCAATCACAAGTCCCTCAAGGTTGTACTCTATTGTGTCGATCTCTTCTTTGCTCTCATCTCATTGAAAAAACAACCGTCTTTGTACTCATCATCTAAACTATCCTCATCCGATTGCTCGACATCTCCTAGGTCTTGATATTGTGTTTCCTTTGTCGATGTTGACTAAGGCCCAATTTTACATCAAGTCCAAATCATGCACCTTGGTCCATCGCCACTTGGATTCGTCTAAGATATCCTTAAGTGGTTTAAGATTTGAGGTTGGGTTATTAACTAATTTTTCTGACATGTGCTCTAAGATCTTGTGGAGCTCTCATTTGTTGTTTGGGACATGGAGCATGATGGGGGTGGGTCGTCTAAGTGAGCTTCTATCCATCATACAAACTGGTACTAAGGGTTTTTTCTTGGGTTCACCAACTGCCTTGATAGCCTGTATGAACTCCTCATTGTCTGAGAATGGTAGATCGATTGTGGCTAACACTTGCATCCAATCTCACTCATCCTTAGAATAAGGGATATACTTGGCCAATGGCCCGTAAGATTTTCTAATCTGAGCATCGCCCTTCAGCATAGTTGAGATGGTGTCTAGGTCAATTAGTGTAGCCTTCCAAGTATCCATCTTCACTCTTACTACTTCCATTTCATTTTCTAGGAAGATCATACCGTTGCCCCAGTCTTCCTATGGCTCATGTGTTGCACATCCAAGGTCGGCCTAACAAGATATCGTAGTCCACTCCTTTCATGACAATGAAGTCCCTAGAGAAGTGGACTCTGGTGATCTTCAATGGCCAATTTTTGAGCATTCCGAATGGCTTTACTTTCATTCAATTAGCTAGTGTGACGTTGAACTAAGCATTCTCAACATATGGGTTACCTAAAGCCCCTAGAGTAGTATGTGGCTAAGCACACTAATTCCTGCCCCCGTGTCTCAAATCCCTTTCCTCATGGTACCACCTAGAGCAAGGACCAGCAAGTCTTTGTGTATCTCTGTGCCTTTCTAGAAAGCATTAACGTGCAATGGCTTGGGTACTAGGTGCAGTGTCAAGCTCGATATTTGCGTGACCATGTCATGGTCTTACAAGTCAACTCTTGTTTGCTCTAGCAATCCTTCCATCCATTACTTTAGCTCCTGCCATAGCTAGATACTACCTAAGAAAATCTCCTAGGCTTAGAGTTACAGGGTGGTCACTAGCATTGTGAGAAGATTGTTGGTTGCTTGCTTCTCTCCTAATTTTTTGCTCCTTGGCCAATGGCCTTGACTAGTTTACTGGCGGTGGTGTGAGGTGCAGATGCGTCTCTCGGTCATGTGGGAGAGATTGGCATGCTTATGCTAGAGAGATCATTGATCTTGTTCTCCAATATGGGCTCAACAACCTTTAGGTGTTCTTGGGCTTTTCTCACCCACTCCTTGACCTTTTTTATGGATTCGAGTTGGAACTTTGGATTGGGGTACTCCCCTACCTTAGCACTCCCTTTATCAGCAATTTTTGAAGCTCATATTTCTACCTTTGTGTCCATGACTTTCTTCCAATAGATAGTGTCATTGCACTCTCCATTTTAAGTTTGATCTTTGCATCGGTTTTGTTCTTCCTTCACCTACGACTCTTCTTCCCTATTGAGGCTACGTCGTCCAAGTTACTAGGCCTTGGTAGTGATATTCTTGCTTGCTTTGTATATGCTCGGGTCATAACATGCAACAAGATGGGTGTAGCCTCTCTGTCGAGTGTCTTGACTCCAAAAAACCCCAATGGTACTAAAGGTATGATTTTCAAACTAGAGGGTGGTGTCCGTCTAGAGCAATTGGCAAAGAGGTGAGTGATTTCACGCTCTACACATTTGAGGTCAGTCCAACATGAAATTTGCTCTTGGGTCTGCCCTCCTAAGCCTCTGCCTCTTCCTCTTCCTCTTCCTCTTCCTCTTCCTAATGCCATCACCGACATTGGTCGATAGTCCATGAAAACTAGATTTCCCTCTTCATTGTATGAGACATAAGGGTTCACATAAGGCTCCTCATCGTTTGGCTCCTCCACATAGTGGACTAGAGCTTCACTCGATGGATGGGTTACTAAGGTCCAAGTGGCCTAGGTATGCCTGTGGGATCTATTTCAATCCTAGGGATGACTAGCTTTGCATCATTAGGTGTCATAAGGGCCAATGGGGCTCCTCTGCCAAAGAATTTCGCAGGCCTATTCTCTAGGTAAGGTCGGTTGTAAGGCTGTGAGTATGGGGTCTCCTCAGCAATCTACAATGCATGGCATCGTGGCCACCTACCGCAATTGGCACAAGGTCACGACCTAGGGTTCTCACACTCAGTTGGAACGTTGTCTTTGCACATTACACACATTGGATATGTGGGCATGTAGGTCTTCTCATCATCTCTTGTAGTCTGGCTAGCTCCATTTTCATCTATGCTAGTGCGCCTGGCTTGGGTCAACACCCTTCCCTTTGTCTTGGTTGCTTGGACTTGATTGTTTGCTAGATGTTGTTACCTTTTTTGAGGTTCTAGAGTTGGCTTTATCTCAATTGAAGCTCATGGAGCTTCTCTCCTGAAGCTACTCATCCACTCGCATGGCCTCTTCAAAGATCCTAGCTAGTGTGTGTCTCTACAATCTTGAGTTGCCTTCTAAGGCCTTGTAGAGTTTCTCATTGCATATTATGTTGATAAATATGGTAGACACCACTCTTTCAATGGGTCATTTGTTAGTTGGGATTCTCTTATAAGACTCTACACCTGATGTCCTCTGTGTCCCTTTGCTTGACATTCATCAGCCTCACTATAAGATTATGTGAATACCTACTAGCCTTGAAGAATCTTTTAATGAAGAGACTCTTGAGGTTATGGAAATTGTTGCACTTTGTAGTGTCTAAGTTGGTGTACCACATCCTACCCTTATTGCCCAAGCATAGGCCAAAAGCTTGCGAGCACTGAGCGAGATCAGTGAGGCCATTAGCATCGCAGACCTTCTCAAACTACTCTACAAAACTATATGGGTCGTTGCTCGTATTGTATTTGTCTAGCTGTTTCATAAACTACGAGGATTTTTTACTGGCTCTTAGAGCCCTAGGTAACTCCTAATCCTACAAGAAATGATGTTGCTAGTGCTGATGTACTTTGTTCTAACAACATGTTGTCTATTAGTCACTTTGTGAGAAGCTTTCTCAATGTTAAATCCACATCTAGTGCTCTTTCCCTCTTTACGTTTAGTCCTATTCAATTTCTATTTACTAGGGTTGTGCTTCTTCCATTTCTATGTCCTAAGGAAATGTCTTAGTCTGTTGTTGCTCATTGTTTGCCACTATGCTTTGCAAAGCTTTCCCTGCTAGCTTTCTTTCCTCCTCGAGGTCCACTATGATGTCTTCTAATGGTCTGCCATGGTGGTCAAGCTTGGTTTGTATGTCATATTTATTTACCATTTGTTGGATTTCGATCGGGAAATCCCCTAGGTCAAAGCTCTTCATTTTTGTGGTTTGTATTGGTATTTGCTATATCTATAGTCTCTTGCTCCACCAAGTTGTCAATGAGGTTGATCAAGTTGGATGGCATCGCGCTCCTAATGGTGTCGATCCTTGTATGTGTCTAGATTTTCATGTTGCGCCTCTCACTTGGTCCTACCAATTGGGGCTCTTGATCATCTGTCTAGGTTTGAGGGTCGTCTCCTAGTGGTGGGTTTGTTTTTTATTAAATTTGACTGTGTTCCTTCTTATTTACAGACAATCCTCAATTTATGTTCACTGTGTGTGTGTATGGTGCTCTTTTCCATACACTATGTGAAATCACGCTTTCCATTTTTTCAAGTACATATCAAGTGTTAAAAACAATGTGGGTGCGAGCATGAGATGATAAATGCAAATTTTGCACTTTGATCTATGTTATCAGCCAAATAGGGCTTTAGGCTCGGCCCACCACTGGCCACTCTCACTAGTCTCTAGGGTCTGTGCTATGTTTTTCAGCTTGGTCAAGGTCAATTGGAGCCTGTAGGTTAGTTTATGGCTCTAAGAGGGGCTAAAAGCTAATGTGATTGTCAATGGTTGTGTCTAGCTATCCGACTACAATTTCAAAGGCAATTCTGCCTCTAAGGCTTTTGGAGTCTTCCCCTATTGCAGAGGCGTTCTACTTTGTCTGAGATGTGCTAAAATTTTCATTTTTTTTCCTGTCAGATTTTTTGTTTAATTTTGCAATGTCCAATCCCCAAAATCAGACATCCAATTTTCAATCGTCCGATTTTTGCGCATGTAATTTAGGTATTCAATTATGATGTGTCCAATTTGAATTGGTCCGATTATCGTTTTTTCAATTCTTATGATTTGACTTCAAGTTCTTTCAATTTTCATGATCCACGTGTCCGATTTTGAGAGTGGTGTGAGTAACCAATGGCCGAGCATCCAAATCCAATTTTGGGGGTATCCAATTGTAGGCCATCCGAATCGAACAAGCTGAGGTAGTCCGAGTGTTTGATTGCCCAGAATCGAATGTTCAAGTGTGCGATTCTAGGAATCAAATCTCATGAGCCCTGCTTGATTCCAGTGATACCACGAAGGCATTTACGACAAAAAATCGAATCAAAGCAACAAATTTGGCCATGCAAGCATGCAATGAGCTCCAAAATACAAGAATGGACACATAGGAAGGTTTCTATACACCTGCTATACACAAAAAACGCTTGTTGAAGACCATCGATCTGCCTGAAGCTCAAGGTCTCTCTCTCTCTCTCTCTCTCTCTCAAGCTCTAGGTGAAAATGAGCTTCCTTCTTAATCTTTGGGGTCTTAAACCCTTGTTCCCTCAACCTTGATCTCTCCAATCACTCCTCTTGTGGCATTAACACATTTAGGGACTCGTTTTTCCCATTTTTTCCTTGTTTGTGCCCTGTTTGGGCTTGTTCTACAATAGTTACCCTAAAGTGTTTTGCTTCGATCTCTCGATCCTATCTTACTCTAAATGCAACAAAAATAAAAACCCAAATACATACATGATTTATCCTAATTTTCTACTCATTAAAAACCCAAAATACTTATTTTTTAAAAAGATAAAATACCCCAAATCTCCTACCTATATCAAGCACCGGTTTGGGGATGGAACCCTACTTCGACGCTTGATTTGAGGCACGCAAGTGCTCAGCTTGAATTCGGTGGTCCCAGCAACGGAACCTAACTTAAGTGGGAGCTCAAGCTCATCTACCAAGACCTACAGACCGCTTATTGCTTCAAGCATTTCAAGTGAGCACAATTGGCTATCTCTCACCTAGCCGATGCGCCTTCGATTCCACGGGGGTGTAGTGAGCTTGCATTGATGCCCAAACGAGTAGCCTCCTCCCTCAAGCAAACCAATAGCTCCATGATTTGAGATGTGAGTTCAAGAAACCTTAAGCCTCCACCTCCAAGCTCCATCCTCCATAGTTGTACACAAGACAAGAGAAGAGAAAGAAGAGAAGAAGAAGAGAGGAGATGATGGAGAGCTTCTTCTCCAAGATCCCTCACCTCACACACACACGCACACACACACTCCCTCACACTCTCCCCTCTCTCAAGCACACACAAACAAGCAAGAAGGAGAGAAGAATAGAAAAAGAGGAGACCACTTTAGTCACACACCAAAGAATGAGACTCTCATTAACTTTTCGAGTTTATATACAAGCCCTCAATCCCTTGGGTACCCATTCCCTTTTTACATGATTGGACATGATGGGACCTAAAATGGGCCGGCACTAGCTATGGCACTAGCCGGACCTCATGCATACGACAGACAACCCTACCACATGGCCTTGCGGACCAGGAGCATCCAAAACTCACTTTGCACTAAATGCTTATGATGATTTTGCATTTGTATCCAATATGTAGTCCAACATTCATCTTCCCATATCCTCAGAGGGAGATCCCATAACATATAGGCATAATGCCTCGTAATACACATATAGGGAAGCACCTTTCGGCTAATTGCCACGGCTCCACTACAACTCTCCTACACCTTGGGGATTGCCCTAAGATACATTGCTCCAACATATAAAACATAACGCACAAACTCCACTCTTTCATAATTCAACGTTCTAGGAGATTTTTATTTGTCTCATGAGAGTTTCCCCAACGGAAGCACCCGTCTAACCTACAGCTTAGGTTTCGTGTCCTCTCAGTGTTGGTCAAAGTTTATCAATCAATTACAATGCATTCTAGGAGATACCACATGGCATGCTTGATGAAAGGTGTATAAAAATTGTGCACAACCATTTTATGATTTAAAAACCAGCCATGTGAGGTCCGAAAAACATTCCTTTCATGAATTTAAAGTAAGTGTTACGTGCGCTACGAAACGTTAGGGACTAGTACCGGAACTTCCATGCTACTAGTCACCTATATTCAATTATGGAACAATCTCTAAATGCTATACACAAAGAGGGAATTCAAAATTTTTATCTTTTCAACAATTAGATCGTCGCACAAAATTCATCCCCCCTTACCGTTTAGGTATTGCTTTGGTGCATAGATGTAAATGGTTGTTTTGTATCATTTTTGTATGTAAAAAGTAATAAACATATACTATAACACAAAGGACAAGGCCAAACTGAGGCTTAACCTCATGCTTTAACCTTACCAAATATTTATGCACATACATATTATTTTTTCCTTTTTTTAAAGCTCAAAAATCTCAATTTTCTCTATTTTTTACTATTTTTTCTATTTATTATTCATAAAAATAGGTATTTTCTGATTTATTTGTATTTTCTTATCATTTTGATTGAAACTTAACATTTTCTCTGATTTTATCCCATTTTCACCCCTTTTCTCTAACTCAAAATCGAAAAAACCACTCATTTCCATTAAAAATGATATTTTACGGGTTTTAAAGAATTAATAATGGCTCTAAATCATTACGGGCTCTGTATTTTTGTAGTTACAGCCCTCAATCATGATGTAAACAAGGTTTAAACAAACACTACAAAGATATCAGGCCATAGAGATGCCGATTAGAAACGACAAATAGCGGCGTCGCTATTTGCGTCGCATTTGCGACACTAATAGTGGCGCAAATAGCGACGGTACCTAGAGTGAAAAAATGTTGGTAGAAACCCGAGCACGTTACATTTTGCGCATTCACGAAAGAGAGCAAGAGAGAGAGTGACCGTCTTGTTGAGAGGGAGAGAAAGAGACAAAGAAGGCTTCTCACCGCCATTGCTGCCGCCGCTGCCGCCGCCGCCATTCGCAAAGAAGAGGAGGAGGTGTATGTAGGGCGAAGAGGAGCCGCTATGATGAAGAGGAGCCACCAAACCCTCCTTTGAGTCTTTACGGTGAGTGCATTCTCTCTCTCTTTTACTTGTTTTTTGTATAATTTGTGTATATTGAGAGAGGGAGAGAAAATGAGAGAGAAAGAGAAGGAGAGGGAGAGGGAGGGAGAGGAAATGAGAGAGGGAGGGAGGAAGAAAGAAAGAGAGAGAGAGGGAGAGGAAATGAGACAGGGAGAGGGAGAGGGAGAGGGAGAGGGAGAGGGAGAGGGAGGGAGACATTAAACATAATAGGGAAATGAGAGAGGGAGAGGGAGAGGGAGGGAGAGGGAGGGAGAAGAAATGAGAGAGGGAGAGGAAGAGAGCAAAAGGAAATGAGAGAGGGAGAGGAAAGAGAAAAAAATGAGAGAATGAGAGGAGAGAGAAAATATGTTAAACATAATAGGGAAAGAGAGAAAGAGAGGGTGAGGGTGAGGGTGAGGGTGAGGGAGGAGAGAAAATGAGAGAGGGAGAGAAAAAGAGAAAAGGAAATGAGAGAGGGAGAGAAAGAGAGAAAAGGAAATGAGAGAGGGAGAGGAGAGAGAAAAATCATTAATCCTAATAGGAAAATAGAGAAAGAGAGGGTGACAGTGACGGAGGGAGAGAAAATGAGAGAGGGAGAGAAAGAGAGAAAAGGAAATGAGAGAGGGAGAGGAGAGAGAAAAAGAGAAAGAAATCATTAAACCTAATAGGGAAAGAGAGAAAGAGAGGGTGAGGGTAAGGGTGAGGGAGGGAGAGAAAGAGAGAAAAGGAAATGAGAGAGGGAGAGGAGAGAGAAAAAGATAGAAAAATCATTAAACCTAATAGGGAAAGAGAGAAAGAGAGGGTGAGGGTGAGGGAGGGAGAGAAATGAGAGAGAGAGCGAAAGAGAGAAAAGGAAATAAGACCTTACAATAAGCTCATCCTAGGCTCATAGGGGTTAGGCCGATCCTCAACAAACCTAACGGATATATGGCTAGAGAACCCTAGCACACTTGCGTCTCCTAGCATCATGTTCTTCCTACAAAGATACCTCTCATACATGAGGCTTGTCCTAGCCTCCACCATGCAAGTATACAACGAAGGAAATTAGCCTATCAGTTAGAAAAACATTCATTTTTCATAACGTAAATCCAAAAATAACTTTGGATATTCCATAAAAATCAATCTCTTCTTAAAGAGACAAATGCAAAAAACTAAAACACCATCATTCATATGCTTCACAAAACTAAAACAACATCACGACAAGATCTCTTAGGAAACTCATCTTCAACTATTAATTTTAATTAAAAAATATAATATAAAATCACTTGCAAGGAAGTATACTCTTTTATCATTAATACTCTTTCTTCCTTAAAAAAGTCTTAGGAACAAGTTTCTGCTCTAACAAGCATATATTTGAGCATAATAACTATTTTAAGGTTCATTCCATGAGTAGTATATATGCAACCATCAAGCTAGAGATCATGCTTTGTTATCTGTGATCCCAATCTCATGCCCTTATAGAGATTGAAGTGTGCAATAGTGTGGAGAGAAGGTGGGTGAGTTGTAAATGGTAAAGAAAAATTCTATTGATGATGGAGAGAAGATGAGGTGAATCGCCAATTCTATTCTTAGTGAATGCAACCTACCCATAGTATGGCATCCATGACCAATTGAAATCAGTAAGACTTTGAAATCCTACCTCGAGTATTATAACTATTGTTTTGTGGTGGATTTTCTTGCCATGATTCAATGTCAATTGGTGCTTGTGTTTTCCACAGTGTGTTGACTATGGGTGTCAAATGCTCTAGTTGGATCTCTCTCTCTTTCTCCTCTCTCTTCTCTCAAATGTTCTCTCTCCCTCAATCTTCCCTCTTTCTCTTTTCCTATACTCTCCCTAAATCCTTCTCTCTCCCTCTATCTCTTTTCTCTCTCTATCTCTCTTTCTATTTCTACCTCTCTCACTTCTCTCCTCTTCATCTCTAACTTTACTATCTCACTAACTCTTGTCTCTCTCTTCATCTCTATATAAGTATTCATAGTCGTGGTCATGGTCGTGGTCGTGGTCATGGTCCTGGTCATGGTCATGGCCATAGTCGTAGTCGTAGTCGTAGTCGTAGTCATGGTCGTGGTGGTGGTCGTGGTTGTGATCATGGTCATAGTTGTAGTCGTGGTCGTAATCATTGTGGTCATGGTCGTGGTCGTGGTCGTGGTCGTGGTCGTGGTCATGGTCGTAGTCGCAGTCGCAGTCGCAGTCGCAGTCCGCAGTCGCGGTCTCGCAGTCGCAGTCATAGTCATAGCCATAGTTGTAGTCGTAGTCATGGTCATAGTCGTGGTCGTGGTAGTCATGGTCGTGGTCATGGTCTTGGTCATGGTCGTAGTCGTGGTCGTAGTCATAGTCGTAATCGTAGTCCTAGTCGTAGTGGTGGTTGTCATGGTCGTGGTGATCATGGTCCTGGTTGTGGTCATAGTCCTGGTCATAGTCATAGTCATAGTCATGGTAGTCGTGGTGGTCGTGGTCATGGTCGTGGTCGTGGTCGTCGTAGTCATAGTCATAGTTGTAGTTGTAGTTGTAGTCGTAGTCGTAGTCGTAGTTGTAGTTGTAGTGTAGTCATGGTCATGGTCATGGTCATGGTCGTAGTCGTAGTCGTAGTCATAGTCCTGGTCATAGTCATAGTCGTAGTTGTAGTCGTAACGTAGAAAAAGAGAGAGAGATGGAAGGAGAGGAGAACAATTTAAGAAAGAAAAAAAGAATGACAGCAAAAACAAATTGTTTGTCGTAACATAGACAAAATGGAAAACGATGAAGGTCTTGTTGTTCAATATCGCGAGGCATATCTTAATCAGCGTGTCCCATATCCTTGCTCTCAATGCAAGCTAGCAATTAGACCAAAACTTCGATTGTCTATGGAACACGTACGATGATTCGAATATGAGATCATTGATCAGACAATTGCGGATTTTCAACAAATGGTAAGAAAAGTTAATATCAATCATGCATTGTACTCGCAAGCTAATTGAATACCATATACAAGAATATTGGATGTAGCTGGCAACTTTTCTATCTAGGGAGGTGATGTCTCGTCCCAAGGAGGAGTGCACCCTTTGTGGCCAATTAGAAGATTTCGTGAGTGTGCGATGGATGGAGTGCATGAGCCAATCCACCACTTGCAAGGCACTACCCAATCTATAGTGTCAATGCCAGAGGAGACAGGTAGCCTTCTAGACCTACCTACAATCTTGGAGCCTGAGATGGAGGCAATGATCAATGCATTGATTCCCATGGATGTCGAGACTTCTGATCCTCTTAGAGAGGAAGCATCCATACCATTATACGATGGGTGTTGAGTAACTCGCCTGAAGACACTGCTTGCACTCTTTAGTGTGCAAGCTAAATACGAGTGGAGCGATGCGAGTGTGATCGAGTTGTTCAGGTACCTTGTACATACGCTTCATTGATTTTTTTTCTGCACTATTATTAAAAACATTTGTACTTTTTCAAGGTGTTTTATGATTTTTTTCAAGTTATTGAAATATCATATATTACCACATGCAAATACCATGCCTGAGTCTCATGATGATGCAATATATATTTTACGAAAGCTTGGCATGGACTATAACAACCTCCATTCATGTATCAACGATTTCATACTGTTTTGAGGAGAATACGAGACTATGGAGACATGTCCAAAGTGTGGTTCTCATAGGTATCGACAGGACTTGCAAGGGAAAACCATGCCTCAAAAAGTTCTCAGACACTTTCCGCTTATTCCCCCCATAAACCACATGTTTCGTACGTCTGGTATGGCGAGCTTAACAACGTGGCATGCGTAGAATAGGTCCACAGATGGAGTTCAATGAATATCAGCGGATTCACATGCATGGAGCCACATTGACTCTACCTTCCCAGGCTTTGCCCGAGAGCCAAGGAATCTTTGGCTCGATCTTGCAATGGATGGCGTGAATCCATTTGGTCTGCGCTCAACTTCTTACAGTGTGTGGCCTATAGTCCTTGTCAACTACAATATCCCTCCATGGCTTTCTACGAAGAAAGGATATCTCATCCTTAGCTTACTCGTCCCTGGCCACTACAAAGTCAAAAATATAGATGTGTATCTTCGATGAGCTTAAGATTTTGTGGGAGGAGGAATTGTGCAAGATATGAGCAAGCATGATGGGCGACGGTCCGCCAATATTCAAGCCATTCTCATGTGGACGATGCATGAATTTCTGGGATTCGAAGAGTGCTCAGGTGAATAAGCTTCCATTCCCATTGGTAATATCTATATTTTATCTCGTTCAAGCTTGTATTCACTAGGTCGTGGTGTTGGAACACGTCTGGTTACCTCAGGTTATCATGCATGTCCATTGTGCGGGCCACAGTTAGACTCCCGAAGGTCACGAACCATGAAGAAGATGGTATATCAAGGACACACCACTTTCTTGCTAGAGGGTCATGAACTCAGGGAAGGTTTTCTTGGATGACCTCCAACACCTATGTATGCCGCAAGTTGGTATGAGTTGAAAATGATCCACATGGAGTCACATCCAAACGGAATGCGATAGTTCTCAGTTCTCTACGAGTTGCCATATTGGACCCACTTATAGGTCAACCACTTGTTGGATCCCATGCATATTTTTAAGAATGTGGGCAGCTTGCTATGAGACCACATCATTGGAAAGAGAGACACTATAGGGGCATGAATGGATTTGAAGGAGGTAGGCCAGATGGAGGCGCTTTGGCCGCAGTTGAGTGCTGATGGTCGCGTGCAACTACCTCGCGCTCCTTGGGTTTTGTCCACTAAAGAAGAGCACATTGTGAAGCAAGTAGTCAAGTCTATCTGCACTTCGATGGGTATGATGCATTCTCTCAAGTCTGCATTTTCTAAAGAGATGACAAATTATCATGGCTAAAATCCCATGACTGGCATAAGATATGTCAGGTCTGTACTATGAATGGATTGTAATTGGCATGCACATTTGCTATTTGGACTGTAGCCATTGTTCATAATGCTTTCTCATTTGTGGCAGTTTTTACTACCAATCGCAATCCCAGGATGCCTTACTCCAAAAATACGCGAGGCCATTTACAAGTTGTCGACTTTGGTGCAATGGATCTCACAAAAGGAGATTAAGACGTCCTCTATTGAATCCACGAGGCGGGGAGCAGTGGAGACGGTCCGTCTCTTTGAGAAATATCTGCCTACCAGCATGCTCACGATACAAATCCACATTCTTGTGCATCTTGTAGATGAAGTGGAGATTGCTGGACCTGTCCATACGCGATGGATGTTCTTCTTGGAGCGCTTCATGAAAACCTTGAAAGGCTTGGTGCGACAACGAGCTCGGCTAGAAGGTAGCATGGCTAAAGGTTGGTTGATGTCTGAGGCGCTAGTGCATATTTCACAATGGTGGCTACCAATGGTGGATCCAGACAACAAAATGCTATGGTTGTTGAAGGATGATGATAGACTGATCGGAGATGTGGTGGTTGGAAATGGGGTAGAAAAAAGAATGGATGTTGCAATGGAGGAGAAGGTGGATTGCTTTTATATGTTGCACCATGTCTCTATGGAGACGTGGCTCACTAAGTACCAGATTGCTAGGCAAGATCGAGAGGAAGCACGATTTGAATTTCGATGTAGTATATGCCATTGATCGATTCGATATCTTGAGGGCATGGAGGAGATGCTGCGGTTCATGTCAATGTGATGGTTACATGGAGCTTTGACCGCAACATCTCACAAAAGGGGAGGAGGTCTCAATGGAGGAGTAAAAATTCTAGAGGAGATGTAGTCCAAAGGTGATGAGGTGTTTAGGATTTGTCGTATCTATATTTTATATGCGACAACTAATTTGAGTGTTTCAATGTACAGTACAAAATATATAGTGCAGTGTGGTCGCGTGGATGGCATTTTTGTGTGGAGCGTATTGACAAAATGCGCTCCACAATGGACTGTGGTATCATGGCAAGGTTTGAGCAGGAGAGCCGGCGATGAGCAATGGATCCAAACACGGTTATAGATGAGATGGAGTATTTTGGGAACTTGCAAAAAATTTTTACGGTGGATTACCGTAGCTTCTCCATGATACTATTCGATGTGCAGTGATTCAAAGTGGTACTCGGAGCTGGAGCAACAGTTCGACGAGGTCCATTTGGATTTCTGGAAATAGATTCTGAAAAAGAATGGACGAATTTGCATGATACCTTTGTGTTGCCGGCCGATTATGAACAGGTGCATGAACTCATTTGTTTGTTAATTGTATCACGACATGGTACATGTCACAATAGTTTAATCTCTCTTGTATGTATTTATGAGCAAGTAATCTTCTATCCAAACCCCCAACAACCTCGATGGTGGTATGTTATACCTTCAACTCCCCGAAGTGCGAGAGTATATGATCAAAGCAATGTTCCGAGCATAGATGAGGACAATATGCAAATAGAGGGTCGATATTGCAAGGGGTGGAGGCCACTAAAAGCTTGGAGCATGTAGAGGAGCCAGCATTGGCTAACAATGATGGAAATACAGAAGTCTAAGAATTCATTGAGAACGATGTGGAATCATCCTTTTGTGGTGACATATCTATCGACCTTCCAGTGTATGCGGAGTTGTGTTAGGAGATTGATATGGAACCATAGAATTCTTTATACTTGGAGGTTGACTAATCGCTTATAAGGGTCAGGGGGTGATGGGACCTCAAATGGGCCCGCACTGGCTATAGCACTAGCCGGACCTCATGCTCATGACACACAAACACCCTCATGGCCTCGCGGACCAGGAGTGTCAATCCAATGCTAAAGGATAAACTGCCCTTACGCTTAATCCCTGCATTTATAGTTTATAGTCCAACACTTCCCTAAAACTCCTCAGAGAGAGAACCCAAAGTACATAGGAAATGCCACGATCACACACAAATCGAGACACTCCACCAACTAATAGTCGGAGCCCCGCTGCAGCTCTCCTACATCTCAGGGATTAGCCCTTTGATGAGGTGCTAAACATATAACACAAACAAGCACAAACTCCTCTCTTTTGTACTTCTCATATTTCCAGGAGATGTACCATGCTTCCTCACTTCACAGTCCCTTAGGAAACCGACCCTCTACCCTATGGCAAGGGATAACCTCACACTCTCAATCGTGGGTCAAAGTCCTAAGAAAACAATTGCTATGCAGTCCAAGAGATTTTCCTTCGATACCATGAACCATGTATAGTGCATAATGTGAATGGTTTAGTGCACAAACAATAGAAAATCAGCATTGTGTATCATGCGAAACCAATCTTTTCATGATTTCCATGCTAACGTTTATGTATTGAAATGAGGAGAGACACCGAGCCTTACGCTCATGCTGCTTTTTTCTTTATTTTAAAATAACATCCTATAACCATGATGCAACACATAAATCAGATTAAAGATTGTACTTTGATGCTCAAACTCCCCTCTCATCCTACCGTTTAATGTTTTGCAATCATTGATAGGTATAAGAGTCATTTTATGTGTATTTCTTTGTAGAGAAAGCAATAAATACGGACAAAAACATAGAAATGAGGGTAAACCGAGGCTAACCTCGTACTCTACCTTCATTATACATTGCACAAACACTTATGTGATTTTTTGGAATTTTTCTTTTATCGTTTCCTAAATTTCTCCCATTTAAAATCTAATTTTCACAAATTTTTGGTATTTTTCTTCTATTATTTTCAATAAAAATGACTAGAAATTAAGACTGATTATGGGTTGTGGCCCTTAGGTTCTTTGACAATAAAATTTCAGGTTTTATTGATGTTATATCTCATATTTCCCCTTTATTTTGCAAAAAACCCCTATTTTGCCTCTTAAACGCATGTTTTACAGGTTTTATACCATTAATTTCAGTCATAACACTTATGATTTCCTGATCTTCTGAGCATAAACTGATCAAACTCATAGCAAAAAACAACATAATGCATAATCATCCCATGGGAACAATATTCATGAAGCAAATTGCATAAAATATTAATTCTCTTTGTAAAAAAAATAATATGACCGTTCTTTGCGGGTTGCGGGTTGTTATTTGCTATGTTTCGGGACTGATTTCCAGCAGCCATTAATGTCCATGACAGTCCGGAATCAGCAATCTACCCTCTTGCATCATGGAGCAATCCCATCTCGGCTGGACAAGCATCCATCGATCCTTCTTCTTCCCACATGAATATGCCTCTTAAGGAGAGAGAGGGAGGAGAGAGAAAGACTGATTTTCTACCTCTCCAACCGAGCCACCATTTTGTGCGCGATAGAATGCGATACAATTGGCAAGAAGTGTGGGATTTCATGCAGGCCTCTGATCCATGGCTTCTTCACAACCATTATGCCTCAATTTTTGGGGGGGGCGTCAGTTTTGCGCCGCACTGATTAGCGCAACGCCATGCCCGCCTACCTCAAAAAAAATTAAGAGGGGGGATCCCAAAAGGCACCCCTTTTGGCCCCCCTCCTTGGCCACCCCTTCAATTCTGGCCCTTTTCCCGGCCTTTCTCGCTTCCGATATCCAAATCACATTCTGAAAAATCCTGGGCGTCCGCCTTAGCATCCCGGACTGGCCGGCAGCTTCCCTGACTCGCACAAGCACATGGAAAAATTACTAAAAATCCGCAAGTGTCGCACGGGTGTCTTTAGAGCACTTGACGCTTAAAATCCAGCCGCCACCTTCGACATTGAATATTTTTCCCTTGATATTTGTAATTTTTAGCTACTTTTAAGCACTTCTCAGTAACAAAACTCCGTTCTCATTGGCGACCACGGGATAGGGCGACTCAGCCCATCAAATCCCACAGTAGATATGCACAAAACAACGAAAGGAAGTATCAAGCTGATACAAAGTAGATACGTATTAAACACAACACAATGCTCACCCTACCCCCTAACAAAACCAAGGCATGACATCCAGAAGGAGTAGGCCTAGCATAATCTGATAGAAGGTCCGAAGCTAGTCACTAACCAACCGCTCCAACATGGCCAAACTAAAAAGAACTGTCAAGAGGTTGCCCGAAGTGGTGGTCTGACTACCCACCTAACTAAGGACAACACAACTAGGAGCTCCTACTAGACGAGGACTCCTATAGCCTGATCAAGAAGTACTTCCTTTTAGCACATTTCTTCTTTTAGGGTTTTTATTGTATTGACATACTCGGGCATGTAAAAAGGAGGGAGCTAAGCGTAGTGACCCAAGGAGAACAGGGCATCAGCCTCAGGTCCTGTCTTGGTACCCAAGAACCTACCAAGCCCCCGCAAGGCGACACTTAATCCTTTTCTGACACTCACTTTTATTTTCGCTCCAACCTTCCTTAATTTCTTCTTTTCTAGCAAGATGCCACCCCTAGGAAGACAAGGCGTTGGCCCCGGGTTTGACTCTTCCACAGGAACCTACCAGGCCTTTGCAAGGCAATGATCAAGTGCTCATAAATTTTTTGTTTCTTTTCTTTTCTTTGATAGGGGTTAGAACTCCTTTTTACACACCTTTGTATTGTCTTTAAGTTATTCAGGGTTTAATTTTCCCTATCATTATGTTCTTCTGGGAGGCTTCTCTAACTGCCTCACAACTAACAATAACTCTTGAAACGGATGTCTAGCAGGCTAGCAGAACAGGGTCACTAGGACCCCCTTCTAAAATAGGTCTTTTGATGCTTGACAATGTCTTTACAGGAGGCAACGACTACTCAGACCTCCCTCAAATATACTGAACCTAAACCTGGGACTTCATGCCTTGGACACCGGTCCCCAACAAGAAAAGAAAATCCCCTACAAGTACACAAACACATATAGCAGAAGAACACGGTACTCATAAAGGAAAGATATCACCTGGATAGGGCCACGAGAAGCTTCCACACAACAAAAGGCTCCTTCCAAGCTCTTCTTCGAACCTGTCTAGCACAAAACTAAAACAAGAAACCATTAACCGCACCTACACTAAACAGACAACTAGCCCTCTTGGCCTAATGAAATAAAACACTTCGCCATAAAAAAGAATCGGCCCTCTTGGCCTAATGAAATAAAGTAATAACACCTCGCAAAATTGGCCCTCTTGGCCTAATGAAATAAAACCAAATAGCACCTACACTTCCCTCCCTGAAAGAATCCAGATATACAATAATAGACTCCTTTCCAAGGAGGAAAACCACAGGGCTCGTAGCCCTAAACTAAAAGCATAAGGTTATGACCCATCCCTCCTGCATAGATAGCAAAAGGCGTACGCATAACATGTTGTCTAATCAACCTATGGGTCTAGGATAATAACGGTAGATTGGTCTCGGCTACTCTTTGTATCACCCATATCAACCATCGTCTGCCATATATTGCATGGTCTGATAACATTCCCCACAAGTGACTGGGTCCTGTTTCATCATTGATCACAATATACAAACTAGGACCACAATTAAAGAAGAGGTCTTCCTCATAAGCAAGATTTGCCAATGAATCCGCAAACTGATTCTAGTAACGTGGAATCAGCTGAAAAGACACTCTCTCAAACTCTTCAAGCAGGGTCATCGTAGTTCGATGATACATACAAAGAATGGGATTCCGCACTATGTATGTCCCATCTAGCTGATTCAGGATCAACTGGGAATCCCCTCTTACTATCAACTGATGAATACCACCTTGTTTGGAAATATGCAGTCCCATAATCAAGGCTTTATACTCTACCATATTGTTAATAAATCCTACCTCGAGATAAGCAGCTAACTTCATTGTAACTCTACATCGGGGATCTCGGATTACTACTCCAACACTCCCTTTTTTATTAGGACCCCTGGACGCTCCGTCAAAATATAATGTATACGTCCACAATGGGTTTGCACATCCTACCATCATGAACTCCTCTATTCGTAATTATGATAATCAAAGTTTAGCATGTTTAGAGGATGAACTGACGACTCCATCCCACCTTCTTCATTGAACTCAACAGGGATGCTTGTCAACAGTCGTAAGCAGTGATGGCAGAAGACTTTGATCTCCCACACAAAGGTTCCGTCTTCTTGCTCAATCACTTTGTATCCTTTGCTCCACCAGATAAGTTTCCCGTGATGGTAGCTCTGCTCCAGATATGGGTGCTCCAAATAAGGGATTAATCGCCCCATCAACCGGCTTGTAAGCTCTTTTGCAGGTCTCAAATCAACCCCAGCATGGACCTGCAATGCATTTCTTTTGTATTAGCATACTTAGAAATAATAAGGTTTAATCTTATTAAGATTAACCTTATTTTTAGACTCACTCCCTATAGATCAGCTAATAGGGCCGTAGACCTATTTTTCCCCAGCCTCACAATCTTGCAGGGGCCATCCCATTTAGGTTCCAGCTTCCCTGGAAACATCCCCCTACGCACATCTTAATATAGGACTAATTGCCATTTTTTAAAGGTATATTTCTTTTCTCTAAGGTCATGCAACTGCTTCATTTGACGTTTAGCTACCTCTTGGTGTAATAAGCTCTGCAACTTCAGCTCATCCAGGTGGGCTATAGTCGTGAAATGTTCAAAAAGGGAATCCTTATCTCCCAAAGAATGGTTAATTTCAAACCGTATGGTTGGCAACTCAATCTCGAGGGGTAACACACACTCTTCCCCATAAACCAATTTAAATGGAGTATGGCCAGTAGCTCGCTTGAACATTGTATTGTACGCCCATACTGCCACATACAACTTCCTGTCCCAGTCTCGTTTCTCCTCAAAGACTATTTTAGACAAGATCCCCACAAGCTGCTTATTAGTACTTTCAACCTGCCCATTTGCTTGCGGATTATAAGGAGTCGTTTTATTATGCTTGATTTGCCAAGCTTCAATCAAGCTTTTGATCACCTTATTCAAAAAATGGGTTCCACGGTCCGACACTAATTTCTTCGGGGGACCGAACCGGTAGATAATCTGCTCTAAAAGGAAACTTGCAGTCTCTTTTGCATTGTTCTGCCTCGTCGCCTGCTCTTTTGACCATTTGGTAAAATAGTCAGTTGCTACTATAATATACCTCTTCTGGGTCATAGACGACGGAGTAATAGGACCCACAAAATCAATGCCCCACTTCTCAAATGGAAGGATAGCCATGATAGGCGTAAGTGGGCGTTTCCTATTCTCTCTACTGTCATGGCTTTGACAGGTGTCACATCTCTTAACATACTCAAAAGAATCTTGGAAGATAGACAGCCACCAATATCCAGCTCTTAAAGCTTTTTGTGCCATCAACCATCCAGCGAAGTGCCCTCCACATGCAGAGTCATGACACTTCTCCAAGATAAAAGGGACCTCGTCAGGCATCACACATCGGCGGTAGATATCATCAACACCTTGCCGATATAGTGTCCCTACGATCAAGGAAAACTTCAATGCCTATTGTTTGATTTTCCTCTTTTTAGACTTTGACAAACCAGCTCTTGTCTCTCTTGTTGATAAATAATGCATAATAGCAGCATACCAAGATGGGATGGAAGCTGTATCAATTTTAAACATTTCCTCAATATCACTTCCTTTAGCCAAAGTCTCTTTCGGCTCCCCGAAATCCACAACGCATTCCACAATACCCTGCAACCTCGATGGCTTACTCTTAATCTCATAATCGAACTCCTGCAAAGTGATTAACCACTTTGCCAAACGATCAGGTGGCTGCAGCTTGTTCATAAGCAATCTAAGCCCTTCCGCCTTCGTATAGAATACTACCTTTTCATAGAGGATGTAGTGCCTAAATTTCTTAGTCCCAAAGACCATCGCAAGACACAACTTCTCCATGTAGGTATAATTGATCTCTGAAATGCCCAATTTTCGACTAGCAAAAGCTATCGGATGATACCACTTTTCCTCCCAGATTTGGGCTAAACACCTGATACTATGCATAGTGGCTGTGCTGAAAATATATAGAACACCTCTCCTCTTTTAGATGCTTTTAAAACGGGTGCTTATACCAGCTCCTATTTCACATCCTCAAAAGCTACCTTACAAGGGTCGCTCCATTCAAATGAACAGCTAAAGGATAATAAATTCGTTAATGGCAACGTTCTTTTTGCCAAGGCATTTATAAACCTTCGATAGTACCCTATCAACAACAGAAAGCTATGCACCTCTTTCGGAGTGTGGTGGACTCATAGAAACTATTACCTTGATCTTTTCAGGGTCACTTGCTATCCCTACTGAACTGACCACATGGCCTTGAAATAGCCCATAAGGTACTCCAAAGACACACTTCCGTGGGTTAAGAGTGATACAAAATTGTCCGCAACACTCAAAGCACTTTCTCAAAATAATCAACATCCTTTTCCTTACAGTGGATGCCCCCAGGTCATCAATAAATACTTTCAACTCATCTAGGGAGATGTCACCAAAGGTCTTGTCTGTTGTTCGTTGCCACAATCCAGGTGCATTGCATAAACCAAAGGCCATCACATGGTACGCAAAAGTACCAAAGACAATAATAAAAGTTGTTTTCAACTTGTCTTCCTCTGGAATTGCCATCTGGTTATATCCCGCAAAGCAATCCATAAAAGAATATATCCCCCTACCTGCTAACTAATCCAAAATCTGGTCAATAAATGGAAACAGGTAGTAATCCTTAACTGTCTACTTCTTGAGCTCTCTAAAATCTACCCATAATCAAATCTGGTTGTTTTTCTTCTTCCTGATAACAACGGGTGAACACCATTCTATATGTTGTACAGGAAAGATTAAACTAGCTTTCCTTAACTTATGTAACTCTTCAAACAGACCGTCCCTCAGTTCAAAAGGCATACGCCTTACTCTCTGACGCACAGGACGATTGCCTTCTTTTACAAGAATAGTATGAACATCCAGGCTAGGAGGAATGCCTCTCAGCTCATCATAACTCTATGCAAAGATATCATGGAATTCTTGAATCAGGGACACATAGTCCTCCCTTTCTACTGAACTGAGCATAGAACCTAATTTAATTGGCCGTGAATCATTCGGCGTGCCAAGGTCCAACTCAATCACATCCACGTCTCTTATCCTATCTTGAGGCTCTATCGGCTCATTTAGAGTTATCTGATAGATATCCTCTGTAGTGGATCCCTCTTTAGATTCATCATTGGATGATGTCTCACTACTAGATGGATCATCTGTTGTCTCTAATTTAGTAGAAGATAAAGGAGCTCTCTCACTTTGAGGAGACTTAGGATAAGCATCAACTATTACTTGATTAGCACCTCGACCTAGGACCACTCGACCAGCGGGTATATCGACTTGACAATCTGTTTGTAAGATCCAAGGCCTACCCAGCAAAACTCGATAGCTAGGGCGTCCTTCAAATCTTATCACCCTAAAGTCCAAGAAGCATTCTACACTTGCAACTGTAACATGGACTCTAGTAACGCAACCTTCTGGTTGTCTTAGACTATCATCTGCCATTCTCAAAAGGGTGGAGCTATCTTTCTGGATGCCTAGACCCAACCTCTCCATTAAATCTGAACTCATGATATTGACAGAGGATCCAGTGTCTACAATGGCATGTTCCACTAATATTCCATCCACATAAGCTGGAACCCTAGGGCAGTTCTTTTCAGCATGGTCAAACCAATCTTCCCCTACTCGTGCTATGCCCAGAGGTTCCACAATATACCCAATATGCAGGATCTTCTTAAATTCCTTGCGTACTCATGGAGATAATTTGATCAATTGCAAGAGATTCACATCTGGTTTAACTTCGCAAAGAGAACTTGCTAAATCAAAGTCATGATAAGTAGCCAGAGCTCTCTTTTCTCGCCAAACCATTCTCTCTTTTGGACTTTGGACCGATTTTGGTGCTTCTTTCTTGGCTCTTGCCTTATTTCTGGGCACTTCCTCATCCTTCTTAGGGTCGCCTTTCCTGTCAACCGGCTTTAGCGGTCCCCCTTCTATGCTAGAATTTTGGACTTGCATCCCCTTATCCCCTTGTTTAGGGTTTCCCTCAATCGGCTTTGCATTATCTTTGTCAACCTCTTTAGCCTTTTGGCCTCTTGTCACGGCTCTTAAGTTAGAGGTTTCAGCATCATTGACTCGTAGAACCTCAATAAGGCTAACTCCGTTGCCTTGTGGCAACTCTTCTATAGTTGTTTTTCCCCTCTACAATATTTGCCTAGGTGCATCATTGTGCTGCAAGTTATTTCCTTGTGCTCTATGATTCACTGGGCCCGGTTGTTTACTCCCTCGTTGGAGAGAACTAATATTACTCCAACAGGTAGCAGCTAAATGGCCCGACTTCCCACAAATGTCACATTTCACATTTGGACAATTTCTGGGGAAGTGCTGTCCACCACACCATTTACAACTGAATCTAGAGGGTCCACCCTCTTCAGGGCGTCGACTCCCTATCAAATTTTGTTGCTTCTTCAAGAAATTAACGTCGACGGCTATTTGTCAATATTGTTCAGAAATCATATTGGTATAATGCTTCATCATATCCTTGACTTTACCAAGGACATTAGAGGCACTCGACTCATAGCCTCGATCGTCAACTCATCGTTCAATTGGTCTAACAATTTGATTTGGCATTGGCTGTTGACCCACAGGAACAACATTAGAATTTGAAACTTGGCCTCCAACATTTGATGGAGCCAACTAACTTGCCATGGGCATAGTTGCACTAGGAGGAGCCGGTAATAAAGGTACATTCGAAACCACACTCCCTCTCCCAATAGGGTTAGTCATAGGCATCCCTTGACTTCCATTCGTCAATGATGGATTGCCACTAGGTACTAGACCCCCATTAACATTCATTCGAGAGGAGTAGGCCGTTTGTAATCGTGCTTCTACTCCCTCTGCCCGCGTAATAGTGCTGTCTATATCTGCCAAGGCCACACTGCTCAATTGTACTTGGATATTAAAGTCCAACCCATGCAAAAAATATTGCAGTTGGGCAGCCGGCGGAATGGGAATGTAAGTTTGTAACTTACGGAATACTTCCTCCAACTTTTTGGCATATGCTTTTACATTCTCATGAGGATCTTGACGTGTTACATTCAAGACCCACAACCAATATTAGCCACCTCTTTTAGGAGCATACTCCACTGGCAAAACTGCATAGAATTGATCAATGGTGGTTATGGTTCCAGACTCTATGCTGTGATACCATACCGCAGCCCTTCCTTTTAACGTCATATTGAAGAACATCATGAGATGTCCCTCATCTTGGATGCGATAATTGAACATCAATCTCTGAAATTCACAAATGTGAAATTCTGCATCCTCTTCCGCTAACCCATTAAAAATGGGCAAGGGAACCCCTAAGGTTGGTAAATCTGGCATCCTTGTAGGAATCGCAATAGGCTGTGCCATGGTGAGAATCGGATTAGCAATAGGAGCTTGAATGGGTGAATTCACCCCCCCACTTGAAGTGGGTAAACTTGGTGGAGGAGAGGAAGATCTTACACTTCCTCCTGTACCTAATGGAATAGGTGGAGTAGTTAAATGACTAAGACCACTACTTCGAATACATACTAGGCTACTCCTTTGAGGAGAATAATGGCTTACAATCTCTAACCGCCGTCTAGCCCTCTCAGCACGTTCTGCTTTCTGGATTTTGGCTTGACGGTCCTTGTCAGAGGACATAAACCAACTTCCTTTTGGTCCCTAGAAACCCTAGATCCAAAAACCACCACTTATAAGTGGGTCCCGGTAGACGCACCACTGATGGAATCTAAAATGGGCTAGCACTAGCTATAGCACTAGGCGGACCTCATGCTCATGACACACAAACACCCTCATGGCCTCGCGGACTAGGAGCGTCAATCCAATGCTAAAGGACAAACTGCCCTTAAGCTTAATCCTTGCGTTTATAGTTTATAGTCCAACATTTCCCTAAAACTCCTCAAAGGGAGAACCCAAAGTACATAGGCAATGCCACGATCACACACATATGGAGGCACTCCACTGACTAATAGTCGAAGCCCCGCTGTAGCTCTCCTACATCTCAGGGATTGGCCCTTTGATGCGTTGCTAAACATATAACACAAATGAGCACAAACTCCTCTCTTTTATACTTCTTGTATTTCCAGGAGATGTACCATGCTTCCTCACTTCACAGTCCCTTAGGAAACCGACCCTCTACCCTATGGCAAGGAATAACCTCACACTCTCAATCGTGGGTCAAAGTCCTAAGAAAACAATTGCTATGCAGTCCAGGAGATTTTCCTTCGAAACCATGAACCATGTGTAGTGCATAATGTGAATGGTTTAGTACACAAACAATAGAAAATCAGCATTGTGTATTGTGCGAAACCAATCTTTTCATGATTTCCATGGTAACGTTTATGTATTGAAACAAGGAGAGACACCGAGCCTTACGCTCATGTTGCCTTTTCCTTTATTTTAAAACAATGTCCTATAACCATGATGCAACACATAAATTAGATTTAATATTGTACTTTGACGCTCAAACTCCCCTCTCATCCTACCGTTTAATGTTTTGCAATCGTTGATAGGTGTAAGAGTCATTTTATGTGTATTTCTTTGTAGAGAAAGCAATAAATACGGACAAAAACATAGAAATGAGGGTAAACCGAGGCTAACCTCGTACTCTACCTTCATTATACATTGCACAAACACTTATTTGATTTTTTGGAAATTTCCTTTTACCGTTTTCTAAATTTCTCCCATTTAAAATCCATTTTCCACCATTTTTTGGTATTTTTCTTCTATTATTTTCAATAAAAAATGACTAGAAATTGAGACTGATTATGGGCTATGGCCCTTAGGTTCTTTGACAATAAAATTTCAGGTTTTATTGATGTTATATCTCATATTTTCCCTTTATTTTGCAAAAAACCCCTATTTTGCCTCTTAAGTGTATGTTTTACGGATTTTATACGATTAATTTC
Organism: Lygodium microphyllum; assembly: GCF_053477565.2. Taxonomy (NCBI): domain Eukaryota; kingdom Viridiplantae; phylum Streptophyta; class Polypodiopsida; order Schizaeales; family Lygodiaceae; genus Lygodium; species Lygodium microphyllum. The sequence continues at coordinate 118,362,241 of NC_141147.1, forward strand.
AGTCATAACACTTATGATTTCCTAATCTTCTGAGTATAAACTGATCAAACTCATAGCAAACAACAACATAATGCATAATCAGCCCATGGGAACAATATTCATGAAGCAAATTGCATAAAACATCAATTCCCTTTGTAAAAAATTTAATACTACCGTTCTTTGCGGGTTGCGGGTTTTTATTTGCCATGTTTTGGGACTAATTTCCAGTAGCCATTAATGTCCATGACAGTCCGGAATCAGCAATCTACCCTCCTCTTGCATCACAGAGCAATCCCATCTCAGTTGGACAATCCTTCTTCTTCCCACATGAATCTGCCTCTTAAGGAGAGAGAAAGAATGATTTTCTGCCTCTCCAACCAGGCCACCATTGTTTGTGCGATAGAAGGCGATACGATCAGCAAGAAGTGTGGGATTTCATGCAGGCCTCTAATCCATGGCTTCTTCACAGCCATTATGCCTCAATTTGGGGGGTGGGGCGTCAGTTTTGCACCGCGCTGATCAGCACGATGCCATGCCCCCCTACCTCATAAAAAATTAAGAGGGGGGGTCACAAAAGGCACCCCCTTTGGCCCCTCTCCTTGGCCACCCCTTCAATTCTGGCCCTTTTCCCTAGCCCTTTTCCCGGCCTTTCTCGCGTCCGATGTCCAAATCGCATTCTGAAAAATCCTGGGTGTCCGCCTCAGCATCCTGGACTGGTCGGCAGCTTCCCTGACTTGCACAAGCATATGGAAAAATTACTAAAAATCAGCAAGTGTCACATGGGCATCTTTAGAGCACTTGATGCTTAAAATCGTCCTAGGTCGAGCCGGCGCCTTCGACATTGAATATTTTTCCCTTTATATTCGTAATTTTTAGCTATTTTTAAGCACTTCTTGGCAACAAAACTCCGCTCTCAGGGGGATGCTGTAGAGATATGGAGGCAGTGAGCCCGCAGTCGGCACGGGATACAAGTGCGACTCCTTGCTCTCATGGTGGCAATTCCAGGGAGCGTGGCTCAGGTGGATGTTATGGAGGCATGGATACAATGTCTCTATCTCGTTGTTCTACTGGAGTTGCATCAGCTCTAGGATTTATCACACCTGTGAGGATGTCTACTCCAATTACTCCAGCTTTTGCTCAGCCGTCTACAGATGACACCCTTATGGGTGCCACTCTGATAGATATTATCCCGGTCGGTACACCAGATATACAGGGGTCTCCTGGATATGCCCAGGAGCGTGTACGCATATGGGAGAGGACCCATCTTAGGCATACCCCAGGGGGATATGCCTATCTTGTCGATGATAGGTCAGGAGCCATCATCATGAATGATGAGGGGAGGAGGGTGATGGCTCGTATAAGAGAGTTGTGCCAACAAGATTTTCGGCACAATGTCTTAGATCATTGGAAAAACATACTGAAGGGGAGCAAGGACTACATAGTAGTATCCTTACATGAGGAGTTTTCGATTCCATCCTTAGCAGATAGATTTTCTACGGGTTGGATGATGGACTGCATGCATGCATATATGTCACACAGACGATCCGACGCATGCAAGGCACTCAAGAGTGGGGCTACAAATCCCGAGTAGCTAGACGTGGACGACTGGCGCCGACTGAGGGAGGAGGCTACAGATTCTCCAAGACGTTGGAGTCAGCAGTGCGAGGCAACGAGGGCACGACTAGAGGCCTAAGTGATCCATCATCTTGGGAGTGGCGGTCACAAGACATATCTGAAGCACTTTGTAAGTTTTTCTTTTGTTTTACTTGCTTATTTTTTTGCAATATCATTTGTACTAACAATCATGTTTCTAACAATTAGTATTTTTTTTTCTTTGCAGCACTCCATTACAAATTGCGATCCGACCAGCCTTGAGACTCGATATGTAGAGAGACACAGTCTCACTGCATTGATCGACCGATTGTATAGACGCAACGGCCCTCAAAGTCACTCATCTTTCTTATTTGTAGTTACCATGTTTAAATAGAATGCATTATTGTATGGTGGACTGATGTGTTGTTGTTTCTTTTTTTACAGAGTCCGTTTGATGCTCCTTTGTGGCGGGACGAGCTTTCGGATGGTGAGGATATGTATCTTGCCCTTGGATCCTTGGAGCTCACACACCTTTCTTTTTTGGTTGCCTGATCTATGTAGACATTTTCTATGTAGTAGTGATATCTTGTCATGATTGTACCAGTCCCTTTCATTATGCAATCATATATTTATTTCATGTATCAGTGTTATGATTTCAGTATACTTTGTTTTTGTTTACACGAGCATTGTACATAGTGAAAAAACTATTTTGTATGGCCCAAATAAAGCATACAGTGCTATATGTGACAGGGCAGCTTGCTCCCTTGCCACAAATTTTTTTCCCCTATTACCATCGCTATTAGCATTGCAAATTTACTACACGCATCATTATTTGCATCGCAAAGCGTCATTATCAGCATCGTTATTTACATCGATAAAATGCGACGCTGATACCGATGCAAATAACGACGCTGATATAGCGACTGTTCTATGGCGTGGCCAATAACGATGCTTTTTGCAACGATGGGAGAAAATTTTATTATTTATATTTTCGTCGCTTTTAACATCGGTATAAGGCCTATATCTTGTAGTGAAAATTCATCGCATATGAACAACATTTGGACCATGAAACAACAAAAACAAGCAAATTTCTTCATAAAATTGGAGCATACCGCGTGTCTTGCATGTTGTAGGTTTTTTAATGATTATTCTAAGCAACCCACAGTCTGACCAACAACCATTCTTCACTGCTAAACCTCTTTCCTTAGCCTCCACTTCATCTTGAAGCAATCCGATCACAGCCGGACAAGCATTCTTCAGTCCCTCCCCTTCTTGATTTCTTGCACACAAATTCCCTCTATGTAGGAGAGAGAGGGACGAGAGAGAAAGACTAAAAATCAGGATTTCATTCCCTTCATCATATTGCACGTGGTTACCATCAAAATCTTGCCCTCTCTGCATGGATCAGGGATCTTCCCTTCTCTCTCTACATGATTGAGTATCCAAGAGACACATACATCCCCAAAAAATGGAACGTCAATCAAAAAATACCCCTCCCTACATCACAACATATTTTTGCATGTTTTTTTCATTTAGAGTTTCATTTCATTTCATTTATAAAATATCCACAAAAAAAAACTACTTTCACACTACTATGGAAGGGTTTTTAGCTTTTTTGGGAGTGCAAATAGACTCCAATTCGCGATCTGATTGGACGGCTAGCTCCGTAGCATCGGAATATACAAAGCTGGGCTCCGTCATGCTCTTCTTGACTTCCAGATCCAGTAGCCACTTTCACAACCCTGAACCTTGCGAGGATTAAATGGGGGATCAAATGACCTGGGAATGGAGATCCATCACTTGCGTTGGATTCTTGATGTCATTTTGCATCTAGGAGAACTCCAGCTTGGCCATCTGCCACCGTTTAATTTCCATGAAAATTAGCACTAGCGCTTTAGGGACTTGCCGCTTAAAATTGTATTGATTGCCACCGCCGCCTTCGATGAAGTCTATTTTTCCCCTGATATTCGTAATTTTTTGCTATTTTTAAGCACTTCTCGGCATAAAAAATCATATGTCATTGGCGACCCACGGGATAGGGTGACTCAGCATGTTGAATCCCATGAATAGATCTGCACATAAACAACAAAAAGAAGCATCAAGTTGATACAAAAAATACACAACACAACACATCATAGCTCATACCCTACCCCCTGACAAAACCAAGGCATGAAATCCACGAGGACTAGGCCCATCATAGTCCAACACATCACTTGCCACACATCTAAATTACATGGAAGGACTTCTAACCCAACTTGCAGGAATCAACATTAAAATGGAAGAAGATGTTTGCATCGGTGTTCTACGTAAGAGTTTGCCTCCTGAATATAATAATGTATCAACAACTTTAATCAACATGCCAAATCCTGAACTTGTTGATATCCAGGCATCACTGTTAGAGGAGGAAAAGAAGCTAAAAACTAAGGAAGAACCACGTACCTCTAGAGATGAGCATGCATTATATGTTGGCAACAAGTTCAAAGGCAAGAAGGATCAGCACTTTTGTGACTTTTGCAAAAGGACCGGACACACCGAGAAGTTTTGCCATGCCAGAAAGAGGTCCCAAAAGGCCTATCTAGTTGCAGTCAAAGAAGAAGAAGAAGAAGAAGAAGACCACCAGGAGATTCTCATCAGTCCTTCTATTCAGATAGACCTTTTTAGTTTTGTATTTCCTAGCCCTAATGCCTCAAACATAAACTTGTAAACTCCTCAGTTATCCTTGTACTACAGCCTCTCTACACTTTGTGAGGTCCCTGCTACAGCCTCCGGATATCCATCATGTTTGTGGTACCTATACTTAGCCTTTTCTACGACAGCCTCTAGTGTTTTTGCTATGTTTATGGTGTGCCCACACTTTGCAGGTGTTGCTTGCACTAAAGCCTCTACACACTTTGTACTTTTGGTTGTGATTGAGGAGGGGTGTTGGGATATTTGCAATCACACCTACTTTAGTCCCTTTGTGAGAAGTAGTGAGGGCTCAGGACTAAAATCCTATATGCACAGTAGGAGAAAGTACCACCACTCAATTCCTATAAAGCATTGTACTTGCACTCTTTTTCTAATGCAATGATAGTACTCTTTTCTTTCCATTAAAGTGTCATGTCACTGTCAATATACAAGATTGTGTTTATGAGTCCAAGTCTCAATCTTGGAACCTAATTCACTTGTGTAACAATTTGTCCTAGTCAGGGTCAATGTCTTCATGATTTTCTTTTTCCTCTTTCAACCTCCATAGCTTCCGCATCTGCCATGCTCTAGATCCCGCATATTTCACAACTTGTCCCCAGGAACTTACCAACTCAAGGATTTTTCTTTCGTTCCTTTTCTATTTTTATAGGGGATAAAACCCCTTTTTACACAACTCCGTATATTCATATATTGTCTTTCAAATTTTTAGGGTTTTGTCTCTTTCCATCATTATTTTAATATGCTTCTCTAACTGTCTCACAACTAAGAGAAACTCCTAGAACGGCCACCTAGCAGGTCTGTAGAATAGGGTCACTAGAACTCCCATAAAAAATAGGTCTTTCAATGCCTGATAATGCCTTGTAGGAGGCAATGACTATGCAGACCGCCCCCAGACATACCTAACCTAAACCTCGGACTTCATGTTGGGGGTAAAGGTGTCTCTGCCTAGCCGCCCGTGTATTACTACACTGACAATCACCACCAGTGCACATTGCAAGTGGCAGGTGCCCATCATCGCCACTTTATTCTTTATTCTTTTAGTGACAATTTGAATAAAGGAAGGCTCGGTCACACATTGTGACTGTTGGAGTTCCCAATTCTAGTCTCTCCCTTTCTTGCTCTTGCTCTCCCACCATAGCTCTCGAGTCCAACCTTCGATCTGTTTTAGCCCGCACTTATTGACATTGGTATATACTTTGACAGTGATGCTTCTTGGGTTTATGCAAACCCATTGCCTATGGCTTGATGCTCATGTCACAGTTGATTACCCTATGCATACGTTGAGCTTGAGTGCTCATTGAAGCTCCACCTTGGATGCATTTTGGATTATCTAGAGTAGTCTTGGGTGTTACTTGGCTTGTTAGAGTTTGGATTGGGATGTATTTTATGTCTTACATGCTTACGGATGCTACATACAGATGCTCTACCGCCTACATGTTCGGGATGTACTATTGATATATTGTCTTGGACTTATGTCATTGGCACTGTGTCTTGCCTTGGCTTGATCTCTTAAGCTCGTACATATGACTTTTGTGCCAGTAGGAGCATTCTTGAATTCTTATCAGACATTAAGCTGGTGGTACTTTTATGCATTGAGCCGTTACATGCTATTGAGCAGTTACAGACACTTGAGACTTTGGGACTTCTTACCTTTTGGGATGATACATCATATGTCTTGGTTCATTGTATGCTTATGAGCTAAGTCTCACTTTTGGATCTGTATCTTTGTGAACTGACACCTACTTGTGTCAAGTTTTGGTAGTGGCAGGACACTTTGCCCCATTACCGAGGGGGTGTGCCTACTCACTGGTAGATGTTTGTATGACATACTTGGGTGTTGGATTCATGCTTATCGACTGTCATATGCTTATGCTATGCCCGCATGATGCCGGCTTTGGTCTTGGTAGTATCTGATTGCCTTGGGATCCGACTTTGGCACCGTTAGCTCTCTTTTACTGAAATCTGAAATTTATTGCATCAAGCATATATGTATGGATTGACATGGATTTTTCATACTGAAACACTCTGAAATGATGTACTTTTACTAGTACTTGGTGGACAACAGCTTTGGCTCCACTTTCTTCACCATTTTTCCTCGATTTCGGTGATTTTTTAATCATTTTTTGCAGTAAACAGCAAGCAGTTTTGAGCTGTCTACAGTCTTCCAACCTGCATTATGGCGAGTTCATCTAGTGATCATGCTATTTTCAACATCACTAAGATTGATGGTACGAATTACTCTTATTGGAAAATCTAGTTTTGCAGGTGTTGGTGCAGTAATCGTAGATCAAACATTTGAGGTTAAGAGGGCATTCGCCTGAAACTATGCCAGATGAGGAATAGCTTGAGCTTGATGAGTTATGCAAGTCCACTATTGTATTGTCTCTCACAGAACAGGTTCACTATAATGTCTTTGAGGAAGAAGAGAGTGCATGGCAGTTGTGGTAAAAGATAAAAAATCTCTAAGACAAGAAAAGTCCAGTGAGTCAGATGTATTGGCTGAAGGAGCTTATGGATCTATGCCCGCATGAAGGAGAATGTGACTATGTCTGCTCACTTGAGCCAGTTCCATGCTATACTCAAGAACTTGGCTTCGCACACGACATCACTTTTGTAGAGGATGTCACTCCTCTTTTCTTTCTTGGTACTCTTAATGAGTCATGGGATGTATTCCGCATTGCATTATGTGCCTCTACTGCTACCTTGAAATTATCTAATGTTGAGAGTGCTCTTCTACAGGAAGAGGTTAACCGTAAGAATTTGGATGCTTCTCATGTGTCTCATGCTATGACAGTTAGAGGCAGGAATGATGGATATGGAAAGCATGGCAGTGGTAGTGGCCGTGGACAGGATTCTCAGAAATCTCGGTCCAAGTCTCATGGGAAGTCACGTAGCAAATCCCGTGGCAAGAATGTAGATGTTACTTGTCACACTGTGGAAAAAAGGGCCATATTAGGCCACAATGCCATGAATTGCACAATGAAAGGCGCAAAGATAAGGGGAAAGACAAAGTGCATGATTAGTCTTTTGATCGCAGCATAGTACCTGCAAAGTCCAGTGTTAAAATTGAAGAGATCAATGTTATGCAGCCTAAGAATGTTGATGATGATGATTATATCCTAGCAGCTTCTTCTAGTGCTTCACAGATGACAGAGATATACGCTATGTATGCACAGTGTTGGCTCTTGGACTCAAGTGGGTCCTTTCATGTGACACTTTGCCGAGAATGGTTTCATTCATACTGTACTATTTCAGGTTCTGTGTGCTTGGGTGAGCTCTCTTGATATTGTGGGCATTGGTGATGTTAGGCTGCAGTTTCCTTCTGGCAGCAGTTTTGTTATGTAGGATGTACATCATGTACCTACTTTGACATGTAGTCTCATGTCAGCTGGACAGCTTGATGACGTAGGATATCATGTATGTTTTGGAGACTCCGCATGGAAGATCATTCATGGCAAACTTGTGATTGTGACTCTTTGGCATGCCCGTTTGGGCCATGTGTCTTTGAAGGGAATGAAAATGCTTTCTGGTTTGCAGTACTTACCGCCCCTTGATTATGCATGTTTTGATTCATGTGAGCATTGTCTTTATGGCAGGTAGACTAGGTCTATGCATAAGAAGTCTGGTAGGCCACGCATGAGTGAGCCCTTGGCATTGGTACATTCGAATGTCTATGGGCCCATGCCTTGTCAGTCTATGGGTAGTGCAAAGTATTTTGTTACGTTCATAGATGATTTTTCATTGAAAGTTTGGGCTTATCCCATTAATCTGAAATCTGATGTCTTGGCTATGTTTCAGAGATGACTTGCATTGGTTGAGAACCAATCTGGGTATATGCTAAAATGCCTAAGGACAGATAATGGGGGTGAGTATGTCTCACGTGCTTTTGAGCAGTTATGTGATGAGAAGGGTATTAAACATCAGTTGACCGCCCCCTACACCCCCCCAAAATGGTTTGGCTGAGCGGATGAATAGAACCATCCAGGAGCATGTACGCAATATGCTTAGTCATGTAGGCCTACTAGAGAGCTTTTGGGCTGAGGGAGGAAGTTAGTATGGCTGTGCATATCATAAACAGATCACCCTCTAGTGGTTTGGATTTCCAGGTTGCAGAGGAGGTATGGACTGGAAAACCTCCCTCTTATGCGCATCTCCATGTCTTTGGATGTGAGGCATTTTACCATGTGCCCAAGGACAAGAGAAGTAAGCTGGATCGGCATTTTTCCATGTTACCGTATATGGGATCCATAGGCGCAGAAAGTCATCCGCAGTCATGATGTAGTCTTCCACGAAGAAAAAAATGCATAGGCAGCCTTAGATAGTTGTTGAGATCCGTAGGGTCATATTTTAGGAGGAGCTGAGAGCTCCCGCACAGTCAATTGGATAGCCTACAGCTGCCAGCAGATGCTCATGGCGAGGGTGTTGGACAGGCAGTTGGGCAAGCAGCAGAGCCTGCCGTGAGACGATCTACTAGAGACAGATGTCCACCTGATAGATTTCAGCCCTCAATGCATTATGTATTGGTTATAGATGCAGGAGAGTCTTTCACCTATGATGAGGCTATGCACAGGGGTGACAAACACTCTTGGGAGAGGGCTATGCAGTCTGAGATAGACACCTTGCATAAGAATGACACTTGGGATTTGGTTTCCTTGCCTACGGGCAAGAAGGCTTTGCCATGCAAGTAGGTGTACAAGCTAAAAAGTACCCCTGGACACCCCAAGCTAGCATACAAGACTAGATTGGTAGCAAAGGGTTCTAAGCTGGAGCATGATGTGGACTTTGACGAGGTATTTTCTCCTATGGTTAAGATGACCACCCTACACTTAGTCTTGGCTTTGATTGCTTATCTTGACTTGGATTTATACCAGATGGATGTCAAGGTGGCTTTCTTACATGGGGACATGCATGATGAGATTTATATGGAGCATCCTAAGGGCTTCACAGAACCTGGTAGGTAGCACCTAGTGTGCAAATTGAAGAAAAGTCTTTATGGCTTGAAACAGGCACCTAGGGAGTGGTATCATAAGTTTGATGCCTTTATGCAGTCACAGGGCTACAGCCGGAGTCCTATGGATCCGTGTTTTTACACAAAGAAATCCCTTAATGATTCTTTGTTGATTTTGGTACTCTATGTGGATGATACATTAGCAGGGAAAGCTCATGAAGAGCTAGATGTTCTTAAGGCTCCAGCTAAAGAAGAGCTTTAAGATGAAAGATCTGGGATAGGCCGCTCACATACTTGGTATGCGCATTAGATGCGACATGCATCAGGGAATCCTCTACTTGTCACAGAGGGAGTACATTCATAAAGTCCTTGAGCACTTTTGCATGTAGGATGACGTAGAGCCTATTAATTGTCCATGGCCTTCTTATGTGAAGGTATCATAGGCTGATTGTCTGCAGACGAGGGCTGAGATGGCCAAGATTCCCTATGCATCCGCAGTGGGCAGTCTTATGTATGCCATGATAGCCACTCGTCTAGATATTGCCTTTGCAATTGGTGTTGTGGCACGCTATATGGCTACATCTGGCAAGAAGCATTGGGATGTTGTGAAGGGTATCATGAGGTACGTGAAGGGCACTGTAGATATGTGCATATGCTATGGCAACCAGGATACAGGAGTCGTGGGGTACACTGACTTTGATTATGCAGGACGTGCAGATAGTAGGAAGTCCACTTCTGGCTATGTATTCACCTATGTTGGAGGCGCCATTTCTTGGATGTCCAGGGTGCAGAAATGCAAGGCCCTTTCTACTACAAAGACCGAGTATGTTGCAGCCAGTGAGGCTTGCAAGGAGGCCATTTGGTTGGGTCGTTTAGTTGATGACCTTGGTATTGATACTATCCCTACATTGCATTCGAATTCTATGAGTACTATTCAGTTAGCCAAGAGCCAAGAATCCAGTCTTCCATGTGAAGATGAAACACATTGAGGTGAGGTATCACTTCATATGTGGGGTCATTGAGGACAAGCCTATTGATCTTGTCAACCTACAGATCTACTCACGAAAAGCCTCTCTACAGAGCGCTTTGCCTTCCTCGGGAGATTGATGGGCATGGGATGAGATGACGTCTTTTCTCATCTTGTTGTACATGTGTACATGTTGTACTATCTTTTTTCTTTTTCTTTTCACTCCTCATTGGGGTAGATTTGCCTTTAAGTGGGAGGTTGCTGGGGGTAAAGGTGTCTCATGCAGTACATGAGGTTGGATTTGCGCAGACTATGCTTGCTGAACACACTCGTCTATGAGCTGATAAAATTCATGGTCACAAGCTATATAGAGCTTGGATATGGAGGCTTCTAGATTCTTCTGTAGTTCCTTTACCCTCCCCCCTTTCTCATTATAAGGAGTCGAGACACGCAAGCTCGCTCGACTCTGGAGATAGTACAAGTGACAAAAACGAGGAGAGGACATGTGTCCCTTGCGCTTCTTTTTTTTTTTGGCTTCCCTTCTCATTGCCACATACCTGGCGTTTAAAGCTGCTCTCTGGACCGCACATTGATACTCCAAGAACTTTATCAGATTCCGCATCAACAATAAGCTTCATGAATGTTTTCTCTTATTGCCCTGATATAGTCAACTTTTAGTGTCAGAATCTGTTTGGTATTTGTTCGAACCCTCAATATTTCTTGATTTAACTGTTGTAATTGAGTTGCAAGCTCCTGGCGACTATCGAAAAGCTTATGAGATCAGATTGTTCCTTTGCAAATCAATTTAGAGGGGTTCAAGAGCACAAAGTATAGCCTCCATCTTTGTAGAGCCAACCTTTGATTCTCGGTTAGAAGCTTCTGGATCCCTGCCTGTTGTGGTCGTGCTGTGTCCTTGGACTTTGGTGGACTTTGGTAACAAGACAACGATTCTCCAACAGCTGCAATGGATATTGACTTGCTGGCTAGGGGTCGCAATAAGAAGAACAAGCGCATCACTCCTAAAAGGACAAAGTGTACCTGAAGCTTGTTGTTAAGCTTTATAGGGCAAGGAATACAAGATTGGTGTCCTAGTTGGTATTGGGGATCTAGAAGGCTAAATGGATCTCATTTTAGCCAACATTGGAGGAGTAGTAGCGGCGGCCTAAGATATGAAGGCCTAAGCTTCATCCATGATAGCTGGACTATCATCAGCTGCATACAGAATATGTTGAATAGCCATGACCAATGGCACGTGCTCCAGGTTGTCAATAGAGAGCTTGAGCTCTATCACCTACTCGTGAAGAGCATCAACTTGAGATGCAAGCATCATGGGGACAACAAGATTTGTGGAAGTATTTTTTGTACTTAGAATAGGAAATACTTTGGCATTCTTATTAGTTCCTGCCAACACTTTGTTGGAACAGATGGTACCCCTCCATTAGACAAAATCAATGTCGTCTTCTTGTTTGCATCTTTACCTCCTCTACAAGCTTCTCTTCTTTCCCTATCCACGAAGGTCTTGTTGAGCTTTATGTGAATGAAGAGCAATGGTAAAAAACAGCATAGATGTTGAGTGGAACTGATTTGGAATCTAACATAAGGATAGTGGATGATACATACAAGCTCTCCAAATGTGTGAAGATTGGCTTTATTCCTAGTAAACAATAGCAAAGATGAGGGCTTGATTCTTCAATACAAGGTTTGCTATGCTAGTGTTTTGGATATGAAATGGAAATTTCTTAAGGTTGCAATTCGATAATATGAGCTGTCACAATTGGAACAACGTGAGTTTGAAAGAAGATAGGTGAATGAAGAAGAACTGCAACAAGCACTGACAGCAGCACTGGCCTGCACCATTCTTGAGCAACAGTGACAAAATTTGAGAGAAAATACAAAAAAAAGGACATTACAATACCAACAGCTGAATTAGGGATTGAAATTCCTTGAAACATGATTGGAATATTTTCAAGGAGCTGTTCTAACTACTAACAATACTCAGTAAACTGATACAGCAAACCTTGTCTTTAATGGTATAAACATCTTGAACACCAGGCATGACCAGCATCGATGGCTATTGCAAAGCTTGGTGAAAATTGTAGTAGTGTACAGTATTTAGAAAAAAGTAGTGATGTCAATCTTAGTATGAGGACTATCGGGAATATCTCAAGCACTATTTGCACAACATTGGTCTGATTTGAGCTAAGGTTGCTAGCCAGCTTAGTTGGAGAAGCAAGAACCTCTATTCTTTCAAGTTAGCTTTGGTGCTCTAATACAATGAGGCTGCTATCAAAAAATTGGTTTGAGTGGTAGTTTTTAGACAGTATAGGCACCAACAATGGGGGTTATCAAGGTCAGAATATGGATGATCCTTCCTCTTTCTTCATAATTCTAGCACATTTCAGTTTGATGCTAAACTAAAGCTTTTGTTGGAGAATATGGTCTATGCAACAAATGCAAACTCTGGAGAGTGCAATACGCCTTGATCTGTATTTGTAATAAATGCTCTAAATGGTTCAATGTAATGGATACAATAATATGGCAATGATGTATGGCATTGTGACAAGAAGGATGGGATATTGGATTCAGTAGCAATTTGTACTCTTTAATGGACAGCATGTATAACAGGGGGTATAGACATGTAAGTGTGGGACCTATGCTCAGTCAACGGAAACAACCTAATCATCAGCATTCCTATAGACATCAAGTGCATGAAGGGCATTGTTCTTATGATGATAGATCTCATAGGTATTCTCCTTATGGTCAGGAAGAGTATGCAGGGAATTACCATATGGGGCAGCATTCATATGATCATAATCATGGTTATTTTCATGAGACTAATGGGCAGCATCAACCTTATGCAAATGAGAAAAATATGGGAGTTAGTACCACCAATGACGAAGTGCAATAGCTAGAGAACCCTCATGTCATAGATCATGGGAATGAAGTAAACATCTCATGTGATTCTAATGACTTCCAACAAATGTCTAAGCAACTTGGCAACATGAATGATGGTTTACTTAAGCTTACCCACTCCATGGATGGTAAATTTGACAAGATGATTTCTCGTATGAAGCAACAAAGTAGTAGATTGGATACCAAGTTTGATTAGCTGATCACTATATTCAGCAATTTGGGAGATAGATTCCAAAGTAAACCACCAGCCCATGTTGAATAAGTGCCACTTACTCATGGGAATGTGAGATCTACTATAGCTCATCAACGTATACCGTCGACTTATGAACATGGAGGTCCTTCTAGAGTCAATGAAACCGCTTAGCCACTTGCTAATTCATGGAGTAGAGGCAGTCCTAAATTTCCTATCTCAAGAGAACATGGACAGCAAGGTCATTCACTGCATGAAGATGAAGATGAAGCTGAAGACAAAGCTGAAGATGAAGATGAAGATGAAGATGAAGATGAAGAGCAAGAGCATACACGTGACAAAGTTGATCAAGAGTACATTAGTGTACAACAAGCAGAGAAAACTCAAGGTTTACACATATTTCATGATGATGTTGAAGAGGATTATGTTGTTGATATATGTCATGAAGATATTGATGCATCACATGATGGGTTCTATCAGCCCATTGACAACTTTGGTATGCTATAGCCAATAGAAGAAGATGTTGATTGGAATGCATATGGATATGTACATGAGAAACATGTTTGGGATGCATATACTTTTGATGAGAGTATCAATGAAAACATGCCTTATGATGATGATGAGATATCTTTTCCCTATGATCCGGGTAGTCATGATGGAGATGATTCTCTCTTTCCTTTTGACCCGGGTGGTTTGACATTTATGTTTCATGACAATCCTACTTATCTTGATGGTTATTATCTCAGTATTCCATATGACCCAGGTAGTCTTATACTAAGAGAAAGTCATTCGCAGCAAGGCATCTTGCATACAAAACTCAATGATACTTTGTTCTCATGGTTTCTTCATGGTTTATATGGGTGAAACGCTGAAGAAGATGGATTTTCCTACACAATACAGCTTGCCGTATTAAATCCCTGTCATGGAATTAAAATGATTTATCTTTTTCAAAATCATGGATTTTTTCTTGGAGAGGGTAGCCTACATCATATACTTTGATATGACATATCATTTGTCCAATTTGGATGTGTCTATCGAAAGTTATGCCTATTTTACTATGGTAGCTTGGTTATGCCAGCATGCAAGAAATTCACTATAGATTTCTTGTGGAGCTTCATCGATCATGGGATCTTTTCAGCCACATATGCTTTGATCTACTATTTCATTCATTTTATTCTTTCCCATTTTCTCAAGCTTTGAGGACAAAGCTTCTTTAGGCTAGGATGGCTTGTAGTAAAGCAAATTTTACCTAGGCTTAGGAGCTAGACACATTAATTAGGGTTAGCTATAAATAGTGGAGTATGGCCAAATGTGGGAACCTTTTGATCATTTTGAAATACAACTCCTTGTGGAGCTCTTGAGGTCACATCCTACCACCATTCATGGAGGTGCATATCCATGTCCACCCTACTTGGAGGTGAGTATCCTTGTCCACCATTGTAGAAGGTGAGTATTCTACAGCAGCTTATCATCACTTGATTCTCAGCATACCATCTATTTTTCCCATTTGTACATCTCATATGGAACATGGATCTTGGCTATGGCAGTAGAATTTCTTGTTATTGTCAGCATTAGATGTTAGATCTTGTGAATTTCTTGTATGAGATGTCAGCTTTATTTCAACCAGCAATCTCCTCGCGACATTAGTGACCACCCCAATGACCCTAAGTTTAGGAGACTTGCTCACAGACAACACCCCACACTATAGCACAAGTTGAAATGCTGGGTAGAAGAACCAATGGAGCATGCCCACCACTGACTTGTAGGATCATGATGCAGTCATGTAGATACCCAACTTGACATTGCACTCAGTGCCAAAGTCTCTACACATTAATGCCTTTTGAGAAGGCACTAAGACGCACGCAATTTTACCTATCCTAGCCCTAGGATATGTAACATGGAAGGGAACCGTAGATACCGAGTCGGGAGTGAGTATGTTTGGACATACTGTGCTCCCTTCTTGGGAAAACTCACTTGTCTAAACCGCTAGGTTCAACGTCACTCTAGCTAACGGAATGAAATTAAGGCAATTTGGAGTCTTAAAGAATTGGCCAATAAAGATCGCGGGTGTCCAGTTCTTTGTGAACTTCATTTCATGTGAAGGGACTAGAACACAACATTTTGCTAACACGATCCTAGATGAGGAATGCTCGAGTCATTGAAGACTAGGACAAGAGTCTAATGTTCCTAAAGAACTGAATGGAGGTGGTAAAGGTTGATATGCACACTTGGAAGACGACCCCTATCAATCTGGATGCCATCTCTATCATGCTCAAGGGTGATGCACCAATAAAGAAGACTCACGTATCTTTAACCAAATACATCCCTTTTCCTGAGGATGAGTGAGATTGGATGCACGTCCTAGCAACCATGGATCTCCCATTACTAGATGAGGAGGAGACGTACAAATAGGCTACAAAAACTGCAAGTGTGTCAAAGAGGGAGGTTGGAGTGCCACTCTGTATGATGGCTAGGAGCTCATGCAGCCAACCTAGACCTATCTCTTCCCATGTTCCTAGAAATAGACTAGAATTACACAACATCCTTGAGTATCTACTAGGAAAATTGATTGGCAATCCCGCTACTAATCTCAAACCCCTTAGAGACCTCCTCAATGATTCTGAGTGAAAATGGACTAAGGTGCATCACCTGAACTTAATGTACAATTAGGCCAAGGAAAGGCTAGAGATGAGAGCCTAGGGGATGACGAGCAGCCAGGAGGAGCTGATTTTGATGATGAGTACGAGGAGTGCCACTCCAATAGTGAGGAAACCAAGAGCCTAGGGGATGACGAGCAGCTAGGAGGAGCTGATTTCAATGTGACTACGAGGAGTGCCACTCCAATATTGAGAAAACCGAGGAAGAAGTGGACACCGTAGAATATGACATTAAAGAAAGGGTGATAGAATAGCTCAAAGAAGACTCCAAGCCCCAAAAAGAGACTACTTACAAGATTGAGAGAGGACTCATGTGGATGGAATGCGATTGCTCCTAGCTGGAGGATGTGGAAGCAATATATTACGAAAAAACAAGGATAACCCAACCATCTGCAACACCCTTTATTAGGACAAATTCACCCACCAAGATCCGACTACCAAGGGAAAATCCTTCCTCTAGAAAGGACTACAAGATTAATTCTAAATTTGAGGTCAATACAGAGAGCAACCCGAAGATACCTCCACCTCCTAGGATCAAACGCACCAAGGGGGACTTGCTAGTCCACCCAAGGCATAGGCGATTAAAGGAAAAAAGGAGCGAAGAAGGTGGGGGCGGAGCAACAAAAGAAAGCACAAGACGTACCTAGACAATTTAAGAAGTTTAAGAAAGATGACAAAGTAGTGGTCTTGTTGGGAGCAACAATACAAGGAGAGATAAATGAGCTGATCAAAGGACCCGCCAAGGTCAAGGAAGTCAACTTGGTAGGGGAAGGTGAGAAGCCTCAACTAGTGTTTATAGCTGACACCCTCATCGAAGAGGAAGAGGCTAGTCTCATTGTGCTCTTGCAAGAGTACAAGGATGTGTTTGCTTGGTCCTTAGATGAGCTCAAAGGCATGGATCCTAGAGTGGTGACACATAGCATACCAATGGCCCCTGATGCAGTGCCGGTAAAACAATGACCATACCCTATGAATCCAAAACATGCCCAAGACGTGAAGGAGAAAATCAATAAACTAATGAGGGCAGGATTCATCTATGAAATAGAGAACATGGAATGGGTATCACCTATGAAAAATTAGTGTTTGCAACAAGAAGAATGTGCACAAGGGAGATGAGAGCTCAAAGTACAAGAAATAAATCTTTCTTACTAAGTTGCTTAGAGTACAACTTGGGTACACTCTCTCACAACTCATAGTGACCCATAAGATGTTTATATAGCCTCTACCAAGCTAGGGTTAGGTTTTTCCCATAAGCTGTTTATATAGCCTCTACCAAACTAGGGTTAGGTTTTTCCCTACCCCTTAAGGCCATTCACATACATCTACCCTTTTAGACCCTTGCTTGAGTGGATTCCCATGCCTATATCCTAACACCCCCCCTCAATGCCATGGTAGCATTGCATCACAAGACATGTTAAAGTTCCCCCCTTCAATCAAATGGGATGCCTTTATAAATCAGGCTACAAGGATATTCATAGGTAGAAAATGTTACAAGTCTCAAAAGAGTTGGTCATCTGTGGATTGGGAGGCAAAGTTGGCCTCCAATTCCTTAGGTACTTTTGGAACACTAGGACAACTAGTGATATACCCAGTATTTTTGCATTTATTACACTTCATTTTGTCAAGATATTGCTTCAAACAATTGCTTACATTATGCCCTTTTTTGTGACAGAAGGAGCACTTAATAGAAGCAATATGGACTAACACTTGCTCATGGGAAGTGAATGATGAAATTCCTTCAGTATGGTTTCTTTTCTCTTCATGCAGGAAAGACTGGATGGTACTTGCCAAGAATGGGTTTGTAATATTAGTTAGGGTAGTCACAAGAGTTGGAAAAACCTTCTTCATAGACTTCAGAGGGATGGCAATGGCATCTTCATTATGAATGGGTGCTTGAACAGAGGCAAGTTGCCATAAGCCCCTTCATATGTGAAATAAACTTGCTTAGATCTTCTCCTTGTTTGTATTCCAAGCTGAAAAACTCAATCTTTAGAAAGATCATGGAGTTCTTTCATGTAGCACTGTAGAGCCTTTCAAGTTCATCCCACTTCTCCTTGGCAATGGATAGGTTGTCAATATGATGAATTAAAGATTCTTCTAAATGAAGCATGATGATGGCCTAAGCTCTTTCATCATCTTCTACATCAAGGGGATTGGATGGGTCAATAACTTTGGTTCCTTTTATGAAGGGCCAATAGCCTATTTTCATCATTTTGTATTTTACCAGGACTTGCCAAGGATGGAAATATTTTCCATTGAACTTGTGAATTTGAGGCCTTACATCAGCATAGGCCATGGCCATTTTGGAAGGACTTGCCTATTTCCTTAAGCAATGGCAGTGTCTAGTCCTTTACAAGTGGCCAAGTACAACCGAATAGCAGAATTGAGAGCCAACTTTTAAAGTTATAGAGTTGAAAATAGTTGGAAATCATACATATGCAATATCTCAAGATAGGATTTAGGAGGTCACGTTCTTCGAACAACTCTTGATTTAAGCTTTACTTTTTTCCTCGGTTTCAACGAGGTGAGCTTTGATTGGACTTCAAGCTCTTCCTGTCAATGTGGCCTATTAGAGGAGTTCTTGGTGGAGCACGGCTTATGGATCAACTCTATGCTCTTGGATGAATCAGAGAAGAGTACCATAACACTCATATCTCTGATGTACTAGCACAACAGACTAATATTGGGATATGGTCTATGTATTTATAGTTGTATACATAGCCTTAAAACAAAACAAGAAGAGGTAAATGACATAAACCACTTGATGGATTTGATTTTCTGATAAAAAAACCAGATTGAGTCAATATCTAGCTAGCAACATGATTGTAAAATGCAACATTAGTGCTTACAAGCACTCATCTCAAAGTTTATGCCACTTGAGGTGTGAGATGTGGATTGTTTTATGAACTAAGGTCCATTGAGGTAAGAGGCTTTGAAATAGAGCTTTCAAATCTTCAACTAACTTTGGAGAATATGAATTAGTGATTAGAATTACTGTTAGTGATAGCAATAGTGAAAACGTTTGAAATGTGAAGAAAGCTTGAGGTTTGGCCATGGCTTCCAAGAGACAGGTAGTTAGGGTTTGCCTATGTGTGGCCAACCCCTTTTAGGGTGTTAGGAAGCCCACTTGGGGGGCTATCATTGACCCAAGACCCCCTCCATTATTGCATCTTCAATCGTGCCAAGGAGATGAACAAGAGGGTGCAAATTCTGCACCTGATTTTTTATTTCTTCAATGCGGCTCCACGATGATTTATTTTTCCCTCAGATGTGCAACACCAATTAACCTTGTATTGGGGAATAATTCTTCAGTACAAGTTAGGAGCTAAAATGCTCTCCTTTGGCTTCTTCAGGTCCTCTAAGGTCAGGGGGTCAAGGTTTGGCTATGGAGGTAAGAGGGAGAAGATGAAGATGATGAAAATCATGTGCACTTAGTGCTAAAAGGATCAGAGGCGGCTCTAATACCATGTGAAAAATCAGATCTTGCAACAAGAATAATGTGCACAAGGGAGATGAGTTGCTTAGAGTACAACTTGGGTGCACTCTCTCACAGCTGATAGTAACCCATAGGCTATTTATATAGCCTGTGCCAACCTAGGGTAAGGGTTTCCTCTGCCCCTTAAGACCATTCACATTATACATTTACCCTTATAAACCCTTGCTTAGGGTGGATTTCCATGCCTATATTCTAACATCACCCATTGTGATAGTCATAAAGGAGAATGGGAAGATACGAGTGTGCATGAACTATAAGAAGGTTAACTTTGTGGCAAAAAGGGATAATTATCCATTACCATACATAGAGCACATACTCGAAAGGGTAGCAAGCAAAAAGACCTATAGCTTTTTGGACAGCTTCTCACGATACAACCAGGTGCAAATACATCTTGACGATAGGCACAAGACCGTGTTTTCTATTGAGTGGGGTGTTTTCACTTACATTGTAATGTCATGTGGGTTGATGAATGCACCTACAACCTTTCAGTGGCTAATGTGCACCATCTTCAAATATATACTTAGATAAGAGCTAGAGGTGTTCATAGATGACCTATGCGTGCACTCTAGTTGGGAAAAACACTTGGAGAAGCTGCGAGCAGTCGACTTGCTGCCACCAAAGGACTATAAGGAATTTCAGTGTCTCTTGGGTCATACAAGATACTATCAGTGCTTTGTGTTGCATTACACTGATTGCCTCACCACAAAATAGGTGCAGTCAAGTGAAAGGACTATAAGTGATAAGGAAGAGTAAGAGACGTAATTCCGGCCAAGAAGAGCCGAAGGAGCAAAAAAAGGGAACCTCATCAAAGCTATAGAAGGAGACAAAAGTAACAATGACAAGGGAGGAATGGGCTGAGTTGAGGAGGGCCCAAAAAGAGTCCAAGAGGGCCAAAGATGAGAGAAAGAGAAGAGCCGGGAAAGAGGCAAAATAGCTTAGGAGAAAAGAGGATGAAGACACGGTAGAGGTGTTGAGATGACAAGCTCAACACATGCAGACATTGATGATGGACCGCCTGGTTAGATGGGTCCACATGTCTACACTTAGCTCGTTGGTGGTCATTATGACTCACACATGGCCACTGACTCATTACTTATTGTATTCAGGTTGTTACACCTATTTACACAGCTGGCATAATTATAGCGCCAGTCGACTAGTGTAGTCAGTTATGCATTGTTTGACTTAGTAGGCCACTTCCCTTTATGTTGTATCTTATCTATACTTTGTGTACATTGTAAAGTGTGTGGAAGAAGAAGAAGAAATCAGCAAGAAAACGTTTTGGCCTCCATCTCTCTTCTTGTCTCTTGAGTGAGCTTCTCCTTGTGTATTGTGTGTGTGTTCGGCGCAGCATCTTGAGCAAGTCCCCCCACCATGCGATTCTTGACATGGTATCAGAGCTGCACCACTGAGAGAGGCTGATTTTGAAGGCTGAAGTGAAGGAGAAGAAGTAAGGTTTGAGCAAGCAAGCCACGGGTAAGAAACTCTCCCATTCTTCCACTCTCTCTCTTGGATAGTGCCTGTGGAGGCACCGAAAGCAGGGTCGAGCAAAAATCTCTGATTGCAGTGAGATTTGTTGTGTGCAAAGAGCACTGTGTATTCTGCATTTTGGGCATGTGAGGCCATTTCAGGCCCCGTTTTAGAGCCGCAAGGTTGCGGACAGCAGTTTCATGGTACACTGTGACTTTGACTGTATTGACTGAAAGTGGGTGCATAGGTTACAGATTTTAGATCTATAAGTTCAAATGTGTTTACCAGTGAGTAAACACAAGGTTTATCTACAAAGTGGTTGCAGACTGCATGTATTATTGAGCAGACAGTGAAAAAGGTTGTCTGGTGTATTGCTGTGTACTACAGGTCGAAGGTTGCTGAAGATTTGCTTGCTGTTTGGTATTAATTTTGTGATAATGGCAGAGAACAATGGAAGCCCCATCATTGAGAAGCTCGACAAGAACAACTACCCTTCATGGAAGTTCCATGTCACAAACTTTCTTATTGGAAAAGGCATCTACGAGTTTGTTTCAGGTGAAGAAAAGGAGCCAGAGGTGAGTGATCCTCCAATTGCAGAAGAGACAAAGGCATGGAAGGAATGGAATGCAAAAGATAAAAAGGTCATGTATTGGTTGTCTGTAGTAATTGACAATAATATGCCGGGACACATTAGAAATACAGAGAATTCATATGTAGCTTGGACCATACTTGAAAGTATGTTTTCTGTAAATACAAAGGCACGAAAGATTCAACTCAAGCAAGAGTTGAATACATTGAATAAAGGGAAGATGTATATCAATGAGTATGCACTGAAGGTAAGGAGCATCGCATATGCCTTGGCAGTGATTGATGCAATGCCGGATGATGATGATTTGGTGTCGTCTACCTTGGGTGGACTTAACAATGAAAAGGCTTGGAAGTCATTTGTAACTTCCATATATGTTAGAAAGCCATTTCCAAATTTCGATGAGTTGGTCTCCCTTATGATCACTAAAGAGATCAACATGCAGAGTGAGACATCTGAAAAAAGTGGTGAAGAGGTCCAAGCCTCCTACTCCAGTCTAGGAAGGGGACGTGGCAGGTCCTCTTCAAGAGGCCGTGGTACAGGACGTGGTAGTGACAACGAGCAAAACAGATTGAATCAGCAATTTGATGATATGTAGGTTTCAGGAGGTTGTGGTAACTTTAGAGGCAGGGGGAGCTTTAGAGGAAGAGGTGGATGGCAGAACGGAAGTTCTAACAACCCTGGTATTGTGTGTCACTACTGTGGCAAAACAGGTCATATTGCAGCCCAATGTTATGCTAAGAAAGATGATATCCGCAATGGTAAGTTGCAGCAAGGAAACTATGCATCGTCTTCATGACAAAATGAAGACAAAAATGAACGTCTATTTGTTATGCAGCATATGCTGAATGCTGTTACAGGAAAGGGAACACATGATGATGTTTGGTATGTTGATTCAGGTGCATCCAATCATATGACCAGCCATGCACAATGGTTTGGAGAGATGCAGGATTTGCAAAATGCAGGTTATGTGCAGACGGGTGATCATTCTCATGCCATCCAATTTCACACATTGGAAAAGTTTCCTTGTCCTTGCATGATGGTAAAACAAAGAGTCTTTCAGATATATTACATGTGCCATCTATTACAAAGAACTTGGTGTTAGTCGGTCAAATGGTAGAGCAAGGGATGCAAGTGAGATTTAATGCAAAGGGATACTTTGTAGAAGACTTCAATGACAAGTGCAGGTTAGTTGCAAAGGGAAGTAGAGTTGAACGTATTTTTACTCTGGATGCTGAAATTCCTACTATGAATGTTGCTATGTATGCTAAAGGAAAAGGTGTTGTTGCAAATTGAAATTTGGCACAAACGCATTGGACATACAAATGTACAAAGGCTAAAATTAATGCAATCCAAAGGGTTGGTTATAGGTCTGCCTACATTTAGAGTTGCAAAATTTCATAAGGTATGTGAAGCATGTCAGTTTGGTAAGTAGGCAAGACAACCCTTTTCACATGACAGCAATGTAAGCAAAAATATCCTTGATGTTGTGCATACAGACATTTGGGGACCTACACAAAATGTATCTCTTGGAGGCAGTTCATACTTTTGTCACATTCATTGATGATTGTTCTAGAAAGCTGTGGGTATATTTTATGAAGGAAAAGAGTGAAGCTTTTGAGCACTTTAGAGCTTTCAAGGCTACACTTGAAAGAGAAACATGCTTGAAAGTAAAGTACTTGAGGTCAAATGGAGGGGGAGAGTACCTCTCAAATGAGTTCAGTGATTTTCTAAGGTCTCATGGGATAAAGAGACAGTTCACATGTAGGTATACCCCATAGCAAAATGGGGTTGCAAAAAGAAAAAACAGGCATATTGCAGAAGTTGCACGCGCCTTGATGGTGGCTGAAAAGAATATGCCTAAGCATTTTTTGTCTAAGGCTGTTCATACTACTGTTTATATTATGAACAGAACTCCCACAGCTGCAGTTCATGGTATGACCCCCGAAGAATGTTTTACAGGTAAGAAGCCTGATGTTTCACACTTGAAAGTGTTTGGCTGCATTGCGTATGTTCATGTGCCAGATGAGTTGCGGAAGAAACTGGATCCAAAGGCTGAAAAGTATGTATTTATTGGATACTCTTTAGAGTAGAAAGGGTATCGCTGTTATAACCTTGTCACATGTAAGTTCAGAGTGAGCAGGGATGTCATCTTTGATGAAATGAGCAGTTGGTATGCATCTAGTGGTGATGCATTAGATGATGATGATGATCATGACACTCATGTGCAGGGTGAAAAATAAGAATCATGGACTCTTAGTGGACTAGAGACATCATCTAGTAGTCCTTGGTCTGGGAGACTAAGGAGTACCTCTACATCTTCAGGTGCATCTAGTAGCACTACAGGTAAAGACAAAGGAAAGAATAAAGTGTCAGTTGGCATTGATGCAGTTCTTGATGGAGACTCCAGTTGCTCAGAGAGCTTAGATTATGAGCTTGGTATTCCTTCTGTCAAGACACCAGGTGTACAGAGAGCTCATAATAATGTAAAGACTCTATTGAGTGATCCGGTGGTACGCTATCTAGCAGGGTCAGATACCATGTTAAAAGATTTGGTTTTGAAGGATATGTAGCTCACCATTATGCTTATATGGTGAAACTAGTTGAGGATGTTCAGCCTAGTTATTTTGAGGATGCTGTTGGTCATACTCATTGGGATGTAGCAATGGATGAGGAGTGTTGAGATATCCAGCTCCACTCGTGATATGCCAGGGTGACCGTTGTGTATTTATGTCACCGACTTGTCAGTTGCAGACGCGGTTGGTACACCGCCCATGAATAATAGCTACATGAAAGCTATCCTTATTTACTCTAGTTCGTGGTTCAGTTAGTATGCCACCTTAGTTAGTTGAGTTTAGTTTGAGACCCATATATAGGGTTCTTCTATTTCTTTGTACTTGAGTTCTTTTGGCTTACATAACTAAGAAGAGGAAAACTATTTTCAGCCTCCACCCTTGTGTGTATTCCCCCATTATGTAAGCAAGAAAGCTTCAAGCGAGACTCCTTCCTTCTCTCCCACAATCTTGACATGGTATCAGAGCCTTGTTCGTGGTAAGGAGCTCAAGAAAGCAAGCCAAGCTCGCGGTGTTCTGGTAAGAGGAGCAGTGTTGCTTTCATTTTCTGTTTTGGGAGCAGATCTCTGCAGGTAGCATAGCCGGAAATTGCAAGAGTGCATTGTCTCAGGTTGAAACGCCCTTCGCGATGAAGCAAGAGGGCAGTATATGCTGCGGAGAGGGCTTTAGTCCTTGGCGATCTTTTTTTTATATTTGAGGCCATTTCGGGGCCTGTTTTGGAGGCGGAAGTTTTCTGCACGCACTCAGAAAAAGGCCAAGTTTTATGCTGTGCAGCCACTGTTCTACAGGTCGGTGAAAAGTTACTATAGAAATTGCATTGTATGCTTGTGCGCAGAGACATTGGGAGTTACAGAATCATCCCTGTTGCCTGTTGATGCAAAATCGCCACTAAGAAGTGACTGTGTGGTCAAATACCACTTTCGCCAGTTTTGCAGATTTTCCCTTGTGAGGGTGAAGCTGTGTTTTTTTACAGTGACAATTTTTTGCAGTGTTGTGTAATGGCATCTGATTCTCTTTCACAGATTGTCACTGAAAAGCTTGACAAGAACAACTT
The DNA here is from genome assembly GCF_053477565.2 of Lygodium microphyllum. NCBI lineage: Eukaryota > Viridiplantae > Streptophyta > Polypodiopsida > Schizaeales > Lygodiaceae > Lygodium > Lygodium microphyllum. The sequence continues at coordinate 118,387,352 of NC_141147.1, forward strand.
CCAAGCATGGAAGTTTAGAATGACGAATTTCCTTATGGGAAAAGGATATTGGGAATTTGTTGCAGGAAATGAAGAAGAACCAGTTCTTCCAGATGTTCCCAATCAATAGCAAATGCAGGCCTTTAAAGCATGGCATGAGAGAGCCAGGAAAGTTATGTACTGGCTGTCTATCAACATTTCAGACTCTATGATTGTGCATATTCAGGATGCAAGTACGCCAAAGGAGGCATGGGACACTTTGTCAAAAATGTATAGCACAAATACGCAAGCCAAGAAAATGCAGCTCAAGCAAGAGTTGCATAATGTGCAAAGAGAAAGTATGAGCATCAATGACTACCACATGAAGGTGAAGAAGATTGCAGATGCACTTGCTTCCATTGGGTCGCCAGTGGAAGATGATGATTTAGTTTCTGTGACCTTGAATGGTCTAGGAAAGGATTATGCACAGTTTCAGACATCAATTTCAGTTCATGAAAGATTTCCTGATTTTGAGGAGTTGATTGCTCTTCTAATTTCTGAGGAACAGAGAAATGGTGGTGCATCTTCTTCAGGAGGAACTTCAAAAGAAGCTATTTTCTACTCAAATGTTGGAAGAGGTAGAGGCAGAGGTAGAGGAGGCCGATTTGGAGGCCGTGGCAGAAATCAGAATATGCAGCAAACTCAAGAAAACCAGTCCTATGGAGGAGGACGTGGTAACTCTAGAGGCAGGGGGAGCCAAAGAGGTCGTGGTGGATGGCAAAGAGGCCAAAATGCAAACAGTAATGTTGAATGCTACTACTGTGGTAAAATGGGTCATATGGCTAAAGACTGCTATAAAAAGCAGAATGACATGATGAATGGAAAACTGCAACAAGGGAATTATGCATCTTCTAGTAGACAGGGTGATGACAGAAATGAGCACTTGTTTATGGTGCAGCACATGAACAATTCTGTGACAAGTGCAGAAGAAAGCAATGATGTATGGTATGTTGACTCAAGTGCATCAAACCACATGACAGGTCATGCAGAATGGATGGAGGATGCAAGAAAAATGGAAAAACCAGGATTTGTGGAGATTGGTGATGATACTACACATCCTATTGTGCAGATTGGAAAAATTCATTTGTCTATGCAGGATGGGAAAAAGAAATACCTGTCCGATGTATTTCATGTCCCGAATATCACCAAGAATCTGGTTTCTGTTGGTCAAATGGTTGAGCAGGGCTTGCAGGTCAAATTTAATCCTCATGGATGCTTTGTTGAGGATATGAAAAATAAAGGTCGCTTGATAGCAAAAGGAAAGAAGAAGGGCAGAATGTTTACATTGGATGCAGACATGTCTGAATTGAGTGCAGCAATGTTTGCACATGGGATCGGTGTAGTTGCAGATATTGATATCTGGCATAAACGCATTGGTCATGTTAATGTACAGTGACTTAAATCAATGCAGGCCCAAAATATTGTTGTAGGATTGCCCAAATTCAAGGTTGTAGAAATGCATAAGGTATGTGAAGCCTGTCAGTTTGGAAAACAGGTAAGGAAACCATTTCCTAGACATGTTCAAGAGAGTAAGAAGCCATTGGAATTAATCCACTCTGATGTGTGGACAACTAAAGCTGCATCTCTTGGAGGCTGTCATTATTTTGTCAGTTTTATTGATGACTATAGCAGAAAAGTTTGGGTGTATTTTATGAAAAAGAAAAGTGAAGTTTTTGGGCATTTCAAAACTCTTAAAGCGATAGTTGAAAAAGAAACAGGCCTGCAGATAAAATGCCTAAGGTCTGATAGAGGGGGAGAGTACCTCTCAAATGAGTTTGCAAGGTTCCTGCAGGAGCATGGCATAAAGCAGTAATATTCATGCAGTCATACCCCACAACAAAATGGTATTGCAGAAAGGAAAAACAGGCATATTGGAGAGGTATCTTGTGCCATGCTCAATGAAAAAGACTTGCCAGATTTTTATTGGGCTGAAGCAGTTGCTACAGCACTCTGCATAATGAACATGACTCCCACTACAGAAATACATGGAATGACTCCAGAGGAGAGGCATACTGGTAGGAAACCAGATATTTCTCATTTGAAAATTTTTGGTTGCATTGCCTATGTACATGTGCCAGATGAGTTGAGATCCAAGTTGGATCCAAAAGCTGAGAAGTGCATCTTTATTGGTTACTCTCTGCAGAGCAAAAAGGGTATTGATGCTATAACCCTTCTACTCGTAAGTTTACAGTAAGCAGAGATGTTGTTTTTGATGAGATGAGTAGCTGGTATAAACCAGTAAATGTGATTGATGATGTAGATGCACAAAATGGTAATGTTGCACAGAATTCATAGCAGCAGTCACAAATAATTAGTGGACCTGGAGCGTCCTCTAGTAGTGGTTCACATTCTTTACCATGGACAGGCAGATTGAGATCAGGAGAATCTTCTCAAAGCAATGCAGATAGTGGTATGTAGGTATCACGAAAAGGAAAAGAGAAGGTTGATCAGCCCATGTTTGATGTGAATGCAGGTCACTCTTATGTGGATGGTGAATCCAGTGGCTCAGAACAAAGCATTGATGATGAGTTGGGTATTCCTTCTATTGTTACACCTGGAGTAAGGAAGACCATGGATGTTTTGAGAGCACCTGGGAGTGAACCTACTTTGCGCAGGTCTACGAGAGCTCGGTATCCTGTGGATAGGCTGAAATATGATGGATTTACAGCCATTCACTATGCATATATGGTCAAAGTGATACAGGAACCAGAACCCACTTCTTTTGAGCAAGCCATGGGAAAAGAAAAATGGGATAAAGCCATGGATGAAGAAATGGATGCCTTGGAAGAAAATCCTACATGGAAATTGGTACCTTTTCCTAAAGGTAAAAATGCAATTGGCTATAAGTGGGTTTATAAGGTGAAGCACAATGCAGATGGTTCTGTGAATAGATACAAGGCAAGATTAGTAGTCAAGGGGTATGCACAAACATATGGCATTGACTATGAAGAAACATTCAGTCCAGTTGCAAGGATGGCAACCGTAATAGTAGTCATTGCTATGGCTGCATCAAAGGGATGGTCTTTACATCAGATGGATGTAAAGAATGCCTTCTTGCATGGTGATTTGCAAGAAGAGGTCTATATGGGGCAGCCACCAGGTTATGTGTATATTGTTCATCCTGAGTTTGTTTGCAGGTTGAAGAAAGCCTTGAATGGCTTGAAACAAGCACCTAGAGCATGGTCTGACAAGATAGGACAATATATTGTCACTATTGGCTTTCAGATTTCCAAGGCATATTTCTCACTTTATGTGAGAAAAACAGAGAAAGGTATTATGCTACTTGTCATTTATGTTGATGATTTGATTATGACAGGTGACAGTGATGAAGATATCCTTCATGTGAAAATGCTATTGAAGCAAAAGTTTGAGATGAAGGATTTGGGAGAGCTGCGTTATTTCTTGGGCATTGAGGTGATTAGATCACCAAGTGGGATACAGCTCTTGCAGAGGCAGTATGGATTGGACATGCTGTCCAAATATGAGATGACAGGCTGTAAGCCTATTTCAGTTCCTTTGGAGCAGAATGTGAAGCGCACAGATTTAGGTGAGCTTCTAGAAGACCCTACTATGTACAAACGCATAGTAGGAGTTTGATTTATATGACTATTACCAGGCCAGATTTGAGCTATGTTGTTGGATTGGTAAGTCAGTTTATACAGGCTCCAAGGAAACCACATTTGGATGCGGCTAGACGCATACTCAGGTATGTGAAGTCCACATTGCAATATGGACTATTTTATGAGACTGGGGTTCAGATACAGTTGCATGGATACACTGATGCTGATTGGGCTGGTAGTATTTCTGATAGACAATCTACTAGTGGATATGTGTTCTCTTTTGGGAGTGCTGCAGTCACTTGGAGCAGCAAGAAACAGCCTACAGTTGCCTTGTCAAGCACACAGGCTGAGTACAGGGGTGCAGCAATGGCTGCATGTGAGATAGCTTGGTTGCATAAGCTACTTTATGATATGCATCAGTCTATAGATGGGCCAGTTGTCATTTATTGTGACAACATGAGTAGTATACACTTCGCAAATAACCCAGTCTATCGTGCTAGAACAAAGCACATTGAGGTGCATTATCACTATGTGTGAGAGAGGGTTTTACTAGGTCTTATTGATCTAATTTATGTCAACATAGAGGATCAGGTAGCTGACATATTCACGAAGGCATTGGGCGCAGAGAAGCTGCGCAAGTTCAGAGACCTGCTTGGTGTGTAGGAATTGGGATTGAGCTCGAGGGGGAGTGTTGAGATATCGAGCTCCACTCGTGATACGCCAGGGTGACCATTGTATATTTATGTCACTGACTTGTCAGTTGCAGACGCGGTTGGTACACCGCCCATGAATAATAGCTACATGATAGCTATCCTTATCTACTCTAGTTCGTGGCTCAGTTAGTATGCCACCTTAGTTAGTTGAGTTTGGTTTGAGACCCATATATAGGGTTCTTCTATTTCTTTGTACTTGAGTTCTTTTGGCTTACACAACTAAGAAGAGGAAAACTGTTTTCAGCCTCCACCCTTGTGTGTATTCCCCCATTGTGCAAGCAAGAAAGCTTCAAGCGAGACTCCTTCCTTCTCTCCCACAATCTTGACAAGGAGATGGTTGCATTAGAGGCTAATAAGACTTGGGATCTAGTATCATTTCCGAAGGGCAAGAAAGCTATTGGATGTAAGTGGGTTTATAAGATTAAGCACAATGCAGATGGTTTTATTAGTAGGTACAAAGCTAGGTTGGTTGCAAAAGGCTATGCCCAGACATATGGCATAGATTATGATGAAACCTTCAGTCCAGTTGCTAGGATGGCAACTGTCAGATGTGTGATTGCTTTGGCAATAGCCAAAGGTTGGAGGTTGTAGCAAATGGATGTGAAGAATGCCTTCTTGTATGGTGATTTGCAGGAAGAAGTGTATATGGATGAGCCAGCAGGTTATGAAGATTTAGACCATCCCACGTATGTGTGCAAGTTGAAGAAGGCGCTCTATGGGCTCAAGCAAGCACCTAGAGCATGGTCTGACAAGATCAGAGAGTATCTTGTCAATATTGGCTTTTATGTTTCTGATGCTGATCACTCACTTTATGTGAGAAAGGGAGATGCAGGTTTGGTCATCATAGTCATCTATGTGGATGACTTGATTATTACAGGTGATAGTGATAGTGGGATTGCTGAAGTCAAGGACTTTTTGAAGAAGAAGTTTGAGATAAAGGATTTAGGTGAGCTAAGGTACTTCCTTGGCATTGAGGTGATCAAATGTGATGATGGTATATGGTTGTCCCAAAGACAGTATGGCTTGGATATGTTGTCCAAGTATGGTATGACAGCATGCAAACCACTTTCAGTTCCGTTGGAGCAAAATGTAAAGTTGAGTGCTGATGTTGGGGATGAGATAGAAGACCCTACTGTGTTCAGGAGGATAGTGGGGAGTTTGATCTACATGACCATTACAAGGCCAGACTTGAGCTACACTCTTGGTCTTGTGAGTTAGTTTATGCAAGTACCTAGAAAGCCACATTTGGATGCAGTCAGACGCATATTGAGATATCTGAAGTCCACATTACATTATGGAATTTTCTATGAGGCAGGTACAAATGTACAGGTGTTTGGATACACAGATGTAGATTGGGCTGGTAGTATGTCTGATAGAAGATCTACCAGCGGATACATGTTCTCTCTTGGTAGTGCAACAGTTGCTTGGAGCAGCAAAAAGCAATCTACAGTTGCTTTGTCGAGTACAGAGGCTGAGTATAGAGGTGCTGCTATTGTAGCATGTGAGGTAGTATGGCTACAAAAGTTAATGGCTGATTTGGATGTGCACATATTGAGGTACACTACCACTTTGTGAGAGAGAAGGTACTAGTAGGTGAGATTGACTTGGTGTATGTCAGCACACAGGATCAAATAGCTGACATCTTCATGAAGGCATTGGGTATAGAGAAGCTTCAAAAGTTTGGAAGCTTACTTGGAGTCGCAGAGATGCAGTTGAGCTTGAGGGGGAGTGTTGAGATGACAAGCTCAACACATGCGGACATTGATGATGGACCGCCTAGTTAGATGGGTCCACACGTCTACACTTAGCACATCGGTGGTCATTATGACTCACACATGGCCACTGACTCATTACTTATTATATTCAAGTTGTTACACCTATTTATAGCTCGCATAGTTTTAGCGCCAGTCAACTATATTGCACCCACTTCCTTTTGAGTACTAGCCATCACATGAAAAACTAACCTTGTGGACCATGTGCTATTACATCTATATTTGGACAGAGTACTATGCAAGGAGGAAATGCGAGGAGGAACTACACATTGCTAGCTGCTTGAATAGATGAGATTTCCTCATAGATGTTCTCACCTATATCACCCATGTGGGCATCAAACCAAGTGACATGAACCACTATGTAGCCATGGAATACAATCCTAATTTTTATGATTGGCTTTTGTAGAAGAGTCCTACAATATCTCATTAGCGTACATTCTTGTATATATCTATAGTTTTCACTTTGCAAAAAGAAAATTATGCTCATTTATTTTTTTCTTTCTTTTAATCATTTTGTAATAAGAATAATTGAGCTATATACCATTTCCTCCTTTGCCACTCCACCTCTGCATGATGGTAGGAAGCATTGCTAAACTTTTGGGGAGGGCAAGGAGTCGATCATTTGCTCAAAGTCAATTTCTTTCACAATTCATAATTTTTGCAAGGAATAAAATAGCAATTAATTTTTGAACAAATGAGATGTGCAAGCTTATGTAAGTTTAAATTTCTTTCTCATCATCACAAATTCTCCTTTTTACAGACACATTTAAAAAAAAGATAAAATTGATATCTGCCCGTTTAAATTAGCAGATCCAACTTGTACTTCGTTTGTTCACACCCTTATGCATCCATAAACTTCCTCCACTCCTCTTCAGATTCGTTAATGACATATGTTAAATTACCCATCGACAACCCCATAAAACACAAAGAGATATAGTATAACTTTGTAGTCCATCATTCTCCCTTCTCTATCGGTGAAAATTTTGAGCACATTATTCGACGACTCAAACAACTCAGACTTCCAAAATAACGCCAAAATAAAAAAGCAACCAAAATATGAAAAAAATCATGAAGAGCCCTTCATTATTATAATGGACGAATATCTGACCCCCACCTTCTGAGGATCTAATAGTGCCTTTGAATTGTGTCCTACAATCAACAAATAGCTACCTCAATTTCAAGGAATGCATCCACTTCCCTATCGCCAATTCGCCCATGATGCAATCCATGGTTTTGATACTTGCAAGCCTCACTAATGCCGCTAACAATGACTCTCTCTTAAATATTCCCCATTGTTTCCGTCCACAATCAATCCTTAAGCAAAATATATCTAATCAGCTTCCCCCCCGCCCCCACTAGATAGGCCGCCTTTGGATCCATTTGTCCCCCTTCAAAAAAATGCAATTAAGCTTTTAACTTTTATTCCTTTGCTTTTCCTTCTTTTTTTGTGTTTTGGAAGCAAAATCTTTTTAAAGCTTTCCTTAAGCTTTTCCTTCCATCCAACGACCTTAAAATTTCTCAATGACTTTAAGCCTACTCCCTAATACACATCAAACCAAGAATATACAATCTTACATACTCAAAAAGATTTGTGACTTCAAAAGCAATCTTTGTCCAAAACAATCTCGAACTTGTGTAAACTCAAAAACCATAGGGATTCTCCACCTGCTCCATTTCATAAAATCAAAGTTCTTGTTACTATGGTAGCTTGTGTGTGCTTGCTCTATCTCACGAGATGACATTTCCTACTTTGTTTGATGTAGATTCCATTGTCATCAAAATGCGTGATAAGGGCATGGAACCATGCCTACCAGGATGGCTAGGCAGCTTATATCATGTTGTAGTCCTGTCAACTCTAGAGGCTGAAGATTATGCATAAATGAATGAAGAGGGAGATTTGGATTGATTACACCTCCATTCCTTAAACTCCCTTGCAATTATTGTAGCCTTCTAGTACCGGCCTTGCATTCAAGTACTCCCTTCCCTCTATGAGCAACTACAATTGCCATGTTGAGACAATGGTATACTATGGGTATTATAGTTACATATTAAATCATGCATCATTCATTGGTTTTGTCATGTTTATCTATTGTAACATGTACCTAATTAAGTTATTTAAAGAATAAGTAAAATTTTCATCTTTGAGAGCCTTAGTATCAATTTATAGATAATTGTGTATTAGCATACAAGAAAAATGTCTCAATATCTACGAGATTATAGACCTCTTACTCATAAAGTAAATTGGAATTCGACAATTACATCAACCTCTTTCAAGAAGAAAAATGAGAGAGAGAGAGAGAGAGAGAGAGAGAGAGAGAGAGAGAGAGAGAGAGAGAGAGAGAGAGGGAGAGACTCTTAGTAGATAATGTAAAGTGTGTCAACTCTCAAAAGTTTTTTTTTTTGGAGGGGGGATACACTCATAAAGACCTATTAGATAGGTCGATACTTATGAAGCCTTATGATTTTCAAAGTGTAAATAGGCGATGCCTATCTTGCATGAAGCCTTTTCTATGAGCTAATGCAAAAGAGAGATCACACTTTCTCAGTATTTGCTCATTATGGGGATCTACCTAATGATGGATTTCTTTTTTGGTAGAGTGATGGTAACAACACCAGCTTCATCTTGGGCTCTTATTTTGTCCAAAATAATGTTGTCTGGTAGCTGGAATTGGCGAAGAAAGCTACCTTGAGGCCTCTCAATACTGTACTCAATTATATAGTCTCTAGTCCTTTCTAGCTCGTTGATGTGCACACCAATAATTTGAAGCACATTGCCCGGGAGCACTTGTAAGCTTATGTCATCCTTGGTCAAACCTACAAAAAACAACACAATTTCAAACACTTCTTCATGTGGGGTATTGTTTGATGATATTGTTGATACATCAAGAACCCTCTTACCACTGAAAGATATTATAATTGGGCAGATTATTTCAATATGAAGGTCATATAGTTAAAGTATAGCTTACACATTATGTACATAGCATTGAGAAGCCTAGTATTTAAAGGTGGTCATAGTTGACAAATTTTCTAACAGTGAGTGTAAGCTACTCTAGCTCTAACCAATGATTTAACATCGTTTTCACGTGGAAAATGCCAATGAGGTTTGCCATTTACTTACTTCATTAGGAGATTTCCACGTGTAAAATCACTTAATGTAATATACCAAATCACGCTTGACATTCCCCAAATGAATTTCCATTTCATTTGGGGGATGTCAAGCGTGATTGGTATATGCTGCAGAATCAAGAGCCTTTCTTCTGATTGAGGTACAGCTGTGTGGAATATGCTGTTTTTGCATGAGGCACTTTTCTCCACGAAGAGGAGCAGTTGTTTGCTGCCCACAAGCAAGAACAGGTGAGGATGGTAACCTCACCAAGCAAGTGTCTAAAACAACATTAAATCAGTTCTGATTCTAGACTGTTCAGAGGTTATTTAAATGTAATATACCAAATCACACTTGACATCCCCCAAATGAATTCCCATTTCATTTGGGGGATGTCAAGTGTGACTTGGAATATTACACTTAACAAATCATAATGAGATTTACATCATTTAGTCACCTCAAACCACTTCTAGCTCCTTGACAATGTCATGTCGATTCACCCTTCAAAAGCTATGACAATGTCATGTCGATTGTCCATTCAAATAATGGTAAGACTACCAACCATAACCAATGCATTCATTATACCAACCACCAGCCAATGTATTCATCTAGTCAATCGTCGAATCACATGGAAAATGCCAATGAGCATCGCCACATACGTACTTCATAATGAGATTTTCACACGTAAAATCGCTTCGAAGAAGCTATGACACTTTGATTCTACGTGCAAGAGGGAGCTCTGCTGGTCACCTGGTACATCGAGCTTGATGTGGTGTGCCGACGCAGTCTCGAGCCAGTCCACCTTGAGCTCGCCAACGCTGGCAATGGCAGGGAAGCGAGAGAAGCTGGCCATGATATAGGGAAGCGCGCGCAGACACAGAGAATGAGAGAAAGAGAGAGAGAGAGAGAGAGTGTGTGTGTGTGTGTGAGAGTACTAAGCCAACGAATGGGAAGGGATGAGCCAGCACCTGCCCTTTTATAGTAGTAGCGCTCGCGCTCTCTCTCTCTCTCTCTCTCTCTCTCTCTCTCTCTCTCTCTGTGTCTCTGTGCGCCTTTGCGGGGTCTCTACTCAACCCCCATCGGGTTATTTCCTTCCCTTTCAGCTGACTCGCTTGCTCCTTTCCTACTTTGTTTATCTTTTGTTTATCCTTTCCAACCATCATTCTCCCCCGCCGTCCCCTTGAGTGCATAAGAAGCCTCCATTCTGCTGTTCATTAGCATACGGCCACCTCTCTTCAATGAGTTTTGAAACGTCGGCACTTACAACTATGAATCGAGAGAAAGACAATTGCAACATTATTGTGACGTTCAAAAATAGTAGTCTTGTATTGCTACATCGAGGAATGCACTTAATAAAACTCTTGCAATTCCAATGTGAACATAAAGTGTACAAAAAGCATTACATGTGTGAAGTACATCACTACAAAGATATTATCTTTACTATTAGATAGATACCTAGAGGTTGTGGATAAGCAAGCTCAAGTGCTATAGGATGAAAATGCCCTATCAATCTATACTCACATAATGTTTTGGTCTTCCTTACTCCTCGCAATGTTTAGCTTGGATCATAATCATTAAGGATGGCATGAATAGCCACCATTCAATAGACTCAATGATGCATGCATGTAGGCCTATTGTCTCTAGCAACAATGAGTAATCATGGGAGAGAGAATGGTGAGTGATAGGAAGAAGACTCGTGCTAATAAGGCGTCAACCTTGGCAAATATAAGGGTGTGAATCATGATTATAAGAGTGAGTGAGATGTCATGTTCTCACCCTTTATGCACAATATAAGAGATACAGTCTGCAAAGAAGATACCATTTTGAGTGATTTTGTCCCATGTACAAGAACCAAAGAGCCATGCATATTCGGCACTTTAACACCCAAAAGTTGCATATTTTTCCTTAAAACGCATAGTCTTGGGTTTTGTGTTGTCAAGCATTTTTTTGAAAACTGAAAACCCCTAGTCATCAAACTATAGATATGTTTGGATTTTGTTAGCTTAGTTGTTTGCATGACTATTTATTTTGTCATCAAGCACCCCCGAGTCCATGGCATCTAGGAGATTAGGGATCCCGCAGCTCCATATTAGAGCAGAGCAATCCAAGAATGCTTCTCATGAAGTAAGCACAACTCATTAGTGCAAGGTTGTAATGCATAAGCATCAGAGTAGCGCATAGTATCAGCCTGGTGCATAGGAGACAGATGAGAGCACATAGACTCTCCAAAGTTAATCATAGAAGAAGGGCCAGCATCCCGGACACATGGCAAACGAGATCTCAAGATAGTATGCGGTCTCATTGAAGCGGAAGACTGACATACGGTTGTAGCATCAACCATAGTCGATGAAAAGGTTGTTCGTGAGAGGCATGGGAAGCCACAGATTCCTTTTACGAAGAGAGAGCCAACAAAATATAACTTGAATGTAGACATCTTGAGAAATGGAGATTTGAGATATAGACAAATCCGAAATCTCAGACAAGTTGTTGACGAAGAGTAGAAAGCCAAAAAACTGGTGGAAGTGTGCTCCTTGGCTAAGTATGTGGTGAAGTTTGGGGGTAGAGTTAACCATCAGAGGTGTACTAAGTTCTTGACAAATTGTGATGTAGAAAAAAGAGCAAGGACTATTGCAGCAAAAACAACAGAGGGACTACAAAAGGTAGAGATTCCTCTCTTAGCAAAATTGATGCATTGAGCTCTAGGCCTACCATAGCACCCTTTCAAACCAAAGAAAAGAAAAGACATTGTATTGTCTCAGTTCAAATTTACAAAGCAGCCAATGGGTAATGATTGCACCAAGCTATAGGTAATCCCCAATCCAGAGTTACAACTACATGCCAAGTTTATATACACATTGTTCTCCGATGCTCACCACAATGCTACAATGAATAGGATCCACTTGACCATGTTAAAAGACTTGGTCACATACCACTTGAAGGATGTGGACCTCAACGCGTACATAAGAAACATAATACAGATAATGGCCAAGTTACTAGCGGTGGCTGTGGAGTCTAAGGAAGTCACTCATGGAAGCCAATAACCAACTTGAGGAAAAGTTGCAATGGTGGCTTTTGGCGGTATACTAACTACCATTGTAGAAAAAGCTCTAAATGGCCCAAATGTAGTTAGGAAATGGGTGACAAGCACATAAGAGGACATGTCAACCAACTCAATACAGGAAGTAACCTCAAAAGAAAAGACCACAAGCAAAGGAGGATCCAATACACACGAGAAGCAAAATGAAACCCAAGAAGGAGAGAGTACGCAAACCTCCCAAGGCAAAAGAAAAATGCAAGTAGTGAGGAACAAAAAGATAAAATAAGAGAGAATGAAAAGGATAGAGCATGTAGAGTAAGGAGAGCTCGAAAGCATCAGAAAGGAGAAAGAGGAGAAAGCTAGAAATGGAGAAAAAGCACTGAAAGATGACCAATAAAAAAGCAAGGATAAGAGTTTTGCAAAAGGGGGGAAAAAGATAGACACTACCAAGAACCAAGGGAAAGAGGAAAAAATACCCTTGAGAGAAAAGGATGCACTAGAAATGGCCATAGAGGAATCCCAAAAGGTAGATTTAGAGGAATGCCAAACCAAGGAAAGACATGAGAATGAGGACTATCATTACAAAAATCTTTGGAGCAAATAGGAGGGGAAAGAAGAGTAGACATGGATGCTCCATCAAACCCACCCCAACTTGGAGCAAGACTAGGTAAAACTATAGAGAAAGTAGGATTTTTAGTAAGTGGAGGACACCATGGGGTTGAATACAAGGGGAAATACCTAATCCAACCAACATCATTACCAACACTCCCATCACCACTCCCACCACCAAGCCAATAGGTAGAAAAAGCCATACCACCCCTACCCTTAACCCTTGTAGAGGAGAAGGGAGCAACCAAGTTGCCTTGGCAACACAATGGTTGGAGGCAATGCATTTGTTGGTCTCTAGAAGTAGATAAAAAGAACTAGCAATCATTGGATCAAAGACACTAGCCAGAGAGGAAGTAGAATCAAAGAGGAGGGTGAGAAGATCCCAAGGGTAAACGAAACATAATCTCACATGCCACTCATCACACAAGGAGCTGGATAGGACTTTCATGATTTACCTATGTCACCCTACAATGGTAGTACACAAGGGATGTCTAGACCCTAATGATGGAGATAGCTTTACTATTAGCAAAGAGAGGAGTAGACAATAGAAAGTACGAAGAAGTATTATACGAGTACACACAAGAGAAGGAGATCAAGGAAAAATGGGAAGCACAACACAAGGAGAGCATGGACACTATGACTCAACTAGTAGAGATGGTGAAGCAATAAGAAGACTAGATCAACTAATTGCAACAAGATAGAGAAGAAACTATACAAGTGAAGGATAGGATGCTCCAGTTGGAAGGGCAATAGGAGGAAGCTAATAGGAACAAGGAAGACCTTGATCAAAGAATAGAAGAACTCAACAAGGAGACAGAAGAACTTCAATGAAATATAAGGGACCAAGCTACCACTTTGGAAGCCTTGATAAAGTGGCAAAACATAGGGTTAGAACAAGCCAAGAAGATAGTGTAACAATCACTACAAGGATTTGAGCTGGTAGCGATGGCAATTAGCGACGGCGATATTATCGGTGTCGCTATTAGCAATGGTCCACATGGAAAAAAGCGGGCCGAAACCGAGGGCAGCTTTATTTCGTATTTTTGCATTTTGTGTTTTGAGAGCAAGAGCGAGGGAGAGAGCGACCATCGTGAGAGAAGGAGAGGAAGAAGACTTGCCGCCACCGCCACTGCCGTTGTTTGCAAAGAAGAGGAGGAGCCTTCATCACAAAGAGGAGCCGCCCCACACTCGCCATAGTCTCCCTCTCTCCTTCTTTTGCTTTTTTAAGATTTAAATCACTTTCTCTTTTGCTTGTTTAGGAGAGGAAATGAAAGAGAAAGAGAGGGAGAGGGAGAGAGAGGGAGAGAAAGAGAAAGAGAGGGAGAGGGAGAGGAAGGGGGAGGAAATGAGAGAGGGAGAGAGAGAAAGAGAGGGAGAGGGAGAGGCAGGGAGAGTGCATTCTCTCTCTCTCTCTCCCTTTTGCTTGTTTAAGGTTTAAATCACTTTCTCTTTTGCTTGTTTAGGAGAGGAAATAAGAGAGAGAGAGAGAGAGGGAGAGGGAGAGAGAGGGAGAGGGAGGGAGAGTGCATTCTCTCTCTCCCTCTCCCTTTTGCTTGTTTAAGGTTTAAATCACTTTCTCTTTTGCTTGTTTAGGAGAGGAAATAAGAGAGAAAGAGAGGGAGAGGGAGGGGGAGGGGGAGGAAATGAGAGAGGGAGAGAAAGAGAAAGAGAGGGAGAGGGAGAGGAAGGGAGAGTGCATTCTCTCTCTCCTTCTCCCTTTTGCTTTTGGAGAGTGTTAGGATATATTGTGAGAGGGAGAGGAAATGCGAGAGAATGAGAGGGAGAGGGAGAGAGAGGGAGAGAGATGGAGAGAAAGAGAAAGAGATGTATACTCAAATGGATAGCTTTATGGAGATGTATGTCTACTCAAATGGATAGCTTTTGTCTACTCAAGATGTAGTCCACCTGTGTGTGTATATATTGGAACGATAACATATCCATGATTATGGTAATGGTATGCACTTTTCTTTTTTTATGGGTACCATTACATCGACTCCTTAAGAGGGCTAAAAATTAGTCATACACTTTATAAAGTCTAATTAGGAGATTTAAGATGCACGATAATAGACTTATCGATAAGGGTATGCAATGTGCTTTGCCATGGGCCACGTACATTGGTGACTCTTTAAGATGGCTTAAAATTGGTCATATCCTTCATAATGTCCAAGTAGGGGATCTAATTGTGATATGCATTATTCATTGTTTTTGTATTAACTTTATAGGCACAACAAATTAGTAATCATGCCAACTAGTCAAGGGAAGGACTAAAAGAAAATGATACCCTAGCTAATGGTCATTATGGTACTTCATCAAAATGAACCCAAAAGTATTGCTATAGAAGAAGAATCCCTTAAATTGAGCATAGGATATTTTCTTCAAATGTTATGACTATGAGTAGAATTGTTTGAAACAAATTTTATTACTATAGTTGATAAATTTCATAGATGGCATTAATTTTTATACATGGATTTCAACACCATGGATGCATCAATATCAACCTCAATGTTTTACAAAATTTGCTTCTCAAGCTCTTGCAGAGGCTAAAACCTCTCAAGCAAGAGCTTATGGTCAACTTGCAACTTGACATATATCTCCATAAAGCTATCCATTTGAGCCTCATTTGTTGTAATGTAGATAAGATGGAAAACGAAGGTCTTATTGTTCAAGATTGCGAGGCGTATCTTAATCAGTGTGTCCCATGTCCTTACTCTCAATGCAAGTTGGCAATTAGACGAAAACGCCGATTGTCTATAGAACACGTACGACGATTTGGCGAGCTTCAATCTGAGATCATTGATCAGACGATTGCGGATTTTCAGCAACGGTAATTTGAAGTTAATATTAATCAATATGCATTGTACTCGCAAGCTAATTGAAAACCATACACAATAAGATTGGGTCTTGTTGGCAAATTTTCTATCCAAGGAGGTGATGCGTTGTCCCAAGGGGGAGTACAACCTTTGCGGCCAATTAGAAGAGTTCGTGGGCGTGCGATGGATGGATTGCAGGAACCAATCCACCACTCGCAAGGCCAATCTATACCGTCAATGCCAGAGGAGATAGACAACCTTCCAGACCTACCTATAATCTTGGAGCCTAAGATGGAGACAATGATCGATGCATTGATTCCCATGGATATCGAGACATCTGATCCGCTTAGAGAGGAATCATCCATACCATTATATGATGGGTGCCGAGTCTCTCGGTTGAAGACATTGCTTGCACTCTTAAGTGTGCAAGCAAAATACGGGTGGAGCAATACGAGTGTGACCGAGTTATTTAGGTACCTTGCACATAGGCTTCATTGATTATTATTTTTTGACACTATTATTACAAACATTTGTGCTTTTTCAAGATGTTTTATGATTTTTTTAAGGTTATTGAAATATCATATATTACCACCTGCAAATACCATGCCTGAGTCTTGTGATGATGCACGACATGTTTTACGGAAGCTTGGCATGGACTACAATAACATCCATGCATGTATCAATGATTGCATACTATTTCGAGAAGAATACGAGACTATGGAGACATGCCCAAAGTGTGGTGCTCACAAGTGTCGACAGGACTTGCAAGGGTAAACCATCCCTCAAAAAGTTCTCAGACACTTTCCGCTCATCCCCCGCATAAACCACATGTTTCGTACGTCCGGCATGGCAATCTTGACAACGTGGCATGTGCAGAACAGGTCCACGGATGGAGTTCAACGAATATCAGCGGATTCGCGCGCATGGAGCCACATTAACTCTACCTTCCCAGGCTTTGCACGAGAGCCAAGGAATCTTCGGCTCGGTCTCGCAATGGATGGCATGAACCCATTCGGTCTGCGCTCAACTTCTTACAATGTGTGGCCTATAGTCCTTGTCAACTACGACATCCCTCCATGGCTTTCTACGAAGAAAGGACATATCATCCTTAGCTTGCTCGTCCCAGGCTGCTACAAAGTAAAAAATATGGACGTATATCTTCGTCCATTAGTCGATGAGCTTAAGATTTTGTGGGAGAAGGGGGTCACTGTGCAAGATATGAGCAGGCGCGATGGTTGGTAGTCAGCCAACATTCGAGCCATTCTCATGTGGACGATGCATGACTTTCCGGGATTGGGAGAGTGCTCAGGTAAGCAGGCCTCTGTTCTCGCTGGTAATATCTATATTTTATCTCATTCAATCAAGTATTCACTAGGTCATGGTGTTAGAACAGGTCTGGTTACCTCAGGTTATCATGCATGTCCATTGTGTGGGCTACAGTTAGACTCTCAAAGGTCACGAAACATGAAGAAGATGGTATATCAAGGACATGTCGCTTTCTTATCGGAGGATCATGAACTCAGGGAAGGTTTCCTTGGACGACCTCCAACATGTATGAATGCCGCAAGCTGGTACGAGCTGAAAATGGTCCACGCGGAATCACATCCAAATGGAATGCGACAGTTCTCAGTTTTCTACGAGTTGCCATATTGGACCTACTTACAGGTCAACCACTTGTTGGATCCCATGCATATTTTCAAGAATGTGGGCAGCTTGCTATGGGACCACATCACAGGAAAGAGAGACACTATAGGGGCATGAATAGATTTGAAGGAGGTAGGTAAGATAGAGGTGCTTTGGCCGCAGTCGAGTGCTGATGGTCGCGTGCAGCTTCCTCATGCTCCTTGGGTTTTGTCCACTAAAGAAGAGCGCATTGTGAAGCAAGTAATCAAGTCTATCCACACTCTGATAGGTATGATGCGTTCTCTCAGGTCCACATTTTCTAAAGACGACCGATTGTCGGGGCTAAAATCCCATGATTGGCATAAGATATGTCAGGTTTGTGCTACGAATGGATTGTAATTAGCGTGGGCATTTTGCAATTTGGAAAGTGGCCATTATTCATAATGCTTTCTCATTTTTGGCAGTTTGTCCTGCCGATCGCAATCACAGAATGCCTTACTCCAGAAATTCGCGGGGCCATTTACAAGTTGTTGACTTTGGTGCAATGGATCTCAGAGAAAGAGAGTGGAGAGGGTCTGTCTCTTTGAGAAATACCTACCCACTAGCATGCTCACGATACAAATCCACCTTCTTGTGTATCTTGTGAATGAAGTGGAGATTGTTGGACCTGTCCATACGCGATAGATGTTCTTCCTGGAGCACTTCATGAAAACCCTGAAAGGCTTTGTGCGACAACGAGCTCGGCTAGAAGGTAGCATGGCCGAAGGTTGGTTGGTGTCAGAGGCGTTAGTGCATATTTCACAATGTCTACCAACGGTGGAACCAGACAATGAAATGCTATGGACGTTGAAGGATGATGATAGACTAACTGGAGATGTGGTGGTTGAAAATGGGGTAGAAAAAAGAATGAATGCCTCAATGGAAGAGAAGGTGAATCACTTTTGTATGTTGCACCATGCCTCCATGGAGACGTGGCTCGCCAAGTACCAGATTGCAAGGCAATATCGAGAGGAAGCGCAAGCTGAATTCCAACGTAGTATGCGTCATCGACCGATTTGATATCCCGTAGGCATGGAGGAGATGCTGTGGTTTATGTCAACACGATGGTTGCATGGAGCCTTGATCGCAGCATCCAGCGAAGGGACAGAGGTCTCAATGAAGTGGGAATTCTCAAGGGGATGTAGTCCAAAGGTGATGAGGGGTTTAGAATCTGTCGTATCTAAATTTTATATGCGACATCTAATTTCAGTGTTTCAATGTACAGTACAAAATATATAGTACAGCATGGTCGTGCGGACGGCATTTTCGCATGGAGCGTATTGACAAAATGCGCTCCACAATGGACTGTGGTGTCATGGCAAGGTTCGAGCAAGAGAGCCAACGACGAGCAACGGATCCAAACATGGTTGTGGATGAGATGGAGTATTTTGAAAACTTGCAAAGTATTATTACAGTGGATTACCGTAGCTTTTCCATGATACTATTCGATGTGTAGTGGCCTCACAAGCAAGAAAGAGAAGGGAAGAGAAGAAGAGAAGATGAAGAGTCCACTTTGCCACACACCAAAGAATAAGCTCTCATTTCCTTTTTGAACTTTATATACAAAGTCCTCTTTCCCTTGGGCGGTCATCCCCTTTTTACATGGCCGGCCATAGCCTAAGGCCCCCTTTTTCCAATGTTCTCCTATCTTTCTAGCTTCTTTCCTACAACCCATCTACCTTTACAATTTTGCACGAGTGAGAGCACAACGCTCTTGAAATAAATCATGGTGCACCTTGCTCTCTTTTATAAAAGTATTCACTTGCACTTTTTCTTAATGCGCCTTCATTTTCCATTCCACTTTTTCATTGGCCTTGTCTTTTGCTTTAGATTTTTTGGATTTTTCACTTTTTCACCTTGTTCGTCTAAGGGTTAACATTACCCCCCTCCTAGTTGAGTGCAAAATCCATGGTACTTGTTTGGTGGTGAGTTGGAGGGTATTGCTGGGCTAGCGAAGTGGCTTTTTGAGTTTTTATACAAGCCATCTTGGGAGGTGTGTTGGAGGGATGTATGGAACATAAAGGCCCTTGCGTTGGATATGATTCTTGGTGCTAAGAGAGGCTAATGGGCGGGTCGCGGTCTTTGAAATTGAACATTGGGTTGGACGGATCCATCGCCTGGCCTTCTACTGTTTCCCTTTGTTGCACTATTCCAAATGAGCTGCTTCATTCACTTATTTACTAGAGCTATCACATTGGTCCTTTGGTTGGGCATGGCTGCATGGTGGCATGGTGCATAAGATGGGGAGCGCATTGCATGGATGATGGGGTTTGTGGGGTTGGTGGTTGGGGCCTTGTTTTGTACCTAGAAAGAAATGACGGTGCACTACTTGGGGGTGTGTCTACCTTATCGTGGATTTCATGGTGCTAGTGCTTGCAAGATTGGGAGATGAGTCAACCATGGGCAAGTTTCGGTGTGTCCCATACTTGAGGACCTAGTTTGTGCATAAGGGAGGTGCAGTGCAGGGGGCTTAGGGTGACAGGTCCACAACCATTGGCAAGAATTACCTTGGTAGGTATGTCTTGCCCTTAATGTGCCCTAAGTATGTGTCATGGGGGATGGGGCTAGGTATGGAAACCCTAGATACAGTGATTGCGGTGTGCAAGGTGGTTTTTTTTTAAATGTAGATGACTAGAGCCAACACTTGGATGCAAGGGGTGCTCTCAAGCTCTACCTCGATCTTCCTCGGACCAGGTGCGAGGTAGTTTGAGGAGTTTAGTCAAAAAGGCGCAGCTCTGTAGGTATTTCTTGATGTTAGTCTTTGCATTGAGAGGTGTGGTCTACAAGAAAGGATGATTGCACCTCGTAAAGTGGCTATTGTTCATGTCTTCAAGGATCCTCATACAAAACGAGGGAAGTAGGGTTGTCCTTATCATGAGCCTAGCCATAGCGCAACTATCTATTCCTAGGTTAATGTCAAAAAAGGGTGGAAGAAGGTGGGCTTCCTCGGTTGCTAGCTTTTGTTTAAGCAGAAACCTATTGATTCTAAGGTAATCTCAAGTGGTTATGAAGGCTAGGTCTGGGAAGGAAGAGAAATACTTGAGGATGTGGTTGATGGAAGGGGGCAAGTCCCCTACTCTAAAGGTCATGCATTCCTTGGGAGTTGCATTGACATTGTAGATCTTTGGAAAATCGTACCTGCCATGCACCCCCTATCGTAATCCACTTCGTGTCTATGAGGGTAGGGCATGTAGACAAGATCATTCTGTTCTTCCTGTAGCATGTAGTAGAAGGCCTCCATGCATCAAAATTGGTGTCCGAAATCCTCCTCCGCCACTTTGGTTGCGCCTCATAGCCTTGGACGGTTTTGGGAACCCGATAGACCTTGTCTTGCTAGTAGTCTATGGGCTCCCGTCTCCATTGTGTGATTATAATGCTCTGCTCCTCGACCCATCGATTTGTTAAAGTATTTTCCAAATGAATGATTCCTTCCCCTACCTCTAGGGGTAAGATGACTCGGTCCGAAGCTCATGGATAGAGGAAGGAGAACTCGAAGGGTTGGGATTTGATCTCCTAATGTCGACATGATGCTGATCCTTGCATACTAGTAGTAGAGCCTCATCAGGAAGCTACTGTGGTCATGCTTGCACCCTTTTCTTGGCTTGCTCCACATGTTCCCATCTTCTTCTCTCAGCAATAACATGCTTGGGAACCTGGGCACCCTTCGGCTCTTCTAGGGGTAGATCGGGTAAGGGCAAACTGAGATCTTTGATTTGCAATTCTTCTTCAAATGCTTACTTGAAGTTTGGCCCTTCCCTTCGGTATCTTGTTTCATAATGAGTTGGATTGGGGGTGGATGGGGCTGCTGTTGTTCCTTGAATCTAAGTTTCCTAAGCTCATTGTTGGAGAGGCTGGCTTGTCGCAAGTAGCTACATTGCTGCTTCTTGGTTATGCTCATGCTAGTTGGGAGTGTGCGCTCTTGTAGGACATAGCTTAAAACTCTGGTTGTCAATTCCAACTTCCTCTTCATTCTCTCTACCAAATCCTCAGCTTCAACCTGTGTCACATGAAGCATAGTGCTCAAAAATACTTGCCTCTGCATGTTGGAGCACGCTTCAACAACCTTAGCTCTGGATTCTGTGACCACCCTCTCACACTTTAATATTACGAGGCCCTCTGTCAATCCTTGCACTTTTTCAAAGTTGCGCCTCTCCCATTGTTGTGCCTTCTCTTCCAGATTTTCCATACCCCTCTCCATCTCCTGAGACATCATTACCACTCGTTCCTGCTCATTCCACACTTCCATCATTTGGGTCTTCTCTTTATCTCAACAGTTCAGCTACTCTTCTGCTATCCTCCTGCCTTGTTCAGCCATGAAGCAATGCTAGTAGGCATTTGCGATCCTTTTTACAGATCTTTAGTAGTTTGCATGTAGCTTTCTAGCTCTGCCCGGTGCACCTTTCTGTCGGTCATGGCCATGGCCACTAGTGCCTCCACCTCCTACCGAGCATTCTTCAAGTCATCTTGCAAGTTTCTTGTGGCTCTTTCTATGGCCTCTTCCTTCATTTCCAAAATGGATCCTATTTCTCTCTCTAGCCTTCCTTGCTCTTCCTTTGCCGACCAAAATTGGAATACCAGGGCATCCTCATGTTCTTGGCATTGTTGTCCTGATGCTTGGTCTCCTTCTTGAGGGCTCTATCGTAGTTTTGCATATATAGCTTCCACTCGTTCCATTCATTGCTAGAGCTCAGTGCATTGTTGGATAAACAACTTGTGGTGCCATTGCTCCTCCACCAAGTCTTGGGCTTCATCCTCTAGTCTTTTCGTTAGGCGATCTTTGTTCTCTTGAGCCTCCTTTTCTTTAGCTCTGAGTTGCTCTTTCAAGTTTCAAATTTATTTTTGATGCTCAGCGGCTTCCCATGTCATCTCTAGCCATAGGGCCACGATAACTTCTCTTTCAGCCTCCATAACCGTAGTCTTCTTCTCTTCCTTATCCTTAGTTGGGCTAGGAGTTCAACCACATAGGCATCATAGTCCGTAGCTGAGGGCATCGTTGGCGGTGCTGTGGTGGTGGATACTTGCAACCTTTGCCGGTTTGGGTCTTGCCTGGATGAAGCCAACCTTTTGGCTCTTTCCCTTGGCAAAATTTCTTGTACTTTCGTGACAAGGAACTACATCATGGACATGAGCTGAGTGGTGTCCATGGCAAATGCTGGCTCTTGCATGGTGGAGGTGGCGGTGGTGGTTTGAGGTGTGAGAGTTGAAGGGAGGGGATGCAACGGGTCCTTCCCCTTCCTCACAAGGATTGGGGCTATTAAGAGCTGCCACTTGGTTCATCTTTGTGTCGTGGGCTCAAGGTGGCCATTCTTTGGGGCAGTGGATCTCCTCTACAGACTTGTGCATGGCCTCTGCCATGTCTTCATCCTCTTTTCTCCTCAGCTCTTCTGCCTCTTTCTCGGATCTTCTCTTTCTCTCATCTTTGGCCCTCTTGGACTCTTCTTGGGCCTTCCTCAACTCGGCCCATTCCCCCCTTGTCATTGTTTCTTTTGCCTCCTTATGTAGCTTTGTTGAGGTTCCCTTTGTCAATCAAGACATTGCAGTCAACTCCCTCATCAATCAAGACCTTAAGAGCACGCGTGCATTGAGCGGTGGCCGTGATGTGTAGGTATGTTGGTGCTACAACCTCTTCATCCTCGCCCTCTAGTTTAGTGATGTTGGCTACGTGGACATTGATAGGGGCTTCTAGCATACGGGGCTCCTGCTTTGGGTGTCTAGGAGGGTAGTACTTCTTTATGCGACTACCGTTTAAGAAGCCTATGCCCTCACCTTCAAGGGTTTCAAGTTCTACATTTCCCATCCTTCTAATGGTGCGCACTTGGAAGGGTCCCAACCCTCGTAATTTCATTTTTTGCTTGTGGCCCTTTACCAAGTAGAGAAAAACAAGGTCTCTTTGCTCAAAGCCACATTGGTTGATATGCTTGTCAAACCACAACTTGCATCATGCTTTCTCAAAAATTAGGGTGTGAGTGGCTAGGAGCCAAGTCTTAGTGAATCATTCCAATTCCAGGAGGCGGTTGGTCCAAGCTTCCTTCCCTTCTCATCTCTTTTGCATTGCTACCCTCAGGCCATGGACAAAGAATTCTAATGGCAAAATTTCCTCAGTCCCATAGGTCATCCTAAAGGGTGTCTGTCCCACATCCATTTGATAGGTTGTCCGATAACCCCATAATACTGCCATAGGTTTCTTGTCCCAATCACTTTGCAAGGTAGCAACTATCTTCCTAAGGACGTTGACTAAGATCTTCTTCATGGATTTTTCTTAGCCATTAGCTTGAGGGTATTAGAGTGAGGATTTCCTATGGATGACTAAGAAGGTTGAGATCAAGTGGGCAGTCACCTCATTGATGAAGTGTGTGCCTTGGTCGCTTACTAGTTCAATAGGGCAACCAAGTCACGAGATAACTTGCTCCCACAAGAACTTCGCTATGGTCCTAGCGTCGTTCTTCTTAGTGGCTTGTGCCTCGTGACCCATTTCATAAGATAGTAAGTTGCTAGAATGATGTATCTAGCATGTGAATATTGTGCCATCCGGGTCCAATGAAGTCGACTCCCGATTTCTCAAAGGGCTGCCGTGCAATGATAAGGGTCAACTTCATCTTATTTTTTTGAGCATGAACTTTAGTCCTTTGTAACTTGTCACAATGCTTCACGAATTGAGCAACATCATGGAATAGGGTGGGCCACCACAACTGAGATTGCAGCACCTTGCTGGATGTCATATCCCCACTGAAGTGCCCTCCAACAATCCCTCCATGCGCTTTGCTCAACATGTCGTGCATGTCATGCTCACAGACACATTGCTATAGCAACCCGTCTTGCCCTAGCCTATAGAGTTATCCAACCATTAACTAGTAAGATTGGATTCTCAGAATAAGTCGCCTAAGCATGGCCTCCTCGATAGGTTTTTGGGGCATTCCATGCTCTAGTACCTAGACTATATAATCCACCTAGTATGGCATTAGATTAGCTTTGAAAAAAATCTTTCTCGCTAGACAAGCTGAAAGGTGGACATCCGACAAGTCGTCAGCTATGCCCTACCCTGCAACTTCTCTTATAGGTATTCAGGACATGTAATCAGCCATGTAGTGCTGCTTGCCCTTGCGTACCACCAAAGAGAAATCAAATCTAGAAGAAGAAGCAACCATCAAGCAATGCGTCCAGTAGCGCATGGCTTATTTACAAGTTAGAGCAATGCTTGATGGTCTACGAAGAAGGTGAAAGGCATGGCCAAGATATAATGTCAAAACTTCTTCATAGCAAACACCATGGCTAGCCCTTCCCTTTCTGTGGTGGAGTAGTTCATCTCCATGTCAATGAGTTGTATGGTGGCAAAACTCACAAGGTAATCCAAGTTACACTCCCCAGGCTGACACAATACAGCTCTAATAGCACATTCAGATGTGTCTCTATGCATGTGAAAGGTGATGTTCCAGTTTGGGGCTCGTAAAATTGGTGTAGTTGTAAGAGCCTTCTTCAACTCATATGCTCATTGGCACTCATCAGTCCACTCGAATACGATCAAAAACCTATACAATGGCCTTGCAATCAATGCGTAATTCAACACAAAGCACCTAATAGTATCTTGTGTGACCCAAGAAACACTGAACTCCCTTATAGTCCTTTGGTGGTGGCAAGTCGAGGATGATCCTGACCTTCAAAGAGTCAGTGGCTATACCTTTCTTGGACACCATGTGCCCTTGGATGCGTCCATGCTTAACCAAGAATTGGCATTTCGAGGGGTTCAACGACAATTTTTGAAGCTTGCATCGTTCAAATACTGCTCCCAGCTTCTCCAAGTGTTTTTCCCAACTAGAGTGCACGCATAGGTCATCTACGAACACCTTTAGCTCTTGTCTAAGCATATCTTTGAAGATGGTGCACATTAGCTATTGAAAGGTTGCACGTGCATTCATCAACCCAAATTGCATTAGAATGTAAGCGAAAACACCCCACTCAATAGCAAACACAGTCTTGTGCCTATATCGTTAAGATGTATTTGAACCTAGTCGCATCCTGAGAAGTTGTCCAAAAAGTTGTAAACCTTTTTGAAGCTACCCTTTCGAGTATGTGCTTTATGTATGGTAATGGATAATTATCCCTTTTTGTCATAACCTTAACCTTCTTATAGTTCATGCACACTCGTATCTTCCCATTCTTCTTCATGACTATCACAATGGGTGATGTTAGAATATAGGCATGGGAATCTACCCTAAGCAAGGGTCTATAGCCAAACCTTGACCCCTTGACCTTGGAGGACCTTGGAAGCCAAAGGAGAGCGTTTCAGCTCCTGACTTGTACTAAAGACTTATTCCCCAACACAAGATGAACTTGCACATCAGAGAGAAAAATAAATCATCATGGAGGGCAGCATTGAAGAAATCAAAAATCAGGTGCGGAATTTACAGCCTCGTGTTCATCTCCTTGGCGTAGTTGAAGATGCAATAATGGAGGGCGTGTTGGGTCAATGATATCCCCTCAAGTGGGCTTCCTAACACTCTAAAAGGGTTTGGCCACATAGAGGAAAACCCTAAATGCATGTCTCCTGGCAGCCATATCCAAACCTCAAGCCTTCTTCACATTTCAAACTTTTTCACTATTGCTATCACTCAATGGACCTTAGTTCATTAAAAAATCCACATCTCACACCTCAAGTGGCATAAACTTTGAGATGAGTGCTTGTAAGCACTAATGTTGCATTTTACAATCATGTTGCTAGTTGGATTTTGACTCAATCTGGTTTTTTATCAAAAAATCGAATCCATCAAGTGATTTATGTCATTTACCTCTTCTTGTTTGGTTTTAAGGCTATGTGTACAACTATAAATACATAGACCATATGCCAATATTAGTCTGCTATTGGTACATCAGAGATATGAGTGTTATGGTAATCTTCTCTGATTCATCCAAGAGCATAGAGTTGGTCGATAAGCCATGCTCCACCAAGAACTCCTCTAATAGGCCACATTGTTGGGAAGAGCTTGAAGTCCAATTAAAGCTCACCTCATTGAAAACGAGGAAAATAGTAAAGCTTAAATCAAGAGTTGTTCCAAGAACATGACCTCCTAAATCCTATCTTGAGATATTGCATACATATGATTTCAAATTGTTTTCAACTCTGTAACTTTAAAAGTTGGCTATCAGTTTTGCTATTCAGTTGTACCTTGCCATCGTTAAAGGACTAGACACTGTCATTTCTTAAGGCAATAGCTAAGACCTTATAAAATGGCCATGGCCTATGCAGATTTAAGGCCTCAAATTCACAAGTTCAATGGAAAAGATTTCCATCCTTTGTTGAGATGATAACCTCAACACATGCAGACATTGATGATGGACCGCCTGGTTAGATGGGTCCAGATGTCTACACTTAGCACGTCAGTGGTTATTATGACTCACACATGGCCACTGACTCATTACTTATTATATTCAGGTTGTTACACCTATTTACAGAGCTGGCATAGTTATAGCACTAGTCGACCTAGTGTAGTCGGTTATGCATTATTTGACTTAGTAGGCCACTTTCCTTTATGTTGTATCTTATCTATACTTTGTGTACATTGTAAAGTGTGTGGAAGAAGAAGAAAAAATCAGTAAGAAAACGTTTTGGCCTCCATCTCTCTTCTTATCTCTTGAGTGAGCTTCTCCTTGTGCATTCTGTGTGTGTTCGACGGCGCAACATCTTGAGCAAGTCCCTCCACCACGCGATTCTTGACATGATATCAGATTTGTGCCACTGAGAGAGGTTGATTTCAAAGGCTGAAGTGAAGGAGAAGAAGCAAGGTTTGAGCAAGCAAGCCATGGGTAAAAAGCTCTCCCATTCTTCCACTCTCTCTCTCTTGGATAGTGCCTGTGGAGGCACCGGAAGCAAGGTCGAGCAAAAATCTCAGATTGCAGTGAGATTTGGTGTGCGCGAAGAGCCCTGTGTATTCTGAGGCTGTTTCAAGCCCTGTTTTAGAGCCGCAAGGTTGCAAACAGTAGTTTCAAGGTACACTGTGACTTCGACTGTATTGACTGAAAGTGGGTGTGGAGGTTATAGATCTCAGATCTGTAAGTTCAAAGGTATATACAAGTGAGTAAACACAAGTTTTATCTCCAAACTGGTTACAGATTACATGTATTGTTGAGCAGATAGTGAAAAAGGCTGTCTAGTGTATTGCTGTGCACTACAAGTCGAGGGTTGTAGAAGATTTGCTTATTGTTTGGTATTTATTTTGTGATAATGGCAGAGAACAGTGGAAGCCCCATCATTGAGAAGCTCGACAAGAACAACTACCCTTCATGAAAGTTTTGTGTCACAAACTTCCTTATTGGAAAAGGCCTCTACGAGTTTGTTTCAGGTGAGGAAAAGGAGCCGGCGGTGAGTGATCCTCCAACTGCAGAAGAGACAAAGGCATGGAAGGAATGGAATTGACAATAATATACTGGGATACATTAAAAATGTAGAGAATTCATATGCAGCTTGGATCATACTTGAAAGTATGTTTTCTGTAAATAGAAAGGCACGAAAGATTCAACTCAAGCAAGAGTTGAACACATTGAAGAAGGGGAAGATGTCGATCAATGAGTGTGCACTGAAGGTAAGGAGCATTGTAGATGCCTTGGCAGCGATTGATGCAATGCCTGATGATGATGATTTGGTGTCGTCTACCTTGGGTGGACTTAACAATGAAAAGGCTTGGAAGTCTTTTGTAACTTCCGTATATGTTAGAAAGCCATTTCTAGATTTCGTTGAGTTGGTCTCCCTTATGATCACTGAAGAGATTAACATACAGAGTGAGACATCTGAAAAAAGTGGTGAACATGTCCAAGCTTTCTACTCCAGTTCAGGAAGGGGACATGGCATGTTCTCTTCAAGAGGCCACGGTACAGGACATGGTAGTGACAACCATCAAAACAGATTGAATCAACAATTTGGCAATATGCAGGTTTCAGGAGGTCTGGTAACTTTAGAGGCAGGGGGAGCTTTAGAGGAAGAGGTGGATGGCAAAACCGAGGTTCTAACAAATCTGGCATTGTGTGTCACGACAGAATGAAGACAAAAATGAACATTTGTTTGTTATGCAGCATATGCTAAATGCTGTTACAGGAAAGGGAACACATGATGATGTTTTGTATGTTGAGTCAGGTGTATCCAGTCATATGACCAGCCATGCAGAATGGTTTGGAGAGACGCAGAATTTGAAAAATGCAGGTTATGTGCAGACGGGTGATGATTCATGCCACCCAATTTCACACATTGGAAAAGTTTCCTTGTTCTTGCATGATGGTAAGACAAAGAGTCTTTCAGATGTATTACATGTGCCATCTATTACAAAGAACTTGGTGTCAGTTGGTCAAATGGTAGAGCAAGGGCTGCAAGTGAGATTTAATGCAAAGGGCTGCTTTATAGAAGACTTCAATGACAAGTGCAGGTTAGTTATAAAGGGAAGTAGTGTTGGACGTATCTTTACTCTGGATGCTGAAATTCCTACTATGAATGCTGCTATGTATGCTAAAAGAAAAGGTGTTGTTGCAGATATTGAAATTTGGCACAAACGCATTGGACATGCAAATGTACAAAGGCTGAAATTAATGCAGTCCAAAGGATTGGTTACAAGTTTGCCTACATTAGGAGTTGCAGAATTTCATAAGGTATGCGAAGCATGTCAGTTTGGTAAGCAAGAAAGACAACCCTTTTCACATGACAGAGATGTAAGCAGAAATATCCTTGATGTTGTGCATACAAACATTTGGGGGCCTACACAAAATGTATCTCTTGGAGGCAGTTCATACTTTGTCACATTCATTGATGATTGTTCTAGAAAGCTGTGGGTATATTTTATGAAGGAAAAGAGTGAAGCTTTTTAGCACTTTTGAACTTTCAAGGCTGCAGCTGAAAGAGAAACAGGCTTGAAAGTAAAGTGGTTGAGGTCAGATAGAGGGGGAGAGTACCTCTCAAATGAGTTCACTGATTTTCTGAGGTCTCATGCGATAAAGAGATAGTTCACGTGCAGGTATATCCCACAGCAAAATGGGGTTGCAGAAAGGAAAAACAGGCATATTGCAGAAGTTGCTTGTGCCTTGATGGCTGAAAAGAATATGCCTAAGCATTTTTTGTCTGAGGCTGTTCATACTGTTGTTTATATTATGAACATAACTCCCACAGCTGAAGTTCATGGTATGACCCCCCAAGAATGTTTTACAGGTAAGAAGCCTGATGTCTCACACTTGAAAGTGTTTGGTTGCATTGCGTATGTTCATGTGCCAGATGAGTTGCAGAAGAAACTGGATCTAAAGGCTGAAAATTGTATCTTTATTGGATACTCTTTAGAGCAAAAACGATATCACTTTTATAACCCTGTCACATGTAAGTTCAGAGTGAGCAGGGATATCATCTTTGATGAAATGAGCAGTTGGTATGCATCTAGTGGTGATGCATTGGATGATGATGATGATCATGAGATTCATGTGTAGGCTGAAAAGCAAGAATCATGGACTCCTAATGGACCAGAGACATTATCTGGTAGTCCTTGGTCTGGGAGACTAAGGATTACCTCTACATCTTCAGATGCATCTAGTAGCACTACAAGTAAAGACAAAGGAAAGAATAAAGTGTCAGATGGCATTAATGCAATTCTTGATGGAGACTCCAGTGGCTCAGAGATCTTAGATGATGAGCTTGGTATTCCTTCTATCAAGACACCAGGTGTACAGAGAGCTCATAATAATGTAAAGGCTCCATTGAGTGATCTGGTGGTACGCAGATCTAGCAGGGTCATATACCCTGTTAAAAAATTTGGTTTTGAAGGTTATGCAGCTCACCATTATGCTTATATGGTGAAACTAGTTGAGAATGTTGAGCCCACTTGTTTTGAGGATGCTGTTGGTCATACTCATTGGGATGCAACAATGGATGAGGAGATGGTTGCATGAGAGGCCAATAAGACTTGGAATCTAGTATCATTGCCGAAGGGCAAGAAAGCTATTGGATGTAAGTGGGTTTATAAGATTAAGCACAATGCATATGGTTCTATTAGTAGGTACAAAGCTAGGCTGGTTGCAAAAGGCTATGCCCAGACATATGGCATAGATTATGATCAAACCTTCAATCCAGTTGCTAGGATGGCAACTGTCAGATGTGTGATTGCTTTGGCAGCAGCCAAAGGTTGGAGGTTGTTGCAAATGGATGTGAAGAATTCCTTCTTGAATGGTGATTTGCAAGAAGAAGTGTATATGGATCAGCCAATAGGTTATGAAGATTTAGAGCATCCCACGTATGTGTGTAGATTGAAGAAGGCCCTCTATGTGCTCAAGCAAGCACCTAAAGCATGGTCTGACAAGATCAGAGAGTATCTTGTCAATATTGGATTTTATGTTTCTAATGATGATCACTCACTTTATGTGAGAAAGGGAGATGTAGGTTTGGTCATCATAGTCATCTATGTAGATGACTTGATTATTACAGGTGATAGTGATAGTGGGATTGCTGAAGTCAAGGATTTTTTGAAGAAGAAGTTTGAGATGAAGGATTTAGGTGAGCTAAGGTACTTCCTTAGCATTGAGGTGATCAGATGTGATGATGGTATATGGCTATCCCAAAGACAGTATGGCTTGGATATGTTGTCCAAGTATGGTATGACAGCATGCAAACCACTTTCAGTTCCGTTGGAGCAGAATGTTAAGTTGAGTGTTGATGTTAGGGATGAGATAGAAGCCCCTACTATGTTCAGGAGGATAGTGGGGAGTTTGATCTACATGACCATTACAAGGCTAGACTTGAGCTACATTGTTGGTCTTGTGAGTTAGTTTATGCAAGTACCTAGAAAGCCACATTTGGATGCAGTCAGACGCATATTGAGATATATGAAGTCCACATTACATTATGAACTTTTCTATGAGGCAGGTACAAATGTACAGGTGTTTGGATACACAAATGCAGATTGGGCTAGTAGTATGTCTAATAGAAATTCTACCACGTGCAGTAGTTGCTTGGAGCAGCAAAAAGCAATCTATAGTTGCTTTGTCGAGTACAGAGGCTGAGTATAGAGGTGTTGTTGTTGCAGCATGTGAGGTAGTATGGCTACAAAAGTTAATGGCTGATTTGGATGTGCAGATGGAAGGTCCAGTCACTTATTGTGACAAAATGAGCAGTATACAGTTGGCTAGGAACCCTATGTTCCATGCCAGGATAAAACATATTGAGGTACACTATCACTTTGTGAGAGAGAAGATACTAGCAGGTAAGATTGACTTGGTGTATGTCAACACATAGAATCAAATAGCTGACATCTTCATGAAGGCATTGGGTACAGAGAAGCTTCAGAAGTTTCGAAGCTTACTTGGAGTCGCAGAGATGCAGTTGAGCTTGAGGGGGAGTGTTGAGATGACAAGCTCAACACATGCAGACATTGATGATGGACCGCCTAGTTAGATGGGTCCACACATCTACACTTAGCATGTCGATGGTCATTATGACTCACACATGGCCACTGACTCATTACTTATTATATTCAGGTTGTTACACCTATTTACAGTTGGCATAGTTATAGCGCCAGTCGACTAGTGTAGTCGATTATGCATTGTTTGACTTAGTAGGCCACTTTCCTTTATGTTGTATCTTATCTATACTTTGTGTACATTGTAAAGTGTGTGGAAGAAGAAGAAGAAATCAGCAAAAAAACGTTTTGGCCTCCATATCTCTTCTTGTCTCTTGAGTGAGCTTCTCCTTGTGCATTCTGTGTGTGTTTGGCGCAGCATCTTGAGCAAGTCCCTCCACCACGCAATTCTTGACATGCTTGGCAAGTCTTGGTAAAATACAAAATGATGGAAAGAGGATATTGACCCTTCATAAAAGGAACCAAAGTTATTGAACCCATCCAATCCCCTTGATATAGAAGATGATGAAAGAGCTCTGGCCATCATCATGCTTCATTTAGATGAATCTTTAATTCATCATATTGACCAACTCTCCACTGCCAAGGAGAAGTGGGATGAACTTGAAAGGCTCTACGATACTATATGAAAGAACTCCAAGATCTTTCTAAAGATTGAGTATTTCAGCTTGGAATACAAACAGGGAGAAGATCTAGCAAGTTTATTTCACATATGAAGGGACTTATGGCAACTTGCCTCTGTTCAAGCACCCATTCATAATGAAGATGCCATTGCCATCCTTCTGAAGTCTGTGGAGAAGGTTCTTCCAACTCTTATGGCTATCCTAACTAATATTCCAAGCCCATTCTTGGCAAGTACCATCCAGTCTTGCCTTGATGAGGTAAAAGAAACCATATTGAAGAAACTTCATCATTCACTTCCCGTGAGTAAGTGTTAGTCCATACTACTTCTACTAAGTGCTCCTTGTGTCACAAAAAAGGGCATAATGTAAGCAATTGCTGGAAGAAATATCTTGACAAAATGAAGTGCAATAAATGCAAAGAGACCGTTGTCCCAGTGTTCCAAAAGTACCTAAGGAATTGGAGGCCAACTTTGCCTCCCAATCCACAGATGACCGACTCTTTTGAGTCTTGTAACATTCTCTACCTATGAATATCCTTGTAGCTTGATTTATAAAGGCATCACATTTGATTGAGGGGGAACTTTAATATGCCTTTTGATGCAATGCCACCCTGGCATTGAGGGGGGGTGTTAGGATATAAGCATGGAAATCCACTCTAAGCAAGGGTCTATAAGGGTAGATGTATGTGAATGGCCTTAAGGGGCAGGGAAAACCCTAACCCTATCTTGGTAGAGGCTATATAAATAGCCTATGGGTGACTATCAGTTGTGAGAGTGTACCCAAGTTGTACTCTAAGCAACTTAGTAAGAAAGATTTTGTTCTTGTACTTTGAGCTCTCATCTCCCTTGTGCACATTCTTCTTGTTGCAAACACTAAGTTTTCATAGGTGATACCTAGCCCGTGTTCTCTATTTCATAGATGAATCCTGCCCTCATTAGCTTATTGATTTCCTCCTTCACAGCTTGGGCATGTTTTGGATTCATAGGGTACAGTCATTGTTTTACCAGTACTACATCAGGGGCCATTGGTATGTTATGCGTCACCACTCTAGGATCCATGCCGTTGAGCTCATCTAAGGACCAAGCAAACACATCCTTGTACTCTTGCAAGAGTGCAATGAGATTAGCCTCTTTCTCCTCAGTTAGGGCGTCAGCTATAAACACTGATCAAGGCTTCTTACCTTCCCCTGCCAAGTTAACTTCCTTGACCTTGGCGGGTCCCTTGATCGGCTCATTTACCTATCCTTGTCTTTTTGCTCCCAACAAGACCACTACTTTTTCATCTTTCTTAAACTTCATGAATCATCTCGGTAGGTCTTGTGCTTTCTTCTGTTGCTCTGCCCCCACCTTCTTCGTCTCTCCTTTCTTTTTTTTCTTCAATCACCTACACCTTAGGTGGACTAGGATGCCCCCCTTGGTGTGTTTGATCCTAGGAGGTGGGGGTATCTCCGGGTTGCTGTCTGTAGTATTGACCTCCAATTAAGAATTAAAATTGCAATCCTTGCTAGAGGAAGGAGTTTCCCCTAGTAGTCGGATCTTGGTGGGTGCATTTGTCCTAACCAAGGGTGTTGCCAATGGTTGGGTTATCCCTGCTTATTTATAATCTATTGCTTCCACATGCTCCAGCTAGGAGCGATCGCATTCCATCCACATGACTCCTCTCTCAATCCTATAAGTAGTCTCTTTTTGGGGGTTGGAGTCTTCTTTAAGCTGTTCTATCTCCCTTCCTTTAGTGTCATATTCTATGGTGTCCACTTCTTCCCCAGTTTCCTCACTATTGGAGTGGCAATCCTTGTACTCATCACAGTATCAGCTCCTCCTATCTACTCGTCATCCCCTAGGCTCTCGTCTCTAGCCTTTCCTTTGTCTATTACTAAGGCTCAATTGTTCATTAAGTTCAGGTGATGCACCTTAGTCCATTTCCACTCAGAATCATCAAGGAGGTCTCTGAGGGGTTTGAGATTAGCAACGGGATTTCCAATCAATTTGCTTGCCATATACTCAAGGATCTTGTGTAATTCTATCCTATTGCTAGGAACATGGAAGAGATAGGTCTAGGTCGGCTGCCTGAGCTCCTAGCCATCATACAGAGTGGCATTGCTGGCTCCCTCTTTGACATGCTTGCAGTTTTTGCAGCCTATTTGTACGTCTTGTCCTCAACTAAGAATGGGAGATCCATGGTCGCTAGAATGTGCATCCAATCTCACTCATCCTCAGCACAAGGGATGTATTTGGTTAAAGGTCTGTGAGTCTTCCTTATTGGTGCATCACCCTTGAGAATGGTAGAGATGGCATCTAGGTTGACAGGGGTCATCTTCCAAGTGTGCATCTCGACCTTTACCACTTCCATTTGGTTCTCTAGGAGCATTAGACTGTTGCCCCAGTCTTCAATGACTCGAGCATTCCTCATCTAGGATTGTTCTAGCAAAATGTCGTAGTCTAGTCCCTTCATGACAATGAAGTTCACAGAGAATTGGACACCCGTGATCCTTATTGGCCAATTATTTAAGACTCCAAATGGCCTTACTTTCATTCCGTTAGCTAGATTGACATTAAACCTAGCGGTTTCGACAAGCAATTTTCCCCAAGCATGGAGCACACTATGTCTCAACACACTCACTCTCGCCTCGGTATCTACGGTTCCCTTCCATGTTACATCTCCTATGGCTAGGATAGGCAAAATTGTGTGTGTCTTAGTGCCTTCCCAAAAGTCATTAACGTGTTTTGGCACTGAGTGCAATGTCAAGTTGGGTATCTACGTGACTGCATCATGATCCTGCAAGTCAGTGGTTGGCAGCATGCTCCATCAATTCTTCTACCTAGTGTTTTAACTCATGCCAAAGCGTGGGGTGATGTTTGTGAGCAAGTCTCCGAAACTCAGGGTCATTGGGGTGGTCACTAATGTCGTGAGGAGATTGTTGGTTGTTTGCCTCTCTCTGAGGTTTGTGCTCCTTGGCGAGTGGTCTTGACTGATCATATGGCCTGTGGCATCTAAACTTGGCCTAGGTAGCACTGTCTGTGGCATGGGTTCATCTCTCAACCTTGGTTGTGCAAGTGAGACTGGCGTGCTTACACTAGAGAGATCCTTGATCTCACCCTGTAAGATTGGCTCAACATCCTTGAAGTGCTCATGGGCTTCTTTAACCCACTCCTTGACTTTGGCTATTGCCTCAAGTGGGTGCCTAGGGTGCAGATGCTCCCCTATCTTTGCAGTCCCCTTCTCTGCCATCTTTGGAGGGGTAGTTTTTGCCTCTGCATCTGTGACCTTCTTGCCGGTCACTAGCGTTGTCACACCCTCAGTCTTAAGAGTGGCCTTTGCGTAAGTCTTTTTCTTCCTTCTTCATCGGCTCTTGTTTCCTATTGAGGCTAAATCTAAATTGCTAGGCCTTGGTAGTGATATGCGTGCTTGCTTCATTTGTGCTTTGGTCATGACATGCAATGGGATGGATATGCCCTCACTATCGAATGTCTTGATTTCGAATAGCCCCAAGGTACTGAGGGCACGTTTGCCAGGCTAGGTGGATGGCTTCTGTCCAAGGCAATCGGCAAAGAGGTGAGTGATGCCACACACGACACATCTAAGGTCGGCTTTTTCATTCATGAATAGACTCGCAGTTTTTACAACCTGTTTGTACGTCTCCTCCTCACCTGAGAATGGGAGATCGATGGTCACTAGGACGTGCATACAATCCCACTCATCTTCAGGATAAGGGATGTATTTGGTTAAAGGTTCGTGAGACTTCCTTATTGGTGCATCACCCTTGAGCATTGTAGAGATGGCATTCACGTTGACAAGGGTTGTCTTCCAAGTGTCCATCTCAACCTTTATTGCTTCCATTCGATTCCTTAGGAACGTTAGATTGTTGCCCTAGTCTTCAATGAATTGAGTGTTCCTCATCCAAGGTCTTCCTAGCAGAATGTCGTAGTCCACTCCCTTCACGACAATGAAGTTCACATTGAACCTAGCAGTTTCGACAGGTGGGTTTCCCCTAGCTTGGAGCATAGTATGTCTCAACACACTCACTCCCACCACGGTATCTACGATTCCCTTCCATGTTATGTCTCCTAAGGCTAGGATAGGCAAAACTACGTGTGTCTCAGTGCCTTTCTAAAATGCATTAATGTGTAGAGACTTCGGCACTAAGTGTAGTGTCAAGCTAGGTATCTGTGTGACTACATCATGATCCTCAAGCTGTAATAGAAGTTCCTTAACATAGTCGCCATAGTTTTTGGACGATGGCAGTGTGGTGGGGGTAGTGGTTGTGGATGTTTCAATTCTCTATCTTTTAGGATCCTGCCTTGACTCAACATCTTCTTGCTAGTGTTGGT
Source organism: Lygodium microphyllum (assembly GCF_053477565.2). Taxonomy (NCBI): domain Eukaryota; kingdom Viridiplantae; phylum Streptophyta; class Polypodiopsida; order Schizaeales; family Lygodiaceae; genus Lygodium; species Lygodium microphyllum. The sequence continues at coordinate 118,423,956 of NC_141147.1, forward strand.
CTCTTCATCCCTATCGCAGGAACTCCTTCACCTCCCTCCTAGGCCATTTCTTTATTGACCAAAAATTGCACCCAGGCCATGATGTTGATGGAATCAAATTTAGGTGTAGAGCCTTGAGTGGTTGTTGTTGTTGGGGTGGTCAGTACTAGGTTGGTTGGAAGTGGGTGTAACAGACCTTTACCCTTGCCCTCTCTACTTGGCGGTGCTGCTAAAGCTTCTAGCACTTGGGTGGTACAACTTGGGACTTCATTTTTGGTGGGCTCATGGCAGCCAGCTCTTCTTTCCTAGAGGGCTGCTCTATGGACATGCATGTTGCTAAAGCTATATCCTCCTCTTCCTTTCTCCTCAGTTCTTCATCTTCCTCATCAGGTTTTCTCTCTCTCCTCTTCGGCTTTTTTGGATTCCTCTTCTATCCTCTTTAACTCCTGCTTTTCTTTCCTTTTCCTTTTTTCTTGAGTGCTTTTTGGACTCTCTTTGGGCTCTTTGTAGGTCTACTTTCTCTTGTTTCATGCTCTCTTATTTGGCCTTTTGACAACACCTAAAAACAATACCTATATTGCAACAATTTTTTGGCAAAATTGTATACAATTGACACCTTATTGCCAAATTTTTACATTAATTTACTACAGATGTGGTGCTCGTTGTTGCCGTTTTGGAGGACCTCTCTTTGCAGTCTGTGGCAAGGGGAAAATCCTGGTTTGGAGTTTTGCGCCAGAGGGTTGATTTAGAAAATACTTGCCTTTGTAGATGGCCCAAAGCAAATATATATATATATATATATATATATATTCTATGATTAGTCACATTTATAAGTGTAGTTGAAGATTGGTGAAAAAGGGTGGTGTTAATACAATATATTTAGATCTTCTATATGAAGCTAGCATGCTTTGGATAGGTCGCCTATGCAAGGATATTTGAGAAGTTTGATAAGGACTATCCTATGTTTGGAGTGAAGCTCAGTAGAGGTATGTCCATGATGGGCATGCCCAAAGGTGGTTATGAGAAAGGCTGTTGAAGGAAGAGAAGTAAAGAGGGAGCGTGTGATCTTGGGGGGCGTGAGAAAGAAAGAGCGCCAATTTTCTGGTCGACGAATAGAAGAGATAGAATGTCAATGAGTCCCATGCAATGCCATACAAACCGAGATTGAATAGAGAGTAGACGAAGAAGGCGAAATAAAGCCAATGGAAAATAAGGCGCCTTCCTGGAGCCATGAAAAAAAGAGATAGAAGATACCAAAATCAGGTTGATAGTGAAGAGGGAGATCTTAACTGCATTAAGGAAAAGCCAGGGGAGAAAGACAACATCAAAACCTTCATATCTACCTTCATCGCCATGCTTTCTCTTTAATAGTCAAAATGGAGCATCAATGTAACCACATGATCTGAGCTTATAGGCTAGTAGAAGAATTTCTTCTCGTCAAATCGCTCTAACTCGCGTAGGATTTGGTGGGCAGATTAAAAAGATATTGAATTAGTCTCCATCTCCCTCATATACATCACCTCTTCAACTTAAAACCATAGCTAAAATTAACTCTTCATTAAGAGTTTAATCCTTCTAAACCCTTTAAGGGTGGTCTACATTGAGTTAAAGAGCAATAGAGTGCGAGAGATCAAAGGAGAAAAAAAGACTATAGTATAAGCTCACGATCAAGATGATTGGCTGGAGGATACCCTTGGATGGACTGCACGAGGACACAGTCTTCAAAGACGTGACGATGACCCTCGATTTAACACGTAAGCGTCTTAATTCATTTATCTAAAATAAATGATATAATATGAGTAAATATTTAGTTTAGTATTTTTAGAAAATGCCTTGAAACCTATTTTCCTGTGCTGAATGATTATCTATATATATGTGCACCAAAAATTATTTTCTAAAAATCAAAAATAGTGAAAAATGCTCTAAAATGGTTCAAAATTGACATATATCAATTTTTACAAAACTTTTGATTGATCCATTATGACTTATGATATTTTTTTGCTAAAGGCTACGTCTTTATAATGATGTTGAAAATTTTTCATAATATTTAAAGACTATTTAATATATTTAAAAATTCAAAAAGTGTTATTTTTAAAGAAAAATCATAGTTTTCATTTAAATAAAATGTGTTATTTATCAATGAAAATTATGGATTCCTAATAAAAGGCTAAAAAAATAGTTTCTAAGTTGTTAATGAATTTTTGTAAGGATGAAAAGGAAAGAAATAACAATTTAATAATGTTTTACTTAAAGAAATGCTTGCATAAAGATATGGTGTTTTACTAATGTCAGATTTCAGCTAAAATATTTAGTTTAAATTAAAAGCAACATAAAAATTAATAATTTAATGATTAGATGGCATGAGATGAAGTCTTAGCATCTATATTAAATATCTACATTTTATTTACATTTAAAGAAACTAGATGATTGAAAGAATTACGAGTGGAAGGCCACTAGGACTAACTGATAAATTAAAGGGAAATATGGGGATTTAAAATAAACTATGTATGTGTTTATGTTAGAGTGCAGAGAGTACCTGTTTTTATCTTGATTGGTATTTAATAAAGAAGAAGAAAGAAAGGACGTTATTCTCGCAAAACGAATTAATTATCTAAACACTAAAAGCAACGACGAATCACAATACAGAGAGGGTAAACATTATAAGGAATTAAAATTATGGGTTTATGGTACGTTAGATATTTTTTTGAATGTTTGCTATCACTTAAATAAATAAAAAGAATTAATTTTAATCAGTTGGAGAAGATAAATATAAAAAGGAATTTAAATGGGGATATTCAAATAGATCCAAGGGATCTATACCTTGAAACAAATTTTTTAAAGTCAAACATCAAAACTTCTTGGATAAACCGCCACTAGTATGGCAGGAGAAATTTATGAGGAGCCGCTCCTGAAAGATGGAGGGAAACTGTAGTTATCCTAGGTTTAGCGTTTTAGTGCCCAATATAAAGACCTAACTTTAAAAGTTTAAAAGCAACGAAGTGTGAGATTAAGTATGTTTACTGGAGTTTAGATATCTATGGTGGGACTACTACAAACAAACGTCGTAAATATTATGGAAGGCTAAACTAAATTAGTATAATTAGTAGCAAAAATCACCTGTTTAGTGCAACAACTTTTAGGAGTTGGCTTGCCGACCTAGTTAAAAGTGGCTTGGTCTTTGCCCAGTCATTTTTTGGTGCATCTGTCGGGAGCCAAGTGTGCTCGAACGATCAATTTTCCTAGGGTATTTAAATCCTAGGTATTATTCATGAGTGAATACGCAGTCTCTTTTCTAAGGGACTATTTTCCTAATTTGCCCCAAGAGTGTCAAAGAAGAGTGCTAGATTGGGTGAGAGACACAAAATTAGTAGAGGGAGGCAAATATTTTGGCCCTAAATTAATTGTGGACGTAGAGCAATTATCCTCTTGGAGTTGGGGTTATAACGATTGTGCGCAAACCACAGTTCTACTAGCAACACACTTTGGGCTAATAGACGCAATAGAGATAAATACAATTAGTGTATTGTACCACTTTGATTGGTATTATCGCAACTCTTACCGAACCTTTAGAAGAGTGGTCTGGGATGATGTGCTGCCCTGGATACATATATCCAGAGGTCTAAAAATTACTTTTGACACAAAAGACGTTAGAGAGGTTGTTGAAATCTTAGGCTTAATCCCAAAGCAAGAAGAAAAGTTGCCATATGGGGAAATAGACCCAGAGTTGCCAACTATTTTGAACCTTCTAAGCGTGCATACAAGCGAAAACCTAATTTTATAGCTTCGAATAAAATGAGCGTAATTTTGGAGTATGATAGTAAGAGCTAGTTTAGTAATCATGGATGAATTCAGAAGAGAGACGGAGACAACAAGACAAAGCTAGAGTTCAGCAAGCCAGAGAACAGGAGGCTTGGTTATTAGAAAGGCTTGAGAGGGTTAATGCATTACTGAACTTGGGGATAGACGCTGTGTCTAACTCAAACGTAGAATCCTTAGAGCCTAACATATCATTTGATCAAACACCATCAAAGGAAAGTGAAGCAACTTCATACCAGTGGGATCGAGTGGTTTCAAGCACTGATAGTCCTACTGAGGTAAAGAGTACACAAAGTGAGAGCGTGGAGAGTGAAGCTAATGCCACTATAGGGAGTAACAAATCTACATTTAGTTCGAATTTAGAATCTACTTTTGGATTAAACTACTTATTTAAAGCACCAAAAAAACCCTTGTGGATAGATCGAGTGACAGATTTGGGATTACGTTCTTTGTTTCATATTCCCCATCAAAGAGAACAAAACTCAAGAGCCGTATATGACTTTGGATTAAGATCCTTATTCAGAGAATCCAAGGAACCCGTGTGGTCTGACTCTACTTCAGATTTTGGACTAGGAAAACTATTTAAGGAAACGATGGCTCGAAACCCAGTCAGATTAGCTGACTTTACGCAATTTGGGGGACTGTGGGAGGAAGATCCCGATACCCATTCGCAACGATTTGAGGTTACTTGTGTTTCCAATGAGATAATAGATGACGACCAAAAGCTTCATATCTTCCCTGCAACATTAAAAGATGAGGCATCGAGGTGGTATGAGAATCTAGATGCTCAACATAAAGGAACCTATGCTGCCTTATCAAGAGCTTTTCTCGAAAAATTTAGGCGACAAGGTTTTCAAGATAGATTGGCTCTTCAATTAGATTATTTGTCCCAAGGAGCAACTGAAAGCGTTGAACATTACATTGAGCGTATGGAGACGATTATTCAAAATATGAATCCCGCTCCTGATGATCCCACGCAAAAACGTAAGTTTATTGATGGGCTTAATCCTGAAGTTCATCAGCATGTTAGTTTACAATGACCAGCTATGCTAGCAAATGCTAAAACGCATGCTAAATGGTGGGAAGAAGTGCAACTTAGTCAACAACGACGGAGAGATATCTTCAAGGAACCTCGGATGGAATACCTTGCTAGCACTTCAGGCGGGTTATCTAAGAATGTGTCTTATGTGACCGTTCCTTTAAATCCATCGGTAACTACAAATTCAAATGTGTGTACCTTTAAATCCATACACTTCTATTCCAGCCTATATGATGCAGATAGGAATTCCTTCTATGCCTCAACCTCAATCTCCTCTTGATGAAGCAAAAGTAGTAGATATTATTGCAAAATCCCTAGGAAAATTGAAGGAGGAAATTATGAGTGCAGTACAAGCACATTTGAGGGAAATTTATTCGGTAACAACACAAGTTCCTAATGCACAACAATCGTCGGGAAATTCAACTTCAAACCCACCTAGATCAAATATGTGGTGTAGTAAGTGTCATGGTTATGGCCATGTGGCTACAGAGTGCCTAACACCTTCAAGATTAATACCTGATCATCTACCGTTCTGTACTTTTTGCCTTAAGACAAGGCATTTGGATACCGATTGCTAGCATAAGTTAGGGCACGAGCAACAACAAGCTTGTTCAATGCAAAGGAATTATAATTATATGGATCGTAATAATAAAACTTATGAGATTGGACCACCCAATCAACCTTTTAGGCCACAAGGATTGCCAACTCAGGGTAGACCTCGAGTACCCCATTAGGGCCAAAAAATGCTTCAAAAAATGCACTTTTGTTAATCACGGGATTAAGGAAAGAGCCAAAGAGAGTTCGCCATGTGTGCAAGAATATGGTATTCTTGTCTCCTCTTTTTTAGAGATAGTGGAGTCCATTTCGTGATTCTCTCTTTTTTTTAGCCAAAACCCCTAAAGTCTGACATGTTTTGGAGTCCCAAAGACGTTATTTACTTACAAATCTGACATAATACGTGACAGAGATGTGATGAAATTAATAATGAGTTTTTTGAAAGTCGGGAGATATTTCAATATTGTTTTTGGCGCCCAATACATACTCATTTGTGTTATTGGCGCTACTTTTTAGTTCATTCACCCCTCTTTGAGCTTCTTTCTCTGCGCTTTCATTCTTTTCATGGCTTTCTCCAGGCGCCCTTCTCGTTTAATACACTCTTGCACAGTCTATAGCCAGGGAGCAGATGAAAATTTTGAGCCCAAAACCTTTGCTGTAAATGATTGGGTTACCATGCTGCCATCTTGCAAGGGCTCTCATAAGGTGAAAAGAAGAAAATGAGATGATATAAAACATCACTGGAAGGGGCGTATCATTGCCTTCAAAATTATGCCCGAAGGCTGGTTTGTCAAGGTGCAACATGTTTACATGGCTAAGGATATGCACTTGCCTCCAAACGAACGTGTTCCCCAAAAAACACATTGTAAGTTATTAGTTGAATAACGTATATAATTCTTTTCCATTTATGCAAGTTCTAACAAACGATTCGTCATTGTAGATATCTTTCCGTCAACAAGTATTGAATGGCAACCTGTGGAAAGCCTAAGTGGGACTTTCCATGCCATTCATAAGGTATTGGCAGACATTATTTATGCCGATCAAACTGTGTCTTTTTTTAGTGAATGCAAGGTTTTTATATATTATGCACAGTATGTGGTTCCCTCTAAAGAGGATAGGTATGGGAATATCGAAGATTTGCCATTGCCAAGTCTTTCATCTCTAAACTGGGAGATTTCGGACAAGGTAACGGTGCAGAGTTTCAAATTCAAAATATCTCAGGATATTAAAAAGTCCATGATAGCTGGAAGGATCTCAAGAAGAATACATTTATCATGGTTTATACCCCTCCATATCTTCGTGGCTTGCTTCAAAAAAGTAAATTTACAAAGAACGAAGGTATCCTGGCTAAGTAGAAACTTTTCGGAAGAGGATTTGGACAACACTATAGGGACGCATTGGAAATCTAGAGAGTGCGACCATAAGGGTGATATCTTGAGGTGTAGTGCATGCCCTCAATCCTTGGCTTTGGCTTACAGTATCCCTCGCCAGACTCTTGCTTTGGGCTTTGATTACAGAAGATATAAACTAAGATTGGGTATTTGGGTTCCCTTGGATTCCGATACAGATTACACACCATATAAACTTGTGGTGCATGTTTTGCCGCATGAAGAAGTAAAGAAGGTGAATATTACTTCCAATTGGAGTCTGAAAGATGTGAGGGATACCTTAGAATTGCTAGACAATACATCTCCTAGATATAATTTCAAAGTGAATGGCGTAACAATTGGTAAAAGAGCCGAGTGCTCTTTCTCTTGTACGAGTTGTTTGTCTCCCACAATTGTGAGTTTTGAGCCTTGAGAATGAAAACTTTGCAGGAATTTATCTTAATAGACTGTCCTTAAGATATTTTTTAGTGGGAACTCATAAGCTATCATGAATCAAGTTGCCTTTCGAATGTATATAAATAAAATGTACATTACATTCGATTTATAAGTGAAAATTTTCATTACACCATGAGGTACAAAAATTTCATATAAATGTACAATGCCAAAATAATAAGGCTCGTGTATGCTTATGTTTGCTATTTTGATTCTTTATCGATTTCTTCAAAGATATTTTTTCTCACAGGGCCTTTCTTTGATTGTTGAAAAAATTTCACCTTTATAGGTAGTCTCTTTTCTTGGGGCTTAAGAGGGGATGGATCAAATTTCATAGGAGAGAGCATTGGCATTCCTTTTTTTTAAGATTCTACAGCAGTGGTCCCATTGCCTTTGCTCTTGCCCTTGCCTTTACCATTTCCATTGTCCTTACCCTTTCCCTTGCCCTTTTCCTTGCTTGTGCCCTTGGCCATTGAAGTTTTGGGAGGAAGAGGGGAGTCAGGATCATATGGTGTGATTGCCTTGTCCAGAATCAGCTCAATACATCTCTCCCTTATCCACCAAACATATGAATCAGGATAGTCTCTACACTGTAAGAATAAATGTTATAAGTTAGTGAAAAGAAATCATGATAAGGGTTACACAAACATCAAATGAAATTAACTTACATTCACTCCTTCTATTTGTAACAACTTTGAATCCACTGTTCTGCAAATATTTGAAATAACTCTCCATCCACAAGAATGTGCATCACTTTGCAATGGAACTTCTTGTAGAAGAAAAGTATAAGGCCTTTGAGGATCAGCAAGATCCTTGTATGTTGTATCCAAAAATGTAGAAATGAGTCTACCAGCACTGCAAAAGGAAGCTTTGTAAGTTCAAAATATTTTTTATAAATAAAATCAAAGTAAGTAATTTTCTTTCAACATACATTCGTGCTTGACCATGAACACCGCTGAGAGAATTCATAAAGATAATTTCTCTTGAAAGACAATTAATGTAGATGAGACTCCAATGCCCTCTGCAAATTCATAAAAGAGGTGAGTAGAAGGGTGAAAGCAAATGAATATAAATTTTCCTCTACAGAAAATGAAAAATACCTTTCTACATAAGGGAAAAAGATGTGGTAATTTGTCACATTATCGAAGCTACAAAAAAACGGTGAAATATTAGAACCAGATTTTGCAAATAGTTCCACAGAGAGAAGTGGATCAACAATATATATGGTTCTACGGATATCGAGAGAGAGAGAGGAGACCAATGCCCTGCAGTCAATAGCAAAAGCTATTCAATACAAATTTCATCCAAAATATACTTGAACCTATAAGACTTTACTTACGCAAAAAAAAACCAAAAATATAAGCCTTACCTTATGCAAAAAAAAACAACGAAGTCAGATAGTTGGACATCCCTTTTTTCCAACATGGGCTTGTCCTCGGGAGATATACTAAGATATTCCTCCTTAGGTTCCGCAGAAACATTCACAAGAATCTGCCCATACACTTTGCCCATCCTCTTGCTGTTGACAGGAGCAAGTGATGCGACTTTCCTCTTGTAAACTTCGTCTTCAGTTTCAAACACCTCCTGATTTTTTTCACTCAAGAAAGACTCCTGCTGGGTGGCATCTCTTGTAGAGTAAAGGTGAGTTACATCCTCAACCTTTAGCTTTTTCTCTTTCCTGGACAATTTTGGGGGAATGTTAAGGATTTCAAGGGGTTTTTGATCGTTGGAAGGCAAGGGCCTCAACACTTTGTCAAACCTATACCTGATTCTGCTGATGATGCTGAAATATTTATTCATAAGGGTGATTCTATGAGCATGGGCGGCAACAATGTAAGCATCGTTCATGAAATCAATAACAAAATCTTCTGCGGCCTCTTGCAGGGCAAGAATGGCTGAGAGTTGCCACTTCTTATTTAGACCAGAGATAGTTGCCACTTGAGACAATCTATCAGAGATCTCTTTAACGACTCTTATAAAAGTAGCCTTTGGAATGACATGCTGTGTAGCTCTCTGGGCTTTCCTGATCTCACTGAAACATCTATGCATATAGAAGAACCTAGACTTCCTCTTTCTCTTTTGTGGCTTGGGAGGTTCAGTGGCTTCAACAGATGTAGGCTTAGGTGCAATTGTAGGGGATGAATCTTTCATAGGGCAAGCCTCACCCTTTGCTTCCTCAACTTCAGAAGAAGAAACATTCACTGCACTCAAATTCTTCAACTCCATGGAAGATGTTAGGCCAACACCTAGTGTAGGGGGGATTTCTGTGGTAAAATGCTCTGGGGCCTGTGATGGCCCAACTTCAGGAAACTTTGAAGAGGGCTCCTCCTCAGATTCATCAAATTGTAACTTTCTTCTACCCCCATTGTCCTTCCCATCCAGATACACTCTTCTTGTAGTTTACTTTGTCCTTGCGATCCAGAAAAGCAAATACAACAACCAGAAGGACAATAATTGAAATAGACAAAATCTGTAAACCCAATAGGCTAATCGGCGCGAGAAGGGACGAAATAAGAAATTCCAATACGGCGTGATATGAACAAAACGATGAGAATGGAACCGCACCCTCGCTCCGTATTGGAGATTACAAGAGGAGAAATTCCGAAATGGCGCGATAGGAGGAATGCGTAGACTGCGGAACCATTCCCACGCTCCGTATTGGAGACGACAATGCTGATACGGTGCGATATGGAGGAAACGAAGACAGCGTAGAGACGCCCTCGCTCCGTATTGGCAATGACACAAGGCCGATATGACGCGAGGGGGAGGTTAGGAAAGCCTCGAACAAACGTACTCGCTCCGTATCGGCACACCTCGTTTTGACCAGCGAAGCAAAGGACTCAGCAAAAAGACCACCGATACAATGTGAGAGATTAGAAACGCAGAAGACGCAAGACTTGGATCGCACCGTATCGGCAAGCAAGGCGGGAGAGCTTGAGAAATGTAAAGTGTACACGTAGGAAAAATAACCCCTTATATACCCACGTCAATCATGACACGTGTCGGACACGTGTCCGACACTGATTGTGCCACGTGTCTGCACATATCGTGCATATGCTACTTGTGAACTAACGACCGGTCCACGTGTTTGCCACGTGGTTATCGGCCATGTGTTGGCTAACGGCTACTGCCACGTGTCGAAGATCAACGGATAGTGCCAGGTGGCATAATTCCGCGCCTACATAAGGGTGTGTCCCTAATCCGTACGGCTTTTTTCGGTTTTTTCTGGACCTCTGTCTCTTATCCTAATACGGAGTGAGAGCGAGTGTTTGCCTTCTTTACTTTTGTCTGTTCGCATTGTTTTGGAAGCTCATAGTGCCGAAGCTCGTGTGACCATCATTGTGGCTCTTTCGTTAAGGTTCTTGCTAGAATCACCGATACGGCGTGAGGGGGCACATCCGTCTGAATCATTTCACTCTTATCGCACAGTATCGGCAGAAGCTATAAACATGTCTGAACCCACAGAATTCCTAGGCTCCAAGGTTTCTCCAGGAACTGGTAAAAGAAGAAGGCTTTCAAAAGGCTCAAGGGCATCAACATGTGATGAACCTGTGCATTCTTTTTCTTCTCCATGCTCTGCCACCAGTGTGAGAATGCCAAGTACATCTCCAGGGAAGCGAACGTCGGTAATGTGAGGTCAAGGAGTATCAGAGCTTACTGATATCACTCCATCAGAGAGGCTACTTGATTTTATCCTTCAGAATGGAATGGATCTCTCATTCTATGGAGTTGTGAAAAATGTCTTTAATCCTGGTTGGGACCTTGACAGTGTTCTGAAATCTTGTGAAAAATATATTTTGGAGGACTTATTGGAGTTTGAAAATCTTGCAGGTCCTTCTGTTGAAGTTGGCACAATTGAATATGTCCATGTTCCCATTGGGTCAACAGGAAATGAAAAGTCAATATTTACTAAGAAGTGTGGTGCCCCCTCTCTGGTGAGGTTTTATTCAAGAGACATATTTTGTCCACTCATTCCAAAAACTGCAAGATGATGAGAAAATCTGATGCTTTTATTGTTTTCACCCTTGTCAAATACCTTGTGAAAGCTAAGGAGCAACAGTTGGAAGGAGCAAAGTCTGCCAGCTTTTGCATGTTAGATGATCTAGTAGATGAAAAGGAAAGAGAGGAGGTTGTAGATGCAGATTTTGAGGCTTCTATTTGCTGAGAATTTGGATGTTGCTCACTTCAAAGCTGAGACTATCATTGAGGAGAGCCAAGGAGATACAAACCATCCAACTGATGAGAGTTCTCACTATATTGTTCCTTCTCTACCATCTATACCTTTCAAGGACAAGGAGTACATTTTACTGTCAGATATTCAAAAACTTTTTAATCTCAGGGAAGATTATTGTCTAGCAATTATTGCAAAGGCTTCTGATGCTGCAAATGGGATAATTGACACAGAGAATGAATCAAAGGAAGAGATTCTCAAACTTGATAAAGAAACTCTAGACGATAAGTTTATTGATGCTGGTAAGGCCCCCTCTCTTTGTTTTGAAAAGGCCAAAGAAACTGAGAAAGAGTTTAGTATTACTGATGAGGACTTCGATCGCATTCAAAGCGAACTTGGGATTTCCAATTTTGGAAGAGAGGAGTCTCAATATGTTAAAGAATTGATTAACACCAATGAGACAGCATCATCAATTAATTTATGGAATCCATTTAAATTGGAGTACGATGAAAATCAAGTGGTAAGATAATTTAAAATTTGCTTTTACACATTGGTAGGTTTACATTTCATGCTCATTCAATATGGGTTTTATTTGCAGTTGGAGATTGCTGATACAG